>NC_059165.1:49694265-50300113 GCF_019923935.1 Bubalus bubalis | reverse complement strand
TCAGGTGCTGTATTAAGCATTTTGTAGAGATTATACTTTTTGCTTCTTTCCATTCTGGCCTACAAAATGTTAGAAGACTGTATAGTGGACATTTGTCACATTCCTGGCTGTCCAGCCTCCAAATTGCCTCTAGAAGTTTGGGGAACATGCCACAGTGGGGGGCAGGCCCCCACATCTCACTCATGGAAGCCAAAAGGCTCTGGTCTCAGTTCTCCCTGATTGTTGTCTGCTTGGGAACCAAGCCTGACTGAGTAGCCCATCCTTCCAGGATTGTGATTCTGGAGATAGGAACCAAGAGAAGCAGGAAGTGTGTAAAATTTGGTCTGGTAGTGGCAACGTTCAACATCACGCAGCGAGGGCAGCTGGGTCAGCTATGGCACCCAGTCCCCAGGGCATTGCCAGTGTCCAGCATCAGCATCCTCCCTATGGCCTGGTTTCTTCTGTGGGTCTGGCCACCCAGCCTCCTTTGGTGCCTCCTGTATTCTTAGCTTGGTTTTCTAGAATCAATCTTTCCATTGATTCTTTGACCTCCCCAATACTCCCCAATTTACCCCAAAAGTAAATTCCTTTTCTGCTTCACTTAAAGTGAATTTGTTTTCACTGTGTACAGCCAAAAGACTGACTAGTACATTGTCTTTAGGTAATGCTGCTAAGTCGCTTCAGTCGTGTCCGACTCTGTGTGACCCCATAGACGGCAGCCCACCAGGCTCCCCCGTCCCTGGGATTCTCCAGGCAAGAACACTGGAGTGGGTTGCCATTTCCTTCTCCAATGCATGAGAGTGAAAACTGAAAGTGAAGTCGCTCAGTCGTGTCCGACTCTTAGCAACCCCATGGACTGCAGCCTACCAGGCTCCTCTGTCCATGGGATTTTTTAGGCAAGGGTATTGGAGTGGGGTGCCACCGCCTTCTCCATTTAGGTAATGCTCAAGCCCAAAGAGTCCGATGCTGCTGCTTTTACTACAGATCTCTGGATAAAGTCATGGTCAAATATGCAACTGTTCTGGGAGTTCTGTCTTGGTTCCTTTTAAAAGCCCATGCACCTCAGGGAAAATATCTGCTGCCCCACCATAAACCACCTATTCTCTACCTCCCATGACTTCTTTTTAAAATTTTAATTAATTAATTTATTCATGGCCACACTGAGTCTTCACTGCTGTGAGTAGGCCTCTGCTTGTGGTGGGTTCTCTTTTGGAGGACAGGCTTTAGAGTGTAGGCTCAGTAGTTGTGGCTCATATGCTTAGTTGCCTCATGGCATGTGATTTTCTCAGACCAGGAATTGAACCATGTCCCCTGCATTAGTGGGTAGATTCTTTACCACTGGTCCACTGGGAAGTTCCCTCTATCTCCTAAAACTTTTTAATTCACACGCGTTCACTCACCCAGTCAACAATCACTTACTCCATGCCTTCTATGTACAAGGCAATAGGCCAGGCACAAAAATCCAAAGATCAATAAGCTGTAGCCCTGACAGCATACTTTGAAATTTTGAACCAGGTTAATATACTTTCTTAAATAAATAAAGTAAAAAACCTATCACTCTGTTGAGGGTAGAAGTGAAGGGAACTCTTTATCTTTGAGTTAGTATCCCTGGGGATAAGGTGATGTCCATTTCTTTGTAAATGTTCTAGAAATCAATCCAAAAAGGCAATTGGATTCCTTTGTTAGAGGTTTCCAGTCAAAACAAAGTAGCTCTCAAAAGCTCTGAGAAAAGAATACCTCTTCTGAAGCTGACAGCTAGATTTCTGCTCATCAGAATATTTGTGACTAGGATGAAAGATGGGGAATTAGTGCCAATGCATTAGAAATTTAACTCAAGATAACTCTTAGTCCTAAAATAGAATTTTTAAAAAATCAAATAAAAATATCATCCAGCTTCTCTCCTTTTCCTTAAATCCAGGGAAGTAGGAACCCACTACCACTTGAACCCCTATATTATAGTAATCTGTCCAGAAGGTTTGACACTTCTCTCTTAAATCAGAAAATTCAACACAAGCAAGGAAGAAGGGCATATATTAGTAATGGAAAGTAAACAGGTAAATCAGGTGATCCCAGACACCTGGGATAAGTGGTCTGTCTCACACACACAGGAACATAAAGTGAGGTGTTGAGCACTCACAAGACCCTCACTCACAAACTGGAAGTCTGATCTTGCTGTCAGACTAGTTTTGGGGATCAAGTCTTCACTCACCACTCCCTGGGTGACTTTGAAAAAGTCACTTAACCACTCTAGGACTCAAATTCTCTTTAGATTTCCTTCTGAATTGGAAGGAAACTTAGAGATCACCTAAACTAGTCTTTAACTTTTGTATTCTTCTTTGAAGCATCCCCAGTATTCCTCTCTGGTTGAATTCTGACTTTTAATGACAGGATGCCCACTCTCCCCATGCAACTGATGTCATTTTTTAAACACTCTGATTGGTAGATAAGTTCTTCCTCACATATTTGCAATTTGTCTTCCTAATAGCGTTCCCCAGGCTGGTGATGTCTAAGGTCATACAGGTGCAGTCTGATCCATGGAAAACTCTTTAAGAAAGCTCTCAACTTTGCTTTTCTCCTCTACAGACTAAAACCATCCCCTCCTCTTCTATTGTTCTCATCCATCACATTCAAAATGCAACACCATTTTAATCTTCATATGTTTGTGGATGTAGAGTAGTGCTTAAGCAACCTGAGGCCTCAGACTGTCTGAATTTGAGTACTGGTCCTGTGTGATAGTGGACAAGTTATTATACTTTCTTTAGCTTCAATTTTTCTCTCTAAATGAGGATGATAAAAGTATACCTTTCTCTTAGAGAAGTTTTGAATCTGATAGATGAGGAAATACAAATAAAATGTTTAGTATAGTACCTGGCACTGAGTAAGCAATATCACTAGCGCTATCATTAATAATAATGATAAAATTTACATGAGAATAAGAATGAATATTAGAATCAGAGGATTTAGAAAAGTTAATCTAGTCCTTTCATGACTCCATAAACAAGACTTAGTTGCCCTGACATGAAACTTTCCGTACTTTTCATGTAATGATCACTTTCAAGTGTGTGTTCATCATCCGGCTCACCCCAAGAGGGCAGGGACCATGTCTGTGGTGTTGACTGCCGAATACTAGATGCATTCAGTGTCCCGCTCACTACTATGAATCACAGAAAAGGAAACTGGGGTGCAGGGAGTGATAGCTTACGGTGAACATGTCGGATTCGTGATCTCTGAAGAAGCTTTAGCTTGGGGACCAGGGACCAGGCTTGATCACTCAAGAGCTTTTGTATAGCAGAGTTTTATTAAAGTGAAAAAGGGACAGAAAACGCTTCTGACACAGACATCAGAAGGGGGACGGAGAGCGCCCCCGCCTGCTAGTTTTAGCAAGCTGTTTTATGTCTGTTAGAAAGCTATTCATCAGGTAAGAGAGACACCTCAAGGCTGACGGAGCTTCACCAGGCCCCTCTCTCACAATATGCAGTTTTGAGATAGGATGGCACAAGGCGCGTTATCCCTCTCCCTCAGCCTTAAAACAATTGATATGAATACTGGTTTGTTGAGCTATTATCAGCCAAAAGTTAGTCTTCGGTGGAACAATTTTGAAGAAAGGCAAATTCCAAAGGAAATACATAGTTTCATTAACATAGCTTAAGAAAAACATTTCCATAAGAAAAACGCATTGGTTAGCTCAAGGACTGAGAAAAGTTAAGGTCAGGTGGAACCAGGTGTCCTCATAGCAACACAGATTTTTAAGACACTTGCAGCCTATTTCCTCCAATTGGAGACCCCTGGTCTTCCTGCCTGTTACCTTCTCAGGAAACTGGCAGATTTATCTAAGTTTGCCCAAAGGGCTCCCAGGAGAGCTAGGATAGGAACCCAGAAGTCCTGGGCAGCCAACACTGAGAAATAAAGGTCCAGCCCTAAAATTTGGTGATTCGAGCAAGAGCACAGATATTCAGTGATCTTGGGGTCACTATTGCTACCAGATGGCCTAACTGCTTGTCCCTGTTTTGAGGCTGGCTAGCCTGCGGGAGGAGTAGGTGCCTTAACAGAAACGGCGGATGGGCGGGTCACCCGGTGCTGCACCGACACCCACTTACATGGCTTCCTTCTGGCTGCGGGCCAGTGCACGGCTGTTGCTGCTGTCGCCCGGTCTCCCCAGCTGGGGCCCGCTCTAGGGAGCACCCAGCGGAAAACAACCTGCCTGCATATGGACAATTAACAAAGGCAGGAGCCAGGGCCGCCGCCTCCTGGCGCACGCACGTAGGCAGTGGGCAGAGCCGCGCCCGCCCGGGCCTTCTGTGGGAACAGGCTCCAGCGCTGCGCGGGTCCGGGACTCCTGCGCCTTTCCCACCCTGGCTGCGCAGTCCCCAGGGCAGCCGAGCTCCACTTGCGAGCGCGGTGAGTCCACTCGGACGATTGGGATGGCAGGATAGGGCCAGGGAGGCTCTTGGGAAATCAGCTGCTGCTGAGATCCTGGAAGGGAGGTGGGGGAGCGCGCGAGCGACTATGCCGGTCCGGATTGCGGGTTGCGGGTTGCTGGGTAGTTAGCTTTGTGTCTTGAGCCTAGTGGGAATGCGAGCAATCTGACACGTCTGACCCAATTGGGTCAGTTTACAGGTGGAAAACTGAGGCCCAGAGAGGTAAGCTGGCTTGGTAAAAACGGATTATTGTTCCTTATGTCTGTTTATCCCTCCCTGCTTCAGTGTAAAATTGGGGAGGACTTTTAATGAGACTCCATATATGTTAAAACAATGGAATAATACAAACGATGGTTAAAAAATATATATACTTTCTTTGTCAAGGAAAGTATATTTATAAATAGGCAATCAAGGCCAAGGGAAAAGAGAACGGAAATCTGTGGTCCGTAGGTGAGCTGCCTGGGCCAAGAGCCCTCAGAGAAATAGTGCTAAGGCTGGGACTGGAAGCCAGAACTTCTGGCTCCCACTGCTGTACTCCCTGGACAGCAAGCACCACGAACTTAAGAGAATGGGTAAGTTGACCACTTGCCCAGGCAGTGGCTCGGGACCTTCTTGGGATCACTGACTCCTTAAAAATCTGAGTCTCCTTCCCAGGTTTCACACATAACCTTGCACACAGTTTCAGATTTGACAGCAGGATGAAGCATTCCTGCTGTGAGGAATGACTGAACGCTGGCCCTCAGGCTGCACTGTTTCAGAGCAGTTTATTTGCTTTAAAGGGAGGCAGCTGGTGAAGGAGTGTTCCTGCTCTGAGTTGAGACAGCGTCCTGAGGCCCCTAGCTGCCTGATCTCGCACACTCTACCCATTTCAAGGCCCTGTTTTCTTTGTAAACTGGAGGAAAGATTGCTTCATCTTTCATATTGTTGTCAGACTACAGATGAATATTAAATCCAGTGCCTGACAGTAATGGATGATCAATAAAAGAGCTGGTGCACACAACCCAGTGAGTCAAAGCCATGCCATTTAAGAAAGGGTGATGAACTGGGGAAAAATGGGCTGTATCCGAAGTAAAAGAAAACTAAAGTTAAAAGTTAAAAATTTGCAAATGTAAAGTCAGCCCTATAGTGGCTTACAAATGTCTGCACATACCTTGGTTATGGTAACCTAAATAAGAGTGCACCTATTTAGAATAATCCTTCCCTGGTAGCTGGCTCAGTGGTAAAGAATCTGCCTGCAATGCAGGAGATACAGGTTTGATCCCTGGGTAAGGAAGATCCCTGGAGAAGGAAATGGCAACCCACACCAGTATTCTTGCCTGGGAGATCACATGGACAGAAGGGCTTGGCAGGCTACAGTCCATGGGGCCACAAAAGATCAGACAGGACTTAACAACTAAACAACAAATTTAGAATAATGTACTATACTCAGTATTTGACCCAAGGTCAAATGCTGAAGGTAGAAACCAGCAGACATTCTAACAAGGACTGTTTATTGGGCCTCACACGCCCCTTTTGAATGGAGCCAGCATCTGTATAATTGTTTTTAAATGAGAGAAAAGAGGAGGACATACATGGGAAGCGGGGCTCCCCCCTCATCTTGCCCACCAATGGAGGCTCAGCTGAGTTTCTGCCAGGGTACAGGAGTTACTTGGCAGTTGGCTCAGATCCCTCTTGGATCAGTAGCTTGCTGTGGAAAACAGTGCCTTGGTTGATTCTGCTCTAGAACAGATAAATGGCTTTTTATTTAACTGATCAGGGAGGGTGGTTGTTTTGGTGCTGTAACTGAAGCAAAATGGCTTTTGCTGAGCTTGATTGTCCAAAGCCTATTGACAGGCTTAAGCTCTTTAAAATCTATGGATCCAAAATTATGAGGACAGGGCCTGGGCAATTTATCTATAAAAAGAACAGCCCTTTCCAAATACCGTGTTGTTTCCTTTCTCTACCATTTTAGGCCTTGCAAACAGAGGCAGGGAAGTATGGCTTAGGGCAAATAGCTGTTGTTTAATTTGGGTTAAGACACACACTACCTGTATGATGGTTATATTCCTCACTGTGTATTTATAAAGGGCAGTTTTTCCTCAGGGAGAGAGAGGAAAGAGAGAATGTGTATGTGTATGCCTCGACTGTGTCTTGCTCACTCTCTTCTTCACCCCCAATCAGTCATTTCTCAACCCAGAGAAGTCCTTTTTCTGCAAGCTTGGTGAATTTGGCAAGTTCCTTACCATGGCATCCCACTCCAGTACTCTTGCCTGGAAAATCCCATGGATGGAGGAGCCTGGTAGGCTGCAGTACATGGGGTCGCTAAGAGTCGGACACAACTGAGCGACTTCCCTTTCACTTTTCACTTTCATGTATTGGAGAAGGAAATGGCAACCCACTTCAATGTTCTTGCCTGGAGAGTCCCAGGGACGGGGGAGCCTGGTGGGCTGCTGTCTCTGGGGTCGCACAGAGTCGGACACGACTGAAGTGACTTAGCAGGAGCAGGAGCAGTTACCTTGCTGGCTCTGTTGCCTAATTTTGTTTCAAAGTAACTCTCTTAGAAAGTTTTTTGTTTTTGTTTTTTAATTTGATCTTTAGGTTCCAAACTTGTGGTGCTCTATGGGACAACAGAGCACATATACTCATTCACTTAGACAAAGTTTCTCATTTGAAGGCAGTCCATGTACACCTTCTGTATAGGGTACATGGACTCACCCTGTAGGGAAGGGATGTGCCTCTTCAGACTCACTGACTTCCTTCCTTCAACTATTCCTTAAGAGGACAAGAGTAAGAGCAGACCTTCTCAAGAAACTATAGCTCACTTGCATCAGAATGACCAAATCAATTCATGATGGCTTGTCAAAATGCCCCATCTGTGACCTACTGAATCACAGTTGTCAAGAGCTGAGCAAGAATTTGCATGCCTCTTAAAGAAAGAACTTATGGTTGCTGCAGAGAAGAATGAGGGGAAGGGATAGTTAGAGAATTTGGGATGGACATGTACACGCTGCTATATTTAAAATGGATGATAACCAGAGAGGACCTACTGTATAGCTCATGAAACTCTGCTCAATGTTAAGTGGCAGCATGGATGGGAAGGGTGTGGCAGGGGGAGAATGGATACTTGTATATGCATGGCTGAGTCCCTTTGGTGTTCATCTGAAACTATCACAACATTGTTAATTGGCTATACCCCAGTACAAAATAAAAATTAAAAAAAAAGAAAGAAATATACAACAACAAAAGAATATGCATGCTTAGTAGGTGCACTTCTGGTTGCTTATGTGTGGGTTGGAGGTGGAGACTATTATTTACACACATTTGTATTGTTTGTCTAGTTATATAATGAATGAGAACCTCTTTTGTAATTGTTTTTTTGGTCATGCAGCGTGGATTGTGGGATTTTATTTCCCCATCCAGGGATCAAACCCGTATCCCTTGCCGTGGAAACTCAGAGTCTTAACCACTAGACTACCAGGGAAGTCTTTGCAATTTAAACAAACAAAAAATTCATCATGGCCAAAGAAAATATATTGATGGCAGATAAACTCTTGGAAAGACACTAAAGATCATTAATCATTAGGGAAATGAACGTTGAAACCAAAAGCAGATAACCCTTCGCGCAAAGTCTGGCTACGCCAAGTGTCGTTGAGGTTATAGAACTCATACACTGCTGGTGGGAATATAAAATGGTACAACCACTTTTTAAAAAGTATGACATCTTTTAAAAATATACATCAGGACTTCCCTGGTGGTCCAGGGGCTAAGACTCCATGCTCCTAATTCAGGGGGCCAGGGTTCAGTCCCTGGTCAGGGAACTAGATCCCACCTGCCACAACTGAGACCTGGCACAGCCGAATAAATAAAATAAATATTAAAAAAAAAACACCTATCTTGTGATCTAAACATTGCATTCCTTAAAAAAAAAAGTGACAAATA
This sequence comes from Bubalus bubalis, assembly GCF_019923935.1. Classification (NCBI taxonomy): domain Eukaryota; kingdom Metazoa; phylum Chordata; class Mammalia; order Artiodactyla; family Bovidae; genus Bubalus; species Bubalus bubalis. The sequence continues at coordinate 50,291,798 of NC_059165.1, read as the reverse complement.
AACGTTGCATTCCCAGGTCCAGCTTTATTGTAATAGAGAAACAAGAACCAACCAATTTTTTATTCAGTGCATAGATAACTATGGTATATTTATATAATGTTATACCACTTGCAGGAGAAAGTAATGAACTATTGATACATGCTATAACATGGATGGATGTCAAAATAATTTTGCTGAAAGGAAAAAGCCAGATAAAAAAAGCATATGTATCATATAATTACAATATAAAATTCAAGGGGAGTTCTTCTACCTCACCTCAAACTTTGTGGTGGTTTCTAAGAGTTGTGTGTCTAACTTCACTTGTAACAATATCACTGTTCTGCCAGTGTTCATCCAGGTCATTCATTCATTAATTCAATTAATTGAGCATCTAGAGCATCTACTGGGGAAGGGAGTGGTTCCTTGGACGGGAGATGGGAGTCAGAGAAGACTTGTCTTGGTTTCAACAGAGAAGTAAAGCAGTCACTTTTATGAAAAACATAAAGAATGACCACTGCACTCTGGTGCTATGCATTGGTCAGGAGGCTGTTGTACTAATTCAGGAGAAGGGTGGTGCAGGTTTAGATTCAGGTGGTCTCAGAGATGGGAAACACTAAAAGAAATAACAGATATCCTTAAAAAAGCAAGGAAGATCCCAGAGGTTGACACTGATCAACACTCTTTGAATTGGGTATTTTATTGGTTTTTAGTCCATATCACTGTCCTATTGCCTCCCGCTCTCCCCCAGCTGCCATCACCACATCTTATGCCATTATCTCATCTTATTCCTTATTTGTAAGGATTTCATCAGAGATCAGCAATAACTTCCTAGTCCAGTTCCACTAGCTTATGGTATTCCTTTGCTCTACTGATGTAGTCGACTTTCATGAAAGGAATGAGGATAGTCTGGCATGACCTGTTTGTCTTTTTTCTGTTAACCTGTGGTGGCTCCAAGTGATCTCTGTTTCCCTTTCCAAGGGCTGATAGACTGTCTGTTTTATTCGAGTGGCAGAAACCCAACTCAGAGTGGGTTAGGCCAAAGTGGGGTGGGGAATGAAAATGTGTTAGCTCATATTAAAAAAAAGCAAACCCAAAGGGAATCATTCTCCATCATGGCTGGATTAAGCAATGCTTTCAAGGCTCAGTCTCATGGTCTCTCCATCTCTCAGCTCCGTTTCATTGGTATTAACTGCATCGTCAGTCATACTCTGCTATGTAGTTCTTATAATCATCATGATTAGGTGCTTTCACCATCTGCTTCAGTGTGATCAGCCAAGTGTCCTTAGACGTCATTCCTCTGATCCACGATCATGCTACTCTTTCCTGTTTAACAATAATAGTAAAAAAATACAACAGCTACTGTTACTGAAAGCTTATTACATAACAGGCACTCTGCTAAACACTTTACGTGGATTCTTATGAAATCTTATAACAACCCTATAAGGAAGGTTATATCCTAGGAAGGCCAGCTGATTGATTGCAGAATCAGAATTTGAAATCAGGTTTTTTAGCTCCAGGGTCTGGGCTCCTAATCTTAAAAGAGTGACCTCTGCAGTCACTCTTTAGGGCTAAGAAGAGGAAAACAAAGTCATCAAACAATGTGCCTAGTTTTTACTTTTTCTGAACATGAATGTTAAAATTTAGTTGGCAGTCATAGTAGGGGCAGAACTTTGGAATTACAGAATTAGTTTTGTTAATCCCAGATCCTTCTGGGTTTTAGAGTTCTGGAAGTTCTTTGTACAGGACCCTCCACTCTGACTCTTGTATAAACAAGCCTCATTAGCCAGGATCCCTGTGTTGCCATTCTCAGTTCTATAGGTATTTCCTCCCTTTATTCTTCAATAATCTTTTGTTAGTGTGGTGTTTAACTTTATCTTTGACAGTCTGCCCATGAGCCCTAATCCCTAGAGGTTTTATATCCATTTTTCCCCCTTGAATGTTTAAATTGACTTCCCTCTATAACTTGAGGTGGAAGGCTGATGGATGTTCATCTTTTCCTGCCATGACATTTTTACCTTCTGAAGGAACTTTTAAGGTGAACTTTCTTTGGGACCTGCTTACTTCCATTTCTCCATTCACTTCTGACTGGTCAGAATTAGGTTTTAGAGTATCATTTCCCTTGTTTGTTTTGTTTTAATATTTATTTATTTGGCTGTGCTGGGTCTTAGTTGCAGCATGTGAACTTCTTAATTATGGCATGTGGGATCTAGTTCCCTGGCCAGGGATTGAACCTGGGCCCCTTGCAATAAGAGCTTGGAGTCCAACCACTGGACCGCAAGTGAAGTCCCTCATTTCCCCTGGTACTTCTATCTTTAAAGGGGTGAAATGATCAAGATGCCCATTTACTCAGTCCCTCTGCTTTTAGTGGAATGAAACTTGGAACAAATAACCAGATATTTTAAATGCCCTACCCTTATTGTAGAACCCCCTTTCTCCCCTTTATTTGTATCCTCATAACCCAGAAAAGTCCTTAACAATAGGATTTTTGGAAATAGCTGCTCCAAATATGTGTTGAATCAATGTGTGAATGCCCAAATTTTCTGTGCCAGTGTGTACAGAGGAGGAGAGAAGAGAAGAGAATTAAATGTTTTATCCTATCCTAGACTCAGATGCTGTCACTGCATAACATTCAACAAACATTTTTCTTTTGGTACCTACTGTGTGCTAGACTGGGGCTTTCCTCATAGCTCAGTTGGTAAAGAATCCTCCTGCAATGCTGAAGACCTCAGTTTAATTCCTGGGTTGGGAAGATCTGCTGGAGAAGGGATAGGCTACCCACCCCAGTATTCTTGAGCTTCCCTGTGGCTCAGCTGGTAAAGAATCCTCCCACAAAGCGGGAGACCTGGGTTTGATCCCTGGGTTGGGAAGATCCTCTGGAGAAGGGAAAGGCTACCCACTCCAGTATTCTGGCCTGGAGAATTCCATGGACAAAGAGTCCGGCATGACTGAGCCACTTTCACTTCACTTTACTTCATGTACTAGAGTGATTTTATCTTTAGTTCTTAATCGTCTGTCACAGGACATCAAGGAGATCTCAGAACTGAGCATAGACTAGACTCTATTGAAAGGCATATTTTCCCAAATGTATTCTCCAGGACAAGCCTCTCTATCAGACCAGACCAAGAAGTAGAAGAGAGGCACCCATCCTGCTCTCCCAGGCTTTTAAGCTGCATTTGCAAAGATAGTGGATAACTTAAGCTATTTAATACTTTGTTTATTTAACTTTTTATTTTGAAATAATTATAGCTCAAGAGTGAAGTTCCAAGGATAGTATGGAGGTTAGGTATATCTTCACCAGGTTCCTCCAATGGTTACATCTTATTTCAATGTAACATAATGTCAAAACCAGGAAGTTGGCTTTGATATAATTCACGTGTTTGATTTTAGATGTCCTTTTATCACCTGTAGATTTCTGTAACCACCACTTCAATAATACAGATGTATTCTATCACCAGGAAATTCTCCCTGTGCTATTCTTTAATAGTCAGACCCACCTCCCCTCCACCATCATCCCTAACCAGGCGATCTCTACTCTGTTTTCTCTATCATTTTAGATGTTTTATAAATGAAATCACACAGTAAGCTTTTCAGGTTGGTTCTTTTCAGGCAGCATGATACCCTCAAGAACCATCCAGTTGTGGCAGTCTATCAGTAGTTCATCCCTTTTTATTTCTGAGTATTCTGTGATACTGGATAGACCACTTTTTTTTTTTTTTTTTTTTAGCTATCCTTACCTATTAAATCCCCCTATTAAAGCAACATTTTGATTGTTGTGTTCTTAGCTTTTACAAATAAAACTTTCTCAAACACTTGTAGACAGGTTTTTGTATAGGCGTAAGTTTTCATCCTCTGGAATAGATGCCCTGGGTGCGACTGCTATTAAGTGTATGTTTTAGTTTTTAAAGAAACAGACAAACTATTTTCCAAAGTAGCTGCACCATTTTATATCCCATCAGCAACGTATGAGAGATGCAGTTATCCACATCCTTGCCAGTGTTTCCTAATTTGATGGGGTAGGTAACAGCTTTATTGAGTTATAATTCACATCATATAATTCACCCATTTAAAGTGTACAAATCAGTGGTTTTTAGTATATTTGCCAAGTTGTGAAACCATCTCCACTAATAAATTTAGAACATTTCACCATCCCCAGAAGAAATCCAGCCACTACACTCCAAATCATTATGCTTTCAGCCCTGTAAGCTACTAATCCATTTTCCATGTCTATAGATCTGCCTATTCTGGACATTTCATAGAAACAGAATCATCAAATATGTGGTCCTTTGTGACTAACTTCTTTCATTTAGCGTAATGTCTTTAAGATTCATTTATTGTAGTTATAGCACACATTAGTACATCATTCCTTTTCATTGCCAAATAATATATATTTTTAAAGAAATAAAAATGTGCTTCTTTCCATTACATGGGATATAAACTAAGAGAACAACAAGATGCTGCTCTGAGAGAGTGTCCCAGGCCTGGTGGGAGGTCTAGATTGCAATTACTGTAAGTGCTATTTTAAATATTGAGCAGTTCTCTCTGAAGTATTACTTATGGCTTTTGTATTACTTATGGCTTGAAGTATTACTTATGGCTTTTGTATTACTTAAGGCTTGAAGTATTACTTATGGCTTTTCCTTCTGGAGAAGGAAATGGCAACCCACTCCAGTATTCTTGCCTGGAGAATCCCATGGACAGAGAAGCTTGGTGGGCTACAGTCCACGGGTCGCAAAGAGTCGGACACGACTGAGTGACTTCACTTTCACTTTCACTTTGTTAATTTAGCAACAGTTCAGAGTAGCCTTAATAGGTCTCCTGAAATCCTGTCGGAATCTTTCTAGAGAAGCAATGCTCTGGATGATAAATGTCAGTGATTCAGGCCAGGGACAGGTTAGTGGGCCACAGGCAGCATTCAGGAGCTGGACTAGAGCTATGCATCAGATAGGTGTGTTCCAGGCTCTTCTGGGCCTTCTGCCTTCTGAACAACCTTGCTCTTGCCAAGCACCTGTATAAGTTATCTGATCCATGGGTCAGTGTCAGGACAGAAACTTCTGCTACTAATACATGAAAAGGAGCATTCATATATGCAACTACATATTCATATATGTATCAGCATTGTGAGACAGAGAGGAAGACACAATAAATGGGTGCTCATCTTGTCTCCAAGAGCTTAGTGTCTAGATGAGGCATAGCCCTAGGTAACCCAAGTACAAGGCTGAATGGGACACATGCCACTTTAAATATTAGGAACTATTTCATCTGTTCAGAAAACAGCAGAGAACAAAATAACAAATGCCCATGTTCTTACTACCTAGCTTTGTTTAATTTTGGCATTTTTGTCATATCTGCTTTAGTTTTTTAAAAAAAATAGAACATCTTAGATATTCAGCAATGAAAAGGAAGGACCTATTAATAATATACAACAGCTTACTTCAATCTCCAGGGAATTATGCTGAGTGAATAAAGTGAGTCCCAAAAGGTTATATATTATGTAATTCACATATAGATACTCTGTGATTTACATACATTCTTTTTTTTTAAATGAAATTTTATTTATTCATTTATTTTGGCCACACTGCACAGCTTGTGGGATTTCAGTTCCCTGACCAGGAATTAAACTCCTGCCAGGCAGTGAAAGCACCAGTTCCTAACCACTAGGCCACCAGGGAACTCCTTACATACATTATTATTTTTTTTCTTTATTTAAAAATTTTATTTATCTATTTTAATTGAAGGATAATTACTTTAAAATATTGTGATGATTTTTGCCATACATCAACACTGCATACATTCTTGAACTGATAAGAGTACAGAAATGGAGAACAGATTCTTATTTGCTGGGTATTAAGGATGAGATGGGGCTGCAACCAAGTGGGTAAAAAGGCAACATGAAGGAAGGATCCTCAAGAAGGAACTGTTCTGCATCTTAGCTATATTGGTGTCAGCATCTTGGCTGTGACAATGTACTGTAGTTTTCCCTGATGATGTCATTGGGGAAGTTGGGTAAAGGGTACATAGAACCTCTGCATTATTTCTTACAGCTGTGTGTGAATCTCTGGTTATCACAAAATTAAAACTTTAACTTAAAAAGCCTCTCCCCTTTGATACTCTTCCCAATACCATTGCTCTAGCTCCCTTTTCAGAGGTTACTTTTATCCTGTGTTGATGGAAATAAATCAATAAACAAAATATAATAGGAATAAGAAGAAGTTTTATTTGAGCCAAACTGAGGACTTTAGCCTAGGAGACAGCCCCTCAGATAATTCTGAGGAGCTGCTGCAGAGAAGCATGGTTTGCAGCACAGTTTTACATTGTTATGTCAGAATAAAGAACATCAAAGAGGTCAGGAATATACTCCTTCAAGGTTACAGAAAAAACAGATCAGGGGCTTCCCTGGTGGCTCAGTGGTAAAGAATCCAACTGCCAGTGCAGGAGACACAGGTTTGATCCCTGATCCGGGAAGATCCCACATGCTGCAAAGCAGCTAAGCCTGTGCACCGTAACTACTGAGCTTGCGCTCTAGAGCCTGGGTACCGCAACTAGTGAGGCCCACGTGCCCCAGAGCCTGTGCTCTGCAACAAGACAAGCCACTGCAGTGAGAAGCCAGAGCACTGCAACTAGAGAGTAGCCCCCACTTGCCACAACTGGAGAAATGCCCCTCGCAGTGAAGACCCAGCACAGTAAAAAATAAATAAATTATTAAAGAAAAAAGTCCAACAGATCAGCATGTTCACAGTAAGTCAGTATGACCTTAGCTCCTGGGGAGGGAGTCTTATCATCGAGGGCGTACCAACAGTGGTATTCCAGGAAAGGAGGCATTTAATCCTTAACATAGACATTCTTTACTTGTGGTCATTGTGCCATTTTCTTCAATAATTAAAGCAGATATGACAGTGTATGTCTGATAAATCACAAACAGCCCATTTTAGGTAGCAGAAAATCAAGTTAAATCATGTATAAGCCAGAATGACTTTCCTATACCTCAATATGTGAAAATTTCTTTAATTACCTGGATTTATTGCTAATTACATCTACAAAATATTTAATGCCTATGCTACATGTATTTGTCCCTAAACAAAATCTAGCATTATTTCACATATTTTAAACTTTTAAAAACTTTTTAATTTTTTTTTTTTCCTTTTACATTTTAAACTTTTAAGAAATAGTATCATACTGGCTTCCCAGGTAAAGAGGGTAAAGAATCTGTCCACAGTGCGGGAGACCCAGGTTAGATTCCTGGGTCAGGAAGGTCCCCTGGAAAAGGGAATGGCAATCTACTCCAGTATTCTTGCCTGGGAAATCCCATGTACAGAGGAGCCTGGCGGGCTATAGTCCATAGGGTTGCAAAGAGTCGGACACGACCGAGCAACTAACACATACACTGTATATCCTTCTGGGACTTGCTTATATATATTTTTTTTCCTGTTTACAACATCTGTGAGGATATCCATGTTGATACATGAATCTATAGTTTTTTTTTTTACTGTTCAGAATTCTATTATATGATTATACCACAAGTTATTTATTCACTTGCATTGAGACATTTGTGTTTTTTCTGATTTTTTGTTATTTCATCAGTACTGCAGTGAACATTCCCATCTATATTTCTTGTGTGTATATGGAGAAGTTTCTCAGAGGTGGGGGTATATCCAGGAGTAGCACTCCTTGGCCTGATAGTGTGTGAATTTTCAACTTTTCTAAATATTGCCAAGTTGCTCTTTAGGGTGGTTGCAACAGTTTATATCATCATATCAGTATATGAGATTTCCCATTCATACAGAGTCACCAACATTTTATTTTCATATTTTGCTGACCTCTTCGACATAGAATGGTATCTCATTATGTTTCTGTTTGCTTCATTTTGTTTTTGGCTGCACTGCATGGCTTGTGGGATCTTAGTTCCCTAACCAAGGATTGAACCTGGGCCCTCAGCAGTGGAAGCTCAGAGTCCTAGCTGCTGAACCCCCAGGGAATTCCTAGTTAGTTCTTAAATATATTTAGATGAAGCTTTATCATTTTCTCCATAAAGATTTTGTACACCTATTATTATTATTTTTAATTGTATGTGTGGCTTGTGAGATCTCAGTTCTCCGACCGAGGACTGAATTCAGGCCATGTCAGTGAAAACCTGGAATCCTAAGCACTAGAACACCAGGGAATTCCCCATCTTTTGTTAAATTAAGATGTTTCGGAAGGAATAAATAACATGTTGTTATTGAATCTTTTTATTCTTATGCTGCTATTTTTCCTTAAATGAACTCTTGAAAATTGTTGTTGATTTGCACAGGAATATAATTTATTTTGGAATATTGATCTCCAGCAAAATTGAGAAATTCTCACTTTTTCTTACATTTAATTGTTCAGTTTAGTTCAGTTCAGTTGCTCAGTCGTGTCCGACTCTTTGCGACCCCATGGACTGCAGCATGCCAGGCTTCCCTGTCTATCACCAACTCCCAGAGCTTACTCAAACTCCTGTCCATCAAGTTGGAGATGCCATCCAACAACTCTCTCATCCTCTGTCATCCCATTCTCCTCCTGCCTTCAATCTTTCCCACCGTTAGGGTCTTTTCCAGTGAGTCGGTTCTTCGCATCAGGTGGCTAAAGTATTGGAGTTTCAGCTTCAGCATCAGTCCTTCCAATGAATATTCAGGGCTGATTTCCTTTAGGATTGACTGGTTGAATCTTTGCAGTCCAAGAGACTCTCGAGTCTTCTCTAACACTACAGTTCAAAAGCATCAATTCTTCAGCACTCAGCTTTCTTTATAATCCAACTCTCATATCCATACATGATTACTGGAAAAACCATAGCTTTGACTAGACGGACCTTTGTGGGCAAAGTAATGTCTCTGCTTTTTAATATGCTGTCTAGGTTGGTCATAACTTTCCTTCTTCTGTTAGGTGCGTACCACTTCTGTCCTTCATTATTTAATTTTTAGTTCACTTCACAGCAGTATGTGTGTGTGTGTGTGTGTGTGCGTGCGTGGGTGCGTGCTCAGTTGTGTCCAACTCTTTGCAGTCCCATGGATTGTAGCCCGCCAGGCTCCTCTGCCCATGGAATTTTCCAGCAAGAATACTGGAGTTGGATGTCATTTCCTACTATAGCGGCTCTTCCAAACCCAGTGATCTAACCCACATCACTTTTGACTCCTGCATTGGCAGGCGGATTCCTTTCCACTAGCATCACCTGGGAAACCTCTTCAAAGCTATAAAAGCATATAATTTAAAGAGATGGATAGTTGTACATTTGTGATGAGAAGGAAAAACAGGTAATTCTGATGTACAGTGTTTGTTATAAAAAACACCCTGTCCTCTTCTCTTGCCTTCTCCAGGCACTACCAGGCAGTTCCTTCTGTTGATTTTAGCTGATTGCACACATGTACTGTTCCTTCTTGAGCAGTACAATTTAGGCATTGTTCTTTGATTTTCAATATGGAGGATTAGGCTTTAGCTCTTTTTGACTCCTTCTCCAACGCCTTGTCCTCTCAGTACATAATATGAATTAGATCACTTGCATTATTACCTGTGTAGATTCTATTTATAGTTGAATCAGGTAGTGACGCATAATTACTTTTATCTTTTCTGCACAATCTTGTTATAATAATTTTTTTGTTTGTTGGTTTATTTCTTAGTTTCACCATGTATTGTCTGTGTAATTGCCTAAATAAGGACCATATTCTCTGCTGTTTCAGTAAATTTGTCCTCAAGACATTCTAGTATCTAGCCCAGACTCTTTGCTGTCTGTCACCAACAGTCAAACTTAGGATTTCTTTTTATCTATCTTGGGAATTTCCTTGGCCTCTCTCACATATTAGGTTACCAGTTTCCTGTATCTCATGTCTTTTTTTGTGTGATTTATTTCTTTATTTTGGTAGAACATAGTTTCCTGACAAGGAAACTATAAGGTAGATTCTCCAGGCCTCCAGGATTCTGAAATTTCCTCCTAGTGTGTTTAGATTTGATTAAAAAAAAAAAAAAACTTATCCTGCTTGGGACTTGTACTTCCTATATCTAACCAATAATATCTTTTATAAATTCTGGACAATTATTAGTCTCATCTCTTTATATATTGCCTCTTCTCACTCTCTTTATTCTTGTCCCCTGGGACACAGAGTTGGTACATGACCTTATTTCAGTATCCAGATCCCTTAATTCTCTTTCATATTTTGCATGATTTTCACTTTCTTTTTAGCAGTCTGGATAATTTCTTCATAACTATCTGCTCCTTTCCTATTTCTCTTGCCTAAATATTTAAAGTGTCCATTTAGTTTTTAATTTCGAAGACTAAATTTTTAACATCTGTAAGTTCTGCTTGGTGCTTTAAAAAATTGTACAGGTCTTTATTTTTTGTGTGTCTTTTCTTTTCCCGCTTATTTTATAGTTTCTGACAGTTTGATTGTCTGATGTTCTGGGGATCTAATCCTGCTCTTGCTGTCTCTGATGATGCTCACTTACATTGGAGTTCTTGTAATTTTGGATTTTAAGCTCATCTTCAGGACAGGGTTATCTCTTGGAGTACCATGTGGCCTAGATTAAGAATGTGCCCTCCTGGAGACATTTTAGTTTTTCTGTGGGTATTAATACTAGCATTAGTCCAGGACTTCTTTTTTGTTGTGGCATATTTCTCAGCATTGAGTTCCTTGGAACACATGTGTAGTATACATTTGAACCTGCGATCCAGTGAAAGCAGGCCTGTTATGAGTTTTCAGAAAGAACTTTTCCTTTACTCAGGACCCAAGTCAAGATGAAGAAACATCTTTGTCATTTTCTGTGTAGGTAGAGGGGCATTTCTTTTCTACTCCCCCATTTCTCTAGCGTGCATGAGGAAAGGAGCTTGTTTCCTGATTCTCCCTGGGCACTAATGCCCAAGTCTCTGAATCACTGAGCTGGGCAGTGCTCTCTTCTTTGCCCACCCTGTCCACTTGGGCTACTGCTGCATCAGCTTAGCTGTTCCTGCTCTGGATTTCCATTCCCTCTGGTTGGGGATCCCTGCTGATTTCCTTTACTTTCTTGCAATACTTGCCATCCAGTGAAAAGGAAGTTTGTTATAGCTGATCTTGCATTTCTAGGTGTTTTGTAGTAGGGAGATTTTTCTTGTCCATAGTATTGCCATTTGTACTTTTTAAAATTATAGATGGAAGAGAAAAGAACATCTGGCTGGGAGGATCAGGAAAGGCCTTAGAGATGAATGTCAGAGCCTAGAGGCATGGGAGGGGTCACAGCAGGTGCAAAAGCACAGAGGCAGGAAATGACTATGCAGGAATGGAGAAAAGCACGTGACTTTCTTTCACTGGAGTGTCAGCGAAGAGGAAAAATGAGGCCAGAGGCAGAGGATACCAGATCACAAGCTTTGTTTCAGGAAGTTTACACTGGGAGCATATATAAGATGAATGGGTGTGGGTGGCAGCAGGTGGGAGAGGGGTTTGGATTTGAAAAAATGATTCTGGAGGCTGTGGAAATAGTCAAGGTGATAGGTAGTGTGGTCTGAATGGGGTAGTGGCAGGTGAAAAGGAGGGAACAGTTGGGAGAAGGAGGGTGAGAGAGTCAGTGAACCAGATAAAGAAATCTGGGTTGAGAGCTGCGGGGGGTGGGGGGGGGGGGGGCGGGGGGGGGGCAAAAAAGGAAGAAAAAGCCAAGCAAGCACATTGTCTTAATCCTGGGAAATGAATTTAAAATGTCAACAATTATCTGAGCTGCGTTCTACCTTTTAAGATTTGTTCAAATACTAATAAATAGTTCATCGACTCTGTAGGCAGCTAAAGATGTTTTTAGGCCACTTGGTGAATAGTTGTCTCTGGACTAAAGGCAGCATGTTCCAGTAGAGCTCCCAGAAGTGAATCTGGATGTGTCTGTCTTTCCAGAACCTGCTGACATGACGAATCATGGGGACGATGCGCTGTCCTCTAGAACTGGTGCTCCAGATGGGGATGATCGACTCTCTGAGGACAAATCCTTGGTCCAGCAGAGGCTGGCTGTCAGGGAACTCATTGACACTGAGGTCTCCTACTTGAACGTGCTCCAGCTCTGTGCCTCTGACATTAGGAGCCGCCTGCAGCAGGTACCTGGGTGGGGCCACACTCAGCTTGTCTTTATAGAGGCAGACATGGGTCCCGGCTTCTGAGACCTCACATCTGTTCCTGGGGCAGGCTTGATGAAGGGGAAAGTGGTGAATGTGAAGTCGTGGTACTTCTACTACTGGCCCTGCAACCTTCAGCAAGGTTTTTGACACCTTGGAGCCTTAGTATAAAAAGTGTTAGTTGCTCAGTCTTAGTATATTCTTCTGCTAAATGGGCAGAGAAGAATCACCTCAGAGAATTAAATGAGCTAATGGATAAGATAGCCCTTTATTTAGTTTAGAACAGATTGTTTTAGGTGACCTATTTGTAATTGTCTCATTTAGAGAGTGGTAACATGAAAAAGTTATCATTACATGGGTTTCTAGTTTAGTATTCATTTTTTACATCTTTTTCATCCCAGTTTCAGAAATAACATAGGCTCTCTTTCTAAAATTTCAACCATCCCCTAGCATGTAAGGTCCATAAGGGGAAAGGCTGTTTATTAATAGTTCAGTGTATTCCAGTTCTTGACATATAAATAATGGACTCCAATTACTATTTATTGAATAAATGAAATAAGCAGATAATGTAGATGAAAACCCTCCCTTATTTTACCCTCCAGAAATTGGGATTTTTCCTCTGGAGGCATTAAACAAACAAATATAGATCGTTACTTATTTTAGCAAAAATAAAGCATACTGTAGATATTTTTCTACAGTTAGCTTCTCCCACTTGATTGTGCATCCAGGGCTTCTATCTTTATATATATCCTATATAGGGCTTCCCTGGCAGCTCAGCAGTAAAGAATCTGCCTGCAGTGCAGGAGACACAGGAGATGTGGGTTCAATCCCTGGATTAGGAAGATCCCCTGGAGGAGGGTATAGCAACCCACTCCAGTATTCCTGTCTAAAAAATCCTATGGACAAAGGAGCCTGGTGGGATACAGTCCATAGAGTTGCAAAGAGTTGGACACGACTGAAGCAACTGAGCACAGTCAACATATGTAGATATCCTGCATCCTTTTAACAGTGGTGCAGTTTAGCTCATAGGGGCTGGAGTTCAGAATGTATCTAAAGGTAATAGTGGTAGGTGCCAAGTGTGTCAGAGCTGGAAAGAAGTCCAACTTCCCACACTTACATGGCAGATGGGGAAATGAGAGAAGAAAAATTATAGTTGGCAGCAGACCTAGGATAACGCAGTTCAGCTTTCCTTTCATGGTGAGTGCTCCATCTCTTCCTCTCTTCTCTTAGAGTAATAAAAATACCTAACTTATAAAATTTCAAAGTCCTTTCAAACATTCCTCTGGAACAGTCTTCCCAAGAGAGATGGAACCCCGATGGCGTGACTATTCTGGACTACTGTCCGAAACCTACCAAAAAATCACTCTTACCAAACTCCTGAGCAGCCTTCCACAGAGTCTTTGTTCCTTTTAGCTGCCACAGGGAGATCTGGATGTCCTGTTCTCAAACATCGATGACATCATCAAGGTGAACAGCAGACTGCTTCATGATCTGCAGGAGACAGCCTCCAGGGAAGAAGAACAAGTACAGCTAATCGGTGAGCAAAAAACCAGGCAGTTGGCAGCCTGAGATTCCCGTGGAATTGTTCTAGGCATATGGTCATTGCTGTACTTTCCCCAGCATTCCAGGGAGATGCAGCTCAATGAGAGGCTGTTTGGGGAGTCCCTGAAATACAGCATGTCAGAGCTGGCAGGACCCTGAGATGATATCCAGCCCAACCCCATCACTATAGATGAAGAGACTGAGGCCTCAAGACAGAGAGGACATACTGATAGACACATAATTAGTTAGTGGTGTGGCTGAGACTCTATCCCAGGGTTTTTCACAGTCGTTCACTCAGTAGGTGCTTAGTGATCACCTGCAGTGTGCCATTCACTGTGCTGTGTGCTGAGGTAACAGAAAGGTCCAGTCAACCAGAGGGTCTGATCGTCTGTTCTTTTGGGTTAGTGAGTGAGAGAGACAGAAGATACACAGATAAACAGGAGAATTTGAAGTAGTAATTTGTAATTTAAAGAATAACAAATATGGTAACTTTTGAGAAAAGAGAAGGCCTCCTGAGGAGAGGACATTTGAACTGAGACCTGTTAGGGAGGAGCCAGCTATGAGATGATCTGGACAAAGAGTAGAGAAAATAGGTATGCGGAGGCCTATCCTTTGGCAGAGGTGAGCCTGGGATATTTGATGGACAAGGCTGGTGAGGCTCCAGGGCAATGAATGAGGGGAGAGTGTAGGAGATAGAATAGAAAAGGCAGAGAAGGACCAGATCCTGCAAGGCCTTCTAGGAGTGTGGATTTTCTCCTAAGTGTGATGAGACCTCACTGGACAATTTTGAGCAGGGGAGTGATATGGTCAGATTTCTTTTTCGAAGATCCTTTTGGTAATTGTGTACAGTGGATTGTGAAAGAGTGGCAAGAATGGAAGTAATGAGATCAGCTGGTGGTTTTACCTTCACCTAGGTGAGAGATGGAGGTGGACTCCTGATTCTGAAATAGTTAGGATGACCAGACATAAAGGAGGAGGAATGAGTAGGTGTAAACCTCAAACTTCTGCAGTCCCTTCCCGTCTCCTGTTCTGGAGCTACTTGATGAAACTTCTATGGTCAGAGGTTTTCAGGTGGGGTCAGAGGACAGAGGTGGATGGGCTCAGAAAGGTAGAAGGGTGCAGGCTCAGGAGTTGTGATGCACAGGCGTAGTACTCCATGGCCTGTGGGATCTTCCCAGACCAGAGATTGAATCCATGTCTCCAACATTGACAGGTGAATTCTTTATCACTGAGCCACCAGGAAAGCCCGACTATTTTTTTTAAATGATAGAGTAATACAAAATTAAGGAACGAGATTTTTTAGTAGTATCTAGATAATATTTGCCTGCAAAATCCCATGGACTGAGGAGCCTGGTGGGCTGCAGTCCGTGGGGTTGCTAAGAGTCAGACACGACTGAGTGACTTCACTTTCACTTTTCACTTTCATGCATTGGAGAAGGAAATGGCAACCCACTCCAGTGTTCTTGCCTGGAGAATCCCAGGGACGGGGGAGCCTGGTGGGCTGCCATCCATGGGGTCATACAGAGTCGGACACGACTGAAGTGACTTAGCAGCAGCAGCAGCAGGTAATATTTTTATCTTTTATCACTTTATCTATATTTCTGTTAATGATAACCACTTATTTGAGTGAGATTTTTTATTACATTTTATTTGTACTGGATTTTAGTTGCAGCATGTGAACTCTTAGTTGAGGTATGTGGGATCTCGTTCCCTGACCAGAGATCAAACCCAGGACCCCTGCACTGGGAGTGCAGAGTCTTAGCCGCTGGACCACCAGGGAAGTCCCTTGAGTA
The DNA here is from genome assembly GCF_019923935.1 of Bubalus bubalis. Taxonomy (NCBI): domain Eukaryota; kingdom Metazoa; phylum Chordata; class Mammalia; order Artiodactyla; family Bovidae; genus Bubalus; species Bubalus bubalis. Next base: position 50,276,411 of record NC_059165.1, on the reverse strand, counting down.
GAAATTGTTACAGCCTCAGGTTGAAGATGCTCCAGGGATCTGGGGACTCTGAGGTCAGCATCTTCTGTTGGTATGGGTTTGAGATTCAACTATTCCTTGTTAAGGGTCCTTACCTGTTCATCTCTGCCTTCCAGCTGAACCTGTAAAAAGTTAAGATGCTACTTTGTCCAAGCCTGGTGACATCTCCATTCCCTGGCTTCCCTGTTTCCCTGATAGATTCGCCACATAAAATACAGGATGCCCAATTACATTTGAATTTCACATTAACAATGAAAATTATACTAAGTTTACTGAATTATACTAAGTTTATCCCATGGAATACTTGGGACATACTTATATTAAAACTTTCATTATTTATCTGAAGTTCAAATTTAACTGAGCATTTTATGTGTCATCCTGCCCACCCCCCCCCCACCTCCCCCGCATTTTGTCAAGCCTGTCCCCTGGCCTTTACCAAGTGTACAGAAAATAGCCTTCTCATCCTCTGCCCCTTATGGTTAGCCAAAAAGAGATACAAAGAATCCACACGGGCTTTTGTTTTCCTAGGTGCAACTTTGTGCTTGATCATGGCTGAGCTGGTTTCTACCAGCTCTTCCTATTCCTCTCTCAGCCCTCAGGCCCTGCTATGCAAGGGAGGCCCTTATCCCAGTTCCATACCACAGCATTTTAAAAGATTTTTGGACATCAGGCATGAACCTCCCAAATGAGTCAGGTTCCATGTTCTTACGAATGCTTTCAAATACAGCTCCCAGTGGAGTTCCCCCACGGGCTCCTGTCACTGGAAGGCACCGTGTTCTAGTTCAGTCTTATCTAAAAGAAATGCAGTGTGAGCCATGAATTTAAGACTTTTGAGTAGCTCCATTAAAAAAACTAAAGCAGTGAAATGAATTTTAATATATCTCATTTAACCCAATATATCAAAATAATATTTCAACATGTAATTAGTGTAAAACTTATTCATGGTACATTCTACTTTTTTTTGTACAAAGTCTTTGCAATCCAGTGTCATTTACACTGACAGCACATCTTAATTGGGATTCTCCGTATTTCAAGTTCCCAGGGGTCATATATGGCTCGTGGCTTATAGGTCAAGTGGTTTAGAGCAGGGGCTTTGGAATTGACTTGCAAGGTTCTGTCACTCACATCTCGTTCATGTCTCTGAGCCTCAGTTTCATGCCATCTGTATGAAAATAGTACCCATTTTGGTGCCAGTCATGACTATGGGTACCTAAATCAGTCCTGAATATTCACTGGAAGGACTGATGCTGAAGCTGAAACTCCAGTACTTTGGCCATCTGATGAAAAGAACTGAATCATTTGAAAAGACCCTACTTCTGGGAAAGATTGAAGGTGGGAGGAGAAGGGGACGACAGAGTATGAGATGGTTGGATGGCATCTCCGACTTGATGGACATCAGTTGAGTAAGCTTTAGGAGTTGGTGATGGACAGGGAAGCCTGGTGTGCTGCAGTGCATGGGATTGCAAAGAGTCGGACACGACTGAGCAACTGAACTGAACATAAAATAGCCTTTTTTATTCTCATGACCTTGTTACTTATTGATTATTATTACTAGTGGACAACAGAGGATCCAGGTATACCCAACAGAGGGTCCATGGGGTCCCAAAGAATCGGGCACAACTTAGTGACTGAACAAAAACATTATCATCCCCATTTTATTTGCACTGGATTTTAGTTGCAGCATGTGAACTCTTAGTTGAGGTATGTGGGATCTCAAGACTCAGAAAGGTTAAGTAACTTTCCTAAGGTCAAACAGCTTAACCAGGCAGAGTCATGATTTGAGTAGCTCCTTCAGACAACATCCTGCCTCCCTTTCTCATTTCTCCAGCCAGAGGTAGAGTGGCCTTTTGAGAGTAACTCTTAGCTGCTGTAACTTCTTTCCAATCTGTGACTAAGGAGGACAAGAGGAGAAGAAATAAGTCTTTGGTGCCCCTGCATTCCTGCCTGTTGGACAGCTCTGCTCTGTGCTCTAGGGAAGTTTGCTTTTCTCCACCTTCAGTTACGGAAATACCCCTGCCCCTGGCCATGCTGATGTGATGCAGTTTCTTTGGCAAAAGTCACATTCCTGCAGAAGAACCTAAGTAGAGAAGAATGTGGGAACTGCCCCAGGTTTCAGGGCTACGCCCAAGCTATCTCCAAGTGAGGTCATCTCTGCAGCTAGCTGATCTCCCTATCCTATGCATTCTGCCTAACTGCAGTTTTGGGTAGTCTTTCCTGGTCACGTTCTCCCTTGTTCTGGGGGCTTCTCCCGAGGGAGTTCTTTCTGAGGATTGTCTTGAGCAGCACTGGGGAGGGGTTATGCATCCTGGGGTGGTAGTCTCGCTGTGGGAGCCTTTGCTGAGAGCTGGACCATGCTAGTCCAGTTACTCCCTGTCTCAAGGGGGGCCGGGTACATTTCACAGGTACAACACATAGCATCAGCAGGCTTTAGGCTTAGCTGGGCTTCCTGTGGTCTGTGGCTTACTTGCCCTTTTGTGACTAATACGTTTCTCTTCACCCTCACCACTATCCAAATAGTCTTGCTTTTTTAAAAAAACATTTATTTATTTATTATTGGCTCTGCTGAGTCTTTGTTGCTGCATGGGCTTTCTCTAATTGTAGAGAGTGGGGCCTATTCTCTAGTTGTTGTGCACAGGCTTCTCCTTGTGTGGCTTCAGTTGTAGAGCACAGGCTCTAGGGTACATGGGCTTCAGTTGTTGCAGCTCATGGGCTTAGTTGCCCCAAGACATGTGGGATCTTCTCAGACTAGGGATCAAACCAGTGTCCCCCGAATTGCAAGGAGGATTCTTATCCACTGGACCATCAGGGAAGTCCTGTAGTAGCCTTTTAATAGCTATTCCTCTTTCCATGTTTTACTCCTGATTTAGTCTCAACATAGTATAGCTCTAATAGACATTTTTTTTCAGCACTTTCAGATTTACAGAAAAATTAAGTAGAGGGAATTCCCAGTGGTTAGGACTCTATTTTTATTCTACATATATTGCTTGATTGATGGCATTAAAATTGATTTATAATATTCTTAATATATATTAATAGTTTCATGTATACAACATTTCATTTGATTTTATATATACTACAGTGTGCCCACAACTGAAAATTTAGTTTTTATTTGACACCAAGCAGTTGACCCACTTTAACCGTTTTCAGTTCAGTTCAGTTCAGTCCAGTCGCTCAGTCGTGTCCGGTTCTTTGCGACCCCATGAATTGCAGCATGCCAGGCCTCCCTGTCCATCACCAACTCCTGGAGTTCACTCAAACTCATGTCCATCGAGTCGGTGATGCCATCCAGCCATCTCAACCTCTGTCGTCCCCTTCTCCTCCTGCCCCCAATCCCTCCCAGTATCAGAGTCTTTTCCAATGAGTCAACTCTTTGCATGAGGTGGCCAAAGTACTGGAGTTTCAGCTTTAGCATCATTCCTTCCAAGAGCACCCAGGACTGATCTCCTTTAGAATGGACTGGTTGGATCTCCTTGCAGCCCAAGGGACCCTCAAGAGTCTTCTCCAACACCATAGTTCAAAAGCATCAATTCTTCGGCACTCAGCTTTCTTCACAGTCCAACTCTCACATCCATACATGACTACTGGAAAAACCATAGCCTCAACTAGACGGACCTTTGTTGGCAAAGTAATGTCTCTGCTTTTGAATATGCTATCTAGGTTGGTCATAACTTTGCTTCCAAGGAGTAAGCGTCTTTTAATGCCATGGCTGCAGTCACCATCTGCAGTGATTTTGGAGCCCAAAAAATAAAGTCTGACACTGTTTCCCCATCTATTTCCCATGAAGTGATGGGACCAGATGCCATGATCTTCATTTTCTGAATGTTGAGCTTTAAGCCAACTTTGTCACTCTCCACTTTCACTTTCATCAAGAGGCTTTTTAGTTCCTCTTCACTTTCTGCCATAAGGGTGGTGTCATCTGCATATCTGAGGTTATTGATATTTCTCCTGGCAATCTTATTCCAGCTTGTGCTTCTTCCAGCCCAGCGTTTCTCATGATGTACTCTGCATAGAAGTTAAATAAGCAGGGTGACGATATACAGCCTTGACGTACTCCTTTTCCTATTTGGAACCAGTCTGTTGTTCCATGTCCAGTTCTGACTGTTGCTTCCTGACCTGCATATAGGTTTCTCAAGAGGCAGGTCAGGTGGTCTGGTATTCCCATCTCTTTCAGAATTTTCCTCAGTTTATTGTGATCCACACAGTCAAAGGCTTTGGCCTGCCCCCAATCCCCCTTTCCACCTACATTTATTAATTCTTATTCTATAAGCAAGAAATGTCCCTTCCATTCATTTTTTAAAAGTTATTTTTAGTTTTCAAATTTTTAGGTATAGTTGATTTATAGTGTTATATGTTTTAATTGTACAACATAGTGATTCACAGTTTTTATTATTTATTTATTGTATTTATGGCTGTGTTTGGTCATCATTGCTTTACACGGGCCTTCTCCAGTTGAGGTGATTGGTGGCTACTGTCTAGTTATGCTCAGGCTTCTCTTTGCGGTGGTTTCTCTTGTTGTGCAGCATGGGCTCTAGGCCTGTGGGCTTCAGTAGTTGTGGCACTGGTTCATAATTTTTAAAGGTTACAGTTATAGATTTTTTATAGTTATAAAATATTGGCTCTATTCCCTGTGCTGTACCCATTCGTTTCTTTATTCAACTTTTATATAAGTATAAACTCATGGATATTTGCTTTATTCCATGAGTCAGAACCCAGTACTATTATTATTCATTTTCTTGCTCAAATTTTACCAGCTTTGGCCATGGGGAGCTCTTTCCAGTTGACACCTGTGTCCTTTCAATGTGTCTCTAACAATGTGTGAGTACTTTCTTGCTTTCTGACACCACAAGGTGTTCTCAGCTCATCTTGTATTTTCCCTGCCCTATCCTTGCGATCAGCTTTTCTCCTGGGAAACCTGGTTCCTACCTTTGGTGTGCTCATTGCTCCTGGGGTGTCATTGCTTCTAGGCCCTCTTAGCTGATATTTAGGAAATACGTGTATATATACCAACACACGCATGTACACATATCTACATTTCTTTCTATATCTGTCCATCTATATTGTTGTTTAGTTACTAAGTCATGTCCAACTTTTTGCGACTCCATAGACTATAGCCCGCCAGGCTCCTCTGTCCATGGGATTTCCCAGGCAAGAACACTGGAGTGTGTTGCCATTTCCTTTTCCAGGGGATCTTCCCAACTCAGGGATCAAACCCACATCTCCGGCAATGGCAGTTGGATTCTTTACCACTGAGCCACCAAGGAAGCCCGTCTATATTTATATATTTAAAATACATAAAACCATGAGTTCCTACTAATACCTCTAATTCCAGTCCAGTATCTCAGGGTTCATTCTAATCTTTCCTCTTTTCTTATTTGCAGCATCTTTCTGTGAAAGGTGAAATGGTTGCCATTATCTACAGTGTATTTACTTATTTGTTCAAAGTTAGTAGTCACTTAGAGTATTTTTTTTTTTTGGTTATGTTATATTTTAATAAAAATTACTAGCCTGTACTTTTGTGAAAAATACTTATGTTAATTTTTTCATACACCCTTCAGTGTGGTTATGTTATTCATTTGTAATAGAATTAGGTTCATTCCTTATTGTTTGTATTCTATTTGGGGTTCCTTCCACATCCTGGTTGGTCTTAGCTGTATATTTATTTTGGGAGTATGTAAAATATTACCATGGTTCCAAGATCAGAGCTATATAAGAAGGTATATTTAGTAAAGCACTGTTCCCCTCTCATCCCTACTGTCCTACCCCATTCCCTGTTCTTTCCATCCCATTCTGTCTCCCCAGTAAGTAACTAATCTCATAAGTTTCTGTTTTTTTTAAAATATAGAATGTCACAACTTGGCGTGTCATTTGTGTGCAGGGGATTGCTGGTCTTTCTTGTATTGTTATTAACTTTAGTGTAAGTGCTATTGAAATTGAGCATGGGCGTGATCCTTTTAAAACAAAAACTAGATCATTCTCGCCCCTGCTCAAAACCTTCTAGTTGCTTCTTGCCACCATTAGAATAAAGCCTGAACACCTTACTACACCGTATTTACTTACTTCAAGGCCGTACATAATCTGGCTTCAGTTTCCTGTTTATTTTCTCTACTTTGTGCCCTTGCTCACTGTGTTCCAGCCACACCTGCCTTCTGTGTCACCTGCATGTCAGGCATTCACTTGCCTTAAGGCCTTTGTATTTGTCCTTCCCTAAACCTGGCACTGCTCTTCCCTCAGACTTTCCCAGGGATGGATTCTTTTGGACTGCGATAAACATCCACATCTTTATGGAGGTCTTTCCTAAATAGATCTGTATGTATGTGCTTAGTTGCTCAGTCATGTCTGACTCTTTGCGACCCCGTGGACTGTAGCCTGCCAGTTTCCTCTATCCCATGGAATTTTCCAGGCAAGAATAAACTGGAGTGGATTGCCATTTCCTACTCCAAGGGATCTTCCCAACCCAGGGATCGAACCCACGTCTCTTGTGTCTCCTGCATTGGCAGGCAGATTCCTGACCACAGTGACACCTCTAACTCTTTATCTGGCTTTGTTTAAATCTGTGGTACTTATCACTACCTGGCATCAGTTCAGTTCAGTTCAGTCGCTCAGTCGTGTGCGGCTCTTTGTGACCCCATGAAACGCAGCACGCCAGGCCTCCCTGTCCATCAGCAACTCCCGGAGTTTACCCAAACTCATGTCCATTGAGTCGGTGATGCCATCCAACCATCTCATCCTCTGTCGTCCTCTTCTCCTCCTGCCCTCAGTCTTTCCCAGCATCAGGGTCTTTTCAAATGAGTCCTCTCTTCGCATCAGGTGGCCACCAAGTATTGGAGTTTCAGCTTCAACATCAGTCCTTCCAGTGAACACCCAGGACTGATCTCCTTTAGGATGGACTGGTTGGATCATCTTGCATATGTAATATATAAATAAATATATTTATTTATTGTCTGTCTTCCCCCTGAGAATATCAGCCCCATGAGGCAGGGTCATTATTTCATTCAAAGAACTTAGAAGAGTGCCTCATACACAGTCAGTACATAAGTAGTTGGTAAGTTTTGGGAAAATGAGGTTTGTGTCAGGTGCTTTATGTGCATTTTTAAAATTAATCATCCCAGTGAACACTTGGAGGTGAGTACTATTTATATTCCCATCTATAGATGAAAATATGGAGGGTCAGAGGGATAAGATACTCACCCTAGACTATGCTACTGGGAAAGGGTTGGCTGGAGATCTGGCCTTACTTCTCTCTGACTCCAAAGCCCACATTTTGACTATCCATGCTGTGCTGTAGGGTGTCTTTGTAAACAGGGTTTAGATACTGTTTATTAAGCACACACATGACATCATTGTGTCACTTAATCCTACAGCAGCCTTTTGAAAGTGACATGAAAAAGTGGGAGCTGAGGAAGATGAGGTGACTTGCCCAAGGTTACAGTGCTGGTTAAGCCGGGCAGTCTTACGTCAGAGCTAAAGCGCTTAGCTGTGTCACTCACGGCCTCCCTGTTCTAAGCAAGAGGACATGCAGAAACGCTTTTGAGAACTTGTTGCCTTTTCACTGTCAGGTAACGCATTCCTGGAATTCCAAGAGGAGTTGGAGCAAGTCTATAAGGTGTACTGTGCCAGCTACGAACAGGCCTTGCTGCTGGTAGAGACCTTCCGGAAGGAGCCAGAGCTGCAGCGGGAGATCCAGGGCATCATTGAGGCAGTGCTGTGAGTAGAATGATCCCTACGGATGCCGAGGTCAGGGGCTGTTAAAGTCTCACCCTAGCTTGGGGCTGCTCACACTGTTTCAGGAGTGTCCTAGTCAGGCCGGGCTGGGCTATGCTGCAGAGACAAACAACCCCCAACTCTTTCAGTGGTTTCAACCAATGAGGTTTCCACCTTCCTTATGCTCCAGTGTGGGTTAACTTGGAGCTCTTCCCAGTGTCATGCTCACTCTGGAACTCAAGCTGACACCAGCCACTGTCTAGAACATGGCCAGTGACTTGGCAAGGAACAAAGAACTCTGGAGGGTCTCACACTGGTTACTAAATGTTCCAGGCCAGAAGTAATATCCATTGCTTCTCATAATTCGGAGTCCAGAACTAATCACCTGACTTCATCCAGTACCAGGAGGGCATGCCTTCCAGCCATGTGTTCAGAGGTGGAAAAGCAGAAACATTTGGTGAACAGCACTGTGCCCATCATAGGGAGGGCAGTGAGATGGTGGGAACCATGTGCTGTAAGCAGCAGTGGCAGGAAGCAGGCTTGCACCACCTGAGGAGACCTCTCTACAGATGGCTGGAGTCCTGCCCCACAGAAAAGGATCAGAACTGCCTTGGGGGGCCTCACAGCCCAGAGCTGGCACCAGTGAGTGGGAGCTCGGGGTAGAGATATGTACAGAATAAATTTTTTAAATTAAAATTTTGAACAGGTACGCTTAGCACAGTTTAAAAGCTTTAAAACATCTGAATTTAAACAGTAAAAGCAAAAGATCTCCCCTGTCCCTTCATCCATCCAATTGCTGCTACTACCTGCAAAGTCAAGGTAACCACTTTTAAATTCCTTATGGATCTTTGTAGAGTTCCTGTATACCTATACAAGTAAATCTAAATATATACTCTTATTTTCCCATCTTCTTATAAAAGTTTATAATTTTTTTCACTTATGTTATATCTTGGAGGCCTTTCCAATTCAATACATATATGTATGACCCTTTGAATGGCTATGTATTTTTCTACCATGTGGTTGTTCCACAGTTTCTTTAACTGCTCTCTATTGATGGATATTGGTTTGTTTCTATTCTTTGTAGCATTACAGATAATGCTATGTGATTATTCACAAACATATATTATTTTACTGAAGTGCAAATAAAAGTATCTATAAGTTAAATTTCCAGATGAGAAATTGCTAGATTAAAGGAAGTATGTGTTAATAACTTTGATAATATTGCAAAATTTCTCACTGTAAAGGTAATACCAGTTGATATTCCCATGAACAAATATAAGGGTGTTTCCCCTCAGCCTCACCACCAGAGTACATTGTGAAACTTCAGAGTATTTACCACTGAGATAGGTGAAAAATGGCATCTCTGTAATGTTTCATTTTGTATTTATCTTCTTATGATTAAAGTGGATCATCATATATTTAAAAAGACTTCTATTTAGGACTTCCTTGGCGGTCTGGTGGTTAAGACTTCGTGTTCCCAATGCAAGGGGCACAGGTTCAATCCCTGGTTGGAGAATTAAGATGCTGCATGCCATGCAGCATGGTCCAAAAAAAAAAAGCTGTATCTTCCCCAAGCTTACCAAATGAAGATAGATGAAGGCCATCTTCTGGAAATCAGAATAGTATAGGAGGAACAGAGATTATTATTGTTATTTCATCTTACTTAGGCATTTCCTGTTTACACCAAGAGAGTGTAGATTTTGGTCTTTAAAGCTAGCGTTATCTCATGTGGATCCTCCTGCTATCTCTCTTCCTTCTCTCCCTTATCCTTAACTCTTGTGCCCCCTGAAGCCTTCTTTTGAAGTAGCCATGTCCTAGCCCCTCCCAGCCTTTAAAAAAGCCTACTTTCGTTTTCTTTGATTCCTTTGGTCCCTTCATGGATCTTACAAACTTAGGCTTTTGTAAGAGTCACTAAATAATTTCTACAGGAGTGAGGCAAGTAACAGAAATGAGGGAAGCGGGACGCCAGCTGTGAGACAAAAGGGAGTAATGGAGGCTGTGGCAAATCAGAGCCAGCAGTCCCTGTATAGAGTGTAGCTGCAGCCCAGCCTCAGCTAATCACTGTTGCATCAAGTAGCTTTTGCTATAGCATATCACCCCAAATATAGTGGTTTAAAATATAAATCATCTCCAAAATTTGTTTAAAGCAAATATTTCTCAAGGTCACATTTGTGCATGTTAGCAATTTAGCTGGACTCAGTAAATGATTTTTCTAGTCCTGGCTGAACTCCCTCACATGTCTGTGATCAACCATAGGTCAGCTTTGCTGATGTTGGCTGGACTTTCCTATGAACGTGGGACACACGAGCTGACTCAGCTCTGCCTTTTGAGATCTTGGCTTAGAACTGGCATGCTGTGCCAGGCTCGGGAGGTGGGAAAATAGTCCCCACTTCTTGGTGGGAGAAGCTTCAAAATCATGTTCAAAGGGTATAGATACAGAGAGTAAAGTAATTGCAGCCATTTTTTTTGTAAACCGTCTACCTCAGTTGCTGTGTAGAAATATGATTCCACTGTGGCCAGATCCTCTGATCTTTCAAGAGAAACCAGAAGCTTTGATGTAAGTCTCTGCAGTGTTAAATATTGGCATCTAGTTCAGACATGTCAGAAGCACTGTGTGGGGGGCCCTAGTTGGCACAGAGGCTGCTCTTTGTCACATCTTCTGCACTCTGGTCTTTCCCAACTAGGCCAGACATTTCTCATGGGCTTTGGCGCCAGGCAGCCTGGCAACAAATCGAGCTCTCTGCTCTTTATTCACCTTGGCAGGAGCCATTTAGTGTCTCAGAACCTAGTTTCCCTACATGTAGAGTGGGAGTAAAAGCAACAGCTCATGGGGATGTAGACTCATTGCATGCAGGTAATACTCAGTAATTCCCTAGTAAGACCATAGCTATGGTAGGTATCTTGGTTAGGAAGGGATTATGCTTCCCTGAGACCACACTGTGGCTCTCTGCTCCTTCAGTCCCAGTGCTCCCTTTTTATAACAAATTTATTATCCTGAGTTACATTCTGAAAAAAATTCTCCTGCCCATATACATAATTGAAAAAAATAAACATAATGGCTTAGCTATAATTAAAAGAGAAATAAAAGGAAGGTAATTTCTAATAATGTAATATGTATTACATATGTAATATATAATATGTATAATGTAATGTATGCAAATACTTGGGCACCGCTACACTAGCAATCACATGCTTATAAGAGAAAAAGAGTCAGAAGCCATTCTGTACACAAAGTACAGAAAACCTAAAGAGCAGAGAATATGTGTACCCTGGAATGACACAAACTTGACTTCCTTGTGTATGATAAGAGAAAGAAGGAAACAACATAATTGAAGTAGGGATAATATTACATACTGGGAGGCAGAGAAAATGAGGAATGATGTTCTTACAGATGGCCTGTGTCGTATTTACAAAAGGTAGTATCATAGTAATTCCCAGTGTGAAGATATGTGACTGGATGGAGTCCAGGTGTCACAAAAATATCTTAGTTCTTCTAACTGCAGCCTGTTTCAAGGCATTCATTCAGTCTCTGAATGTTGAGAAAGGCGTATGAAACGTAGAACAATTCTCCATAATGTGAGACTGTCCTTGCAGGATATTCTGCTTCCCTGGGACCCTGTCCACTAAATGCCTGCAGCACCCCAGAGCCTGCAGGTTTTAAGACTGCCCTCAATGAAATCCTCTGGTCTAATGTTGCAGCAGGAATGACATCCTTTCGGTCATCCCAATTTTACTCTGTGTATTTACAGGAAGACAGAAAATAGACTTCCTACGGGAAAGTATAGACATTGGATGGTGGGTGGGTGGATGGATAGAAGGAATTTTAAGGGGCTCCTACTATGCATGCTGCTCTAGAACTATTAATCACCTTCCTCCTGAAACAGTCATCCCGGCTTTCTGTGCTGATGATCATGGGGCTCTTTCTGGAGCCTGGCTGACTAGGATCACACCAGCTGGATATCCAGAGACGATAAATGGCACCATCTCATTAGATCTTTGTGATTCCAAAATATATGCTACCTCCCACTTTTTATTTGGGTGGGTGAGTTGGTGAGGTGTTTAGTTTATCCTAGTTCTTAAGGCTGGAGAAGGCAATGGCACCCCACTCCAATACTCTTGCCTGGAAAATCCCATGGACGGAGGAGCCTGGTAGGCTGCAGTCCATGGGATCGCTAAGAGTCGGAGACGACTGAGCGACTTCCCTTTCACTTTTCACTTTCATGCATTGGAGAAGGAAATGGCAACCCACTCCAGTGTTCTTCCCTGGAGAATCCCAGGGACGGGGGGGCCTGGTGGGCTGCCGTCTATGGGGTCGCACAGAGTCGGACACGACTGAAGTGACCTAGCAGCAGCAGCAGCAGCAGCAGCAGCTCTTAAGGCAGCGCTTCCCTCCTGGCGGCCAGTGGAATCAGAGGCTTGTCCTTACAGCCACAGGAAGCTTTGCCTTAGGGAGACCAGTCTAATGGCACAGCTTTCAGTGGGGAGGAGAGGTGGATCAGGCTAACACAAAGCACCCGCAGTTCCACAACAACTTAGGCAGAGTGTTGGGAGAAGACACATAATCTGTTTTCCTTTATTGGCATTTTTTGATTAAGTATGAAAGTAACATACTTATTGAAAAAAGGAAATTTCAAACAATACACAGATTATACAAAGTAAAAAGTATAAGTCCATTCCCCCTTGGTTTCCTGTTTCCCATGCCTCCCCCTAGTAGTTAACATGTCCATCCAAATTTGATTCTGTGTATTTACAGACAGGTAAGAAATAGACTTTCCATGGGAAAATCTAGATGTTGGATGGATGGATGGATGGATAGATAAATAGAAAGAATGAATGAATTAATGAATTTTTAAGGGACTCCTACTCTAGATTCTAGGGCTTGTTTTTTCACTTAACCATAGCCATGAATTATTTTACCATGTTCCTTTTTTTTTTCTCTTTTAACCATGTTCTTTAATGGCTATATAGGGTTCTTTTCCAGGGCAGCTTATAGTCAGCTCATCCCCTGTTGATGGATATTTGAGTTGTTTCCCAAATTTTACTGTCACAGAATTGCTGAATAACTTCTACCTTTATCCATGCTCACTTGAGTTAATATTTTTATGGGTAGATTTCTGTAGTAGGATTGAGGGAATTGTATATTTCACAAATTGCTAAATTACTCTCTAAAAAGATGCCACCAACTGATACTCTCACCAAGAGAATGTAAGAGGACTGTTTCCCCATATTCATCCAACTCTGGGTGAGTCTTTCAATTTTTTTTTTTTTTGGCCACACCATGTGGCATGGGAGATCTTAGTTCTTCAATCAGGATTGCACCCATACCCCCTGCATTGGGAACACAGAGTCTTAACCACCAAACTACCAGGGAAGTCCCAAGTCTTTTAATTTTTATTGCCCATCTGATAGGCTACAAAAAGAGTTTTCTCCAAATTACTTTAGAAAGGCTGTAAAGAAAGAGGTTGCTGTAATTCTGTAGTTCTTGTTGTGGAGAAGAGATGTAATCATCTCTTTGAAGGCTCCCTGCCCTCTGTCATCTCTGACTTGTGAGGCAATAGTTGTCCCCATGAGACAGTTGTCCTTTTCTCATGAAAAGTAAGCCCAGAGGACAGAGTTTTGCAAATATCTGACCACTGTTTCCACCTCTCCTGCCCACAGTCAGCCAGGCGCTAGGAAACCCTTGGTGAGAGCAGATGGTCAGCACAGGCATATCCTGACAGATAGTTCAACCCCTGCTTTCCAACCTCCTGCAGTTAATGGGAGGGAGAGGGTAGTTCCCACCTGCTGTGTCTGTTCCAGGCCTTATGGCTGATCTTTCCTGGACATTTGGTCTGGAGGTTTTTTCCATAGGAAGAACAGCAAGAGGCAAAGGTACTGTAGAGAGCCAGATAATAGTCAAGAGAGGTATTTGTGAGTCTTTATGGAGGAGGCATGCTTACACATTGATGTTTGAAATCCTCATGTGTTTCTCAGAAGGTGGGTCTGAGGGCTGCTGGTCATGATCAAAGAAAGACTGTTGGAGCCTTGTCCCAGATGCCATTGACGTGGGCACTCTTTCTGCAACTTCTAGACATCATCAGGAAAGGGGCTAGAAATAATCATTTATGCATCAAATGGTACATCTGGAAGGGACCTTGACACTATTAGTTCCTGTGTTTTGTATTTTCCTTTTTCAAATTAAAATTTTCAAGCCCTATTGAAAAATAGAATAATGTATGAACACACACACCCATCACCTGAAATGAGCAAGTATAAATGCCTTCTGTTTGCTGCATCTAATTTTATACTGAGTAATTTAAAGGAAATTACAGATACTATGAGTCTTTACCCTTAAATACTTTACACGCCTCTCTAAACATTAAATTCCTATGATTAAAAAAAAAGTTTGGAGGGGGCTGTGCCCTAAGGCTTGTGAGATCTTAGTTCTTCCACTGGGGATTAAACCTGGGCCTATAGCAGTGGAAGCACTGAATCCTAACCATCAAACCACCAGGGATTTCCCAAGTTCCTGTGATTTTAAAAGAGCTTCTTTTTTGAAGCAGCAGGACCATTTTTTAAAATGAAATACCATGTGCGTGTCCAGCAGATGGAGTTGTGCTTGAGACATACCCAAGTAGAGATCTCAAATAGGCTAGTTGACCATGTGAGTCTGGAGCGTGGGGCAGAAGTAAGAAGTGGAGATCTGGGTTTGCCATGTGTTTAAAGCCGTAGGACTAAAGGAGCTCAGGAAGAGAGTGAGTGGAGAGAGGAGGCCCCGGGGCACTCCAGCATTGAAGAGAAGCCAGGAGAGTGGCCTGTGGAGTAAGAGAAACAGGACAAAGGGCATCTCTGGGGCCAAAAGAAGAAAGTGTTTTGAGAAAGAGGGAATGGTCTGCTGTGTCTGCTATTGAGAGACCGAGTAAGCTGAGGACAGAGAACTGACCTTTGGATTTAGTACATATGGGGAACCGAGGTCCAGAAAAGGGTAAAGTGAGAACTAGCAGCACCCGATGAGGAAATTGAGGACCCCCGAAGGAGGGCGACTTGCCTGAGATCACACAGAGAGTTAAATAGCAGAGCTGGGACTAGACCCCAGGCCCTTTGGTGCCCCCAAGGGTGGACTTGACCTACTTAACACCAGCCTTCTCCCTCAGGCCGCAAGCGGGACCTTCAGGCCTCAGTTTCTTGCTGGTAATTCCTCTGCAGAGGATTACCAAATACCCATTGCTGCTGCAGAAAATTCTGGAAAACACACTCCCTGATGCCAGTGCCTACGCTGTCCTTCAGAGGGCTACTTCTGCCCTCCAGGATGTGGTCACCAACATCAATGAGTACAAGAGGCGCAAAGAAGTGGGTAAGGACTTGGGGCATTTAGGTGATATATTAGTGAGAATGCTTCTAGTTAACAAAAAACTCACCTCAAACTGGCTTCACTAGTAAAGGGAAGACAGTCACTTATGTAACCTGCAAGTCCAGAGGTAATGTGGGCTTTAAGTAGGATTTAGTCTGGGAGTTGGTGTCATTTCCCTATAATTCTCTTGTCTCTGACCTTCACTATGTGTCACTTGCCTCTTCAAGCTGGCCTCCCTCATAACAGTAAGTGGCTATTGCTCTCCTAAGACTCACGTCTGAACACCACACCTTCCAGGAGAACGTGGACCCTTTCTCTGCTTAGCTGTAAACACTAAACTGGAGCTTCATTCTAATAGGATTTATTTGAGTCATATGCTCACCCTGAACCAGTTGCCATGGTTAGGGGTATGCCATGAACTGTTTGGCTTATGCCTGGGTTGTAAGCCTTTCTTTGAACCTGTCACTGTGGTAGAGGAGTGGGGATCGTGTGAATTGGCTTATAACAGTCAGCAACCACTCCCTGAACTAAAGTGAAATCATTCTTATCCAAACCACATGGCTGCTATACTAAGGAGAAATGAATACTGGAAGGCAAAGAGCTGTGTATGTATCAGGGATGAGGGTAGGAGGAGAAAGTGGGGAGATTGTTGCCTCTCAAGTTGCTAAAACAGAAAGGTCTGCAGAGTGTCACAGTGTCCTAGGTAGAGGAAAAACTTACACAACTAAGACAGTATAGTAACAATAATTTAGCTAATGTTTACTAAGGGGTAGCTATGACTTGTTTTTTTCACTTATTATTTTGTTTGATCCTTACAATAGTCCTGAAGTTGGCACTGTTAGTCTCATTTCACAGTTGGGTAAAATGAGAGCTTAAGTCATTTGCTTCATTTCCATCATCTTAACTGATCTCCCAGCAATCCTGGGATGTGGTTGGCCTCATTTACAGATGCGGAAGCTGAGGCGCAAGAAATCAAGCTGGTATGAACCTCTTCAGTCAGTGAGGACTCTGAGCCCCGTGTTTTACCTCGAAGATTTGCCATTCTAATGGGTGTGACCCTGACGTTTGAGAAGAGGGCCTAAGAGGTGCCCAGCTGGGATGTCAGGGTCTCTTACTTTCCTGGGTCAGCCCTGGTTCCTGTGCCTTCCTTTTCCTCTGTTGGTGCAGCCTCCAAGTACACCAAGGTGGAGCCGCTGAGCCTCCGGGAGCGACTGGCTCGCATCAATACTCACACCCTCTCTAAGAAGACCACCCGGCTGAGCCAGCTGCTGAAGCAGGAGGCGGGGCTTGTTCCCAGGGTGAGCAATGGACTGGAGGAAGGGTTGCATGCCAGCCATCCCAAGGGGCAAGATGGTGCGGTGGTGAGGTGGAGTCTTAGACTGCTTTCAGAGATGAGAAGACTGAGGCCAGAAAGGGGCAGAGTAGGCACCCTCACTTGATTCTTTTGTTTAAAGTTTGCTGGTTTTTTAAAGATTTTTTTGCTGTGGACCATTTTTAAAGTCTTTGTTTGAATTTATTTCAATATTGCTTCTGTTTTATGTCCTGGGATTTTGGCCACAAGGCATGTGGGATCTTAGCTTCCTGTTCAGTTCAGTCGCTCAGTTGTGTCTGACTCTTTGCAGCTGCATGGACTGCAGCACACCAGGCTTCCCTGTCCATCACCAACTTCCGGAGTTTACTCAAATTCATGTCCATTGAGTCAGTGATGCTATCCAACCATTTCATCCTCTGTCGTCCCTTTCTCCTCCCGCTTTCAATCTTTCCCAGCATTGGGGTCTTTTCAAATGAGTCAGTTCTTTGCATCAGGTAGCCAAAATATTGGAGTTTCAGCTTCAACATCAGTCCTTCCAGGGAACACCCAGGACTGATCTCCTTTAGGATGGACTGGTTGGACCTCTTTGCAGTCCAAGGGACTCTCAAGAGTCTTCTCCAACACCACACTTCAAAAGCATCAATTCTTCAGTGCTCAGCATTCTTTGTAGTCCAACTCTCACATCCCTACATGACTACTGGAAACACCATAGCTTTGACTAGATCGACTTTTTTTGGCAAAATAATGTCTCTGCTTTTTAATATGCTGTCTAGGTTGGTCATAACTTTTCTTCTGAAGAGCAAGCATCTTTTAATTTCCTGGCTGCAATCACCATCTGCAGTGATTTTGGAGCCCAAAAAATAAAGTCTGTCCCTGTTTCCATTGTTTCCCCATCTATTTTCCATGAAGTGATGGGACCGGATGCCATGATCTTAGTTTTCTGATTGTTGAGCTTTAAGCCAACTTTTTCACTCTCCTCTTTCACTTTCATTGAGAGGCTCTTTAGTTCTTCTTTACTTTCTGCCATAAGGGTGGTGTCATCTGCATATCTGAGGTTATTGATATTTCTCCCGACAATCTTGATTCCAGCTTGTGCTTCATCCAGCCCAGCATTTCTCATGATGTACTCTGTATATAAGTTAAATAAGCAGGGTGACAATATACAGCCTCGACGTACTCCTTTCCCGATTTGGAACCAGTCTGTTGTTCCATGTCCAGTTCTAACTGTTGCTTCTTTATCTACATACAGATTTCTCAGGAGGCAGGTCAAGTGGTCTGGTATTCCTTTAAGAATTTTCCACAGTTTGTTATGATCCACACAGTTGAAGCCTTTGGCGTAGTCAATAAAGCAGAAGTAGATGTTTGTCTGGAACTCTCTTGCTTTTTTGGTGATCCAACAGATGTTGGCAATTTGATCTCTGGTTCCTCTGCCTTTTCTAAATCCAGCTTTAACATCTGGAAGTTCACGCTTCATGTACTGTTGAAGCCTGGCTTGGAGAATTTTGAGCATTACTTTGCTAGCCTGTGAGATGAGTGCAATTGTGCGGTAGTTTGAGCATTCTTTGGCATTGCCTTTCTTTGGGACTGGAATGAAAACTGACCTTTTCCAGTCTTGTGGCCACTGCTGAGTTTTCCAAATTTACTGGCATATTGAGTGCAACACTTTCACCACATCATCTTTTAAGATTTGAAATAGCTCAACTGGAATTCCATCACCTCCACTAGCTTTGTTCGTAGTGATGCTTCTTAACCAGGAACCAAACCCACACCCCTGCACTGGAGGCTAGGGAAGTCCCTCTGCTTGGTTCTGAATAGCCAGGGTGGGCTCTCTCCTCTGCGCCTTGTGCTGGTCTTTCTCCAGGGCCTCTTGATACAGGTGTGTGTGTGTGTTTTCAGTCACTCAGTTGTGTCTTTTCGACCTTATGGACTGTAGCCCACCAGGCTTCTCTGTCAGTGGGATTCTCCAGGCAAGAATAATAGAATGGGTTGCCATTTCCTTCTCCAGGGGATCTTCCTGACCCAGGAATCAAACCTGAATCTCCTGTGTCTCCTGCTCTGCAGGCGGATTCTTTACCTCTGAGTCACCAGCAAAGCCCCTTGATGCAGATAGGAGAACTTATGTCTGGGCCTGGGCAAGGAACCCAGGCTACTAGTAGAAACTTAGGTTGACTGAGTACTTACTCTGAACCAGGCATTAATGGTTCCACACAATGAAGTACATGTTCATATTATCCCCATGTTGCAAATGCGGAAACAGGTTCCAAGAGGGCAAAACAATTGCCTAAGTTCACACAGACAGGAAGCAAGTGAACCAGGGCTCATGTGTCTGATTTCATGGTCTGAATACAAAACCACTAAGCCGCACTCACTGCCCCTAACCATCCCACTCAGTTTGGGGACTGGAGGAATGGCTCTGATGTGTGGGTCTGTGGAAAGGTGTGTGTGTGTGCTTCCTAGCAAGGACTTGGGACAGAGGTGTACACTGCCCCCATGATGTTCTCGGCCCTCATAAGCGTAACTTTACTCTCAGACGGAAGACAAGGAATTTGATGACTTAGAAGAGAGGTTCCATTGGGTGTCGCTGTGTGTGACCGAGCTGAAGAGCAATGTGGCTGCTTACCTGGATAATTTGGAGGTGAGGGCCCTGTGGTAAATAATGGTGTGTTTGCGGGGGGGGGGGGGGGTGAGGGGGACAGGCTGGGGTACCTGGACAGGTACATAGGGCCCATTGAACAAGCCCCTGACAAAGGCACCAGCTTCAAGAACCAATTGGAAGAGATCATAACAGTTCCTGGTTGGAGGCCAGAGAAGGGCCATGGGGAAGCACTCTTTAATCTAGAGGTTATCTGGCTGGGGCAACTTCTGAGTTCATTGAGTGTTCAGGGACTGGGGTTCCCATTGGGCAGAGTCAAATTCACTGGAAGCAGAGTCCTCTGGAAGAACCCTGCCAGACCGGTGCTAGAGCAGGAGTGACAAACAGGTGCTCAAAGGGACCAGGCAGGGAATATTATTGACTGAAGTGTATAGGTGTATAGGCCTATTGTCTATTTATGAGACTGTTAGGTAGAGTTTGGTATGTAGTAATATTTGGAGTTTGAATGACTGAATAAATGCATAAATAAATAAAATTAAATTAAATGCCCTGTCTCATGGGAGTTGTTGCTGCATGGGAGTGTGGACCCAATGCTGCCAGTTCTTCTGATTTTAAGGAAGAAGAAAACTGAAAATTGAGACCTTTAGGTGAAATCTCATGATGTGTCCATGTGAGCAACTAATTAAATAAGAATCTAAATGTTATATGGGCCCAACAAAATACATTTTTGCAAGCCAGATTAAGCCCACAGGGACACCAGTTTGCATTCCCAACCAGCACATTACTTTCCTTGCGCCCAAATTCCCACTTCGTTCTTGTCATCGCTGCTGACTCATTCCATCCACTCTGTCCCTTTTGCGTGGTTTTGTTCTCAGTCACATCCATTTGCACAGACCAGCTCAGTCAGATGAGAACAGGCTCTTTGGATAATGGGATTTGGGGTGACATTATTGGAAGTGTGTAGAAGGAGAGAGGTTGTAGCTCTATGCTTTTCTGTGTGGGGCACACCCCCTGCTTATTCTGCTCCATCTTGCCCCAGCCCCCACAGAAAGATAACAGCACAGTCAGTGAGAAGCGGAAGGCCCTCAGAGAAAGAATGGAGGGGCCTTGAGAGAGAGAAACCAGAAGCCCCCAAGAGACATGTCTGGCTTTGCAGAGAAGAACAGATACTTAGAAACATTAAGGCTGTGTTGCCCTGAATGCAGGATTTACATGACAGATACAGGGTTGACATGAAATCCCATAGCAAGAAATTGACTCTCTCTCTTAATCCTCAGAGTCCAGGAAAAGCCTCTTTTGCTGGCATGTAAATAAACCAGCAGAACCAGTCTCAGGCTGGAAGCCTTCAGCTGGCCATGACGCCCAGACAGAATTTAATAGCATTGTTTTTATAGCAGTTATTTTTAACATGCTTATTTATGGCAATTATTACTGACTTTTCCTTTATGGAAGGATCATAAGGTGTGTTTTTTTTGGCCATGCCATGCAGCTTGTGGGATCTTAGTTTCCTGACCAAGGATTGAACCCGGGCCCTTGGCAGTGAAAGCACAGACTCCTAACCACTAGACTGCCAGGGAATTCCCCATAAGGTGTTTTTTTGTTGTTGTTTGTTTTAATGCACTGATTTAAATAGGGATGCTAGGTTGATTTAAGGAAAAGTATTATTAGAACATGAGGAGCAGACATGGCAGAAAAAAAAATTCAGAAGTGTGATAATGAGAAGTGTGTGAATTGGAGGCAACACTGGAATAGGGAGAAAGATGTGGGCTTAGAGAAAGAAGATTCTAATCACCCGAGTTGTGCAAGGATAGATTAGCTGTGTGCAGACACTTGGAGGGTGTGCAGACAGCGTGGGCAACCTTTTCCGGGATGTCGTGGAGGGGCTTTCAGGTGTGAGATGGTCTCAGTGGGCTGTGATTGGCTCTCCTTTGACCCCCATCTAGGCTTTCCTTCGCTTCCGGCCCCAGGACTACAATCTGGAAATCCCCGAGGGGCCTGTTGTACAGTACTGTTACCTGGCAAGAGACCTGCAGCTCCAGGCCTTCCCAGAGTTTGTGAGTGGAACTTCTCCTTTCTTTTTTTCAGGCAGGTGGCAGAGTCTATAAGAATCCTATTTAGAAGTGAGGCCCTTTCCTCTATGGTTACATCCATAACTGTCCTGGGTAGTCAGCAGGGTGGAGATTATTATTAGTGCATTTTCCTGATAAAAATAGGGCCAGCTAATGTTTATTGACCCATGTTATCTGCCAGGCACTGTGCTAAAGTCTTTACATTCTTTACTCATTTAATCCTCACAACATAGCTTACAGGGTAAATACTGTTAATAACTCCATTCTGCAGATGAGGCTCAGAGAGGGTGACCTCCCAGGTTATTCAGATGATCAATGGCAAGCTAGGATCTCAGCCCCAAGGACTATGGTTTTGATCACATCCTATACCAAATTTTTTCAACATCTCTGCACAGTAACCATATTAAGAAATGACATATATTAAATACTTGTTCTGTGCACTCTGCTAAGCTTGTTACATGCATTGTCCCCATTTCTCAGATGGGCATCTTGAGGCCCAGAAAGGTTAGATATCGTGCTAGAGGTCATAGCTGTTTGGTGAGAGTGGCACTGGAGCCTCTCTCCAAAGCTGCTTCTTCCTGTGGCCACCCTCTGCCACTTCTTTCTTCAACTCCCAAGCTCACCTCTCCCCACAGAAGCAGCAACTGGAAGCCCAGGTGTGGCAGCCATTGTGCAGCCTGGCCAAAGCCTTGGCAGGCCCTCAGAACCTGATCAAGAAGCGTCTGGACAAACTACTGGACTTTGAGAGGGTGGAAGAGAAGCTGCTGGAGGTGGGCAGTGTGACCTACGAGGAGGAGGCAGCCCGGCACACGTACCAGGCACTCAACTCCCTGCTAGTGGCTGAACTCCCACAGTTTAACCAGCTGGCCATGAGGTGGCTCGGCCAGATCCTGTGCACATTTGTGACTCTCCAGAGGGACCTTGCAAAGCAAGTGCTGCAGAGGGCAGAGGACAGCTTGGCCGAGGTAAGGCCTCTGGGACTGGGAAATGGCTTGGACGGGCCTCCTCAGCCCTTCAGCGGGTTGTTTGGAAGGGGCTGGAGTGGAGTGAAGTTGGGCCTCCCAAACAGGCTACCAGGTGCTTGGGAGGAGGCCATGGGGACCTTCTGGATCTCTCTTATGCCTATTCTCCCTCCTTTAATAGAGTCAGACCATGAAAGCAAGGGTAGTATAGAACTGGGACTCTAGGCCACTTGCAGGCTCTGGGACTCAGAAACACAGGAGGCTCGCCTGGGAAAATAACAGGCCTTGGGGCCATTCCCTGGAGTGTATTAGAAGCAGGTGACAAGAGACAGGGCCCCTTCTACATTAGTCAGGAGTAAATGCTTCAGGCTGGTGTTCCTGCCCCTGCTACTACTTCTAGCAGCTGCCTCCCTGTGAGCCTTTACTGCACACTGGGTTTGGAACACTTTCCATATATTGTCTCACTTAATCCTCACTATAACCCCACAGAGTAGGTATTGTTATTATTCTCATTTCAAAAGGAAGCCGGGACCACAGATGTTAAGCAGCTTGCCCAAGCCGTATAGCTCATGGCTAAATTTAAATCCTGGCAGGTGAACTCTAGAGCCTGAACCACAATGCCCGACAGCCTGTTAAAAACAGCCATCTGCTGAATGCATAAATAGGGCACAGAGAAGCTTAAACAAATTTCCAAGTGTAAACTTTGATTTTATAATTTTGAACACTGGGGTTAGTATAGGAAAGAACACTCAACTGTTCTTCAGTCTCTCTCTGATATCAGCATCAGAGCTCAGTGGCTTGTGGGTCTAAGCTCTGCAGAAATGTCAGTGTTGCTCGTTCCACATGGTGCTTCCTGTGCCTCATGTGCCCCAGCTCAGCTTTCTCCATCCAGTTTATTGCATAAAAATCCTGATGAAATTTTCCACCCCCCACCCTTACCACTGTGTGATACCACTTTGGCTGTGTGGATCACAACAAACTGTGGAAAATTCTTAAAGAGATGGGAATACCAGACCACCTTACCTGCCTCCTGAGAAATCTGTCAAGAAGCAACAACAGTTAAAGCCAAACATGGAACAATGGACTGGTTCCAAATTGGGAAAGGAGTATGTAAAGGCTGTATATTGTCACCCTGCGTATTTAACTTATATGCAGAATACATCATGTGAAATGCCGGACTGGATGAAGTACAAGCTGGAATCAAGATTGCCAGGAGAAATATCAATAACCTCAGATATGCAGATGACACCACCCTTATGGCAGAAAGTGAAGAGGAACTGAGGAGCCTTTTGATGAAAGGGAAAGAGAAGAGTCAAAAAGCTGCCTTAAAACTCAACATTCAGAAAACTAAGATCATATCATCTGGTTCCATCACTTCATGGCAAATAGATGGGGAAACAATGGAAACAGTGACAGACTATTTTCTTGAGCTCCAAAATCAGTGCAGATGGTGACTGCAGCCATTACTTAAAAGATGAAATTAAAAGACGCTTGCTCCTTGGAAGAAAAGCTATGACCAAGCTAGACAGCATATTAAAAAGCAGAGACATTACTTTGCTGACAAAGGTCTGTCTAGTCAAAGCTATGGTGTTTCCAGTAGTCATGTATGGATGTGAGAGTTGGTCTATAAAGAAAGCTGAGTGCCCAAGAATTGATGCTTTTGAACTATGGTGTTGGAGAAGACTCTTGAGAGTCCTTGGACTGCAAAGAGATCGAACCAGTCCATCCTAAAGGAAATCAACCCTGAATATTTGTTGGAAGGACTGATGCTGAAGCTGAAACTCCAATGCTTTGGCTACCTGATGCAAAGAACTGACTCACTGGAAAAGACCCCGATGCTGGGAAAGATTGCAGGTAGCAGGAGAAGGGGATGACAGAGGATGAGATGGTTGGATGGCATCACCAACTCGATGGACAAGTTTGAGCAAGCTCCGTGAGTTGGTGATGGACAGGGAATCTTGGCGTGCTGCAGTCCATGGGGTCACAAAGAGTTGGACATGACTGAGCAACTGAGCTGAACTGAACTGAACTCTTACCACTACCTTCCCAGCCCATAGTCTCACTCTGCAGCTGCAGCCTCCCACCACTTCTGAGTACCATCACAGCCACTTTGCATAGACTCCTTCTTCAGCCTAGAATGTCCCTCCCTGTCTCCCCCATACCTTTCACAGTGCCTGACATGTGGTAGGACCTCCACAAATAAGGGGTGAATGAATCTCTCCATGAAGCTCTCAGAATCCCCTTTCTCCAGGGGGGAGAACCCATCTCCCCATCCTCTGTACTCTAGCGGCCCTCAGGATGTGCTTCTCCTAAGCTCTTATCAGAGCCTGCATCCTGCTGAGGTGACGGATGAAGCTGTTTCCCCTCATTAAGCTTCTCTTCTTTTTGGCCCTCACAGCGTTTAGTACAGAGTACTATCCTCAGACACTGTTTTTGAATTAAGCCCAAACCATCTGCAAAAAGAAGCTGTTCTCTTTCTTGAAGGCAGAGGGTAAATCTGATCAGATAATCTTCTCATTCTCTTCTCACCCTCTAGTCTTCTATCTAGGGCAGCCAGACCCTCTTGTGTTTACACTGGGCTATGCAGGGCTGGGGAGTATTCTAGGATACTGTAGTGGGGAGGTCAACTTCATAAGAGCAGAAAGAAGGCATTCCTTTTTTTCTTTTTTTGACTGTGCTATGTGGCATTGGGTTCCCCAACCAGAGATTGAACTTGTGCCCCCTGCATTGGGAGCACTGAGTCTTAACCACTGGACCACAACCATGGAAGTCCCAGAAAGTCTCGATTGATCTTGTAATGTAGAATCTTAGGGCCTGTGTCCCATGTCCCATTCTCCTGGACAGTCTCCTGGAACCTGGGAAAGGCCCACATGGTAGAACCTCAATCTCTCTGCATCCTGGGGGCAGAGGAAAGGCCCTGGTGGCTTTGGTGACCAGCAGAGAGGACATGTTTCTGTTAGCTGTGGGGCCTTGGTCACTTCTAGACTGTCTGATGAAAATGCAAGAGTTGCCCAGCAGGGCCAAGTTCCCAGGATGGAGCATCATTCAGAACTCCCTGGGCTCCAAACCAGCTTAGGCATAAAGAACCTATTATACAATTGTGTAACCTGGAGACCCAACAAACAATGTTGTTGAGGCTCTGGCTTGCACTGCATCTCCTGGCTGTTTCCCTCTCAGGGTTGGCTTTATTGTCAAGCAGGTGTTTTCTGCAAGGTGGGAGAGAGTGGCTCTCAACAGCTCCGGGTGTTTACCTTAACATCTCAGGATCTAAAAGAAGAATCACCCTGTCACTCTTAGCCTTCATGTACTAAATCTGATGGGAAGATTCCGAATGGCCTTGCTCTAGTCCATTGTCCACTCCTTGACCAATCACGGTAGATAAGAAAAGGGATGCTGTGACTGCCAGTCCTGTGGCCAGGCACCAGGAGGGACAATACCCCTGGACCCCCATAGAGGGATGCTTTCTTAAAGGAAGGTGGGACAGTACCCAGGCCAAACCAAGACAAAGACATAAAGGCCCATCCTAACACAGCTGGGGCTGGAGTGTAGCTGTCAGGGTCTCCTCTCTGCCAAGGAGGGCTCTGATGACAATGTCTATGCCCCCCAGCTCCCCCACCACCACCTGTCTGAGCCGGCCTTCAGGAAGCTGGTGGAGGATGCACTAGGCCAGACCAGTCACCAGCTTCGCTCCTTTCAAGAGAACTTTGAGAAAGTGCTGCCACCTCCCACCACACAAGTAAGTGTCCCTCCTTCCCCTTCAAAGACTATCCACTCCTTCACCTGCCAGTGGGGTGAGGTCAGCCCCCAGTTTCCTTCCCCCTTTTTTTCCCAGTTGTTCCCTGTTACCCAAGAAACACATTGCCTTTCCCTCTCTCTCTTTTGTGACCTGGGGGTGGGGGTGGGGTGGAAATCTCTCTCTCTCTCTCTCTCTCTTTCTTTCTCTCTATCTCTCTCTCACACACATTCTCTTCATGGTTGATAAGTATAAAAGCAGGTTAAGAAGATAACCTAAACATTTTGCTCTTAATGACATCGCAACAGACAAGTGGCATGAACACCCTGAAGCCTGCAACGTCTTCAGATTTTTCAGCAAAATTAACTTTGTTTCCTCATCGCTTTCCCATAGAACTTGCTTCAAATACGAGCATTCAGGACAAATAAAATGTTTGCACTAGAAGTAATTTAGATTTTCTTTTTGCTATGAAATTTTTAATTGCAAAAGACAGTGTTTCAGCTGCATTGTGGTTGACAGAACTTTGGCTGGCCAAAGGCTTTTTTGGGGGGTAAAATGGTTTTCCTCTAAAATATAATGAAAGGGTATCTTGCAGTCTGCTTGAAGAATTCTTCAAGAATATATAAAATAATGGAGTAGGATGAGCAGGGTGGGAGGGAGACTCAAGAGGGAGGGCATATATGTACACTTAGAGCTGATACACATTGTTGTATGGCAAAAATCAACACAATATTATCAAGCAATTATCTTCCAATTAAACAAAAAGACAAAACCATAAGAAAGAATAAAATCATCCTAATAATTTTAAAAAGATATATAAACTTAAAAAAATTTTAAAAGAATATATAAAATATTATGTATGTTTTAGTAATTGATGTAGCTGAAGGGCACAGGGGCTCTCAGAGTGTGATGAAACCTGGGTTTGAGAAAACTGAAACTATATTCAGTCACATGTGAGATGTGAAGTGAGGGTCAGGAGACAGGTCCAAGATTCCCCCAAAGGGAGGAGGGAGCCCAAGAGACATGGGAGAACATTAAAGGAGCCCAGAAGGACTGGGCGGAGACAGGTGGCCTTCGCACCAAGAGCCTCAGAGGGGTGTGTGCACTTCAAGTGTGGTGGCCTCCTCCTGGGAGTGAGCTGTCCCCACTTCGTTGCCCACCCTGAGACACCCAGCAGAGGACTCATTCGGGCTGTTACATGGGCTCCGCGACCCGAGGGGAAGAAGGGTGGAGGAAATCAAGAACGGAACGGCCACTCAGATGAGCCATGGAAACTTCTATCTTTTTCTACTTAAGACAAAATAACATTTTTTCTTATTGGAAAAGCAAGCCATGGTGATTGCAGGAAAAAGAAGAGAAGATACATAAAAATAGAAAGAAATGGGAACATCATAGTCCTGATGTGTTGCAAATTGGTAGGAAGAGAAGGGACTCCCATGACCCCAGCCCCACCCCCAGCTTCCGCATCTCTCCTCTCATGTACCCCTGCAAGACTCACACAGATACACAGACACACACCTTCTTATAAATTTCTATGACTTATTTGGCTATGAGTACAGATCCCAGAGGAGTGGCGTCACCCCCCAGGACATGAGAGTACCAGTGCGATCTTTGCAGGCCTCCCCAGTGCCTCCAGGGAGTGCTGCTGTTCTTCACACATGGAGGGGCAGAGGCTTGAGAAAGAAGACAAACGTTTGCTACCCCATACTTGCATTAGCACCACCATTCTGAAAAAGAGCTACTGTGCCTCTACACTTTTGTTTGAGGGCCTGTTTAGAAACCTGGGATTCTCCTGGTTCTTGATCCTGATTCAGGAACCTGTTGGAAGTAAGGGAGATGGCAGAGTCTGTGCCCAAGTGTCCCTGAAGGGCATCTCTGCTTACCTCCCTACACCTAGCACCTCTCCACCTGGAAATAGCCATATAGAATATAGTGAATATATGTCCATCCATATATATCTAGTGAGAGAGGATATATAATAAATCTATATTCAATATTTTTAGCTTCTTTGTTTTACAAAAGGGGACAATCTCCTGAGTCCCTTCTTGTTAATACTTTAGTTGGAAGCAGTGAATGAAAAAACAAAGACAGGGCCAAATTTCTAGATGCTCTGAAAGTGCACTGAATCATTCTCCTTAGCTACATGGCAATTTCCATTAAGGAAAGACTCTGTTGTCACTCACAAGGCTTACCATGCCTTGTAAATGGTAGGGGACTCAATAAAGACTTGTGGACTCAAAACCCATGGAACAAAACACTGAATTTCCTTTGTTCACGCGTGTGTGAGGGGTCTACATGTGTCAGCCCTGTGCTGGCTATTTAAGATCCCAGGTGAGTAAGGGCTGGTGCAGACATGACACTCATAGTCTTGCTCATTGGTGTTGAAAGATGTGTGTAAGGCATTTTCCTGTGGGACAGCTTAGCTTAATGCTATGGGCAGAATTTAGGGCCCAGTCCTGGAGTTCTGTAACTGGGAGATTCAGAAACTGACTTAGGATTTTAGAAATCCCAAGAAATTTAAACCAGAGAAGGATTTTATTTTATTTATTTATTTATTTTTTTCAGAGAAGGATTTTAGAAGCTTCTTCTAAAATGCCTTTCTTCTGAATGCATTTCTTCTGAAATGCCTTTGGATACTAAGAGCGTGTGTTTCTCATCTGATCCATCCACTTGTTGTTGTTGAGGCTGTTGCCCTGACTGGGATGGGTCTGTGGGGAGCAGAGGTGGACTTGGCCCAGGACTCCTGGCTGTCAGCATGTCGGCCAGTACTGGTGTTAGCTTTAACCCTCCAGCTCCAGCACTGGTGTCTTCTCTCTCCCTCTCCCAGCCACTCCTTCCAGGGGCTGAACGCCAGGTGCAGGCGCTCCTGAGCAGGTATGGCCTGGGAAAGCTGTACCAGGTGACAAGCAACATCAGCGGGGCTGGGACTCTGGACCTGACCCTGCCGCGGGGCCACATCGTAGCCCTCCTTCAAAACAAGGACACCAAAGGCAACAGCAGCCGATGGCTGGTGGACACTGGAGGTATGTGGGACTTCAGGGGGCACTTCCCCGCCCTTTGGGAAAGCCACCCAACGAGAGCCAGTGGGGAGACACGGGTGCTCTTGTGGGTGGGGTCTGGCTATGCAGATCCAGGATGGGAATGAACGCAGGTGAACATGGAGGGCCTGGGGACATAGCCAGCTTAGTGTGGTGTATGAGATGCCAAAAAGAGAAGTTGTCTTATGTTGCAACATCCGTATCAAGCACCTACTATGTGCTGGGTGCTGTGTAAGGAAGGCAAGGACTCGCGAGGACTCTGCCTTGGGGACCTCACAAGTCACTGGTATAGACGCAGTTCTGTGGATCACCTTGAAGAATGGCGATATGTGGAGAAGGAACACTTGGATCCAACTGTGGGGACAGAAGTCTGACATCGAGAATGAGGTTGATGTTGTCCTGCTCCCTCTGCTGTGGTCAGGTCCCTTGGTGTGCTGCTCAGATGTGGGGGCCTCAGGAGACAGCAGGGCAGGAAGCAAGGGGCACCATGAACCCAGGACGAGATGCCCCAGTATCTCCAGTGTCTTCCACAGAGGGGCATGCGATCCACAGATGACAGTTACACAGGACTATTGGGAGGGGATCTGCAGACAGTTTTTCCCCACTTCAGATACTTTATTTTAATTTAGCATTTTAATGTATATTAGAAAAAATATAACTAGTACAGAAACCCATGATTTTATTCATTGTTATCAATGTATAGTACAACACTAAGTTTTAAAAAGTGAGTTTATTAAAAAGATGGTACAGATCTGGGAAAAGTCATAAAAGGGGAAACTCTGGACTCAAGTTGAAAAACTTGAGCTGAATGAAGATTAAAACAATGCCCCTGGAGTCAAGAAGACCAGGTTTGGATCCCAACTCAGCACTTTAATAACTGCATGATCCTAGAAGAGTTATGGAGCCTCTCTGAGCCCCGTTGGTTCAGCAATAAAATGGAAATAACAATACTGACCTTGAGAGCTGATGTAAAAACTAGGTGGCCCAGTGCAGTTCAGCACCAGGCAAGCTCTCAGAAGGTGACGGCCATTCACAGTAACTGCAGCCAGAACACCCCTGGGGTAGCTATTACAAGAAGGGACTGGGGACAGTTGGAGAAGGGAAAGGCAATTTCTGCCTCCTGGGAAGACAGTCCTGCAGTGAGGAGTAGCCTTGCTTGGACAGGGGACCAGAGGTGCCAGCACCAGGAAAACAGTTTTCATTCCAGTCCAAGGAAGAACTTGTCTCTGCCAGAGCTGTTCCAAATGAACTGGGTTGCCTCTGTGGGGAATGAGCTCCCTGTTACTGGGGTAAACAAGCAGAAGCTAGAAAGAGTGAGCGCAGGGTGGGGTGAGTGGTTTTGTGATGTTCTGAGATGACTTTTCAAGGTGCACTGTAGTGCTGAAAAGCTGTATTGGACACAGTCACATCCATGAATGGTGGTGACTTCCTCTACCACTGAAAGGGGTGATCCACAGCCAGATAACATTCTGTATGTCCTGCAGGACATCGAGGGTACGTGCCAGCTGGAAAACTGGAGGTGTACCATGTGGTCCCCAGTGAGGAGGAGCTCAGAGGGCAGGCGAGGCCTCACAGAGACTCCCAACATCAGACACCAGAGCCCACCTCAGCCCCAGTCCCCTCTGTCCCAGCTGTGACCCAGGTGAGCCTAGAAGAGGGGTGGGGGCCATCTGGAGTGGGGCTTTGATTTTCATTCTGTCAGGAGGAGTTACTACCCTGTGGAGGGGCCAGGGCCAGGGGTCAGTGGCCATACCAGTTTCCTGGCCAGGCATATACCTGGAAAAAGGAGACTCTCGTCCCTGCCTTGTCAAGAGCAGAGAGCTAATCCTTTACTCTCCATTAAGCACAGCAAGTGGGATTATTTCATTCATTCATTTAATCATGGATTAATTATTCAGTATACGCCAGGCACTGTGTTAGATGAGAGATACAATGATGAGCAGAGGTCAACCTTGGCCCTTGCCTTCCTCAAATTTACAATCTAGGAGGTGGGGGAAACAGTGATTAATAAAATAATCATATAAATGATCTTAAAGTTCTATTAGTGATAGGTGCCAGAGCCTTAAGTGAGAGAGAGGATTAGGGAAGGATTTTCTGAAAAGAATCATGCTTTTGCTCAGATTTGAAGGATGAATAGGAAGTAATTGGATAAAGGGGTGTGAATGGGAAGAGCTTCTCTGAAAACATGCCCAGCAAACACAAAGGCCCAGGGCTGGGGAAGACACGGTTAGTAAGGAACTGAGGGGAGCCAGCAAGGTAGGGGCAGCGAGGCGCTGTTGAAGAGGTGAGGTGGGGCCAGCCATTGGGGCCTGTGGCCTTGGCAAGGGCGTCGGTCTTTCTCATAAAAAGCCATGGGAAACTTGTACATGCATGTTCACCGCAGCATTATTCATAACAGCCCTAAGTGGAAACAACCTATGTCTGTCAACTGATGAAAGAATAAACAAAATCTGACATATCCATGCAATTTCAAATATTATTCATCCAAGAGAAGGAATGACGTTCTGACACATGCTACCACACGTAGCTCGATACAGAAGACCATGTAATGTGTGATTTCTCTATTCAAACTGTGTAGGATAGACAGTTACATTTGGGCAGAAAGTAGACCAGTGGTTGTCAGGGGCTTGGGGCAAGGGGAGTGGAAAGTGACTGTTAAGCGGTCTAGGGTCTCTTTTTGGGATGATGAAGATGCTCTGGAATTAGATAGTGATGGTGGTGGCACAACCTTGAGAACATACTAAACACTACTGAAGTGTACATTTTGAAAGGGTGGAGTGTATGTATGTGAATTATATCTCAAAGCAAAAAGTGATGGGAAGGCTTTGCAGAGCCAGATCCTAGGGGGAAGAAGGTCAGTGGGGTCGTTGTGAGGGTTGATTGAGGTAGTTAGCGGCTGGCACATGGGAGCATCAATAAAGGGAGGCAGCACGCACAGTTATGGAGGAGGGGCTTCACAGGTGATGAATGAGCAGCAGAAAGGACCCAGGCCCAGGGGCATGGGCCCAGAGGCTTGCAGTGAATAGCCAGGGAGCCTGGAGTGGGCTGAGGGAGGGCTGCATAAAAGTCAGTGGAAGCTGTGATGTACAGCTCTGGCACGTGCTGAGAAGGTTCTCAGGCCAGTGCCGGGAGAATTAGCTAGAAGTGCTACACCAGGGCTGCCTCCAGCTGGACACACCCACCCATCAGCAAAGGACCCATAAGGGTCCCACAAGGGAGGCTGGCCACCCAACTCACCCCCATCGCCAGCCAGTGTGGATGGTGTCCCCAGAGCCCCCACCTAGGGGCCCGTGTGGAGAGCTCAGCTGTCCATCAGCCCAGGGACATCAGCTGCTTCCTCTTTGCTTGTGGGTCTGCTCAGTGGGACTCACATGGGGTCATTCCAGTCCCCTGTTGCCTCTGACTATTCCTGGCCCATAGTAATAAAAGTCATGGTAGGGGCTTCCCTAGTGGCTCGGTGGTAAACAATCTGCCTGCCAATGCAGGAGACACGGGTTTGACCCCTGATCTGGGAAGATCCTACATGCCATGAGGTAACTGAGCCCATGCACCACAACCGTTGAGCCTGTGCTCTGGAGCTTGGGAGCCACAACCGCTGAAGCCTGCACATCCTAGAGCCTGTGCCCTGCAACAAGAGAAGCCTCCATGAGAAGTCCACTCACCACAACTAGAGAGACAGAGCAACTAGAGAAAACCACAGCAACAAAGACCCAGCGCAGCCAAACAATAAAAGTCATGGTAGAAATAACCTAAGCAGGGAATTCCCTGGTCATCCAGTAGTTAGAATTCGGCACTTTGACTCATGAGGCCTGGGTTCCATCTCTCATCAGGGAACTGAGATCCCTCAAGCTGCATGGCATGGCCAAAATAATATAATACTTCTTGCTCAGTTGCTCAGTTGTGTCTGACTCTTTGCAACCCCACGGACTGTAGCCTGCCAGGCTCCTCCGTCCATGGGATTTTCCAGACAAGAATACTGGAGTGGGTTGCCATTTCCTTCTCCAGAGGATCTTCCTGATCCAGGGATCAAACCTGGGTCTTCCGCTTTGTAGGCAGACGCTTTTACTGTCTGAGCCACCAGGGAAGTCAAAGCAGCCTGCATTTGTTGAGCCCTTACTCTGTACCAGGCACAGGCATTCATTCATTAAGTTCCCACAATTACCTGGAGGGAAGGATATCATACTTCCATGTTACAGATGATGAAACTGAGGCCCAGGGAGGTAAAATATTATCCTAAGTGCCCTCCCCTCCATTATTGTCTTTTTTGGGGGACCCTTTACCTAAAAAGTAATAAAGTTGCCCAACCATCCCTCCTGTCTCTACACCAAGCTGAGAAATTGGTCTGGACAGATGACACCCTTGGATCTGAGGAGGGTAGTGAGGAAGGGACTCGGAGTCTTCTGCTTGGTAGGATGGCAGCAGTGGACTGAGAACACCCCTTCTGAGGTCAGACAGGTCAGCTTCACTGCTCTGTGATTTTGAATTAGTTCCTTGACGTCTCTGAGTCTCAATTTCCTTATCTGAAAAAAGGAGGAAATAGAATTATAGAACTGTGAAAATCAAAACCAAGCAAAGAGCCTGCCATCCAGTAGGTATTAGAGTGGAAGTAGCTGACATCTTTGGACAAAGGACGCATTTGGGAGGTGGTGACTGCCCAGCCACTGAGTCAGGTGTCAGGGAAGAGGGTAAACAGCTTCTCTGGGTTGGGCTTGTCCGTGCTCTCGCCCTGACCACTTCTGTGTCATTCCCCATGTGTTTCAGGTGGTGGCCATGTACCCCTTCATGGCCAGAAGCAGCCATGAAGTGAGTCTGCAGGCAGGCCAGCGGGTGACTGTGCTGGAGGCCCAGGACAAGAAGGGGAACCCAGAATGGAGCCTCGTGGAAGTAAACGGACAGAGGGGCTACGTGCCTTCCAGCTTCCTGGCCAGGGCCCCAAGTCCAGCTCCATGGGGCTGGAGTTTGCCTTCTTAGGGTGCCCTCCTTGAAGTCCATGTTCCAGGAGGGTTAGAGGCTGTGACCCTGGGAAGGAAAAGAAGCAAAGAGAAGGTGGGAGTGAATGGGGAGATCAGGTCAGGGTGGGGTGAAGGGCACGGAGAAGGTAGCCAAAAGAGGGAGATGAGCCTTGTAGAACACCTGGTGTGGGTGGGCACGAAAGGCCCCAACCAGGGCAGCTCATTATGTTTGCCTGGAGAGGGCGTTCCAACCTGAGTCACAGCACCCTGGATGGCAGGTCCCAGCTGATGCGCCAGGACTTGCTTGTGGCCAGTCTTACCTGTGCTCCTGCCCCAGCCTGTGCACGAGAGTGGGTCACCTAGATGAGCATTACCTGTGTGCTATGTGGTTGCATGGAGGGCCCCTGGAAAGTCTAGAACTGCCTGGTCTGACAGCTCACTTCCTTCCTGTGATATAGAGACACCATAGCTGACCAGTGGGCTTTTATTTCTCTACAGTGGGAGATGAATTACCCTGGGCAGTGAACACGCAGGAGCCCTCTCTAGCAGGGAGCGAGGGCTTGTCAGGGCAGTAGAAAGGTTCCCAGGAGTCTTTTGGCTGGGCCTGGAGTGGGTGTGAGCAAGTCACGATTCTGGAATGTGTGTAGGCAAATGCAGAGGCTGCCCCAGGGGAGAGGGGTTTTTGAGGGTGTGTTAGGTGGAGTGTGTGAAGTTGTACAGTTGAGGTGTGTGTTAGGTTGGCAGCAGTTGTACACTGCTGCTGTGTTCTCTGAACTAGGGGACAAAGGACCATGCAAATCACAGAGGAAACTGTGAAGGAGGTAACTAAAGACCTGGTGGGTGGGTAATGACTTGGTTTCCTATTTCTGGAAGAAGGAGCCAGGGGAACCCCCGGTGGTTTCAGGAGGGTGGTGAGGGCCTGGAGGCCACAGTGGAGGTGATGTCAGTTGGCTGTGGAACCTCAGACATAGGACACAACCTCAGTTTTCACATCTATTAAGACCTAACTCAGGCTTGTGATGAGAATGAGGAGATGCCAAAGTTGTGGAAGCTCCTTGTGAATCGTGAAGTGTGACATAAAAGTAAAATTGCAGGATGTGCAGGAAGTGGTCTCAGGATGGCCCCAGGCATCAACTGGCCACTCTCCATGCCCATGGCCGTGACCAACATTAATAATCAGTGTGGCATCCTTTGCTTTAAACCCAGGATCCCTCCCAGTGCTGCATTCTAAGTAACCAAACTTTTGAACTTGGTGAGATCACATTAATTGTCATCCCTTTCTAGAACCTAGAAATTGAAGCCTCTCAAAAGAGTTCCTGTTCAAGGAAGACTGACTACCAGGGCAAATTTGGGTGCAGCAGCTGTTGGATCATCATTTCTAAGTTGTCGCTTTGGGCTCAGATAAGTTGCAAGATTCACAGGAGAGAGAAAAGGTGATTCAGTGTACCTTTTAAAACAAGTGACAAATTTCAGAACAAATCCACATTAGATTATGTTTAAAAACAGGTGACAGTTTAGACTTAAGTCCAAGAACACCTCTGTGTTATAACTGTAGTGCCTAAAATTGTTAGCTCTGGTTTTTGGAGAGCCTTTAATAAGTGTATACATGTCTGTGTCAGACAGTCTGTAACTTACCTCCTCTGGGCTTGAGAAAGCATGAAGGCTGCATACATAATGCAAGAGAAACTCAGTCCCCACAACCTTTCACCCAGCACAAAATTGACTCTAAGATGCTTACGACTCATTTTCCTTTCTCTTCCCTGCTCAGATTTCTGATGCAAACAAGAAGCACAGGAGAACAGGTAATAAAATAGGAAATCAGCTGTGGTAGAACCAGTGTGGTTCTACAGTACTTTTGAGAGCCTACTGTTTGCACTGGGGCAGCTTTCAACTATGACTGAAGTGAGGTTCCCACTCAGAGATGCTGATGCAATTTGTCTGGAGTGTGGCCCAGCCTCAGGAAATCAGAGAGTGCCTCAAGTACTTCCAGTGTGTGGCCAGGGTTGGAGACCTCTGCCCTGGACACTCAGTGCTGGTTGAGATAGACCTGGGGTCAGAAATGGTCACAAGCTCTGACCTAGGATGTGCCCCATCCGAACTTTGTACTTGCTGAGATGCTTTAAACAGGCAGCTTGAGAGGAGGTTTGAAACAGGACAGCCTGTTCTTTCAGGTCCTAGAATGTATATTTATTAAGTGCCATTAAAAGGGACCTGAACAAAACTGGATGTTCTTGTAGGCATAAGGGAGAAAACGGAAATATACTTGGAACCAAATCTGTCTCACAAAAGGAAAATAAAAATGTATTCAGTAGCACATGGGTTGTGGTTTTTCATACCAGAGAATGAGATTAAAAGTCACTGAAGGGTGAGGAAATGCACAACTGAGAATATGGAGAATGGCCTGAATTTTCTCCAGAGGACTCAGTGTAATGTGCCTTTCACCTCCAGATGCCTAGAACCATTGCACTGTGTCTTATTTATTTCAGTGCTGGGCCATCACATGTTAGACTCGCAAAGGTATTTGCCTATGACTTGAACAACACTTCCAAGAATTGAAGACTGATTCACGAGGGTGCCTCTTGCTCCCTGCAATGGAGTTTAACCTTTTGGGCTCCAACCTAGTTTTAGACATGGGGACCAGATTACAGTTATCTCAATGCTCAAAAAGATGAGCAAATTCTTGGTTAATGTGCTGAGTTCTAGCTTGGTGAATAACTGATGTCAACTGCTGGAAATAAAGGTCTTAAAGATGAAATGTCGCTGAAATTTGTGTGACTCTCACCATTGGAGGGCCAGTCAGTGTGATCTTTGTTCACTAGACACTTGCTGTATATAAAAATGGCACCTCATTTATTCATGTGTTCATTTAAGTAGTGTCTACTGCATACCTTCAGTGCCTCCAGGAGTTGGCTGTTGGGGATGCAGTGAAGTCCAAGATTGGGGCCCTGCCCTCCCAAAGCCTACAGTCTGATGAAGGAGGCAGGCAAGGCAACAGTTACACACAGTGTTAGTTGTTATGGGTGATAACAGGTGCCACCAGAGCCCAGGGGGAGGCCAGCTGCTGACCTAGACTTGGCTAAGGAGGGCTTCCTGAAAGAAGTGATATCCAAGCTGACGGGAAATGGAATAGATGAAGGTGGGAGGGAGGGCATGTGCAAAGGTCCAGAGATAAGAGCAAGCACGGCTCATCAGGGAACTGAAATGCTGTAAGGCTGAAACACATGCTGTGTGTAGGGGTGGTGGGTGCAGTGGGAGATGGCTTAGTGAGCTGTGCATGGTAAGGAGCTTTGGGGTTTATTGTGAAGGCAGTCAGGGGGCTCTAAAGGGTTTCAAGCAGAAGAGTGACACACCGGGATTGTGGTTTAGGATGCAAGTTCTAGTTCATCCCTGGATCTCCCTAAGCATCTGTCACATGCCTCAAGTTACAGATGTTCAATACACGTTGCTCAGATAACACCCAGATGGGATCGGAACACCAAAGCCTGCCTCCAAGTATCTCCCATCCAGCTATAAAAGACATATGAGCATCAAGCAATTACCTGGTACCACAGGGCAGAATACTGTCAGCCCCAGAAGTTGTTACAGCCCAGGCTTCTAGATGTTCAGACAAGGAGGAGCTTTGGGGGTGCTGAGGGGGTCAGGGAGACTTTCTGGAGGAAGTGGGGCTGGTGCTGGGTTTGTGGATAAGTAGGATTGGGGAGCTGACTGAGCCACCAGGCTTCCCTGGTACCTCAGTGGTAAAGAATCTACCTGCAATGCGGGAGACCTGGGTTTGATTCCTGGGTTGGAAAATCCCCTGGAGAAGGGCATGGCTACCCATGCCAGTGTTCTTGCCTGGAGAATTCCATGGACAAGAGGATCCTGGCAGGTTACAGTCCATAGAGTCTCAAAGAGTCGGACACAACTGAGTGACTAAGCACAAGGGATTGGGGAAGGGGAAAGGGAAGACTTCTCAGGCCCAGGGAAGCAGCATCGTGGTCTAAGTGTCCAGCACTTGGCCTTAAAACCCCTGAGTTCAGGGCCTACCTGGCCATAGGCAAGTAGCAAACTCGTTTACTACAAGTTTCTGCATGGGGAGAAGTTTGATGAGGTTCCCCAGCCTGCCTTGGTCTTCTGTTTTTCTTATCAGTAATTTTTGAACTTCCTTTTTCTGAGTCAGGGTGGGTACCTTTCCCATTGAGGACAATCCAAGACATGGGCTGGAGTGTCCTAGATGTTTTTCTCATCTGTAAAGTGTGTGCAATTCCTCTTCTCGCAGGGCAAGTGAGAGGATTGAAG
Source organism: Bubalus bubalis (assembly GCF_019923935.1). NCBI lineage: Eukaryota > Metazoa > Chordata > Mammalia > Artiodactyla > Bovidae > Bubalus > Bubalus bubalis. The sequence continues at coordinate 50,238,425 of NC_059165.1, read as the reverse complement.
GAAAGGCTTGTGAATGGTGGTTGATCGCAATGGGAGTGTCACTGCTGTGTAGTGAGGGAACTTGTGAACTCTGACCACTAGGTGGCAGCAGGGCTCTATCAGCTGAGATTGGGGCTGGACACGCCCCCCGGTCAAATTGAAATACAGAGGCTGTCAGGCAGGTGGTGCAGATGGGAGGAAGGGCCAGGTGAAAGACCCTAGGGAGCGGCAGGGACTGTGATGGACCAGCGCGAACACACTCCAGCTACAGGATCTTGCAGCTGCTCGGCTTCGGCCAGTGTTGCCACATCAGAATGAGGGCCGCGTGGTGCCAGGCTTTCTGATTTTTTGAGAGAAGTCAAATACCAGGGTTTTGTTTTGTTTTTTGATGTGAACTCTTCTGTGTGGAGATTGTGCGGGTCACAGAAGGTCCCCCCCCTAGTACATCTTCTGCCAGAGTGTGGGTTGGCTGCCCTGGTGGAGAATCTCCTCTGAAGAATTAGCTTCATGTCTATTTCCTGTGAGAGCCCTTCGTGTGTCTCCACTTCACTCACTGCTTCATCAGACATTAATTTTCCTCCTTGGATCTCTGGGGAGCACCGTTCTCTTTTATGCTATTCTTACTGTTCTTGTCGTCAAACTTCTGTTAGATTGTGGGCCATATTTTCTGACCATCCATGAGGATCTCCACAGGACCTGTTTCACAAGGTTCTTTTGAGGAAGAAATGAGCCAGGGCCTGGCTCATCAGCGCTCAGTAAACATACTTATCATTATTATGGGGACGTGAGGGGAGATGACATGACATTTGGAGGAAGGTTTGCAGGGCCTGTCTTTCTCTCAGTATAGGGGCTGGTGACAAGGCCTGGCCACTCCCTTATGTAGATGAAGCCCCCGGCTCGTGAGGGCCCTTCCCTGGTTCCAGCCCTTCCCTCAGAGGCTGCTGTTACACCCCAAAGGCATTCTTGGGACTTCCCCTGGTCTGGATCCCTGGTGCTGCATCTGGGTCAGGGTGGGCAGCATTCCCATCCAGGACAATCCCAGTCATGGGCAGGAATGTCCTAGATTCTCCGGTCTGTCCCCGGTGATAGGACTTTCTGCAGTTCACTGCATCAGGACAAGTCAGGCAGCGATTCAGGGATTCAGGCGATAATCAGGCATGCAGGTGCACTGAAGCAGGACTCTGCTCATAGGCTTAAGGCCCTTTGCATCCAGAAGCATCTTCTCAGGGTGTTTCCAGGAGACCCAGCAGCTTTGGGGACCAAAGCTCCTTGCTGGAGGTTCCAGTAGCAGATTCAGGAACAAAGAGAGGGGGAGATTAGATTTGTCCTCTCGGGTTCTGATTTATGCTGGGTTCAGGAGCACTAGTGAATGCCATTCCGTTAGGGCTCAGGCAGCTCCCATGCTTCCAGGGCACCTCAGGGTGGTGGTTCTGGGTTCCCTGGCTTGGACCCATGCATCTGTCATCAGGGGTCTGGGCAGCCTTGAGGCCTATGCGTAGGAAGGGAGCTCAGTGGCTGAAGGTTTGGAACAGCCTAGAGCCTCAGAAAAATTGAGGCCAGAGCAGGTGTAGGAGTTGCATCCACCCCTTCTGAGCAGCTCACATTTCCAGAGGTTAGTCATTTGCTTGCTTGCTCTCACATTTATTCCCTGACCAGCTCTGCTGTGTACTACAGAGAACTACATTTCCCAGGCTCCTCTGACCTCTGATTTTCTGGTATGTTTGGCCAATGGGAGACACTGGCAGGAAGGAGGAGAGGAGAACTCTAGATATTTCTCCCTCTCTCAGTTTCAGGCTGCATCTCTGCCTTGGCTGGTCTCCTCATGGTTCCAGCTTCCACTGGATGTTCCTTCCCTCTTGGCCTTGGGAAGGCCTGGCTTTGCTTCCAGTTTCTGTCAGATAGCTTCAGATACCAGCACTAGTAACACTGCCGCTTCCCTGCGTTCCTCCAACCTAGAGACTGGATTGTCTTTTTGCTATTGTTAATCCCTGTGGTGCTTCTAGGATCTTCTTTAACCTGTGTAACTCCCTCACCATGTCCCGCTGTTCACAAGGCATAGAGTGGTTCTCTTTCTGACTGGACAGTGACTCTTGTGTGGCTTAGTGGCTAAGGGAACAGGGAGGTGGTGGATAGTGGAGCTGGGGCTCCAGATACCTCTGCCCCTCGGGCTGCCCAGTCTTCAGAGGGGATTGGGAACATCACCAAGTCTGCTACACCTTCTCTGGGTCAGGGAACATTTGGGCCCTCCCCACCCAGAGCTCTTGGAAGAGTGTTCAGCTGTAGACAGCAGCTGAGTGGGTTAGGCTCAGGGTCAGTGGCTGTGAGAATCTGCAGATCAACCCTTGTATGGGGCAGCTGAAGCTGTTCCTACAGGGTCCAGAGAAGCAAACCCAGAGGAGACCCACGGGTCACTGTGTGAGAGCAGAGCCAGGCTGCATGCAGGAGGAGGGGGTCACCTCCTTCTAGCCATAGGGCCTGAGTCTGGCCCAGGCTCGGGAGGGGCAGTGAGATAGGACTGGAGGTGGGGCTTCTGGCCAGGGAAGAGCCTGCTTGTCTTGATTCCGGGGTCTCAGTAATTCTGGGCACATCAGCAGAGTCTCTGGCCTGGGAAAAGGCCAGTGCAGTAATAGCGATCACCGCAGCTTCTGTTCATGTCTCAGAGGGCTGTTTGAGGGTGATGTGAGGGAATCCACTTTACATGATTAATCCAGTGCTGGCACATAGGAAGCTCTCAAGATCTGCAAGCTAAAGAAAAATAAAAACCAAAAAATAACCCCTACAAATCTCAACAGCAACCACCCTATGTGGACCTTATTCTGTAGGCATTTCATGGAATAGGCTGGTGCCTAGTTTGCAGTGAAACCCAGGCCTCTCCCCTGGAGCAGGGCTGGGGCTGGCAACACAGTCCCAGCTGCCAGGGCCAGGAAGTGGGTCAAGTCGGGTGACAAGTTGTGAGGTTGGGAGATCACTGTGATCCCAGGACATACACCCCAGAGATATAGGGACAGATAGTAGGTGTCCAGAACTGCAATGGGGCACTTAAGGACAAGTATCACCTCATGTTCAGACAGGAAAGATATCAAGGCCAGGTCAGAGAGTGGGTACCAGTCTTTGGGTTGAAGTTCAAGTACCAGGCCCTGGGGACTTAGCGATCAGGTCCACTAAAATCAGGAACTGGCAGGAGCCAGGATTCAGCACTGGGCACAAGGAACTTCATTTGGAGCCCTAGGGGCCAGAGCTGCTGGAAACTCTCCCGTCTGAGGACAGGATTGAACCTAAGGAGCAAGATGGGTTGCCTGTGGGCGAGGGGCTGGGATGGAGAGGGTATGGGATGAAGAGGCCCTGGGGGTCAGGAGCCCAGACTTCACATTGCAAAATGTCCAAATTCAAATCCCAACTCCACACCCACCAGCTGTATGACCTCATTGAACAAGTTACTTCATTTCTCTAAAACCTCACTTTCTTCTTTGTGGGTAAACCAGGAAATAGTCCTACCTCAAAGGGCTGTTGGAATGTTGAGATGGGATCTTTCATGGAGGCGTTAGCACTGTTTCATGGAGGCATTGGAGAAGGAAATGGCAACCCACTCCAGTGTCCTTGCCTGGAGAATCCCAGGGACAGGGGAGCCTGGTGGGCTGCCGTCTATGGGGTCGCACAGAGTCGGACGCGACTGAAGTGACTTAGCAGCAGCATAGAGGCATTAGCCCTGTGTCTGTGACATAGGAACACTGCTTGAATGATCCTCAAAGACACAGCCAGTTTTGCTGACTCCCACCCCCTCCAAAGGATTCTTCCCAAGGTTTGCCCACCGTGACCCCAAGCCAAGTCTTCTCTGGGCCAATGCTCTGAGTACATTCAACCTTTGCTCTAACATCTGTGTTCCTGACCCTTCACCACCTCAGGCTCTTAAAAAATACCCCTTCACTGCGTGAGCTCTTTCCAAACTGAAAGCAAGTGGATGTCTTAAGAGGCCAAAGGTTGTCCCCCTGGGAACATAATGTGACCACGTCCTCAGATACTCCGTGGTGATTAGAGCGCGTCATCTTGGATTACTCCACCCTGTCAGGAAGCATCCTCAGAGCCCAGGCAGAGCAGTGGAGATAGCCTTGCTGATACGCCTTTGTGAATATATTTTCTCCTGACTTTTGTTCCCTGCTACATTTCTAAATATTTTTTTCTCAAATTCTTTTTCACCCTTCTCCCACCCCTCTGATAAAAGGCAGAGCAGCAAACATAAACAAACAAACAAACACAATGACATGTACACAACTGGAAGAATCTTAGCATCTATCTTCTTCCCTTTTACACTCCCCCGCCCCCCGCGCCCCCTCCCGAGCGAGATTCCAAGGCATGGCACTTCCCCTTAGGAGTCATGTGTCCCCATCACCACCTGAAAAAGCACAAAGTGAAATTGCTCAGTCATGTCTGTCTCTTTGCAACCCCATGGGACTGTAGCCTGCCAGGTTCCTCCGTCCGTGGGATTTTCCACCAAAAGCACTTGGTTCAGATTTACTTTTCACAGTTTTGTGAAAAGGCACTTTTCGCATGTGCCTTTTGTCTTTCTTTGTGTATTATAATATGCACGTGATATATTATGTTTAATAAAATTGACTATGGAATTTGAATTGTATCTCTTTCTCTCCTAAGAGCCTGTCACACTTCCCTAGGCGCCTATAAGGGACATTGCCAACAAATACCTAATCTGCCACTGTGAGCCCAGAAACACTCTTCCTGCAGTCTTCTCTCAGTTGTTCATGCCAAAAACCCAGGATTCATCCCACTTCCTCTCTTCCTCTCAGCCCTCTATATTCAGTCCTTCAGCAAGGCCTGTCAACTTTACTTCCAGAAACTTCCCATCCGGTCCACTTTTCCCCTCTCCACCCCCTCCACGCCTCCTGTCTCGCCTGAGCTCCTGAAGGAGCCCCCTGACACTCTCTCGATCCCCACCCCTGTGTCTCCCCCTCACCCACTCTCCATAGAACAAAGTGATCCTTTGGAAAACTAAATTAGAGAATGTCACACCTGTGCTTAAATCTGAACAAGACCCAAACTCCTTACTCAGACCTAACCGGCCCTGCATAACGGACCCTGCCTCCCTCCCACAGCATCACGTACCACCCTCCACCTTGATCACTGTAATTTGGCCAACACTTGCTTTCTTCCTTCTATTCCTCAATTACTCAGCTCCTTCCTGACTCAGGGACTCTGCACTGGCCTTTCCCTTCCCGGGGACACTCTTGTCCCAGATCTGCCCTTGGCTGGCTTCTTGCCACACAGGTCAGCTCCTCAGCAATGCCTTCACTGACCACTCCATCTGGGTAGTCTCCAACCCTCTGCACCCTGACCCCAACACTCACTATCCATCACCCTGTCTTCCTATCATAATAGATCGTGCCCCTCCCTCTTATTTTCTTGTTTATCTGTTTGTTGTTTGCTTTCGTCATTAGAAAGTAAGCTCCCCAAAGGTAAGGATTTTATCCATCTTGCATGTATGCATGCTCAGTTGCTCAGTCATGTCTGACTCTCCATGAACAGTGGCCCGCCAGGCTCCTCTTTCCCTGGGATTGTTCAGACAAGAATGATGGAGTGGGTTGCCATTTCCTTCTCCAGGGGATCTTCTTGACCCAGGGACCGAACCTGCATCTCCTATGTTTCTTGCATTGGTAGCAGATTCTTTACCTCTGAGGTACCTGGGAGGCCCTTTTATCCATCTTGCTGCTGCTGCTGCTGCTAAGTCTCTTCAGTCGTGTCCGACTCTTCGTGACCCCGTAGACGGCAGCCCATCAGGCTCCCCGTCCCTGAGATTCTCCAGGCAAGAACACTGGAGTGGGTTGCCATTTCCTTCTCCAATGCATGAAAGTGAAAAGTGAAAGTGAAGTCGCTCAGTCATGTCCAACTCTTTGTGACCCCATGGATTGCAGCCTACCAGGCTCCTCTGTCCATGGGGTTTTCCAGGCAAGAGTACTGGAGTGGGGTGCCATCACCTTATCCATCTTATTCAGTCCTAAATCCAAATAGTCTTTGGTATGTCCCAAATGGAACATTCTTGTACTAAAAAAATTATTCATAGTTTATCTGAAATTCAGATTTAACTAGGTGCCCTGAATTTAACTGGCAACCCTGCTTGAGACTCGTGGTCCTACATCTTGGGAATATGGTCCCAATAGAATGAAATGGGTATGTGAAGAGAAGAGAGAAAATGAGACAGGAGAGAGGGTGGGGGAGAGGGAGACAGACAGACAAAGACAGAACAGGACAGCAGTAGAGAATGAGTGAGCAAGAGAGAAACAAAAAGAGTCACAGGTAGACCAGTAGACACCCTCCGATGGGGTTCACATCTCTCAGTGACCCACCCAGAGTCAGTGCCACCCCGTCCTTTCTGTCACTTGTTTGTTCACAGGTACCCATAAATCCCCCTTTCGCTTCAAAATAGTAGCCAACATTCTCGAGCATTTGTGTGTGCCAGGCACTGGGCCAAGCTCTTTGGAGGCACTGTCTCTTTTAGGCTGTCACCTCACACAGTTCTATGAGGGTGTTACTGTCGCTTGCTCTACAGAGGAACAGAGAAGTTAAATAACCTGCTCATGTTCATACAGACTCTGGGCTTCAAACCCAGGCCGTGCTTGACCGCTACGTGGAGCAGCCCTCACTCATAATCAAGGGGGTCCTGAGTGGCTCACTGGACTGCTGACCCTCAAGGGGCAGGTTGGCAGCATGTGTGGATTCAGGAGCCAAACTAGACAGGCTCAAATCCAGCTTTCCTCACCCATGGTGTGACTTTGGGAAAAGTTCCCCAATTCCCCTGAGCTCAGTTTCCTCTTCTGTAAAATGGTGTTGACAATAATAGTAGCTACAGCATAGGGCTGATATGGAGACTTAATTAATTAATGTCTCTATATACACACATAAGAAGTCATTAGATCAGATAAGCATTTAATAAATATTTACAGACATATTTATTATTTTCAGCTCATCTCTGAGGTCCAACACAGGATCTGGTACAAAGGAAGTCCTCATGGTTCCTGTGTGAGTGATGACAAGAATGGAGAATATTAATGAGAATCCTAATGACTGTTTATTCAGCACCTACTATGTACCAAGCATTGTGCTAAGCAACTTACACACATCTTCTCAGGCCATCCCCACAACAGCCTGCTAAGTTGATATTGTCATCCTCATTTTACAGACAAGGAAACTGAGGCTATAAGAAAAGCCACAGAGAGAGTTCCAGAGCTAGGAGCTCAACCCTGGTTTATAAAGAAAGAACACTGGATCTGTGATTGCTTTGAAGAAGGCAGAAAGCAGACAGGCTTGCATTGAGATGTCTTCGTGTGGACTGACTTTTGAGTTCATCCCATTCTCTTCATAAGCTCCTTCATGTCCCTTACAGATACCCTGTGTACCTGCTTTTCATGCACTGCTATCTCATTAGATGGGTATGGAGTCGCATTTTATGAAGGAGGCACAGGTACTTGCTGAAGGTCACAGGCGTTATGAATAGGTTCTGAACTTAGTTTCATCTGACTGCCAGTGGAGTCTTTGTCCCCTGTACTCAACCTCTGATCTCTGTAGAGGACGCCCCCTCCAGAGCATGATGTCCCTCAGACCTCCCAATGACACCCACTTCTGACAATCCCCACTGCTAGCAAACCCCCAGGCTGGGACCTCCTTCACAAAGCCACCACCAGAGTCAGCTTCATGGTCTGGCCCCTGCTCATCCCTTCTCCTCCTTGAACTCTGTGCTCTGGCTGAGCTCAATCTACATTGCTCTCTCTGGTCCCCTTCGCACTCATTCCTTCACCTGGGTGGTGCACCCTTTCCCATTCCCCTCTCCTCCTACCAAATTATCGTTCAAATCTCAGTGGCATGTCAATTCTTCCAGGAAGCTTTCCTTTTATTGGTTCAGGTGCTCTTCCTTTGTATGCCTCTATTGGGTCCTTATCCCTCTCTATTGAAATTGCCTTTTTACCTGAGGGCCTCTCCTTTGCTCCAAGAGGGCAGGGCTATGTCTGCCTATTCACACTGCATCCCCAGAGCTTGGCCTGGGGTCAGGTACCTGGTTGGTGCTCAGTGAAATCTGCGTAATGAATGAGGGTTCCCTTCTATGTTTCTTTGTACTGAGTACTGGCCTCAGTTTGCTGGCACATAGTAGGCTCTCAATGAAAATCTGTTGAATAGATAATGGAAGACTGCATGAATAAACAAACAACATGGTTCAACATCCCCTGCCTCACATCTCACGTACACACACACACACACACACACACTGGATTTGTTCACCCCTCTGCCTTGGTCTCTTGCAGAACAAAAGGGATTCCAGCTCCTTGTTTGAATGCTGTGGGGTTTTGAGGAGGAAAAATAATACTGCTCCTTCAACAAGAAGAGTTTCAGGCGATAAAGGCCTTTCTTGCTGGCAAAGGGAGGAGGGACCTCAGCCCAGTTTCAGGATGGCCTCAGTTGGCCCCAGACTGACTAATAAAGTGTGAAATTGACTTCATCCCCCACCACACCCCCCCAGCCAGTGTGCCCCGCAGCGTCTCCTCCTGCCACCATGGACACAGTGCTGCCGCCATCCCCTCTGTCACTGGCAGACAGGCAGGTCATCAACGCCCACGCAGCCCCAGGGCCCAGCGCTCTGCAGAGCCCTGGAAGCCATTTGGCCTCGGGCCAGGATGGGCTTTCAAAGCTAGAAGCATCCGATGTGGCATGTCTGACGCACCTCCTAAGTCAGCCGCTGGCCCCTCCTGGCCCTATTTACTCCTCTGGCACTGACTGCGGAGGCACGGGTGGGGGCTGGAAGCAAGGACAGCGTTAGGTTAGCTCTTTGAGATTTCACCCCACCCCATCCAGTCCACTGCACCTAAATGCAGGACTGGAGGGTAAGAGCGAAAGGGAACTCAGCAAACAATGAAAGCAAGGAGCTTTTAGGGGGCTTTAGGGGCTGCTTGGGGAATGATAGAAGGCCACTTTTCCACCCCAAAGGACCACTTTGGGGTCTATTTTGTTTATTTGCTTCTGTTTAAGATTTTCTAGGAAGAGAGGGATTCCATGGCTCTGTTGTTCAGCCGCTCAGTCGTGTCTGACTCTTTCCGACCCCGCAGACTGCAGCACGCCAGGCTTTCCAGTCCTTCACTATTTCCAGGAGTTTGCTCAAATTCATTGAATTTGAATTTGAATTTGAATTCATTGAATCAGTGATGCCATCCAACCATCTCGTCCTCTGTCGTCCCCTTCTCCTCCTGCCTTCATGCCTTCCATGGCTCTAGTGAGTCCTAAAACCAGTGATCTGTCCAACAGTCATTCCCAAACCTGCCTGTGCGTCAGAATCAACCAGGCGACTTGGTGAAAAAGATTGTGAGATCTGTAGCGTGTTCATCTGCTCAACACTCATTTCCTATTCTTCTGAAAAGAGCCCCTATTTTAGAGAGCTATTGTTGCCTCACATAGACCCACGGAGTTTGGGTGGTCTCCGGGGTGAGCATGTTACCCAGGCTGGGCCAGTCACAGAGTAATCTGCCTAGGGGTCTAAACTAGGCTGGAGTGGGCAGCCCCAAGATTTTGGCAGAGCTCTGGGGGAAAAGATACTCTCTTTTTCAGAGGCTGGTAGCTGTCAGACTGGAACTGCTGGCTAACAATGAAATCAACACAGAGGTAAATTGTGAAAAAGAATGACAAGAGAGAGAGAGTGAGCTCATAACATATTATGAGCACCTAGATCCAGCCATGTCTGAAGTTTACTCCTCTGGGCTATTCAAATGCATGAGCCAATAAATTACTCTTTTCTTTTTTCGTTTTCTTCCCCCCCCCCCTTTTTTTTTTTTTTGCTTTTGCTTCAGTCACTTTGAGTTGGATTTTTGCAATTTGTGACTGAAAGAGTCCAGACTAATACACAGACAGACCCCCCCTCAGATCTATTGACTCTTGATTCCCATTGATGGAGTCCAGGAATCTGGATTCTTCTAGAAGCTTCTGAGGGGGTTCTGATAAAGGGTCACTACTTTATCAATCATTGTATGGACATCATTGAGATCCTTGTCCAATGATGTACAGACAAAAGTGATCCTTCCATATGTGGCCATTATAATTATATGTCAGAACTCTGTACATGGTCTTGACCCTCACAACAGCTTGATGAAGTACAGGTTATTCTTCCTATTTTACAGATGAGAACACTGAGGCCTAGAGAGGTGGTGAATGAATGTATTCAAGGGCATTCAGCTAGTAGGCGACAGATCTAGGCGTACGAGTCTCTGAAGTACATCATTTTTCTACTACTCTATGTGTTCCAGAGGGGCTGTGCAACATGCTTAGAGCCTCCACACCCAGTGTTGGAAATGTCCTCTCTCTTCAGAAGCTCTTTCAATAAGCAGAGCCTATCTGAGTCACTTAGTGTCCTGTGGCCACAGTAAGAGAGGACTCCAATGTGATGGGCCTGAGCAACAAGGATAATTTATTATACTACACTCTAAGAAGCCCAAAGTAGGATGATTCCAGGATTGATTAATTTGGGAACTCAGTGTAATAAGCAAAGGTTCAGGTTCTTTCAATTTTTCTTGTCTGTCTTCTTCAGGAAAGGCCTTCAGTCTGACTCTCTTCTTGGCTACAAGATAGCTGCTGCACTTCCAAACATGACAATGTCCAGCACAGGGAGATGGTCTGAGTCTTCCTATGTGTTTCTTTTTGTCTGTAAAGAAAATGGTTCTGAAAAGCCACTGGTCATTGGTCAGAATTACATCACACATTCAGACTTAGTTCATTTGTTGGCAAGAAGGGTGGGGCATTGTGATAAGCTTGGACCAATCACGATGCACCACGAGTCTGGGCTGAGTGGACACCTGAACAGTAGAGGGCTCTTCGAGAAGGATGGAAAGGGAGGAAGTGTGTTGGGTAGTGTCTGCTCCACGATTCCTCCCCAATTCCCTGAATTCTCCTCCCTGATTCTGGGCCCAGGCTCCAGAGGCATCCTTCTTTTCATTAGTCATGATCTTTGCGGAAAGGTCGACTTTCAGATTTCAAAATCCTCCCCATGGCTTCCTCATCCTCCCCTCCATTCCCCTCCCAGAGCTAGCAAGGTGTCCTAAAGAAACACAGGACTTTCCCGCCAACATCCAGAGGTGCTCCTCCTGGCTTTACTTCCCTTGCTGTCTGTCAGACTAATGCTAGTTCACTAGGTTGCCAGAAGGAGTGGTACAGCATGCGTGTTGTGGGCCTGTGTCACTGCATGCCCATCACTCATTTCCCCTTCTCTGAAGCACAGAATGCACACTGTTCTTTAAGGATCACCCTTTCACACTCTCAGATCATGTGTGTAAGCAACACTGACTTTCACTGTACCCCTAACTCTTTTTTTTTTTTTTGGCTGAGAGGCATGTGGGAACTTTGCTCCCTGACCAGGGATTGAACCTGTAATCCTTGTATTGGAAAAGTGAAAGTGAAGTCACTCAGTCATGTCTGACTCTTTGCGACCCCATGGACTGTAGTCTACAAGGCTTCTCAGTCCATGGACTTCTCCAGGCAAGAGTACTGGAGTGGGTTGCCATTTTCTTCTCCAGGGGATCTTGCTGACCCAGGGATCGAACCCAGGTCTCCCGCATTGCAGGCAGACGCTTTACCGACTGAGGGAAGTCCACTGCCAACTGTTAACGGGGTCTCTTCCCTTGCATCCTGGGGCATGTGACTTGAGCCTGTTCAATCACTGTTCAATGCCTTTTGCCACAGGACTTGATTTGGAATGGACAATAACCCCAGTCTGTTTTCTGAGAGCCACTTCCTGAGCCTTGAGCTTAAACTCTTGGGGGAGTGAAATTCTATTTATACTAGGGTTGTTGAGTTCCAGATTTGAGCCTGGAGCTTTCAGTAACCATTTTACGACTTCCTAAGGGAAAGTTGGTATGCAAATGAAGCTCACACTAAGCCGAGAGAATGAGATAGAGAGATCCTAAGGTGCTGGATCCAACTGGGCCTGATGCCAGACAGCTCTGTACATCTCGGTGACATGAGCCAATGAGTCTTCCTTTCTTGGTCAACCCAGTCTGAGTTGGCGTTCTGCCCCTCGCAACCAAAAAGCAACTAATATAGCATGTGCTTTTGAAAAAGCTGAACTGTGCTCTCCTTTGGCTGACTCATGCAAGTATAGAGGGGAGTAATGGGAGATAAGGCCAGGAAATCAGGCTATAGACACATGGCAGAGGTCACTGAAGACTTTGAGATGGGCCACTCAGTCTCTGAGACCACTGGGGAACACAGGACTTCCTGAGGCCAGGTGATTCCAAGAGTTTCCGAACAAGCTAAACTTTGACCAACGCCCCGCCCCGACCCCCGCCCAGGGATCAGGTTAATGTCTTTGTAGCTGCTGATAAAGTAGAATTCTTGATCTGCAGTGGGGTTCATCCTCCAGGCCCGCCTTTCACAGGAAAGAGTGGGTGAGTTCCGCATAACTGAGAATGTTTGGAAGCTGGGAGCTACTGGCATTTACCAACTGCTCCTATGTACCAGGAATGACGAGGGTGGGGAGGAACCCAGTGCAACTGACAAGAAGGTGGGGGATACCAACAAATGTAGACGGCTTTTTAATTAATTTATTTATTTTTGGCTGTGCTGAGTCTTCTCCCATTGCTGCACCCAGGGTTTCTCTAGTGGTGAGTGGGGGCTACTCTTTGTTGTGGTGCATGGTCTTTGCATTGCGATGGCTTCTCTTGTTGTGGAGCGCTGGAGCACTGGGACTAGGCACACGGGCTTTAGTAGTGGCAGCGCTCGGGCTCAGTAGTTATGGCTCAAGGGCCCTAGAGCATGAGCTCAGTATTTGTGGTGCACAGCCTTAGTCGCCTTGCAACATGTGGACTCTTCCCGGACCAGGGATCGAACCTGTGTCCCCTGCTTTGGCAGGTGGATTCCCATCTATTCTAATCTCTCTTAAATTGCCCAGGGTAGGAAATGGGCTGCCCAGAGTAGGTAGAAAGACATAACTGCCCTCTTTCTACCATACCTACTTCTATTAATGTGGCCTGACATTGTACTCACTTTGGTGTAGCACATTTTGCTTTGTATTAAAATGGATATTATATGTGCTGCTACCAGGTCATGTCTCCTCAGTCACCTCAAGTCTTCCAAACCCTCTCCCACCTTGGCAGAACTGCCTCCACCCTTCGATTTCTTTTTAAGACTACATGAAGCAAAAGTCTTCTGCTCTTGAAGAGGTGAGGTGATCAAGGAGGAGATAAGAAACCAGCTCTCTTTCTTTTTGATATTCAATAGCAGCAAAACCACCCCTCCCCCCACACAAAAAATGACAAAACAGACATTAGTATCTCTGTAATGAGCCACACATAGGCTTTGCCCTCCAAATTGTTATCTGTATAGTCCATACATTTGTTCCTGACAGGGTCTCTAGGAGTCCAATTCCACCCTCCCCCAGTCACTCCCAACCATACCCTCCATGCATTCCACTGTCTTACCTCTTTATTGAGGTTTCTGACCAAAAAAAACTGTTGCCCAGGATGGTATCAAGGATAAAGCCACCATTGCTTCTGAGTTTCCTTCCAACCAAATACACAACACAAAATCATTGCTTAATTCCTCATATACATGATCTTGTTTGTTTGCTTACACATTACTGCATGTAGACATTGGTCCTGGTGCTTTACAAATATTAACTCATTTCATCCTGAAAACAACCTCTAATCACAATTGTTAGTTGCATTTTACAGAAGAAAAAATTGTGGCACATATGAATTAAGTGACCTTCCCAGAGTTACGAAATTAGGAAGTGACAGAACAGAGATTTGAACCCAGGTGGTTTGTACTCTTAAACCTGTGCCAAGGGTATGCATACTTCTTCTGTAAAGGGCCATATAGTACTTTAGGTATTGAGTATCACATACAGTCCCTGTTCCAATGGCTCAGTTCTGTTGTCCTAGACAACACATAAATAAATGGGTGTGACTGTGTGCCAATAAAACTTTCTTTAGAGACACTGAAATTTGAATTTCATATCATGTTCAATGTCAGGAAATACTACTTTTTCTTTTGTCACCGCCCCCCGCCCCCCCACCCCACCACCAGTTATTTAGAAACAATGGCAACCCACTCTAGTATTCTTGCCTGGATAATCCCATGGACAAAGGAGCCTGGAGGGCTATAGTTCATGGGGTCGCAAAGAGTAGGACACTGCTGAAATGACTGAGCACACACAAACACAAATTCTTAGCTTGCAGGGTCACACAAAAATACAGAGTGAGCCAGATTTGGTAGGCAGCCCATGATTGGCTGACTCCTGCTCTATGCTATACTATTGTTCAACCTGGTCCTTACACCTTACCTCTTTTCATCTTCATTTCCCAGACAAAGAAACCCAATTCATCAAGTTAATGATGACTTGCCCAAGGTTACACACTGAGTAGGTGGGGGGAGTCAGGATTTGCACCCAGGTTTGTCTTGATTCCAGAGGCTCTAGAGGCAGAAAGCAGGTAGAGGCCACTGGGTGGGCAAGAGGCAGGGCTGAGCTGGTGGCATCAGTGCTGCCTACCTTGGCCTGAAGCTGTCAGTCTCCAAGTCCTGGCAAATTCCCCTCCCTTCCTGTCTCTTCATCCCAATCCCCAGGAGCCTAGTACAGCAGCCTGGAGTTCCTCGGCCCTGATCTGACACTGAGGTCCTGTTTAACTAGGGCTTGCAAGAGACTGAAAAGCTCTGTCTTTCAAGTCTGGAGCCAGAAAAGCCCAGAGACTGTTTTGACTTGGCCTGATCTTGCCTACTGCAACCATTAGGGCAGGACAGACCTGATTTAAGGGGACTATCACTCATGATAACACTTCAGCTCTGGCTGGGGTAAGACTGGGAAAAGGTCCAGAAGGAGTAGGGGAAGGGGAGAGATAGGGAGACAGAGGAACACCCAGAGAGAAATATGAATCAGAGGGAGATTCAAACACACGTACACCAACACACAGAAATATCCCTTAACAGCTGTTTTTCTGAACCAAAATCCTATTTCCTGTTTCCTTAGCTCTGCAGACACAGAAAAGCCAGTACTGCAGCAGAAAATCTCCCCGTATTACTTGTTGTTAATAATTATTTGTTTTGTCTTTTCTAGGTTTCTGCAACGTTAACTTCTTTCAAACCAATGAACAGCCCCTGAAGTGGGCAATGTGGAAGGATGTGGAGTTCAGAAAGCTCCAGCAACTTGCTCAGGATCACACAGCAAGTTAATGGACAAGCTAGAGACGAAGATCAAGACTCCAAACTTCCAGTGCAATGTGAGTCTCCAACAAACCACCCACAGAAATTAAGGGGACATTGAATGTCAAGGATTCAGTAACTTCACTTCCCTTCAGTAAGCCCCTTAAGTCCCTCTTTGACAAGGAAATGATAGCAACATAGGTTTCCCAGGTGGCACTAGTGGTAAAGAACCTGCCTGCCAATGCAGGAGACATACGAGATGCAGGTTTGATTCCTGGGTTGGGAAGATCCCCTAGAGAAGGAAATGGCAACCCACTCCAGTATTCTTGCCTGGAGAATCCCATAGACAGAGGAGCCTGGCAGGCTATAGTCCATGCGGTTGCAAAGAGTTGGACATGACTGAAGCAAGTTAGCACGTATGTCTGAACTTGAGCAAGACAATGGACAAGCAGATGCATGCTATCCCCATGGTTATGTATGATGGAAAACTGTGAGACAGATTCAAGGAGAGCTGGATAGATTGTAGCCAGTATGAGATCAGTACCAGAAGGATCTTGGTGAATTGGGTTTTGTGTAGGAGGATGCTATGTCATGTGATTTTTATTACTAAAATTGAATGACTTGAGTTCCCATCTCATCTCTTCTGAGAATGACTCTCCCCAACATGGGGTCCTCCCTTCCAGGATAACTCTCAGAGCAGTTGCTGCTGCTGCTAAGTCACTTCAGTCGTGTCCGACTCTATGCGACCCCATAGTCGGCAGCCCACCAGGCTCCCCCGTCCCTGGGATTCTCCAGGCAAGAACACTGGAGTGGGTTGCCATTTCCTTCTCCAATGCATGAAAGTGAAAAGTGAAAGTGAAGTCACTCAGTCGTGTCCGACCCTCAGAGACCCCATGGACTGCAGCCCACCAGGCTCCTCCGTCCATGGGATTTTCCAGGCAAGAGCACTGGAGTGGGGTGCCATTGCCTTCTCAGAGCAGTTACTTAGTCCAAAGAGGCAGTTGTCGTTGTCATCTCCTGAAGGAGAAAAACCTGGAAGCCTGACAGTTGTGTATCCTGCAGTTGCTGAATTCTGCCACATGGGGACACTGTTAAAAACGGGCAGCTGGGTTGCCTACAGTCAGTGCTCCTCTAACACATCTCCAGAGCCTGGAGACACACAGTCAACAATACCCAGCACCAGGTACAGCCCCTGCCCTCTAAGGAAACCACTTCATTGATGGAGGCAAATTCCATCTCACTGGTCCTGCAGGTGCTTGCCAGGGGGATTTGGGAAAAGGAAGAAACTTTTCTTGCACACACCCCATGACACATAGCCTGGACATCCAATGTTATGGCTCTTTATTTCCACCTACACTCAAACATGGTTGCTTTATTTCCCAGGTGTGTCAACAGTGTGCTGGAGTAGTGGGTTGAGACTGATATGCAGCATCAGTGATAAACTGGCCCTAGAAGCAGCAGCCCTGAAGCTCTTCCCCTCTCTAGCTCTCTAGCGGGTAACTCTTGGTTTGAGGCTGTATACCACCCATCCCCCTCCTCAGGGCACCCTAGTTTCATTAAGGAAAATTGTCCCTCCCTGACTATTTTGAGGAAGCAGTACTTCTTGAATCCTTCCTTCCGCGGCTGGCCTCCTCCAGTTGAAGTCAAAGAGATCAGGTCCCTCCTCTTTTTACCTGGATGAACTAGCAGGGAACATGTGGTCTCAAATGCTCTTTCCTCAGGACTTTCACTCTGGCAAGGACAGAGGAATGGTTTCTGGTCATTCTCTTTGTGGCAATAGCCATTGTGGATCACTGATAGCATCCTGACCTATGTCCCTATCAAGTGAATGACGGTTTTCCTACTTTCTTCTTCTTGACCCTCAGAGTTTCCTTAACTCCTGCTGACCCAAGTCTGCTCTTCTAGTCTTTTGTCAATTATGTAAGCTCCCATTGGTCTTCCAAAAGAATCCCCTCCTCTCTCATTTCTGGTGCTTGCATGAAGAACCCTGTCTGATACAACCCCCAAGACTGGAAGAAATCTCCTCCTCTTTCACTTCTAAGACTCACCTGAATTCATTCCTGATTGAAGGTAGTTTGGGTCTCTCAGGGCCAGTCTCCACCTTACCTGATGTAAATCTTTATAGATAAAGCAAACAAACACAAAGGAACACGCTCCCCAAATGTTGTCAATGTTGGCACAAGTGGTGAGATTACTGGGGGTTTTATTTTCCTCTTTTTGCTCATATTTGTCCCCTGAAAAAAAATTTCCCTATTTCCATAAACTCCATTTTATTAAGAACAATAGAATTTACCTCTGTATTTGTTCAACTGCAATTAGAGAACCTGAGACACAGAAACGCTGTTTCTCATGCTGAAGGAGGGAGCCTCCGTCCTGTGTGGGTGTCCTTGAGAAGGAGACTTGTCAGTGCTTTGGCATCACACTGGTGGCTGTTATCACCCACTGGTTTGGGTGGATTTATTGACAGAGCCAAGACCTGATATCCTTTCGGCTTTGTTGTATGCATGACTCAGGACATGACCTCACCCCTCCTTGTGGCCCAGGTCTCCCCACAGAAACAAGGAGGAGAATGGCACTAAATGACCTCTAGGAGTTCTGCGGCTCTGTTCTGGGGGCTTTTGGAAGATCATTGCCTAATGGGAGCAGCAACCAGGATAGAACCTGGAGTCCCACCCAGTCTCTGGGTGGGAAGGCACTTTAGATATTCCATGTAGGCAGCACTTTTTTTTTTTTTTTGCTAAGTGACATGGCTTTCGGGATCTTAGTTCCCCAACCAGGGATCAAAACTAGGCCCTTGGCAGTGAAAGCACAGAGTCCTAACCACTGGACCACCAAATAATTCCCAGCACTTCTTGAACTGCACATGACAAAACCCACCTCAAACTGGCCTAAGCTAAAAAGAGAATTTATGTGTTGAAATGTAGTAGATTTACAATGTTATATTCGTTTCAGATACACAACATAGTGATTTGATATTTTTATATATTATACTCTACTGAAAGTTATTATAAAATATTGGTTATATTCCCTGTGATGTACCAAAAGGGAATTTATTGACCCAAATAACTGAAATATTTAGGTCTGAATTCAGGCTTGGCTGGATCCAGGAGATAAGAAGGTTATCATCAGGACTTGGTCTCTTCTAGTCTCTTCTGCTCTCCTTTGCCTGCTTCATCCTTGGGCAGGTTCTTCCCAAGGAGCCCCAGGCTTCCATCTTACCAGCTTAGCACTTCTTCCCAAGAGTTCCACCAAAAGTACCAGGGCTGACTCTCACTTGACTGTTAGGTGACATGCCCATTGCTGAACCAATCACTCGCTGGAGCCAGGGTGCAGATTCTGTTTACTGGCCAGAATTGGTCATGTTCTTGCCTCTGAAGTTGGGAGGCCACTTCCATCTGTGGCCTAAGATATGAGGATGGGTAGTTCACTAAAGGCAAGTCACAAGCTCTTACCAGAGTGGAAAATGATGCTGGGAAGGAAAAAAACCCAAAGGTCCACTCAGGTTCATCTATATCAGTGGTTATCAAAGAGTGTTCCCCAGGGCCTCCCTGGTGGCTCAGTGGTAAAGAATCTACTTGCCAATGCAGAAGACATGGGTTCAGTCCCTGGTCTGATAAGATTAGACATGCTGTGGCGCAACTGAGCTTATGCACCACAACTATTGAACATGTGCTCTAGAGCCCGAGAACCACAACTATTGAGCCCATGGGCCATGTCTACCGAAGCCCATACACACATACACATACATGTATACACACTAGAGCCCGTGCTCTGTAACGAGAGCCACTGCAATGAGAAGCCCATGCTCTGCAACCAAGAGTAGCCCCTGCTCACCAGGACTAGAGAAAAGCCCTTGCAGCAGTGAAGACCGAGCACAGCCAAAAATAAACAAATAATTAAATAAAAAATAAAAAGCACTGTTCCCCAGATTGGTAGCATCCACATTACATGGAAACTTGTAAGAACTGCAAATTCACAGACTCCACTCCAGACCCACTGACTGGAGGGGGCCCAGCTCTATAGGTGACTCAGATGGATGTTAAAGTTGAGAAGCACTCATGTAGAACAGTAGCTCTCCAGCCTGACTTCAGTGAGAATCATCAGGGGAACTTTTAAGCCTCCTGGGTCCTACTCCCAATGTGATCAGGATAAGGGGTAAGTGAAGGAATGGGGTCCATCTCTGGTGCTTTTGTAATGCTCCCAAATGATTCTAACAGCAGTGAAGGTTGACAGAACCACTGAGATCAAAACCAAACCAAACCACTGTTCTCAGCTCCTTCTAATATATGCAGTGGAGATAAACAAGGATGTGGACAGTCCCTCTGCTGTGAATGTTGGTTTAATAAAGGAATGACTTGGGGGGTGTGGCAACTCAAGCCAACCCAGGTGAAATAACAAAGTGGGGGACACATGATCCACCCAACTGCATGCAGTCTGAACCAGGAATTCCTTATGCTATGATAAATTAATCTTTATATCCTCATAGCCGAATCACCCAAGAGAGGAGGCAGTTAGAGGGGAAAAATTAAAGGCACAGTTTAATGAGTGCTTACTGAATTAGGCTCATTTAAATTGCACTCATTTCACATGCTAGCAAAGTAATGCTCAAAATTCTCCAAGCCAGGCTTCAACAGTATGTGAGCCGAGAACTTCCAGATGTTCAAACTGGATTTAGAAAAGGCAAAGGAACCAGAGATCAAATTGCCAACATCCGTTGGATCATAGAAAAAGCAAGAGAATTCCAGAAAAACATCTACTTCTGCTTTATCGACTATGCCAAAGCCTTTGACTGTGTGGATCACAACAAGCTGTGGAAAATTATTAAAGAGATGGGAATACCAGACCACCTTACTTGCCTCCTGAGAAACCTGTATGCAGGTCAAGAAGCAATAGTTAGAACTGGACATAGAACAATGGACTGGTTCCAAATTTGGAAAGGAGTACATCAAGGCTGTATATTGTCATCCTGCTTATTTAACTTATATGCAGAGTACATCATGCAAAATGCCGGGCTGAATGAAGCACAAGCTGGAATTAAGCTTTCTGGGAGAAATATCAATAACCTCAGATATGCAGATGACACCACCCTTATAGCAGAAAGTGAAGAGGAACTAAAGAGCTTCTTGATGAAGGTGAAAGAGGAGAATGAAAAAGCTGGCTTAAAACTCAACATTCAAAAAATTAAGATCATGGCATCCAGTCCCATCACTCCATGGCAAATAGATGGGGAAACAATGGAAACAGTGACAGACTTTATTTTGGGGGGCTCCAAAATCACTGCAGATGGTGACTGCAGCCATGAAATTAAAAGATGCTTGCTCTTTGGAAGAAAAGTTATGACCAACCTAAACAGTTTATTAAAAAGCAGAGACATTACTTTGCCAACAAAGATCTGTCTAGTCAAAGCTTTGGTTTTTCCAGAAGTCATGTAGGGATGTGAGAGTTGGATCATAAAGAAAGCTGAGCATCAAAGAAATGATGCTTTTGAGTTGCCGTGTTGGAGAAGACTCTTGAGAGTCCCTTGGACTGCAAGGAGATCAAACCAGTCAATCCTAAAGTCAGTCCTGAATATTCATTGGAAGGATTGATGCTGAAGCTGAAGCGCCAATACTTTGGCCACGTGATGCAAAGAGCCAACTCATTAGAAAAAGCTGGGAAAGATTGAAGGTAGGAGGAGAAGGGGATGACAGAGGATGAGATGGTTGGATGACATCACTGACACTATGGACATAGTTTGAGCAACCTCTGGGAGTTGGAGAAGGATAGGGAAGCCTGGCATGCTGCAATCCATGGGGTAACAGAGTCAGACATAACTGAGCAACGGAACAACAAAATCTGATGTAGTCCTGTAAGGTAGATAATAATAACTACAAATATAATCCTTGAAGTAGGTAGTACTAACTGTTAAAGAAGAAGACACTAAGGATCAAAGAGCAAAGTTACTAAACCTTGGTGGCTGTGCTGGGATTTAAATGTATAACTGTCTGGTTCAAAAAACAGGGCCCTTAATCCCCACTCTGTGCTGCTTTGAGAAAGGTCATGCTCTCCAATTAGGAGCAGAGGAGCTTTGGAAGGGGTTTAGATGTAAATTCTCTGACTCCACATGTTTTGAGGAAAGAGCACTGGCCTGGAATCAGAATCTCGGCTGCACTCACAGCTCTGTTCTTGACTAGTTATATGACCTGCAGCAAATCACTTCTGTAGCTGGGGCCTTGGTCTCCTGATTTATACAAATAAGATAGCTTTAAATGACCCCTAAGGTTTTTTTCCATTCCATTTGAATGATGGTATCAGGAAGTTCCTAGCTAAAGAGTTTTCTTGTTCCTCAGGATCCTAGGACCTGTTTTGAAATACTCCCATGTTCCAGCCTGACCAGGTATTCAAGTTGTTCTGCTGTTCACTAAAAAATTGCACTCTAGACCAGGAGTCAAGGATTCCTGATTTCTTTAAGGCCTAGAAGACAGCTCAGCTCAGATAGAAGCTCTAAAATCTGCAATGAAATCTTGGAGAACTAAAACACTGTAAAATTTTGTATGGTCTCAGAACACATTTTTGTCAGATAGGACTGCAAAAGTCACAGTGCCTGACTCCAACATTTATCAGTAGGTGCTTCATTCACCTCTGGGCTGGCAGTATGGAAGATAGAGATGAATGGGCAGCACTCTGGTGCCCAAGAGGAGGAGAAGCACAGTTGGGATATGGCCCTGTAGTCAACCTCACATTGATGAGGGAAATGCAAATGAAAACTAGATGCAGCTCCAGTGAAAGGGGTAATATCCAGGGCTGGCATGGAAGTAGTGAAATGAACACTCTCATACACTATTGGTAGAATGTTAATTGGTAGAATTTTTCCAGAGGATAGTTTGTAACATTAAAAAAAATTCACATGTGCATACTTCTTCATCCAGCAATTCCACTTCAAAGACTGTCCTCAAGAAATGCTTACTCTCTACACAAGGATATAAAACAAGAATGTGCATCGCTATGCTGTTTGTACTGATAAAAAGTTGGAAACAGCCTAGATAGCCATCAGGAGGGAATGACTGAGCTGGGCTCCAGTTTTTCTCTGGCATACTAGCTAGTATTTAACAACCACAAAGAAGATCTACATGTATATATGGGGCGGGGGTGGGGCGGGAAGCCCAAGATATAGAAATACATTTTTAAAATCTCAGAACAATATACTTGGCTTAAAAAAATGTATGCAGTACAATAAGATACTGCTTCATATCCACTGGGATAGCTATAATAAAAAAGACAGATAATGGCAAATGTTGGCAATTCAGGCGCTGCTGGTGGGAATATAAAATGGTGCTCCCATGGATGGTAGCCCACCAGGCTCCTCTGTCCATGGAATTTTCCAGGCATGCGTCCTGGAGTGGGTTGCCATTTCCTTCTCCAGGGGATCTTCCTGACCCAGGGATCAAACCCGTGTCTCTAGCATCTCCTGCAGTGGCAGGTGTCTCTAGCACTCCCTGGAGTACTAGTGGTAAAAACTAGGAGGCCCAAATGGAAGCAAATATTCACAGAAAAAAGTGTACACAAATGTTCATAGCAGCATTATTCATAATAGTCCCAAAGTGGAAACAATTGAAATACTCGAAAGCTGATGAATGGATAAATAAAATGTGGTATAGCCATACAATAGAATATTATTCTGCCATAAATAGCAATGAAATAGCAATAACATGCTAAAACATGGATTAACCTTGAAAACTTTGTGCTAAGTCACAAAAGATCAATGTTTTATGATTCCATATAAATAGTCCAAATAGGCAAATCCAGAGAGACAGAACGTAGTTAAGTGGTTGCCTAGGACTTTGTAGGGGATAACAGCTAAAGAGTAAGGGATTTATTTGGGGGTAATGGCAGGGTTCTAAAATTGAATGCACTGCTGTGTGCACAGCTCTGTAAATATACTAAAAGCCATTTAATTGTACACTTAAAATGGATGAGTTGTATGATGTGTGGATTGTATCTCAGTAAAGCTCAAAATGCCCACACATACAAATAGATACAGATTTTCTCAATGAAGTTTTGTCTAAAATAGCAAAAGAAAATAACCTAAATATGCATCAATAAGTACATTACTGTACATGTACCACCATGGAATAAAATGTAATATTATTCCAAAGGCAAAAATGAAGTTCTGTATGAACTGACATGGCATGATCTTTAAGATGTATAATGGGACTTCTCTTTAGTGCAGTGGTAAAGAATCTGCCTGCCAGCGCAGGAGCCACAGGCTTGATCCCTGATACAGGAAGATCCCACATGCCACAACTGCTGAGCCTGTGCTCTAGAGCCTGTGCTTCACAAAAGGAGAAGCCACTGCGATGAGAAGCCTATGTCCTGTAACCAGAGAGTAGCCCCTGCTCCCAACTAGAGAAAAGCCCTCACAGCAACAAAGACCCAGCAGCTGATAAATAAATAAATAAAGTTGTTTTTAAAAAAATGATGTATCACCAAGTGAGAAAATCAATGTACGGAACAGTGTGTATAGCATGTCCCCTTATGGAAAAAAGAGGAGAAAGAATGTTTACGGGTACTTGTGTTTTTTTCTGTGAATAGACTCCAGTACTCTTGCCTGGCAAATCCCATGGACGGAGGAGCCTGGTGGGCTGCAGTCCATGGGGTCGCTAAAAGTCGGACACGACTGAGCGGCTTCACTTTCACTTTTCACTTTCATGCATTGGAGTAGGAAATGGCAACCCACTCCAGTGTTCTTGTATTATTTCTCCTGTTAAAATGATCCATCGGTGAACTTTTACCTAGTGACTGCTTCACCTGATCAGTGAAGTATTAATAAAAGATATGAAGTATTAAAAAGATATGAAATTCAAGTTTCAATGTTCACAAACAAAGCTTTATTGGCACACGCCATGCTCACGAATGAGTGTATTGTCTATGGTTGCTTTCTCAATACACTGGCAGAGTTGGGTAGTTGTGACAGAGACCATAAGCTCACCAAATCTAAAATATTTATCATCTGGTCCTTTCCAGACAAGATTTGTCAACTTCCGGCCTAGCTTATCTGGGAGGAGGCACTGGAAACCGATGACCTGGCTGGCTGCTCCGAAAGGGGATTGCTCATCCCTGGCTGAGGGATGGGGTTGGAGGGAAGCTTTTCATGGTAAACCCTTTTAAACCTTTTTTCCCCCCTAATATTTATTTCTTTGGCTTTGCCCAAGCTTTTTTTCCTTCTAGCTGCGGCACTTGGGGTCTTTGAGCTTCGTTTTGGTGTGGGGGAGTTTAGTTGCAGCATGCAAACTCTTAGATGTGGCATGTGGAATCTAGTTCCCTGACCAGGGATTGAACCCAGGTCCCCTTCGTTGGGAGTGTGGAGTCTTAGCCACTGGACCACCAGGGACATTCCTGAACCTAATTTTTAGCAGTCACCAAAACAAAAAAACTAACTTCTGGCTTAGCTTATGCTTCTGCAAGTAAACATTATGATGTATATATGTAGAAAAATGTTTCAACAGATAGACATCAAATGTATAACTGAGGCTTCTTGGAGGGAGTGACTGGCTGGGGAGAGTGAAGACAAGTGGCTGAGGAAGGTGGAGTCAAGAGTCAAGCTAACTTGACTTGTCGTGTTAACTTGTGCAGTTAAAAGTAAAGAATGCACACTTTCTAGAACTGTGTGTTCCTAGAAGTTGTGGGCTACATCTAGGGACTCACTGCAGCAGTTGGTGCAGAATGTGGCCCACAATGGGTGCTAATGAATACAAGGGCCCAGGAGACGAGTGTCGGGAGAGAAACAGCGCACTAACAGGCCTGCATAGTTCATAAGGTAGTGGGTGGTGGGGAGGATAGCCAGGGAAGGCAGGAGGGAGAAGAGCAAGAGTGTCTGAACAGGAGCACCATCCCTAATGCCCTCCCAGTCCAAGGCTGCCAGCAACCCGGGGGCTTTGGGCACTGTGGTTGAGAAGTCCTAGCTTTCTGGAGTGCTAGAGGCATTTTAGCATCTCCCCACTTCCCTCCCCCGATAAGATTCCCCATTTTTTGTCCTTTACAGACTCTCCTGAAGGACGCTTGCGGGATCTAGCTGGGGGCTTGTGCAAACCAGCTGTGCCTCATTCTCCCCAGCACTGCTTTCTCAGCAACTGCCATCTGTGGTGTCATAGCTCTCTGGGGGGAGAGACTCTACCCGCTGCTGGAATCCTCTGCCTGAGGACCAAGCTGTGGGGGCTGCAGCAGAACTGGACAGATGCTCAGGGGACCGAGTACCTTAGTTCCAGGGACATCTGGCCACAGGGGTGTCTCACACAGGGACAAAACAAGGTCACCTCTTGTCCTCATTTCTCTATGAAAGATGACATGAGTTGGAGCCACATAAAATAAAGCTGAAGCAGTCATTCCAGAAGAATTGCCTTTCATGTCCTGTTTGCTGTACTTCTGAACTGGACAAAACCACCAACATTCCAAATCAGCAGAAGAACCAGAATGTCCTGTTGAAACGATCCATCAGTGAACTTTTACCTGGTGACTGCTTCACCTGACCAGTGAAGTATTAATACAAATCTGGATTTACCTCATCTTTTATCAATGAACACTTCACCTGATGAATTACCTTGACTTGCATCAGTGAACTCTTCTTAAAAAACAGCTTACCTCATCTACCTCTCTTTTTCCCCATAAACATCCTGAGACCCTTTCCTATCATGAGGACACTAATTTTTTTTCTATCTAAATCTGTGTACCCTGAATTACAGTTCTTTGGCCCTAATTAAATACCTTGTCTCTGAACTAAATTCTCATGGTTTTGTTTTTAGGTTGACACCTTCTTCCAGAATCAAGGCCCCTGTTTTATTTAGGGAATCCTTTTTTATGTTCATGTATCAGTAGTTTGGGTTCCAGATTGAATGTATGCTTCATGCTTGGCCAATCAGAATACTCCATTTTCCTGCTCATGGTAATTGGTTCAGAGATGGGCATGTGACCCAGGTCAAGCTAATGAATGTCACCTTTGATTTTTGCTGGAGTTATGGCAGAAGAGGTGTTGTCTCTCTGCTGGGGCTGCATGCAGAGATACATTTGGAACTGCTGGTTGACTTTTAAGTCAAGATAAAGAGCAAGCCTAAGATGCTCATGAGCTCAGTCTTCTCTGACTCTTTGCGGCTCCATGGACTGTAGCCTGCCAGGCTCCTCTGTCCATAGGATTCTACAGGGAAGAATACTGGAGTGGGTTGCCATTTCCTATTCCAGGCGATCTTCCCAACCCAGAGATTGAACTCATGTCTCTTGCGTCTCCTGCATTGGCGGGTGGATTCTTTACCACTGTGCTACCTGGGAAACCCTAAACAGCAAGGCTGCTTGACAACAAAGCTAACATAGAAGGAAGTAGAGCTGAGAACTGGAGACTGGTTGATGACTTTGTTTAAACTAGATTCAGCTACCCCAAGATTAAATGAGCTTAGGCTGGTTTGTAGTGGCAAGAATTGTGACTCCTACTCAGAGCTGGCAGAGCCAAGCCTCCTATCAGACTATCAGATTCTATGACTATTTTGTAGAGATTTCATTTCTACCCTGTTTGCTGTGCACTTGGGCCCCTGTCTTAGCCCTTTCCCAGCTGCCCAGAGGAGAACTGCCTGTCTGGACTGCTGGCTCTCACCCTCCTCTCAGAATCACATGTCTGATGCTGTGAGGCCCCTGCTTTGTCCCCAGCACCAGCCCACTCCTCCGGGTGTGTTTAATCTTAGATTCCAGTTCCTGATTATCCAAGCCTGCTGTCTTAAGCCCTTTGCTCACTTATGACTGAAATGGGGTCTAAGACATGACCGTCTTTGTTTTTTAATCTTTATTGAGTACTTCTTGTATGCCTGACCCTGCGCCAAGTGAATTACATGCATCTACAACCTCATCTACTTCTCTGCATAATCCTATCAGGTAGGTTTTGTGATTTTTATTCTCCTTTTGAAGAAGAGGATGCAGTGTTTGGGGAGATGAAGTTGTTGGCCTAAGGTCAAACAGCTGAGCCACTTGCAGGTTGAGGCAGAACTGAGACTGAACCATGGAGGGAACTGACCCCAAGGTTTGTGCACTTGATCCCTGTACCTGTGCTTCCTACCTGAATAGGTAGGTAAGTGGGTCACATGGGGTACCGGTGACCATTCCACAGCTGGCCTATTCTGAGTGAAGACTGAGCAGGCCTGAGGTGGGATCTGGGAAGCTACCTCCTCGACAAACGTCCAGAGGCTGCAGATGCACAGTTTCCAGGACCTCACCCTCAGAGTGGCCATGATTCCTCATCAAGGACTTTGTGCTTAGAAAGGAGTTTGGCATTCCCAGACCTATTTGTGCAGGATCTGAATTTCTTCCCTGGCTTAAGAATGATTACAATGCAAAACAAACTTCTTTGCTGACAGAAGGAAAAGAGACCTCAAGGTCATGTGAGATGAGCAACTCATGCCTGGGAAGAAAAAAAGTAAAGAATAACTTGATGGCATTCTTTGGGGTTGAGACTAGGGGTTAGGGTGAGGGTAGGAGTCTCCGGTGGAGGCGTGGGTTGGCGGTGGCCTGCTGCAGGGTTGGGGGCACTGTGTGCAGCAGTGCTTGCCTGGAACCCTTTGAAGGAGGTCACCATTATCTTCATTACCTCCGCCATAGTTTGGCCTCAGGTCAAATAACAGGGAGGGAGCACGACAGAAAACTGGATTAAAGATTTACTGAGCATGGCCCCACCCATCAGAACAAGACCCAGTTTCCCCCTCAGTCAGTCTCTACCATCAGGAAGCTTCCATAAGCCTCTTATCCTTCTCCATCAGAGGGCAGACAGCATGAAAACCACAATCACAGAAAACTAACCAATCTGATCACATGGACCACAGCCTTGTCTAACTCAATGAAACTATGAGCCATGCCGTGTAGGGCCACCCAAGATGGATGGGTCATGGTGGAGAGTTCTGACAAAACGTGGTCCACCAGAGAAGGGAATGGCAAACCACTTCAGTATTCTTGCCTTGAGAACCCCATGAACAGTATGAAAAGGCAAAAAGATAGGACACTGAAAGATGAACCCCCCAGGTTGGTAGGCACCCAATATGCTACTGGGGATCATTGGAGAAATAACTCCATAAAGAATGAAGAGACGGGGCCAAAGCCAAAAAAAAAAAAAAAAAAAAAAAAAAACCACCCAGTTGTGGATGTGACTGGTGATGGAAGTAAAGTCCAATGCTGTAAAGAGCAATATTGCATAGGAACCTGGAATGTTAGGTCCATGAATCAAGGCAAATTGGAACTGTATCTACTACCATGGGCAAGAAGAATCCCTTAGAAGAAATGGAGTAGCCATTATAGTCAACAGAAGAGTCCAAAATGCAGTACTTAGATGCAATCTCAAAAACGACAGAATGATCTCTGTTCATTTCCAAGGCAAACCATTCAATATCACAGTAATCCAAGTTTATGCCCCGACCAGTAATGCTGAAGAAGCTGAAGTTGAATGGTTCTATGAAGACCTACAAGAACCTTCTAGAACTAACACCCCCAAAAGATGTCCTTTTCATTATAGGGGACTGGAATGCAAAAGTAGGAAGTCAAGAAATACCTGGAGTAACAGGCAAATTTGGCCTTGGAGTATACAGAATGAAGCCGGGTAAAGGCTAATAGAATTTTGCCAAGAGAACGCACTGGTCATAGCAAACACCCTCTTCCAACAACACAAGAAAAGACTCTATACATGGACATCACCAGATGGTCAATACTGAAATCAGATTGATTATAATCTTTGTAGCCAAAGATGGAGAAGCTCTATACAGTCAGCAAAAACAAGACCAGGAGCTGACTGTGGCTCACATCATGAACACCTTATTGCCAAATTCAGACTTAAATTGAAGAAGGTAGGGAAAACCACTAGACCATTCAGGTGTGACCTAAATCAAATCCCTTATGATTGTACAGTAGAAGTGACAAATAGATTCAAGGGATTAGATCTGATAGACAGAGTGCCTGAAGAACTATGGATGGAGGTTCGTGACATTGTACAGGAGACAGGGATCAGGACCATCCCCAAGAAAAACAAATGCAAAAAGGTAAAATGGTTGTCTGAGGAGGCCTTACAAATAGCTGTGAAAAGAAGAGAAGTGAAAAGCAAAGGAGAAAAGGAAAGATATACCCATTTGAGTGCAGAGTTCTAAAGAATAGCAAAGAGAGATAAGAAAGCCTTCCTCAGCGATCAATGCAAAGAAATAGAGGAAAACAATAGAATGGGAAATACTAGAGATCTCTTCAAGAAAATTGGAGATACCAAGGTAACATTTCATGTAAAGATGGGCTCAATAAAGGACAGAAATGGTATCGACCTAACAGAAGCAGAAAATATTAAGAAGAGGTGGCAAGAACACACAGAAGAACTATACAAAAAAGATTTTCATGACCCAGATAACCATGATGGTGTGATCACTTACTGAGAGCCAGACATCTTGGAATGCGAAGTCAAGTGGGCCTTAGGAAGCTTCAGACAAAGCTAGTGGAATTCCAGATAAGCTATTTCAAATCCTAAAAGATGATGCTGTGAAAGTGCCACACTCAATATGCCAGCAAATTTGGAACACTCAGCAGTGGCCACAGGACTGGAAAAGGTGTTTTCATTCCAATCCCAAAGAAAGGCAATGCCAAGGAATGTTCAAACTGTTGCACAATTGCACTCATCTCACATGCTAGCAGAATAATGGTCAAAATTCTCCAAGTCAGGCTTCAAGAGTATATGAACTGTGAACTTCCAGATGTTCAAGCTGGTTTTAGAAAAGGCAGAGGAACCAGAGATCAAATTGCTAACATCCTCTGGATCATCGAAAAAGCAACGGAGTTCCAGAAAAACATCTACTTCTGCTTTATTGACTATGCCAAAGTCTTTGTGTGGATCACAATAAGCTGTGGAAAATTCTGAAAGAGATGAGAATACCAGACCACCTGATCTGCCTCTTGAGAAACCTATATGCAGGTCAGGAAGCAACAGTCAGAACTGGACATGGAACAACAGACTGGTTCCAAATAGAAAAAGGAGTACGTCAAGGCTGTATATTGTCATCCTGTTTATTTAACTTATATGCAGAGTACATCATGAGAAACGCTGGGCTGGAAGAAGCACAAGCTGGAATCAAGATTGCTGGGAGAAATATCAATAACCTCAGATATGTAGATGACACCACCCTTATGGCAGAAAGTGAAGAGGAACTAAAAAGCCTCTTGATGAAAGTGAAAGAGGAGAGTGAAAAGGTTGGCTTAAAGCTCAACATTCAGAAAACTAAGATCATGGCATCTGCTCCCATCACTTTATGGGAAATATATGGGGAAACAGTGGAAACAGTGTCAGACTTTATTTTGGGGGGCTCCAAAATCACTGCAGATGGTGATTGCAGCCAGGAAATTAAAAGACGCTTACTCCTTGGAAGAAAAGTTATGACCAACCTAGATAGCATATTCAAAAGCAGAGATATTACTTTGCCAACAAAGGTCCGTCTAGTCAAGGCTATGGTTTTTCCATGGTCATGTATGGATGTGAGAGTTGGACTGTGAAGAAAGCTGAGCGCCAAAGAATTGATGCTTTTGAACTGTGGTGTTGGAGAAGACTCTTGAGAGTCCCTTGGACTGCAAGGAGATACAACCAGTCCATTCTAAAGAAGATCAGTCCTGGGTGTTCATTGGAAGGACTGATGCTGAGGCTGAAAGTCCACTACTTTGGCCACCTCATGCTAAGAGTTGACTCATTGGAAAAGACCTGATGCTGGGAGGGATTGGGGGCAGGAGGAGAAAGGGACGACAGAGAATGAGATGGCTGGATGGCATCACCAACTTGATGCACATGGGTTTGGGTGAACTCTGGGAGTTGGTGATGGGCAGGGAGGCCTGGTGTGCTGCAAATCATGGGGTTGCAAAGAGTCAGACACGACTGAGCGACTGAACTGAAACTGAACTCTTGACACTTGGCTTTTAGGCAAACTGTTCCCTCTGCCTGGAAGGCTCTTTCCTTCTTCTCCTTTGTTTAATGAATTCCTACTCATTCTTTAGGTCCCAGTGTTGGTGGTACTTCCTTTGGGAAGTAGATCTGGTTTAGATGTCCCATCCTCAGTGTTCTGTAGCTCCCTATCATATATCATGATCCTATTTTTGTATTTTATTTTATGTGTCTGATCCCTCAGGAGACTATAAGGTTCCTAAAGGAAAGCCCATGTCTATATTCTCTATTATAGTCTCAGCATTTGGCACCCCATAACAATCCATTAAATAAATAAATAAGGTGTAATGAAATCGAAACAGGAAACCTGAGGCAGTTACTTGCAGTGATCATTTCAACCACTAGATGACATGCCACCATGACATCCTGATTGGAATGGGCTGGGAGTGGGGGTAAAATGGAAGGATGAGCAAGTTGATGGTGAGGCAAGACTCCTTAGTGGCTTCCAGTCTTCTCCAGACTAAGACCTGGAGACCTTCATGAGCCCTAAACCTGTGTGTTTGGAAAACTTTGCTCGGGTCATTGCCTTCCTGCAGAATCCCATTTCCAACAAGGGTTACATGTTTTGTGTGTGTGTGTGTAAAATTAATTCTCCTCTATTTTTATTTATTTTAATAATTAAAACAATGTTGCTGCTTGGGCTTTCTCTAGTTGCTGTCAGCAGGGACTACTGTTCGTTGTGGTGAGGGCCTCTCATTGTGGTGACTCCTCTTGTTGTGGGGCCCGGGCTCTGGGTGCTTCAGTAGTTGTGGCACTCAGGCTCAGTACTTGTGGCTCACAGGCCCTGGAACTCTCAGGACTCAGTACTTGTGGTGCATGGGCTTAGTTGCTCCTCGGTTTGTAGAATCCTCCCTGACCAGGGATCAAACCTGTGTCCTCTGCATTGGCAGATGGATTCCTATCAAAGGGAAGTCTTTGATCTTCCATTTAAACAAGACAGGACAGTTCTGGGGTACAGAGCCTTCTGTGGGAAGGGTTATATCTCCATGCTACACATCAAATGCTTTTCAGCTTCTCAAAAGTTTCTTCTTTTGCTCATCAAAGAGTTGTTTTTTGTTGCTGTTGCTATTGCCATTGATCACTTGAAATGGTTTTATAAATTGCTTTTTTAAAAAAAAAATTACTGTTTAGAGAAAAAGGTGAATTTGTCAGTTTTAGGATCTGAACTCCCACTGGTTCCAATCTCCTATTCTGAATTTAGCCAAAACTTCTGCTTTCTGGCTTAAGAAACAACAGGAATGTTTACTTCTTTTAATCCTCCCTTCTATCACCAAGACATTTTGGCTTATTTTTCAAGAAACCACATTTTATAAAAAGTCAAAAAAAATTTGTTTTTTCTTTACATAAGGGAATTTACTCCTGGGAATTCCAGGGTGTATGACATGTGACAACAACGAAGCAATGTTGAAATGTAGCCGCTGGGCAGCAGGCTGGGCTTACTTACTGTTAGTATTTCCAGGACACCAGCCTCCTGGAACTATGATTTAAATTTGGGCACAACAAAATGACACCAGTGCATGCCATGAGCATTCTGGTTCGCTTCAAAATAATTAAAACCAAAACTTTGAATTGAGCCATGTCAAGAATTTAGAATCCCAAGCTGATGGCTAGCTCATCTGCCCATAAGCCCCCAACCTTCCCACACTATTATTATAATGCTGACATCACTTGGAGAATGTTTTTCCCTGGAAAGTAATGAGAACCTCAGTTTGGCAGAAATTCAGTCACCTGGAGCCTTTCAGAAGTCTGCAGTGAGTATTGGCCTAATGGAGTTAATTCTTCACTACCCTGTTGATGTTCACATGACTGTGTTAACTTTCCTGAGTCTTTGCTTTCTTATCTCTCCAGTGGAGGCAGCAAGACGGCCAGGCCTGGGCTGAGAGAAGCGGTTCAAGCCTCCTCTTTGTACACATATTTGACTTGGAGCTGGTTCCTGATCAGTACAGCTGCAGAAGCAGTTACAAAGGACCCTGGCAATCTGGCTTTTCCTGGACTTCCCCGCTCATGCCAATCGCTGGCTGTTATAACCTTTATATCTGAACAGGTTGGGAATTCTTTAGAAATGGCCTTATTTGTCCTTCCCACAATCCAGCCAGGACAGCAGCCATAAGAATGGCTTTGTGTTTCCTTGAGCTGTTGATTGGAGGGTGTGGACAACAAGAGCTGATTAGTCCTGGGCTTTGCCCTGGGACTGCCCAAAGTGGCACACCGGTAGTGGGGGCCAGGCTAGGGCCCAGGGCTCCTGGCAGCCCAGCAGTGCCTCTGCCCTTCCCTGGGCTGTTTCCACGTGATATGTGTGTGTGTGTTTGGGGGTTGATATGAATCACAATCACAGTTCTCTCTCAATGAGAATGTCACAGGTGGCCACCAAAATGGATTCAGTGCTGGGCTCACTGTTATTGGCCAGGGGAGTGGGACTTGGAACCAGAGGAAAAGAGACCCATTCTCTGGCCTCAGAGATCCTGGTGTCAATAAACAAGAAAAATAATAATATAAAGTAAGGCTGCTTATAACTCCAGTGTGAGCTGAGGTCATGTGTCCTTTGAGATAAAATACCATTGCTGCTGCTGCTGCGTCTCTTCAGTCGTGTCCGACTCTGCGCGACCCCATAGATGGAAGCCCACCAGGCTCTGCCGTCCCTGGGATACTCCAGTCAAGAACACTGGAGTGGGTTGCCATTTCCTTCTCCAATGCATGAAAGTGAAAAGTGAAAGTGAAGTTGCTCAGTTGTGTCCTACTTTTAGCGACCCCATGGACTGCAGCCCACCAGGCTCCTCCGTCCATGGATTTTCCAGGCAAGAGTACTGGAGTGGGGTGCCATCGCCTTCTCCGAAAATACCATTGACTGGAGCCCTATTCCTCCTCAGTGGGAAGGCTGATGCCCTCCTAAGGTTTCCGCAAGTCCCCAGGGTAGTTGTCTTCCCTGGGTTCCTGCTCTCTCTGAGCCTGTTTGATTTCAGGGTGACTAGACCCATCTTTCCTCGTTTGCCCCCTGAACTGTCCCTCCAGGGATCTGAGGGCTGAAGGTCTGGTAGCCGATAAGGTAGCAAAGGTGACTTAACCGCTGGCCAGCCCTGGGCCTGGAGGTCCTTAGGCCACCCACCCTGAGATCTCTTCTCTGGCCACCCCCATTCACAGACCCTAGAACCACATTTGCATGCTTGCTCCCTTGCCCTTAGAGTCCACTTTTCCATCTGTTGGGGCTCCCCTAGGAATACAGTTTCTATCACTGTGTCATTAGGAACAGTGGCTTCTCTACCTCTATGTATGCTGATCTCCTCGAACATTCAAATTCATTAATGTGGCGTGCTAAGGAAAGTCCACCTGCTTTTTAAATTTTGTAATTGTTGCTGTTTAGTCACCAAGTAGTATCTGACTCTTTGAGACCCAATGGACTGCAGCACACCAGGCTTTCCTGTCCCTCACCATCTCCCGGAGTTTGCCCAAGTTCATGTCCATGAATTTTGTACCATGTGCAAATTGTTATTTATTTCCAAAAAACCAAGTAACATTTTGAGCGAGACTTTCTTCTTAGAATTCACCTTTACTGCAAAGAAAAACCAAAAAAGGCTTTGTGATTTGAGCCTGTTGTCTCTGTTGTCTCTGTCTCCCACCAGCCTCTCCAATGAAATCATTAGAAATTTATTCTTCCATTGATAGAAATTATGCCTTCCCTCTTAAAAAACAGAAGTCATTCCCATGAGTGTGAGTTTTTTTTTTTTTTTTGAGTGTGAGTTTTAAATGACATCCGTTTCTCAAACTGCTCCTTTTTATAATATGTCTCATTCATTCATTCAACAAAGGAAATGCTAGGGCTTCTATAGAAGGAAAATTTTGTCTGGGCTAGAGCAGTAAGGGTGGCTTCCTGGGAGGTGGGAATTGACCTGGAATATCAAGGCTGGGAGAAGGAGAACTTAGGTGAAGACAAAGGCAGGGCAGGTAGAAAGTGGGAGTGGGGATTGACAGGTGCAGGGAATTAATAATAACCTTCTTTCAATCAACAAGCATTTATGTGGCTCCGCATGGTTCAGAACCTTTGCTAGACTCTGGGCTAGAGAGGCAAACAGACACAAGTAATTCCATTGCTCATGAGCTCAAGGGAGCCAGGGGAGAAACACGGGTCATCAAAGGGGCGGGGTCTGCCTGGAGGGAGACCAGGAGCAGCTGCCTTGACAGAGTGACGTTGAATCGGAGATGGGAGGAATGTGTGGGTGAAGCAGAGGGAATGTTGTTTATGAAATTCCCAAGTCAAGGAAGAGACTGCTAAGGAAATGAAGAAGTCCAACATGGTGAATTCCTAGAACTGGGGTAGGGAAGTGGGGAAGAGTGAGGGAGGAAGGACCTGATCCCGAGGGTAGTGGGAGACACAAAGTGGCTTTTAGCAGGGAAGTAGCACCACAGGTCTGGCCGAGCTTTAGAAAGGCCCCTAGGCTGGCTTGGCAGACACATTGCAGTGGAGAGTCTGGGAAGCAAAAGGCAGTGTTTTGAAAGGGGTTGCAGCACTCCTGCCAAGCTCTGGTGTGCTGGGACACGAGTAGGCAGGGATGGGGCCTAGGACAGAGCTCACACTGGGGAGGCAGAGAGATGAAAGGGTTTGCAAAGATGGCCTCCCAGACAGGTCAGGGTGGCTGGGGGTGGCACTCAGGGGAAACAAACTGAGGGGCGCCAAGGCAAGGGAGCCACTTCTCTTCCCCCAAGAAGGGGTGCTGCACCACGGGCTTTCCCAGGGGCAAGGCAAGTGCTCCCAGTGGCCAGCGTTCAAGATAGGCACGGCCTAGTGTCCGCTGGCTCACATGGCGAGAAAGTTCATCACTTTCTCAATTCTCCCTCATCCTTCCAGGAGAAAGCCTCAGTTGGGAGCTAGCCTGTCTTTAACACCTCTGACGCTTGCTGCCCTCCCTGTTTTACAAAGAGAGAGCAGACCTCGGGCTCAGAGCCTTCAGCCGGCCACAGAATCTAGCTGGGGTTCGCTAACATTTCCTTGCATTTGTATTTATGGCTGCCTTCCATTTACGGTAAGTGAAACTGGATTTCCAATTAGAACAGTGATAGCAAGCTTTGTTTTTAAACAAAGGCATTTAAGCCAAAGGGGAAAAGCAGGCAGCTTTGAGAAATGTATTAATCAGGGTATACAGGTGAAATAGGGATTTGGCAAAAGTCAGAGGAAGGACTTGAGTGACGGAGGTCGGGAAACACTGTGATGATAAAAAGAGTGCTGGGTTTAGAACCATGAAATCAGATGTCAGCAAATGACCTGCTCTGCTCCTGAAAATGGGGATGAGGGCCTCTGTCCTCCCCCTCCCAGGTGTTGTGTGGATTGCTTAACATCATATCTTGCTGCTAAGTTGCTTCAGTCGTGTCCGACTCTGTGCAACCCCATAGACGGCAGCCCACCAGGCTCCGCTGTCCCTGGGATTCTCCAGGCAAGAACACTGGAGTGGGTTGCCATTTCCTTCTCCAATGCATGAAAGTGAAAAGTGAAAGTGAAGTCACTCAGTCGTGTCTGACTCTTAGCGACCCCACGGACTGCAACCTACCAGGCTCCTCCATCCATGGGATTTTCCAGGCAAGAGTACTGGAGTGGGGTGCCATTGCCTTCTCCGACATCACATCTTGGAGAGGAAAAATGTTACAGGACTCCTCGGTGCCGGCCAATGCAGGCTGGCTCTCAGGACAGTCCTCTTACCAGGCTCAGAAAAGGTGGTGACCTCCGCCCTGTTCCTCCCGCTGGGTCTCGTCTGGAAGGTAGGAGTTAGAGGTGTGAGCTTCGACTAAATGCCATTTTATTTCAGGGACCTCTTCGGCTCTTCAAAGAAACTAATCTGGAAAAAGAAAAAATCCCCCAAATAAAACACTTAAGAGCAGTTGTCCAAAGACTATCAGGTAGACTTTGCTATCCTGAAGGGATGTCTGAAACTTGAGCCACAGGTAGGTTTTGAAGGCAAAGCTGTGTCTGGTGTGGTCTCTGGGCAGTCCCCGGGCACTGAGGGCAGGGTGACCCGAGTGTGGGTCAATGAGGGGAAACAGCTCCTCTGGGACCCAGAAATTGCTGGTGTTGCAAGACAGGGAAGTCTGTGCCCCCTCGCTTGGGGCTTCCTTTTAGAAACTTTCAGTCTTAGTGGTGGATGTGCCCCCACCCATTCCCTGGTGGTGACTGTGAACTTGACTGGGCACTGACATTGCCAGGCCAAACCACAGGAGATTTCCTGCACAGCACACACGGTCACTGTAATTTAGTCCATCTCTTTGTGCCCTTGTTTATTGTCGGTTTTCACCCACGAGAAGTTTCACTGGGTGAGGGCAGAGCCGTCTGCGTTTTTCCCCACCTTGGATATGGTTTAGCACTCCATTAGTAAGTTTTAAAGGAATGAAGGAATGGAAATGGGATCCTACTTGCTGCTTCCTCACTCAGATTAGTGAGAGCACGACAGAAGTCGGGAGCTGGGAGGGAATTAGAAATAGGCTTTTTCTCATCCCTGCGACCTCATAAGGGTTTCCCTGGTGGCTCAGACAGTAAAGAATCTGTCTGCAATGTGGGAGACTGGGTTTGATGCCTGGGTTGGGAGGAAGGCATGGCAACCCACTCCAGTATTCTTGCCTGGAGAATCCTTGTGGACGGATGAGCCTGCAGTCCATGGGGTCACAAATGACTGAGCAACTAATCACGCACGTGACCTCATAAAAGGGATTAAAGAAAGAATCCTTTTAAGACAAAGATTTAAAGAGTTAAAAATTGCTCTGAGTTAAAAAAAAAAATTAAAAAGCAGTATTTAAAGAGCATTGGTATGTTTTCCTCAGCTCCCTAAATCACAAATGTTCCTGTTGGGGCAGGATCTGGGGAGAAGAGTGTTCATGTGGTTACATGCGATGGTGAAGCTAGAGGTGGGTAGTTTGCCCAAGTTCACCGCGAGGAGGTAACTTGATTGAATGAAGGGGCTGACTGGGGCCTAATGTTCATGCTGATCTATTTGCCACTTTGCTCCCAACCTAGGTTCAAATCTTTGTTCTACCACTTGGTAGCAATGGGACCTTAAGACAAGTTACTTTGCTTCCTTGAACTTTCTTTTCTCATCTATAAAATGGGGATAATCATAGTACCTCTGTCACAGGGCTGTGATAAGGGTTAAATGAATTAAAATGCATGGAAAATCATCACAACATTATCTACCACATAGTAGATGCTCAATAAGCATCAGCTTTATTTCCGATTTCAAGAATCTAAAAGCATTGTTAATTATTCTGAGGGAAAAAAATGATTTGCAGTCACTAGAAAATTATACACGTAGTGGTGAGGTCAGTTTCAAGAGAAACTGTGCTGTCATCGGTGAGCTGAGTGTTTCTCTTCCTACACAGTCTTGGTAATTTTCTTAAAGTTGTGTGATCTCTTTTAAACCATAAGCTCCCACACATTAGAGGCTTTCTTGAAATTCAGTGTGAGTGACTTCTGCTTCTCCTTAATGGGCAAACTGAAGAGATCCCTTAGAATTTAACAGCTATATGTCCTTTTTTTTTATTAAATAAATTAAAAATAAGCCACAGGTTTATAATTATTGCCTGACCACAAAGATTATACTTTGAAATGTAATATACTGATTGTGATCCTTTGCAGCAAAAATCAACTTATGCATAATACATTTTTAGGTCCCCAAATTAGTAAAATGCTTTTTGACCTAAAAAGGTGCATATGTAAGTTCTCTCCTATGTTTTCATCCACCTCACCCCATCTCTTCCAAATGTGGCAGACTCTTTCCCCCATGGTGTCAATGTTAGAGGAAATTTTAATTTCTACCCCAGAATCCTTCCTACTTCCTCTGGGATTTGCTCCCCATGACTATAGGCACATAGGCCCATCTCCTTTCTAAAATTCAGCTTCCAGCTGGAGAAACTGAAGTCCCAGGGCACGGTGATGTGGGGAATCTGTTCTGATGCTCTCCCATGAATGAGCTATAACCATCTCCCTGTTCGAGGCTGTTCTCAATTATTCTCCCAAAACTTAAAAAGTGAGTACCTCCTCTGGGAGAGATGTGCCACACCTACCTCACTCCCTTCTGCCTGTTAAAAAGACCAAGCCCTGCTCTGGAGCTGAATCCTAGACTTTGTTTTGTTTTAAAATATTTATTTATTTGGCTGCGCTGGGTCTTTAGCTGCAGCATGTGGGATCTCTGATCATCTTTGTGGCAGGCAGGATCTAGTTCCCCAACCAGGGATGGAACCCAGACCCTCTGCAATGGGAATGCAGAGTCTTAGCCACTAGACGACCAGGGAAGTCCCTGAATCATAGACTTTGAATTTCCTGTGCTGTCCTTCAGCATGAGTCCCCATTTTACAGATGAGGAAAGGCAAAATGGCCTATAGGGTTACATTCTATAGGCCATTCCTTCAGAAGGATTTTGCTTTGTTTTGTTTTGAAAACCTACTCTGTGCCAGGCTCTGCATTAGACACTGACAATGCGATGATGTCATCTGTGTTTTCTGGAATGAGAGTGGTTTTATCTGTATAATGGGAATAATAATCATGGAATAATAACTTGGCCCTTTTCAAGGGGTTGTATGGGGATCAGAAGAGCTAATGGATGTGAAAGTGCCTTATAAAATATTAATGTACTCTATAAAGAAGAATGATCAGGTATACCATGAAAGAAGATATTTAAAAAAAAAAGGCTTGGTGTCCTGCACCGTTTATTTAATGATAATACAACAACAATCACCATTTATTAAGCACCAACTACACGCCAGCTGTTTTACGCATACCCTCACTAGTTCTCA
The DNA here is from genome assembly GCF_019923935.1 of Bubalus bubalis. Classification (NCBI taxonomy): domain Eukaryota; kingdom Metazoa; phylum Chordata; class Mammalia; order Artiodactyla; family Bovidae; genus Bubalus; species Bubalus bubalis. Next base: position 50,198,548 of record NC_059165.1, on the reverse strand, counting down.
CAACAGTCCCACAAGAGTGCTTTATAGTTTCTTGCAGGGGGCAGGGCTTCTTGCCCTGGGTCTCAGGGCAAGTGTGTGCCAGGATTGAGGTCAGCTCATCAGACAGTTTCTCTTTTGTCAGGGATGACTGAAGGTAGAGTGAAGAGGAAGAAGGGGTAGATGCATTTCCCTCTAGGTTACAAGACAAAGATGGGGTCCAGGGGCTCCAGGGAACTTCTCAGAAAGGAGAAAGGAACTAGAGCCAGAGACAATGACTTAAGGGTTTTGTAAGTTTCTAACCCCCTATAACTTCCCCTTATTTGTTCTTCCATTACTCAGGCCTTTGCTTGTACGGAGGAGCCCTGAAACCCATCCTTCAGGCTACCCATATTTATTTATTTATTTATTTTTTACCCATATTTATTAAGTACTGACTCTGTTGCCAGGCTGGCCCAAGGAGATGGGCCTGAGACCTCTCTTCAGAGGCAGGAGGAAGGGAGGTGTTGAGGAGTCCTGTATCACACCCACTGTGGTTGAGCAAGGGAACCCCAAAGGACCAAGGGATTGCAATGTGGGGAGCATGACTATAAAAAGGAACGGAAAGCTCACAGTCTCTAGGGCCTTCAGGGAAGAGAAAAAGGGGAACGTGGGGGCATGAGTCCAACCTGATCCTCAGCTGGGGTGGACCAAGAGAGGACTGCCGGTCACAGAGCTGAGCTAAGGGCTTGGACTGGGCTGTGTCTTCCCTGATCCTCCAGGCCCTGAAGTTACTCTTCCTCATCCCTTCTCCCTCCCCCTGCTCCAAGGGGCCCACCCTAATTCTCAGGGAATCACAGGCTAAAAATAAACAGTTGCCACCAGACTCTGGGCCCAGGGGAATCGGTTCAACAGAAGTCCTGTGGGTAGTGGTTGGGGCTGGGCTAGAGGATGGAAGGATGACAGCTCAAGGTCCTAGGACCCTCCAACCAGTGATGCAAATAATCCCCAACCCCCAGCCTGGCTATTTGAGGTCCAGACCTTCTAGCCTTCAGCTCCGTGACCTTCTACAGCTGAGGATATTTGGATCCCAAGCAATGTCACTATGCCTGCTGGAGTGATAGAGCATGTGGCAAAAAATAGCTTCACCCCCTTGCAATATTCCTACCCATAACTGGACACAGCGAGTCTTTATCAGTCCAAAGGCATGCTTCTGCTGGAGCAAAGGTGCTTTTCTGGGAAGGCAGAACCTGTGACTCCTCGGCCCAGAGAGGACTTCTTGGGGCTCTCATTACCAGTGGCATTGTTGGAATCCTTTGGATGAGAGGTCAGCCTTCAGGGCAGGAGGAGAAGGGGGTGGGTTGATGTCAACTGGCGGCACACATTTGTCATCTAAGGAACATTTCTGGGTCTTCCCTGTCCTCTACTCTCCAGCCAAAGGCAAGTCCACTTCCAAAACATGCTTGATGGATTCACAGAATTTCATTCCAAAGGGATCATTACTTGGACTTTGGTTCTATAGGAATCCAGAGGCTGGGGGCCCATCCCTGGCTCTGTATGAACTCTATTTGACTATATAGAGTTGAATAGAGTTAGACTATAGACTGCACCACCAAGGTCAGGCACCACGGTGCCTCTAATGAAAAGCGAAAGTGTTTGTTGCTCAGTTATGTCCAATTCTTTGTGACCCCATGGACTGTAGCCCCCCAGGCTCCTCTGTCAATGGAATTCTCCAGGCAAGAATACTTGGATTGCCAGCTTTTCCCTTCTCCAGGGGAGCTTCTCCACCCAGGGGTCAAACCTGGGTCTCTTGCATTGCAGGGGGATTCTTTACCATCTGAGCCACCAGAGAAGCCAGGGCCTCTAATAATATAATGATAACACTAGCTACTATCAACCTAGGTACCAAGCACTGTGGTCATGACTTTATATGACTCTGTGTGGGTTATCTCATTAAGTCCTCCCATGTTACAGCTTCATACACATTTTACAGGTGGGGGAAAATGAGCTTACTCTTACAGAGAGTGAGCTGTTGCTTGCTTGTCCATGTGTAGGGAATGATGGAGCCTAGACCCGATTCCAAATCCCATGCCCCAAGCCCTATAGGGAACGTTCTGTTTCAGATGCAGGACTTTAAGGGAAGGAAAGGGCAAGGAAGGCCACAAAGCCAGTGGCAAATGTCCTCAAAACATTTCCCTGGAGAGCAATCATTGTGCTCTGTCCACTGCTGTGACCCTAGCACCTGCTGGTCCCCAAGGTGCATGGGATCCACCCTGACCTCTTGGGTTTTTGCATTGGCAATTTCCTTCCCTCTGCTGTGAACCTGGCCAACTCCTGCTCCTCCTGCAGGTCTCAGCTTAACTGCCCTTCCTCAGGGAAGCCTGCCCTGGGTGGGATTGTTCCACCATGTCATGTATTTGCATTTTCCAGGCTTTAGCACATGCTAATCGAATACGTGTTAGAATCATTTTGCGGTTAGCTGCCGTCTCTCTGACTAGAATGGAGGCTCTGGGAGAGTGGGAATTGTGTGGGTCTTGTTCCTGAGGTATCCCTATACCTCAGCACAGTACACATACCATGTGCTCAGCAAGTATCTTTGAAGGAAGGGAGAAAGGAACAGATAGTGATCTGTTGCACGTTGACTGGATGATCCAAACAGTGACTGCAAATGGAGCTGGGTGAGAGGAACGAGGTAGCCAGCGCACGAGGGAGAGCTCAAGGTGAGGGGAGCAGGCTGCCGTGAGAGACATGGTGGAGTCTTGTAGGAGTCATAGCAGAGAGGGACAGGAAGGGACTGGATAACCTTTAATGAACTAGATCACCCTAGACTTCATCCAGCTATGAAAAGGCTTGACTTGGTATGAGAATGGACTGGATGTTGACCTTTCAAGGTCATTCTCCCCAGGGCCCTGAACAATCAATCAATCAAATGAAATCCCACCATATTGGTTCTGAACCTTGTAAGGAAACAACCATATAAAATCACTTTGAAATGGTTCTGGCAGAAGCTCCTCCCAGGGGTTAATTCTGGAGGGCAGGATTCCTGATGCCTTTTGCTTTCTACCTCATACATTTCTGTAATGATTGAATTCTTCCTGACTCCCTCCCTCTCTCCCTTCCTTTTTCTTTTCTTTCCAAGAAAAATGTATTAGTTTTGTATACAGAGAAACAAAGCCAGGTTATCGTTAGTGGCTTGGTTGTGTCCAACTCTTTGCCACCCCATGGGCTGCAGACTGGCAGACTCCTCTGTCCATGGGATTCTGCGGGCAAGAATAGTGGAGTGGGTTGCCATTTCCTTCTCCAGGGGATCTACCCAACCCAGGGATCAAACCTGGGTCTTCTGCATTGCAGGCGGATTCTTTACCACCTGAGCCACCAAGGGGAAGCCTACGTTATTAAGGATGTCTTAAAATATTTAGAGGGCAGAAGTGCCTCTTCCTGAAGAAGTTTCTGGCTACAGAAAGTGAGAAGAAAGGAGGGAGGAGAGATTGGAAGTGAGTGAGTGACTGAGTTAGAATGACAGTATCATTAATCATTTTTATTTTTCTTATTTAAAAAAATTAACATGTGATTAAATTGACTTGGTGTATAATTATATGAATTTTGACATGCATGTAGGTTTGTGTAACCATCAGCATAATCAGGATGCATGTAAGTTCCATCAGCCCCAGACCACTTGAGGTGTCCCTCTGTAGTCACATTCCTCCCCACACCTGCCCTTGACAACACTGATCTGCTCTCCATTGCTCTCCAAGGCTTTGTCTTTTCAAGAATGTCATATAAAAGGGATCACGTAGTACGTAACCATGTGAGACTGGCTCCTTTCCTGTTCATTCAGCTGTTGCATGTATCAGGAGTTTGTAGTTTTTTTTTAGCTCTCTAGTAGTATGGACGTACCACAGTATATTTATCTGTTCATCCCTTAAAGGACATTTGGGTTACTTCTAGTTTTTGAGGATTATGAATAGAGCTGCTTATTTGTGTATAGGTCTGTATGTGAATAAAAGTTTTCACTTCTCTAGGGTAATCACCTAGGAATAAGCATATGTAAAGTAAAGGCTTAACTTTATAAGAAACTGCCAAACTGTTTCCCAGAGTGGCTGTACCATTTTGGACTCCCACCAACAATACATGAGGATTGTAGTTTCTCTGTATCTTGTCAGCTCATGGTATTGTCGGATTCTTTTTTGTTGTTGTTGTTAATTTTGATAAGGTCAGATTCTTAAAAAAAACAACTATTTTGTATTTGGCTGCACCTGGGTCTTAGTTGCAGCTTGCAGGCTCTTTCGTTGTGGTATGTGGAATCTAGTTCCTGAGTAGGGATCAAACCCAGATCCCCTGCATTGGGAGCACACAGTCTTAGTTACTGGACCACCAGGGAAATCCCATCAGAATCTTCTTAAGCCGTTCTAATAGGTGTGTAGTGGTATCTCGTCATGGTTTTATTTTGCATTTTCAGAAAGGCTAAGGCTGTTAAATGTCTTTTCATGTGTTTTTGCATAATGCATCCTCTTTGGTGGAGTGTCTGGTCAAGTCTTTGGTCCACTTCTTAATTGGATTGTTTTCTTACTAAGTTTTGAGAGTTCTTTGTATATTCTGGATATAAACCTTCTTTCCAATAGGTGATTTGCAAACATTTTCTCCCAGGTTGCAACTTCTTTGTTCATTCTCTTAACAATGTCTTTCATAGAACAAATATTTCTAATTTTGATAAAAAACTTTGATCACTTTCTTCTTTTATAGAGCATGCTTTTGACTTTTCATGTGAGAACTATATCTAACATAATTTTTTAAAAGTTTATCATATTTTGATCACTTTCTTTGTGCCAGCCTGGGCAGCCCACATTGCTTAACCTGCTTAATTTTCACTGTGATCCTTTAAGCTGGTACTACTTTTATATGACCTTGTATTACAGGTGAGGAAACTGAGGCACAGAGAGCTTAAGCATTTTGCCGAAGGCTCCCCTGGCTTTCAGTGGCAGAGCTGGGGTTCGAGTGAATGCCACCAGGTCTTCAGAGCCCACCCTCATCACCACTCAGATGAGGCTGAAACTCTGACCATGGAATCACTCATTCTAAAGTCATCAAGCAGGGAAACCAGCAACATTTGCTCCTTCTTGTCGCTCAGTTCTTAGCTTAAATGTCACCTCACAAGGGAGATCTTCTCTGGCCATCCACCTATAATAAGCCCTGTTTCTCCCTCCCCTCTCCTTTTTAGCTCTCCTCCTTCCGTCCTCTCTTAACTGAGAATGAGTCTCTCCAAGGCATGTTCCATTGTCTGAAATATGTTAGTTTTCTTTTATTATTTGTCGTCTTCTACATAATTTGTTACTTTTACAGAAGGCCAGTTGGGTGAGAGCAAGGACCTTATGTTTTCATCACTTTAGCTCCAGCTTCTAACCCAGTGCCTGGCAGAGTGAGTGGCCACCGAACCCTTGTGAGTGGATGCTACTGGATGAATGGTGGATGGGCAGATAGACTGATGGATGGATGAATGGATGGATAAACCGCCACTGCTATGGAAATTTGACTTCTCAAGCAGGAAAGAAGTGCAGCCTTGGAACTAATCAGGCTCTGGCTAGAAGAAATCACAAAATGTATCCATGTATATAGACATTGTGTACAGTATTAGTGTTCTAAAAAATAGACTATATGCATGTACATTCTGGAATATGCCTAGAATATCTCTGAAAAGATATGTAAGAAAATGGTGTAGAACTGGGTGGCTGGGTGCTAGGGAGAGAAAAAGACTCACTTTTTACTATATATTCTTTTGTTCATTTTGAATTTTCTACTGCGTGCATGTACTGTATGTTCAGAACATAGATTTCTTTTTAGAATGATAATGATATCAGGTTTCTTTTTCCTGAGAGGCTGGGCAGCAGAGCAAGCCAAACAAAAGGTTAATCAGAGGAAGTTGTTCAGAAGACAATTAACACCTTCTCCAATCCAGCAGCTTATTTGTAGGAATTGAAGCAAAGTAAATGTTAAATCATGAAAGATTTTATAAGAATAGACAGGCAGGCAGTATTTCTTGAGTCATTATTAATGAGCAGGGCTTATTAATTAATTTTTAATAAAATTTATGCTCATTGCAACAATTTAAACTTAAAGATATGTCTTAAGCCTCCAGTCTGACTCCTTTGACACACCGTAATTAGAAATTTGAATTTCCTACTTTTTTTCTCCGCTTATATTTTTTTAAATTGGAGTATAGGTGATTTGTAATACTGTGTTAATTTCTGCTGTCCATCAAAGTGAATCAGCTATGTGTATACATATATCCTCTCTTCCTTGGATTTCCTTCCCATTTAAGTCACCACAGAGCACTGAGTAACTGCTTTAAGAAGTGTTTGGGGTGATTTGGTTATGTTTATTTTCATTTTCTGTGAAACAGAAGATTAAAGCCATAGATATTATTCCTTGACATTCTTTTTTACTTTATTCATTTTAGAGATAATTTTAAGTTGGCACATATGGATCTATCTCACTTAATAGCTATGTAATATATAACTTTATTGAGGCAACTGAGGTGTTTCTTGGTTCTTGTTATTACAGAAATGTTGAAATGACTATTCTTGTATCTATTTATATCACCATCGATTATTGCTTTGATTTCTGAAAGTTGTTGCATATTACTTGTCTCATAATATTTTAGAAAATGTTTCCTAAAAGTTCCAATATTTTTACAGCTGAATGATGGGTATTGTAGTGTTAGTTTTCTTATGGCTTCATCAGCATGAATGTTACCAATATTTTTCATTTTTGCTAATATTAGGAGACAAGCAGGAGCTCATTATTTAATTTTCATTTCTCTGCTTACACATTGTTTGTTGACCACTGTCATTTCCTCTTCTGTTCATATACTTTGCCTATTTTTCCATTGGATCATTTGTATTTTTCCAGTTTATTTGCAGGAGTATGTTCATAACAGGCAGAGTAAACCTTTGTTGTATGAAGTTTAGATATTTTCTCCCACACGCTCATTTCTCTTTTGACCTTGTTTGTGATGACTTTTGTTATATAGAACTTTGAATTTTTTTCTGTAATCAGATCTTTCTATTTTTTCCTTCATAGCTATTAATAATCATGGATGTTTGTGTAATCCAGTGGTTTCCATGCTGTGGTCCTAACCTTTGGGTTTTATGGGGATGAATGGATGTCAAAGGGGTGGGAGTGAGTGGGGTTGGCTATTTGGAGCTCCCCTCTGCCCCTCTCCTCTGTTTTTATTATCTTTCACATGCTACCACCCACCCTGTCATGAAGGAGGGCTTAGGGCCTGGAGCCAGAATGATTAGACAAAGTATTTAACTTCCTTGGGCCTTAGTTTCTCAGTTTCCTCATCTATGAGATGGGGATTTAAAATAGTTCCTGCCCCTGGGATTGTGGTGAGACTTCAGAGAGCTGGTGCATAGAAAGCCGCTGTTTAATCAGCACCATGTGGCTGACACTGTGTTAGGTGATGTACTCACATACATTGTCAAGCTACAGGACTATACCTGTTTTCCAGAGGAGGAAATGGAGGCCCAGGGAACCTAGGTAACTTGCCTAACAGTACAACAGTAGTGAGTAATGGAGCCAAAATTTGCACCCTGGTCCCTGTGTGACTACCAGGCCTCAGTTCTACAGAGCAGGTAAGAGTGTTGCTATTTTGTATTTATTTATATTAAAATTTTTATTTATTAATTTTTATTTTTGGCTGTGCTGGGGCTTTGTTGCTGCATGGGCTTTTCTCTAGTTATGGAGAGCGGGGGCTCTTCTCTAGTTGCAGTGCATGGGCTTCTCATTGCGGTGGCTTCTCTTAGGCAGCATGGGCTCAGGGTGCACGGGCTTCAGTAGCTGCAGCACATGGGCTCAGTAGCTGTGGCTCCCAGGCTCAAGAGCACAGGCTCAATACAGGTTCATGAGCTTAGTTGTTCCGAGGCATGTAGGATCTTCCCAGATCAGGGATTAGACCAATGTTTCCTGCATTGGCAGGTGGATTCTTTACCACTGAGCCACCAAGGAAGCTCCTATTTATTTATTTTTAATTTTTAAATATTTATTTGGCTGTGCTGAGTCTTAATTGCTGCATGTGGGATCTTCAATGTTCATTGCAGCATGTGGGATCTTTAGTTGCAGCATGTGAATTCTTAGTTACGGCATGTGGGATCTAGTTTCCTGATCAGAGCATGAACCCAGGCCCCCTGCATTGAAAGCACTGAGTCTTAGCCACTGGACCACCAGGAAAGTCCCAATAAGTATTGTTACATATTGACCCCTTACTATGTTCCTACCTGGTGCAAGGTGTTGAGGATCTAACATTGAACATGAAAATCCCAGTCCTTTGTTGCCTAGTCTGCTGGGTGGGGCAGTCATTAACAATGAGACAATTTCACATCCAGTTCTGGGTAATTATGAGCTGGGCAATGAGAAACAATAACAGTGATTGCTCAGTTACGTTAGTGAATCAGGAGAGGCCTTTCTGAGGATATTCTATCTGACCAGCAACATAAAGAATGAGTAAGAACTGACCAGATGGAAACTGCAGCACATCAGGCAAGTTGGCCCTTTGGCAGAGGAAGAAGCTTGGCAAGGTGGAAGAACGGACTAGAACATCTGTCTGGTGGAAAAACACCTTGTATAAGAGCAGGATTTGAGGCAGGGAGGGAGAAGTGAGCAGGTGGAGCATGCAAAGCCTAAGTGAGTTGACATAAAAAATTGGGACATTGTTCTAAAGCCATCGGGAAGCCATGGAGGATTTAAGTGAAGGAATGCTGCCATCTGCTTATGCTGTAAAGATATCACTCTTTGAACATACATATAATCTATGATGGGGCAATTCTTTTCCTAAGTAGATACCCAACACAAATACATACTTACATACATCAAAGACAAAAATATTGACAGCATCACTTTGTGAAAGTCTCAAACTATAAACCACTCAAATGTCTCTCAGTGCTTGACTGAACAAATAATGATAAGTTAAGCAATGGAATACTATACAGCAACGAACATGAACAAACCGTAACTATATAGAGAGCAGTGTGGGTGGATCTCTCAAACACAGTGGTATAAAATACACATTGTATTGATTCTTGTATATAAAGTTCAAAAAGGGGCAAAATGAATCTATGATATTAGAAATAAGGATGGTAATTGTCCTGCAAGAGTAATGGGGGTGACTAGGGGAGGGCATCACGACTGAGAGAATCACGATGGTGTGATCGCTCACCTAGAGCCAGATATTCTGGAATGTGAAGTCAAGTGGGCCTTAGGAAGCATCACTACAAACAAAGCTAGTGGAGGTGATGGAATTCCAGTTGAGCTCTTTCAAATCCTAAAAGATGATGCTGTGAAAGTGCTGCACTCAATATGCCAGCAAATTTGGAAAACTCAGCAGTGGCCACAGGACTGGAAAAGGTCAGTTTTCATTCCAATCCCAAAGAAAGGCAATGCCAAAGAATGCTCAAACTACTGCACAATTGCACTCATCTCACACACTAGTAAAGTAATGCTCAAAATTCTGCAAGCCAAGCTTCAACAGTATGTGAACTGTGAACTTCCAGATGTTCAAGCTGGATTTAGAAAATGCAGAGAAACCACAGATCAAATTGGCCACATCCATTGGATCATTGAAAAAGCAAGAGAGTGCCAGAAAAACATCTATTTCTGCTTTATTGACTATGCCAAAGCCTTTGACTGTGTGAACCACAATAAACTGTGGGAAAAAAATCTGAAAGAGATGAGAATACCAGACCACCTGACCTGCCTCTTGAGAAATCTGTATGCAGGTCAGGAAGCAACAGGTAGAACTGGACATGGAACAATGGACTGGTTCCAAATTTGGAAAGGAATACATCAAGGCTGTATATTGTCACCCGCTTATTTAACTTATATGCAGAGTACATCATGAGAAATGCTGGGCTGGAAGAAGCACAAGCTGGAATCAAGATTTCTGGGAGAAATATCAATAACCTCGGATATGTAGATGACACCACCCTTATGGCAGAAAGTGAAGAGGAACTAAAAAGCCTCTTGATGAAAGTGAAAGAGGAGAGTGACAAAGTTGGCTTAAAGCTCAACATTCAGAAAACGAAGATCATGGCATCTGGTCCCATCACTTCATGGGAAATAGATGGGGAAACAGTGGAAACAGTGTCAGACTTTCTTTTTTGGGCTCCAAAATCACTGCAGTTGGTGATTGCAGCCATGAAATTAAAAGACGCTTATTCCTTGGAAGAAAAGTTACGACCAACCTCGATAGCATATTCAAAAGCAGAGACATTACTTTGCCAACAAAGGCCTGTCTAGTCAAAGCTATGGTTTTTCCAGTAGTCATGTATGGATGTGAGAGTTGGACTGTGAAGAAAGCTGAGCACCGAAGAATTGATGCTTTTGAACTGTGGTGTTGGAGAAGACCCTTGAGAGTCCCTTGGACTGCAAGGAGATCCAACCAGTCAATCCTGAAGGAAATCAGTCCTAAATATTCATTGGAAGGACTGATGCTGAAGCTGAAACTCGAATACTTTGGCTACCTGATGCAAAGAGCTGACTCATTTGAAAAGACCCTGACGCTGGGAAAGATTGAAGGTGAGAGGAGAAAGGAGAAAGGGACAACAGAGGATGAGATGGTTGGATTGCATCACTGACTCAATGGATATGAGTTTGAGTAAACTCCAGGAGTTGGTGATGGACAGGGAGGCCTGGCGTGCTGAAGTCCATGGGGTCGCAAAGAGTCGGATATGACTAAGCAACTGAACTGAACTAAAGTGAAGGGGAGGGGCATATGGGGACTTCTGGGGCACAGGTGATGTTCTGTGTCTTGAGCTGGGTGTTGGTTGCACAGGTGTGTACAGTTTAGGCAAATTCATCAAACTTAACGGTTATAATTTATGCATGACTCTCTGTGTATATTCCACTATGGCCATTATGTGAGTATGCCCTGCCCCCTGACATTGGATGCCAGACATCCTCACAGCCATGTTCTTCCCTGGCCTTCTGGAATAAACCCTCGGGACCCAACCAGTGACCTTGAAGCTGGACATACTTTTTGTCCACACCTCAGGTGTCCACTGTGCCCTCAGGGGCTTGCCCTTGTCTTTACAAAATCCTCTGAAACTGCTCCAGCCCCTGACTGACTCCACACATACTTTTTCCAGCAGAGTACTTGGATATGGTTTATGGGCAAATTGGAGCCAAAACTTAGATACTCCTCCTCCCCCTCCACCACACCCCCACAATGAGCAATGAAGGTTGGACTAGAAAGTGGGCATTGCAGTCTGAGGGAGACAAGGTAGAGCTGTTACAGAATCCAGGCAAGTAGTGGTTGGTCCAGAGGGATGGCAGAGGGATGGAGAGCTCAGAATGAATTAGGGACATGTTGGGGAAGAGCCCACAGGAGGGGTGATGATAGGGAGAGACTGGCAGCTTGTGAAAGTGTGTGGGGCATCGTGGCTGCCCCCCACCCCAGCTTCCAGCATGAACACGTGGGTGAGAAGAAGTACCAGAACAAAGATGAGAAGATAGGGGAGGAGCAGATTTAAAGAGGATAGTAGTTTTGGACATGTGAAATGTGAGATGTCCCCAAAGGCTGCATCACGGGAGCAGATGGATAAACGGATGTACAGTAAGATTTTATTTGAAAAAGAATCTGCTGCTTAAGAGGAAAAAAAATAACAAAACAAAACTGAAAGCCCCCATTCTAGTCCTCTTTCCTTTTAAAGCACTTTCAGTTCCATTATCTCATTCCATTTGATTTCATGACAAAGATTCCTGTCTGTATGGGAGGCAAGGTGGGGGTGGGGCGGGGGGGGGATGTTGTTTCTTTATGTGGAAAGTAGGGATGTACTCAGGCGTGTGCTGTTCCGTGAACGTGCTATATTTATCCACTCAGAGAGGAGGCTCTGGGCCGGGAGCCTGGGTGACACACAAAGGCATCAGCCAAAGCAAGAGGGCTGTTTGAGGCCCTGGATTTGGCTCACACTGCAGGAGGGCTGAGTTCAGGGGTCGGAAGCCCCGCTGTAATGGGCAGAGAAGGTTTCCACCAGTGTGGGCCACTGGGACAGGCCACGGGGGCAGAAACACACTGTTACTTCTTCATTCAATCTGTCCCTTCTTCCCCCTGAGGGAAATGACTTGCATCTTGCCCTGCTGTCCCCTCCTAAGCTCCCATTGCACTCAGGGAAGAGTTCTCAGCACAGGCCATTAAGCCTGGCCTCGGGTCCTGTCTGATTGAGTACCTGGCTCTCGAGCCCAGAACCCAGCACAGGGACCATTGACAGATCTGTTCCATGGCCTCCCAGACTGAGGACTGTGCCCTGTCCCCTGACATTGGATGCCAGACATCCTCACAGCCATGTTCTTCCCTGGCCTTCTGGAATAAACCCTCGGGACCCAACCAGTGACCTTGAAGCTGGACATTCTTTGGTCTACACTCCAGGTGTCCACTGTGCCCTCAGGGACTTGTCCTTGTCTTTACAAAATCCTCTGAAACTGCTCCAGCCCCTGACTGACTCCACACCTACTTTTTTAGCAGAGTACTTGGATATGGTTTATAGGCAGATTGGAGCCAAAACTTGGATACCCCTTCTCCCCCTCCTCCACACCCCCGCAATGAGCAATGAAGGTCAAACTCACTGGGACGAACTCAGTCCAAGATAATATAATCCCATGAAGGCGTCCAATGATGGTGTGGACTGTGCCACTGGAAGAAGCAAGAGTCAGAAAATGTCAAGAGGCTCAAAAGCTGTGCCACAAAGGCTTAACAAATATGAAAACCTTTTGCTATAGCAATTCCACATTGAGGAACTCATTTTGATAAAATAATGCATGGAAGATGAATTTGTGAGGATGTTCATTGTAGCATTACTTATCACAGTGAAAAAATGCAAAGTGACAGAAATCCATCTCAAAATGGGAAAGGCAAAGGGAGGATTTGTTGGCCCATGGAATCCAAAGGAGAGTTGAACATTCAAGATTTGGGAAGGACCACAGTGTAGCCAGATCTTAAGAAATGGAATCCAGTTTCAGCTCCAGGACTCACTCTTCATCTGCCACGTTTGCTTCTCCCTGTGTACAAGACTGACTTTCTCACTACAGACCAGACAGCAGGGAGCAAGGTTTGGAACACAAAAGTCTACCTGAAGCTGTTTCTAACCTTCAATCCAGGAACCCCAAACAAAGAATATATTGGCTACCTTAGGTCAAGTGCTCAAATCACAGCCAATCAATTGTGGGCAGGGCAGCTAGGCACTGTGATTGGCCCAGTTGGATCAAGACCTGCCTCTGGACCAATCCACTAAGACTGGGGAGGGGTCTCTTTGACATAATGAAAGCTCCTGAATTAAACGAAAAACATCATTTCCCAGGAAAGGGAACTGGACCAGCAGTCTCAGTGATCCTCTACCTATTGGTGATGGAAGTGGATAACAAAACAGTAAGCATAGTGAGGCTCCATTTCTGTAAAAACATAGGAGTAAAAATGTCTGAAAAGATATTCTAAAATGTTAAAAGTTATTTTCTTGCACTTGTGCTGTGTTTTCTACAGTGGACACCAATCGTTTGTGATATTTAATTTTTTGAAAAGAGAAAAGTTATAATTGGTTCTGTGAGTGCAGAACATTGACTTGGGATGTTGTCGTTCATGGCTCTCTCCTTCAGCCAGCTCATGGGGATTTGAAAAGCAAAGAATTCTGTGAACTGCAGACCTCATTCACATCTCCAGTCATCCATCCATCCAACAAATGGATATTTACAGGAAGCCCAATGGGTGCCAGCCAGCAATATGTGCTGGAGATGCCATGATGACTAAGGACCAGACCCTGCCCTCAAGGAGCTCACAGTCTGGCAGAAGAAACAGATGAATGCCTGACCAGTTATAAGAAGCTTAAAACAGAAGTGTCCATGGCAAGCTAGGAAAATATAGACCAAAGAACAACACATTCTGTGTAGAAGGATCTTGACGGTGGTATGGAGGCACTGGGCTTTGTACTGGGCCAGGAAGGTGGAACATGCAGCAAAGGGCTTATGAGGTGAAGGAAACAGCACATACAAAGTGTGGAGTCCACCAGTAGGACCTGCAGGAGGCAGGGAATTGGGTGTAGCAGGAAGTCTCAGGGAGCAGCCAGTGAATTCCACTCACTAAGCATTTAGCGAGCATCTATGACAGGTCAGACTTCTGGCTAAGGGTTTGCTGATGAGATAGAAAAGCTATTTGGGATTAGATTCCAGAGGACTTTGAATGTTGTTGTTCTATCTCTTTTCCAATAGCACAAATTTAAAATGTGGGTGTGAATTTATCCCTTCTCCCCTAGGTGAGACAAAGATCTTCCCCACTCATGGGGCCTCTCAAGTGTCTTCAGCTCAGGCATCCCCCCATTAGGGAAGGAACTGGGTGGTCGGGGGGAGGGAGTATTCAAACTTCCTGCATCCTGAGTTCTGTAATTCCACACATGTGCCAAAGAGACCGGGAAACCAGTTATTGGGGGAAATTTCCCTTGGATTGTTAGCAAAGTTGGGCTGTGCTCAGGAGGTCCTAGCTGGGCTCCTCAGTGAAGACCTAGAACCGCTAGCACTACCCTCGCAGCTCCCAAGCTCTGGAGGGGCTCTGGGGAAGGGGGAATCACTCTCTGTGATGTGTCTTTCATGTACTAAGCCGAATGACCTTGGCCTGAATCGCTGAGGGTTATGTAAGATTAGGTAGCCACTTAGTCAAAAATAGCTTTCATGCTGACTCCAGCCTGCAGAACATCATCCAAGCAAAGGGGGCACAGATGGGCCAGGGTTGGGCACACATGGGGAAATTCCCGCCCTGGTCCTCACCACTGAAAAATCATTTGAGAGTGCGAGATGGAACTTCAGAACGGCTGACAGGTGATGTCCCGTGCTTGTCTGTTTGGCAGCAGAAATATGGCTGTTGTGCTGAAGCATAGAAACCAAGGCACCATAAAGACAGAACTCCAGTACAAACATTCAAATAAAAGTAAGAGGGTACAGAGTGCAGAGACAGCGCTGGGCTAGGAAATCTTCAGATCTGCTATTACCATTGACACTCTAGAGCCAGGCACTTTCTTTTATTCATTTGACAAATACCCCTGCACTTGCCACTCCATGCCAGAGGCTGTGGCAGCCCTGGAGGCACAAAAGTCAGTGATGGTCACTGTTCCTATTCTCAGGGAATTTCAGCTTGTGGTAATCTGTCTTCTACCCCATCCTAATAATAAGTAACCTTTTCTGACACCTTCCCTGTGCCAGGCACTGTGCAAGACGTTGGCACTCACAGTGAACAAGACAGACACAGTCCCATGCCACATGCAGCTTACAGTCTAGAGGAAGTAACAGATGAAAACAAAAATCAGACAAATTGTCTTTACAATAAAAATTCTAATAAAGATGTGCTGAGGGCCCTTCTAGGTCTAGAGAAAGACCTTTCTGTTGAATGGTAATGTTTCTGATGTGTTCAAGGCTTCTGCCTCGTGAAGGAGTATGTGAAGGTCCCCATTCTGCTCCTCTGGAAGTGACACTGGGGAAAAACGATCTGGATCTTGTGTAAGGAACAGGCTCCTCACCCACTGCTGTTCAGAGTTCTGACATTTTTGGAGGACAATTTGCAAAATTCATTAGCGCTTTAAAAAGATAGCCAATATTAAGGGATTATTGAAACATATTATGTATATCCATAAAGTGCCATAAGTGATAAGGTAGTCCTCTATACCATTAACATGAAAAGAGGTCCAAATGTTAAGTTAAAAATTTTTGATTCAATAAGTTGTGTTAGAGAAATTATGAAGTTTGTGTATTGTTGATGGAAACATAAAATGGTGCAGCCACTACGGAAAACAGTTTGACAGTTGCTTAAACAGTTAAAAAGAGAACTATTATTATATGATCTAGCAATCTCACTTCTGGATATATACCCCAAAGAATTGAAAACAAGGTCTTCAAGAAATATTTGTACACCCATGTTCATAGCAGCATTATTCACAACAGATAACACGTGAATGCGGCCCAAGTGTCTGTTGACAGATAAATGGATAAGCAAAAGGGATATTATTCAGCCTTAAAAAGGAAAGAAATTCTGACATATGCAACAACCTGGAGGACATTCCACTAAATGAAATTAGTGAAAGTGTTAGTTGCCCAGTTGTGTCCGACACTTTGGGACCCCATGGACTCTCTACCAGTCCATGGACTCCTCTGTCCATGGAATTCTCCAGGCAAGAATACTGGAGTGGGTAGCCATTACCTTCTCCAGTGGATCTTACCTTCCCAGGGATTGAACCCAGGTCTCCTGCATTGCAGGCAGATTCTTTACCATCTGAGCCACCAGGGAAGCTCAAATGAAATAAGCCAGTAACCAAATACTGTGTGATTCTGCTTATATGAGTCACTTAGAGTAATCACACACTAGTAAACTAATGCTCAAAATTCTCCAAGCCAGGCTTCAGCAGTACATGAACAGTGAACTTCCAGATGTTCAAAGTGGTTTTAGAAAAGGCAGAGGAACCAGAGATCAAATTGCCAACATCTGCTAGACCATGGAAAAACAAGAGAGTTCCAGAAAAACATCTATTTCTGCTTTATTGACTATGCTAAAGCCTTTGACTGTGTGGATCACAATAAACTGTGGAAAATTCTGAAAGAGATGGGAATACCAGACCACTTGACCTGCCTCTTGAGAAACCTATATGTAGGTCAGGAAGCAACAGGTAGATCTGGACATGGAACAACAGACTGGTTCCAATTAGAAAAAGGAGTATGTCAAGGCTGTATATTGTCCCCCTGCTTATTTAATTTATATGCAGAGTACATCATGAGAAACGCTGGCCTGGAAGAAGCACAAGCTGGAATCAAGATTGCCGGGAGAAATATCAATAACCTCAGATATGCAGATGATACCACCCTTATGGCAGAAAGTGAAGAGGAACTAAAAAGCCTCTTGATGAAAGTGAAAGAGGAGAGTGACAAAGTTGGCTTAAAGCTCAACATTCAGAAAACGAAGATCATGGCATCTGGTCCCATCACTTCATGGGAAATAGATGGGGAAACAGTGGAAACAGTGTCAGACTTTCTTTTTTGGGCTCCAAAATCACTGCAGATGGTGATTGCAGCCATAAAATTAAAAGACGCTTATTCCTTGGAAGAAAAGTTATGACCAACCTAGATAGCATATTCAAAAGCAGAGACATTACTTTGTCAACAAAGGTCCATCTAGTCAAGGCTATGGTTTTTCCAGTGGTCATGTATGGATGTGAGAGTTGGACTATGAAGAAAGCTGAGCACAGAAGAATTGATGCTTTTGAACTGTGGTGTTGGAGAAGACCCTTGAGAGTCCCTTGGACTGCAAGGAGATCCAACCAGTCCATCCTAAAGGAGATCAGTCCTGGGTGTTCTTTGGAAGGACTGATGCTAAAGCTGAAACTCCAGTACTTTGGCCACCTCATGCGAAGAGTTGACTCATTGGAAAAGACTCTGATGCTGGGAGGGATTGGGGGCAGGAGGAGAAGGGGGCGACAGAGGATGAGATGGCTGGATGGCATCATTGACTCAATGGACATAAGTTTGGGTGAACTCCGGGAGTTAGTTGGTGATGGACAGGGAGGCCTGGCATGCTGCAATTCATGGGGTCGCAAAGAGTCGGACACGACTGAGCAACTGAACTGAACTGAACTAGAGTAATCAAAATTATACAGTTATAAAGCAGGATAGTGGCTGCCAGGGGCTGTGGGGGAGGGGAGAATGAGGCGTTATGATTTCATGAATATATAGTTTCAGTTTTATAAGATGAAAAGAGTTCTGGAATTGGATGGTGATGATGGTATCACAACATTATGAATGTATTTAATACCACCAAACTGTACAGTTAAATGTATGAGGTGATAAGTTTTACATGTATTTTACCATAATAAAAATAATTGGAAAAAATTGTGTGCAATAGCACCAAAAAAGAATAAAATATGTAGGAATACGTTTAACCACAAAGATGCAAGACTTGTATAATAAAACTACAAAATATTGCTGAAAGAAATTAAAGGAAGTCTAAATAAATGGACATCTATGTTTGTGGGTTGAAGACATAAGGTTGTTAAGATGATAGTATTCCCTAAAGCAATCTACAGATACAATGAAATCCCTAAAAAAACCCTTCAAGTCCCACAAATTCTGTTTTTAGAAGCAGAAAAGCTGATTCTGAAGTTCATATGAAATTTCAAGGAATCCCAAGAAGCCGAAACAATCTTGAAAAAGAGTAACAAGTATGAAGACTCACACTTCTTGTTTTCAAAATTTACCACAAAGCTGCAGTAATCAAAACAATGTTATTGGCATAAATATTGCCTACATGTGGATCAATGGAATTGAATCGAGAGCCCAGAAATACATCTATGCATCTTCAGTTGGTTTTCAACAAGGGTGCTAAGACCATTCAATGAGGGAAAGAACAGTCTCTTCAGCAAATGATGCTGGGACAACTGGATGTCTACATGCAAAGGATGAAGTTGGACCACTACCTCACAGCATATGCAAAAGTTAATTCAAATTGGAAGAAAGATCTAAATAAAAGAGTTGAAACTATGAAACTCCTAAAAAAAGAAATCATGGGGGTAAGTCTTCATGACCTTGAGTACAAGCAACAAAAGAAAAAATAAATTGAAGTTCATCAAAACTAAACATTTTTCATTGGGATGTAATTGACATATAATATTAATTTCAGGTGTATAGCATAATGATTTTATATTTGTGTATAATGTGAAGTAATTACCACAGTAAGTTTAGTTAACATCCATTACCATACATAGCACAAATATTTTTCTCTTGTCCTGAGAACTTTTAGGTTCTACACTCTTAGCAACTTTCAAATATGCAATATAGGATTATTTTTAAATTTTGTATTGAAATATATGATAGTTAATTTACAATGTTGTGTTAGTTTCAGGTGTACAACAAAGAGATTCAGTTATATACATTATATATATATTCAAATATGCACATATATAATATGTTATGTATTAGATTCTTTTCCATTATAGGTTATTACAAGATATTGAGTATAGATCCCTGTACTATGCAGTAGGTCCTTGTTTGTTATACAATACAGTGTTATTAACTGTAGCTGGGGCTTCCCTGGTGGCTTATTGGTAGAGAATCCACCTGCCAGTGCAGGAGATGCAGGTTTGATCCCTGGGTCAGGAAGATTCCCCTGGAGAAGGAAATGGCAACCCACTCTAGTATTCTTGCCTGGAGTGGATATCCCATGGATAGAGGAGCCTGGCAGGGTACAGTCCATGGGGTCGGAAAAGAGTTGGACACAACTTAGTAACTAAACAACAGCAATAACAATTGCTCTCTGTACTTTTTGAATGTGGTAGCTGGATTTTCAAAGATATTTATATTTTTTCCTGCATACCTGCTTTATGTCATAAAAACAAAGTTTCTGAAACATAGAATAAAAAAAATATTTAGGTTAAAAAACACTCATTAGTTTCTGCCCTATTTTATATTTACTAAATTAACAGACATTACTTAACATAAATTAGACAGATATTTTAAAAAAATATTCAAACAACACAGAAATCTTTAAAGTATACAGAGTACTCCTAGCTTACTTTCAAAGGGAAAATATACTTACAATAAAATATTTTTCAGTAAAACAAAGGCATCAGAGAAAGGGTCATTTGTTTTTTAACATCCCTTTTCCTTTTTTTTCCTCTGAATTTTCTATAATAACATCTATTATTCCATGTTGGAAAAGGTCTGTAATTAAGTGAGTTTTTCAACATAAAGCTGCCAGTTTCAAGCTGCTGATGAAGCAGTGCTGACCTGACCTTGACCTCCGAGCAGCCCTTGGACCCTTCCCTCTGGCCCTACTCTCTGCAGCCTCCTTGGCTCAGACCCTGGGCCTGGCCTTTCCCGCTGCCCTCAGATGGCCTTTCCTGCCTGGCAAACTGTTCACCAGTCCCCATCTTAGGTCTCCTTAACCCTTGGGATTCACTGGTGGAATTAGGACACAGCGGAGAGCAAGGTGCTTCAGATTCCTCTCTAGGAGGAATGTGGGGGTTCTTTGGAAGGTATATTTGTCCAATAAGCACAAGATTTTTACTTTGACAGTATGCTAATCGTATGCTATGGGCTTCCCTGGTGGCTCGTGGTAAAGAATCCGCCTGCCAATGCAGGAGAGGTGGGTTTGATCCCTGGGTCAGAAAGACCTCTGGAGAAGGAAATGGCAACCCACTCCAGTGTTCTTGCCTGGGAAATCCCATGGACAGAGGAGACTGGAGGGCTATTGTCCATGAGGTCACAAAGGGTCAAACATGACCTAGTGACTAAAGAACAAATAGTATGCTATAGTCAAATAAAAACAATGTTTTCCAAAGAATTTTTTATTCATGCTTTGTTAGGTTGAGCAAACATTAATTGTCCCTTTTTAAACCGTCCATTTTAAAGAAGGGGATATGCAGGTGTTGGGGGAAACTGATGGAGATGAAGGAGTGAGCCAGCTCCAGGACCACCCTCCCTGGCCCCCTGTATGGTGACAGTGGGGAGAACTCAATGTTTGGCTGCCTGTCCCCACCCTGCAGAGGGGAAAGCAAAACAAAGACACCTCCAGCCTCCCTGTCTCCAGACTTGTTGGAAAACCTCCCTGGTCTGTGCCATGGTCTGGGACCAACAATTTAGAAATTTTGTTCTGAGATTTGTTTTCTGAGTCTTTCCCGGTCGTGGCTTTTCTGCTCTGTTGTTCCGTTCACACTTCTGAGGTGCTGCTGCTGCTGCTAAGTTGCTTCCGTCATGTCCGACTCTGTGCAACCCCATAGACAGCAGCCCACCAGGCTCCACCATCCCTGGAATTCTCCAGGCAAGAACACTGGAGTGGGTTGCCATTTCCTTCTCCAATGCATGAAAATGAAAAGTGAAAGTGAAGTCGCTCAGTCGCTCAGTCGTGTCCAACTCTTAGTGACCCCATGGACTACAGCCTACCAGGCTCCTCCGTCCATGGGATTTTCCAGGCAAGAGTACTGGGGTCGGGTGCCATTGCCTTCTCTGCTGAGGTGATGCTAGGTCAGATCAAAGTGAACTGTTCAGAAACTTCCAAGGTCCTCTGGCAGTTGATGCAGCAAGGTCCTTACTGCTCCTGGATAACCCCCCATTGCCTAAAATCGCTCGATTTGGAAACTATCCTCTTTGCATTATCACTTCTAAATTTCTATTTAAAAACAAATGAGAAGTTCATTTTCTCCCCTGCATTATAAAAATAAACAACTGTGTTAAATAGAAAAAAGTAGATGCCCCCCGGACCTCTGCTAAAGCCACAAAACATCCACTCACCCAATACTTAAAGGCAATCACTGTGACATTTTGGAGTATTTCTTTGAAGTCTTTAGGAATAACTGTCTGAGTCATTATTATTGTTTTACATAGTTGTAATCATTCATATATCAATATTGACCCTGTTTAGTAAAACCCATTTCAAAGGAAGTATTTTTTTCATGTTACTGTATATCCTGGCTCTGCTGTGGTATTAGCTATGTTACCTTGGGTATGTTACTTACCCTCTCTGTGCCCCAGTTTCCTTATCTACTGCTGCTGCTGCTAAGTCGCTTCAGTCATGTCCAACTCTGTGCAACTCCATAGACGGCAGCCCACCAGGCTCCCCTGTCCCTGGGATTCTCCAGGCAAGAACACTGGAGTGGGTTGCCATTTCCTTCTCCAATGCATGAGAGTGGAAAGTGAAAGTGAAGTCTCTCAGTCGTGTCCGACTCTTAGCGACCCCATGAACTGTAGCCCACCAGGCTCCTCCATCCATGGGATTTTCCAGGCAAGAGTACTGGAGTGGGGTGCCATTGCCTTCTCTGTTCTTTATCTAGAAAATGGGCTAAATATCAGTATTTGCCTTACAGGGTTCCTGCTAGGATTCAGCAAGATAATGCTAGTGAAATGCTTTGCCAACAGCTCAATGCAATAAATGTTAATAATTCATCTATGGCTAGCCCACTCCAGTACTCTTGCCTGGAAAATCCCACAGACAGAGGGGCCTGGTGGGCTGCAGTCCATGGGGTCACGAAGAGTTGAACACTACTGAGCGGCTTCACTTTCACTTTTCACTTTCATGCATTGGAGAAGGAAATGGCAACCCACTCCAGTGTTCTTGCCTGGAGAATCCCAGGGATGGCGGAGCTTGGTGGGCTGCTGTCTATGGGGTCGCATAGAGTCGGACACGACTGAAGCGACTTAGCAGCAGCAGCAGCATAGACATGGTTGATCTGGTTTTTTGGCTCTCATGAACAGTTCTACGATGAACACCTCTGTGTCTGAAGGCTTGTCCGTGCTGAGGATTAATTCCTTGAGAGAGACTCCAGAAATGGAATAGCTGAAACAAAGAATCTAGAGCTTTTAAAAAGTTTTTGATATTGATTGTTATAGCCAGGAGAGGAAGAATATTGGTTTGATTTACTATTGATTACCAGCTTTATTGATACAGGATTGACATATAACATTGTATAAGTTTAACATGTACAATATGATGATTTGATACATGTAATTATTGTGAAATGTCACCACAATACCGAAGTTAACATATCCTTCACCTCACATAATTACTATTTTGTTGTTGTTATGGAGATCCTGGTTTTAAGTGTAAATCTTCCCTCTGCTGGTCGAGACCTTGAGCACCCCTTCCAACCTGAGCACTCACAACTTCAGTGGTTGTGAGTTTAGAAGCCTTCTGTCTCTGAACAAGCCTACCTGGGAGTATGGTAAGATATCTTGGCATCATATCTGTTAGAATAACCCTAATACTGTCTGTAAAACTGAGACAAGGATCTCATCCAAGGTGTGGTGAGGAGTAATTAATGGCTAATGGTTGGAGCTGACTTTTGTCCTCTTGGTCATAACAGACCTTTGAATTGCTTGGCCACTTTTGAGTTTCTCAGGAAAAGTGATAACAACACCAGGCCAAAGTTCGTGCCGTTTGGCCAGGCTGCCTCCCTCCAACACCCATGAGGCTGTGGCAGGGGAGAGGGGTTGATCGCAGCCCTGTGAGTGTTGGGCCAGGTTCACTGGGGTTGATGTCACTGGGATAGGAGATATTGTTCCGTTGATCGTCCCACACATCACACCATAGGAAATATCCCCATGCTTTGTTTATCTACTGCCCCAATCCCTGACACAACTGAAGGCTAGAGGTTTTTAACACGAGGTAAACAGAGGACTTGGAAAGACATGAGGCTGAGCTCTGATCTGAGGGACTGATCAAAACCACGCTTGTCCTTCTCCATACCCCCACACTTCCCAGAAAGACTAGATCAAAATTGCCTGCATTTGGGTCTGGGGATCTGCATTTTACCAAGCCCTCCAGAGGAGTTTGATCATCAAGCCAGTGTACAAAGGAAACACAGAGATTATATATGCAGATGATATCTGCTCAAAAGCCTGCAAAGTCTTCCCACACTTCACCCTAAAGCCAAGCTCTTGAGTAAGCCATGCTGGACTTCAGTTCTCCTGCCCCGCCAGCCCCATCTCCCTCCTCCCACCTCACTCACCACCCACTGCAGCGCTTCTGGAAAGTTCCTGGCACCCAAATTTGCTATGGACCTTTTTTAAAAGTTTTTAATTTTATACTGGAGTATAGCTGATTAACAATGTTGTGATAGTTTCAGGGGGACAGCAAAGGTGCTCAGCCATACATATACATGTATCCATCCTCTGCTATGGGCCTGTGGACCAGGTGCCCTTGCTCTTGCTATTCAGTTAGCTTGGTAAAATCCTTCCAAACATTTAAGGCCCAGCTCTAGTTCCAAGTCTCCATCTCTAGGACACTCCCTTACCCAGTCCTAGCTAGAAACAACTCCTTTTCCTTGGAGATCCCACGGACCCTCCCCATCACACCCTCACATGGCTCTGGTCACTTTTCACACTACTTTTTAGTGTTTGTTGGCTTCATCTCCCCAAATAGTCTAGAAGCTCTGAAAAGACAGTCCCACATCTGGTTCATCTCTGTGTCCCCAGAACCAAGGGCAGGGCTTCCTGTGTCTTAAGGCTTGTCTTGGGGCAGTGGGGGCCCTCTGGGCCAGGAGCTGGAGCTGGGCCCCTACCATCTGCACAGCCTCCAGGATAGTGGGGACCTCCCCGACCCCCACCCTGCCAACCATCACTCTGAGGCAGTAGCTGCAAATTGGTGACAGTCAGTCTCCATTTGAACTTAATGCCTGATCAGTTCTGGGCTTTTGCAACCAAGGCTGTGTCCCAGGGGTGGGGAGACCCAGAGGGACTCAGGCAAACAGATGGTCCAGGTCTGAGCAGCAGCTCTAGGCTGTGCCGTGATCACCCCAGTGTGTTTTCCTCTCTCAGAAAGAGTCTCAGAAGCCCTAGTACAGGCATTTCAAGAGCATCAGGGAGGGAAAGTCCCCAAGGCCAAGCACATAAGTTTAACAAAAATTGATCCTGTTTGCTTAACTCAAATGGGTGTTTATTAGGTCTAGTTGGTTTATAACAAAGGTATTTATTAGGTCTACCTGGCTTATTGCAAGACTTCTGTTACCTTACTGACCTTCTGTGCCTCCTATAACTTTGTCTCTTCTATAGATTAGAAAGCAAATGCTTCTTTAAAGATTGATTTTATTGTCCTTTAGAGATTTAGCCTTGGAGTCCTGAGTATCCAGTTTGCCTGTCTAGATGAACTTAATTCTTGGTTGTAAGAATAAACTTTTCACTTCTCTGAGCCCTTGGTTAATCCAGCATGTGAAATATTGATTACTGGCTGGAATGCAAAATCTCAGTGGAGAAGGCCTTCCATGCTTGATCTTCTGAGGGGTGTGTGATTTCGAGCGAGGTTCTAAATAAATCAATCCTGAATCTCCTATTCACCCAAGTCACAGTTCCCTTCCTTCTCTCTCCTTCCTACCTTCTATTCCTCCATCCCTACTTTCTCCTGTTTCCTCTTTCTTCATCCTCCTGCGCTTTTTCTTTCTCCCCTTCTTTTTCCTCCCATACTTGCATTATCATTTTCTATCCAATCATGTATCTATATTTCTTTCTTTCCTTCATTTCATCTATCCATCCAGTTACCCTTTCTTTCTTCTTTCATTCAACCATTCATCCTACTGTCTGTCCATCCATCCATCCATCCATCCATCCTTTCTTCCTTCCTCCCATCTATCCACTCATCTGCTCATTTTTAGCATCATTAACACCAGACAGAGCTCTAGTGACTTGAACTGTCTGAGCTTAAAACAAGTGTAGTAGGAAAAAATCTTACAGTGAGGAATTGGAGTGAAGAACCCTGATTTCTAATCCTCATTTTCTTCCCAGGAACCAAGTGTAAGCAGTGGTGCTCACAAACTTTTTACAGAGTGAACCAGGCATAGTGCCTGACATTGGGGGTGAAAAGCCGTGGTCACCATTCTCAGGGACAGAGAATAACAACACAGCCTAAAAGAACCACAGTCTTGTGACCTGTAAGGCTGAAGAGGGGAGACTTCTCAGCTGGAGGCAATTAAAAAGTGTTTCCTGGAGAAGTAGATGCTTGGTTGGGCCTTGGAGAATGAGCATTTGTTGTAAGGATCAATTGAGATGGTGGCATATGAGATTGTAAAATGTAAAATTGTCAAATAGAGTGATTTTTTTAATGTATTATTTTATGTATTTATTTTTACTTTTTATTTTTTGGCCATGTGGCATGTGTGATCTTAGTTGCCCAATCAAGGCTTGATCCCATGCCCCCTGCAGTGGAAGTGCAGAGTCTTAACCATTGAACTGCCAGGGAAATTAAAATAATATATAAAATCATTAACATATTATGATGCTAAACAGCATGTAGACTAATGACAACTGGCCTGCCTATAAAAGGCATCTGCCAGAAGCACTAGCAGATTCCTATGCAATTTTTAAGATTCAAAGACAAGTTTGCTGGGATTGGAATTGGACACACATAGTAGCGAGGCCAGGTGAGGAGTACTTCAGAGTGTAGGCTTTGGTATCAGACCTGCTTGGGTCCAAGACTTGGCTGTCACTTTCTGTCCTTGCCCTTCAGTGGAATGGGGCTGATAGCTTAAGGAAGATTAAATGAGATGTATATATTGAGGTTGGGGTTTCCCAGGTGGTGCTAGTGGTAAAGAACCCAACTGTCAGTGCAGGAGACATAAGAGATATGGGTTTGATCCCTGGGTCGAGAAGATCCCATGGAGGAGGGCATGCCAACCCATTCCAGTATTCTTGCCTGGAGAATTCCATGGACAGAGGAGCCTAGTGGGCTATAGTCCATAGAGTCGCAAAGAGTCAGACATGACTGAAATGACTTAGCACACATGTAATGGGGTCATGCCTATGGTAGGTGCTCTCTAAACATCAGCTACTGCTGTTCAAGGGGAGAGGACTCAATGTGATCTGACTCATACTGTTGTGAATTCATGTTTTCCTCTTGAAAAGGTGTTTGTTTGTTTAATCTGCCACCAAATAACCAAACATGTAACCCTGGGGAAATGACTTGTTTTCTCTTGGCCCTTACCTTCCTTTTCAGTAAAGCCTCTGTAGATTCTTATGACTAAAACAAGATAAAGATCTTTAAAAATTGAAAAATGGGAGTCTATGCCTCAGCAATGTTTGCTTTGGCACTGTTTACCACCAGGAGGTGGAGAATGGGAAATAACACTGAAGTCCAAAAAGAGTTGACTTTTGAAATACGTTATGAGACTCTCTTCTTTAGCAGTGTAAATGTTGAAAAATAATAGGTCCCATGAGAAACAAGATTTTTTTCCTCTTGTTGAATGAAAATTCCCTCAGCACCCAAAACACCCAAAACATCATATAAAGGTGTTTGGTATGAATGAATAAATAATACTGTCAAATTAATTTCCCAGGGCCATCCTTGAGGAATGCCCCTTTACTATTGTTTTGCTACATGGCATATACAAGTAGACCAGAAGGGCTAGTGGTGGTTTTTGAGAGACTGTGTTGGGGGAATAGCAAAGTCAGACTACAGAGAGAATGGAGCTACCAAGTGGGGTGTTTGAGAGTGCTTGCTGGATGGTGAGCAATGCAACTCTCTTCTCCATGGCCCACAAAGTCTTCAGTGAAATATGCAGAGCCTGCTGGTTCTTTTGGGAATGGATGTGTTTTTGAAGGGTGAAATGAAATAGAGACTGGCCTCAATTGGAGAATACCCATGGGTATCCAGTCACATCTGAGTATCCTAACGTGGAGGAAAGTGTAATGACGTGGAAAGATGTTTGCAATGTATTGTTGAAGAAAATAATTGGGTGCAGGAGGGAATGTGCAATTGCAGTCCCATTTTGATTAAAATAGAAAAACATCTGTTTGTGTCAGAATGGTGAGATTAAGGAATTTATTTTTCCTTTCTGATTATTCATGCTTTACATTTTCTTTAAGGAACATGTACTGCTTGTGAAATTGAAAATAATGGAAACTGTTGGATGAATTGAAGCTGTCCTTACTGTGTCTGACTGGTTGGTAGAGAAACTGAGCTAGAAGTGAAGTGACATTGTCAAGGTCAAGCCAAGACTGAGTGACTGAGTAGCCCATTGATTCATGGCCAGTTCAGTGACCTTTCCATTTGACTGGATGGAAGCACCTCCAGGGTAGTGTTTTGAGCACCTTGGACACACAGCATCTGAAAGCTCTGAAAGGCTGAAACTTTCCCTCTCCCACTTACTCCCTTTTGCTGTCCAGGGGACAATTACTGTCCAGGAGAGTGTCAGTGGCTGTAAGTGCATTCCTTCTTCTCCCATTTCAAAGGACACTCACCAGGTTTTCTTTTGCACTTCAGGTCAGTAACATGACCCTCAAGCTCCTCTGGGCAGAGAATCATGTCAGCAGGATGGACTGTGAAGCCTCCTGCAGATTGAGCCAGTTATAATCTGTGACTCATATCCACAGATAACAATTTTCTGTAAAGGTGTCTGCTGAGTGAGAGGCACACACAGAGAGACAGAGCTGGAGGGGCAGCTAGGAAACATACCTAGGAGTGTTAACCTACAACTCTGGAACTGAAACAGTCCTTTGTGATTGCCCCTCTCATCTCTGGATGATCTGGAAACTGAGGCTTAGTTTACACAGGGCAACAGCACAGCCAGTGCCTGAACTCAGGCAGTTTTTGCTTCCAAAACATCTCTCCAGTCCATCTTTTCCTGCTCTTTCTCCCCACATCAGCCCATAGGTGCTGCCGCACATCTCCCTAGCTGATCTTCAATTCAGGGCTCTGTCACAGGGGGCCCTGGAACCATGTTGAGAAATTGAGACTTTAATTTGGGGGAAGGAGACAGCATGGAAGAATTTTTAGAGTCAGATCTGGATTTCAGGTGGTGGATTTCTGAATGCTGTGTATAAGATGAACCCAAGGAAGTTCAAGCGGACTCAGGGAGACCCAGGAGGAGGCTGATGTAACCGTCCAGAGTCAGAGGCAATGGCAACCTGGACCAAGGCTGTGGTGATGGAGAGGGAGAAAACTGGGTAGTCTCCCTGCCTCCTCAGGCCCTCACTGATCTCCTCACTTGGCACTTAGGAAGAGTGTCAAAGGAGTATCACCCAATTTAATACCTAGTGATGGGATTATCCCAAGTCCCTAGGGGCTCAGTGGTAGAAAATCCATCTGCAAGGTAAGAGATGCAAGTTGCATCTCTGGGACAGGAAGATCCCCTGGAGAAGGAAATGGCAATCCACTCCAGTGTTCTTGCCTGGGAAATCCCATGGACAGAAGCGCCTGGTGGGCTACAGTCCATGGGGCCACAAAGTGTCAGACACAATTGAGCAACTGAGCACTCTCAATGGGATTATATTTGTTAGGATTTTTTAGGTGTGACTATGTAGAAACCCAACTTAAACTAACTTAAGCTCAACACTGCTGAACATTGCCAGGCTTGTGTTAGGTGTTCAGTAAATGATGAATAAGTGAATGAATGGCTCTTGACTCCTAGACCATTGTTCTTTCTGCTACACATTAGGCAATACTCACTTAAGCCTAAATTCCATAACCGTAACGATGCTAAAGGCCATCTCGTCTGGGCTTGCACCCAACTCAGGAATCCCTTCTACAACATGCCTGACACATATCCATTTGGCTGGTCTTTGGAATTCTCTGGGGACAGGACACTCACTACTCTAAAAAGCAACCCATGTTTAAAAATGAAAAACATGAAAATAGATATACAGTTTAAAAATTAGCTTTATTGAAGTGTACATACAATAAAATACACCAATTTAAGTAAAACATTTAGTTTGAAAAACATATATAGTTATGTAACCACCACCACGATGCCCCAAACTTTGCTCTGTAATCTATTGTTTCTCCCAATCTCTGCACTCTACTTCCTCTTACTATAATTGTGCCTTTTCTAGAATTTCATTTAAATGGAATGATGCTGTATTCAATCTTTTGAGTCTGGCATTATTTCACCTAACAGAATGAATTTGAGATTCTTCTCTGTTGTTGCGTATGTCAGGAGTTTCTTCTTTTTTTATTGCTGAACAGTATTCATTGAATAACTATTACCATGATCTGTCTATTCATTCAGTTTGTTTAGTTGGTCTGCCATTTGAAGTTTTTCTAGTTTTTGGCTATTGTTAATCTACTATGATGATTCACCTATGCATCTTTATGTAAACTTTTAAAAAATTTTTCTTTTGTATTAATACGTAAAGTGAGATTTCTTGATCATTTGGAAGGTATGTGTTTAACTTTTTAAAGAAGTGGCAAACTATTTTCCAAAGTGGTGTCATTTTGTCTTTGAATTATTTTTCATTCCTGTCAATATTATATGAGAGTTCCAGTTGCTCCACATTGTTACAAATGCTGAATATGGCAAGATTTTGAAATTTCAGTCATCACAGGGAAGGGGTAGTGGTATTGCATTGTGATGGTCATTTATGTTGCCCTAATGACTGGTAATGATATAGAGCATCTTTCCATGTGCCTATTTGATATTCATATAAAATAGATCAAATTTTACAAATACTTTCTGCTTTTAAGAGTCTCCAAGCTCTACAGCTTGTCAATTCAGCTTCAGTTCAGTTCAGTCTCTCAGTCGTGTCTGACTCTTTGTGACCCCATGAATTGCAGCACGCCAGGCCTCCCTGTCCATCACCTACTCCCGGAGTTCACTCAAACTCATGTCCGTCGAGTTGGTGATGCCATCCAGCCATCTCATCCTCTGTCGTCCCCTTCTCCTCCTGCCCCCCAATCCCTCCCAGCATCAGAGTCTTTTCCAATGAGTCAACTCTTCTTCGCATGAGGTGGCCAAAGTACTGGAGTTTCAGCTTTAGCATCAGTCCTTCCAAAGAACACCCAGGACTGATCTCCTTTAGGATGGACTGGTTGGATCTCCTTGCAGTCCAAGGGACTCTCAAGAGTCTTCTCCAACACCACAGTTCAAAAGCATCAATTCTTCGGCCCTCAGCTTTCTTCACAGTCCAACTCTCACATCCATACATGACCACTGGAAAAACCATAGCCTTGACTAGATGGACCTTTGTTGGCAAAGTAATGTCTCTGCTTTTGAATATGCTATCTAGGTTGGTCATAACTTTTCTTCCAAGGAGTAAGCGTCTTTTAATTTCCTGGCTGAAATCACCATCTGCAGTGATTTTGGAGCCCCCCAAAATAAAGTCTGACACTGTTTCCATGGTTTCCCCATCGATTTCCCATGAAGTGATGGGACCAGATGCTTAGTTTTCTGAATGTTGAGCTTTAAGCCAACTTTTTCCCTCTCCACTTTCACTTTCATCAAGAGGCTTTTTAGTTCCTCTTCACTTTCTGCCATAAGGGTGGTGTCATCTGCATATCTGAGGTTATTGATATTTCTCCTGGCAATCTCGATTCCAGCTTGTGCTTCCTCCAGCCCAGCATTTCTCATGATGTACTCTGCATATAAGTTAAATAAGCAGGGTGACAATATACAGCCTTGACGTACTCCTTTTTCTATTTGGAACCAGTCTGTTGTTCCATGTCCAGTTCTAACTGTTGCTTCCTGACCTGCATACAGATTTCTCAAGAGGCAGGTCAGGTGGTCTGGTATTCCCATCTCTTTCAGAATTTTCCAGTTTATTGTGTTCTACACAGTCAAAGGCTTTGTCATAGTCAATAAAGCAGAAATAGATGTTTTTCTGGAACTCTCTTGCTTTTTTGATGATCCAGAGGATGTTAGCAATTTGATCTCTGGTTCCTCTGCCTTTTCTAAATCCAGCTTGAACATCTGGAAGTTCACAGTTCACATATTGCTGAAGCCTGACTTGGAGAATTTTGAGCATTACTTTACTAGTGTGTGAGATGAGTGCAATTGTGCAGTAGTTTGAGCATTCTTTGGCATTGCCTTTCTTTGGGATTGGAATGAAAATGGACCTTTTCCAGTCCTGTGGCCACTGCTGAGTTTTCCAAATTTGCTGGCATATTGAGTGCAGCACTTTCACAGCATCATCTTTCAGGATTTGAAATAGCTCAACCGGAATTCCATCACTTCCACTAGCTTTGTTGGTAGTGATACTTTCTCAGGCCCGCTGGACTTCACATTCCAAGATGTCTGGCTCTAGGTGAGTGATCACACCATTGTGATTATCTTGATCATGAAGATGTTTTTTTGTACAGATCTTCTGTGTATTCTTGCCACCTCTTCTTAATATCTTCTGCTTCTGTTAGGTCCGTACCATTTCTGTCCTTTATCCAGCCCATCTTTGCATGAAATGTTCCCTTGGTATCTCTAATTTTCTTGAAGAGATCTCTAGTCTTTCCCATTCTGTTGTTTTCCTCTATTTCTTTGAACTGATTGCTGAGGAAGGCTTTCTTATCTCTCCTTGCTATTCTTTGGAACTCTGCATTCAGATGCTTATATCTTTCCTTTTCTCCTTTGCTTTTTGCTTCTCTTCTTTTCACAGCTATTTGTAAGGCCTCCCCAGACAGCCATTTTGCTTTTTTGCATTTCTTTTCCATGGGGATGGTCTTGATCCCTGTCTCCTGTACAATATCACGAACCTCTGTCCATAGTTCATCAGGCACTCTATCTATAAGATCTAGCCTTAAATCTATTTCTCACTTCCACTGTATAATCATAAGGAATTTGATTTAGGTCATACCTGAATGGTCTAGTGGTTTTCCCTACTTTCTTCAGCTTAACAAATATTTATTTACTTACTCTGTGTCATTTACAGTGAGGGCTGTTGTATCTAAGAATAAGACTCAATTCCTGGCCTTGATTTGTTCATAGTCTTGTAGGGGAAATGGATACTTAAAGAAGAAAATTTTTTCACTCCAGGTGTTAGTGCATTAATTATGGTAAGCCCAGGATACAGGGAAGCCCACTCTCCAGCCAGGTGTGATGTTGGGTGGAAGATTTGAGGTGGGGTAGGGCAAGGAGCTGGGGGGAGCTTCCACTGAAATTCTATCATCACAGAGATGCAGGCATGTTACCTTTCATTTATCATATTAAAATATATTTCTGAATATTATATATCATCTGTATCACATATATAGTATACACATATTCAAATTATATATATCTACCTATCAAAGAATTCCTAAGTGATTATAAAACATCAAAACAGATTTATACTAATTGTATATATTATGTACTTTTACTGTGAGGTTTCATTAAAGTGTCTTTCATTTAAGATCTATATATACACATACATATTATATTTATTTATTGACTATCCTGTTCTTCCACTTGGGTTGGGTCCACACTGGGTCCTTACAGTCAACGAGAGAGGTTAGGATTGCTATTGCCCTTGAAACTGAAAGTTGGAGAGCTAGAAAACTGACCCCAAATCACTCAAAAGCACAGCCAATCTTTGAACCCAAATCTTGGAACTTTAAGTCCAAATACTGCTTAGAATAGTATCTGAGCACAATTGGGACATTTGAATCACAATTTTACGAATAACCTACTCTAATCAGTTAAAGTTAAGGTCCAAGGCATTATGCTCTGGGTTATTTTCCAGAATTTTCCAAGTATTTATCCAAATCCCTCATTTAGCCTGTGAGGCCATGAAGGTACAGAGGGAATAACCACACAGTGACCCAGGATCCAAGTTCAGGTCTCCTGACTCCATGCTGTTATTTTATGACAAAAGCATGCTGCTTCTTAGTGCTTACAGGCTTGCTGAGTCAGTCTGTTTAATCGGAGCAGTCTGTACTGCTGTGGGCTAAGAAGTGAATGATAATGAGAAGACAGTCTCAAGAGACCTGAGCTCAAATCTCAGTCTTGCCACTTCCAAGCTGAATGATTTTGACAAGAAACATAACCTCTCTGAGTCTCAGTATCCTCATCTGTGAAATGGGGATAATAACACCACCGACATGATAGAGTTGCTGGGAGGCATCAAAGAACAAAGCATGAAAATCCCTCCTTTTGAGCTCTGGATTTCACTATTTGTTGAATAAATGCAGGAGCACAAGCACTTAGTTCCCTGCTGGGCTCATAATAGCACTGGATAAATTGCACAATGATCAGTTTTCTATTTAATAATTGCACTAAAATTATTTTTTATGAAGATCAAATTAAAGAAAATTTGAGTAGAGAACATTTTCAGTAAAATCAAAACTCAAATACATAGTCTGCATTTCTCCATGTTTTCTCCAAAACTTAATCCCATTTGGAAATTGCATTAAAATGATTTATAATTAAGAAGCTGAGAATAACACTACAGAAATCTTTAAAGTACATTTGTAAATAAAACCCACCACCCAAGTACACTAACAGTTTTTATTTCTCCTATTGCCTTACAACTTTTATTCAGAAAATTTTTTTCTTCATTGGATTCAGACTCTCTTTACTTCAAATTATACAATAAATAAAGTTCATGAACTTTGTGCTTATGATTTCTAATGGTTCCATGCTATTCTATCCAGTACAGTCATTCCAGTAACTTAAACTCAGCCCCTGCAGGAAATTATAACATATTATTCTGTTCAGTTCAGTTCAGTTGCTCAGTTGTGTCCAACTCTTTGAGACTCCATGAATTGCAGCACGCCAGGCCTCCCTGTCCATCACCAACTCCCGGAGTTCACCCAGACTCACGTCCATCGAGTCAGTGATGGCATCCAGCCATCTCATCCTCTGTCGTCCCCTTCTCCTCCTGCCCCCAATCCCTCCCAGCATCAGAGTCTTTTCCAATGAGTCAACTCTTCGCATGAGGTGGCCAAAGTACTGGAGTTTCAGCTTTAGCATCAGTCCTTCCAAAGAAATCCCAGGGCTGATCTCCTTTAGAATGGACTGGTTGGATCTCCTTGCAGTCCAAGGGACTCTGAAGAGTCTTCTCCAACATCACAGTTCAAAAGCATCAATTCTTTGGTGCTCAGCCTTCTTCACAGTCCAAATCTCACATCCATACATGACCACAGGAAAAACCATAGCCTTGACTATTAAAACTGTGTTAATCAGGCTGGGACTCAAACCCAGCCAAAACCCAGAATGGGACTTGAACCATTCTGGGACCATATGGGTTAGGACTGAGATCACACACCTGGTCTCAGGACTTAATGAAGCTCAGGTTCTTGATGACTCATCATAGAAAGAATTCAGTCATAGGTAAGAAGTGGGTTTATTTAGAGAGAAACACACTTCACAGACAGAGTGTGGGCCATCTCAGGAGATGAGAGTGGCCCCAGGGTATGGAGTTGTCAGTTTTTATAGCGGTGGGTGATTTCATAGGCTAATGAGTAGAAGGAATACTCCAGCTATTTTGGGGAAGGGACAGGGATTTCCAGGAATTGGGCCACCTTTCCCTTTTTGACCTTTATGGCTGGCCTTGGAACTGTCATGGCACCTGTGGGTTTGTCATTCAGCTTGCTGATATGTTAAATGAGTGTATACTGAGGCTCACAGTCTAGTGGAAGTTGACTTGTCTACCATCTTGGACCTATTTGGTTCTAATCAGTTTATGTCGTGTCCTTGGGCTATGTTATTCTTTTAAAGGTTGTGCCCATATGTACAGTGGAATAGTAAGTACTCAGCCATTACAAAACAAAACCAAAAATGAAATAATACCACTGCATCAACATGGATGTACCTAGAGAGTGTCATACTGAGTGAAATAAGTCAGAGAAGGAGAAATAGCATATGACATCCCTTATATGTGGAATCTAAAAAGAAATGGTACAAATGGACTTACAAAACAGAGACTCATTCACTTAGAAAATGAAAATGTGGTAGTTTAGGGGATGAGAACTATTTATGTGTTCATGGTTCTGCAGTGTGGTCAGAGCTTGATGGAGTTGAGTCATCTCTGCTGTACATAGTACTAACTGAGGCAGCTTCACTAGGGCTGGGGGCTCCAAGATGGGTTTATTCAGATGTCTGGTGTTGCAGGAGGGGAGGCTAAAATGGCTACAAGTCAGCTGGTTTCTGTTTCTGTGGCCTCTCATCCTTCAGGGCCTCTGTCTCTCTACATGGTCTACCTGGCATGTTAGCAGAATTTCTTTACGCAGTGACTGGCTTCCTGGAGAGTGAAAGCAGAAGCTCCCATTGTCCTGACTCCTAGGGCGGGTACGGGGATAGCATCCTTTCTGTTGAGTTCTCTTGGTCAAATCAAGTCAGAAAGCTAGTCTGAAATCCAGGGGAAGAACTAGATGCCACCCTGATGTCAGAGGAGCAGTGTTCATGTGTGTGGCAGGCACTGTTGGTTACCCTTTTGAGCAAGGCTTCAAACACAGGCCTGCCTGACTCCAGGCTCCCGACCCAGCCTCCCTAGCCCCAGCCCACCTTAGTGAATATTTTTGCCTGGCTAGCTTGTTCTCTTCCTTCTACTGATTTCTAAGGTGAACTCCCAGGAAGAGAGAATCCTGGTCAAAGGGCAGGCCTATTGCTGGGCTCTATGCTGAGACATGTAGGCATCTGCAGAGCCAAGTGATCTCATGAACTTCTCCTTAAGCATCTTGCTTAAGTCTCCTCCTATTCACAAAGGAGATCCAGGTTTCATTTTGTTCCTTCTATTTTCGCACCTCCTTTGACAGAGGAAATCTTGGCTCCTGGTATGGAGAACCTTTTCCGGGCTTCTGGGGATAATAAAGTCAGCAGAGTCGTGAGGATCAGCTGCTCCTGAGCTGTGCAGCTTAGTGTTCCCCATGGGGCAGAGGCATCTCTGGCAAAGGCACCTGATGTCCTTTTGGGGAGGAAATCATATTATATCTAGATATTATATATCTCTCCCATATTATATCTTGACCTTTTTCATGGGCTACAATTTTTTAAAACTCAATTATATTGAAACAGTTATCACATGATAAGAAATTTTGATATAGTAATATATATACATATAAATTTCTTTATTAACACATGAATAGCAAGATCTAATTGGTCTGATAGTTACCCTAAGTTTCAAAATAGTGATGAATGTAAATGACATTTTGTGATGAGATATGAAATATCTGTGATTTCTATTGGTGCCAAAGTTATAGGAACTTTTAATACTGCTGTGAAATGTTTGCTACATTCATAGTAGAAGGAAATGCTAAATTTCAGTTAGAAGTTAATAGAAAGAGACCTAATTATTTCCCATTCAAATTAATGGTCTCTTTTTAAGAACCTTGGTTTGGGGATAGCAGGGGTGTTGAATGAAACAGCTTGACTCCTAGACTCAGAGGTGGGCATGTAACCCAGTACTGACCAATCGGGGCAGGGGTTGGCCTAGTGACAGGCATTTGAGCCAAATTGATATAATCAGAGTGAATTCTAGTCTTTTGCTAGGCAACTGGCACAGCTCCTTTGCTGGACTTGCTAAGAGGATTGGGTTTAGGCCTGGAGCATACCACCTTGCCATCACCAGGACAGAACCTGTCCCAGAATGAAGCTTTCAGAGGAAAACAGAGCTGAGAAATGAACATCCACGCGTTCCCGGTGACATTCCTCCTTTAAATGTGTTAATTAATGGAAGCCAACATATTATCTGTTAAAGCCAGGTTAAGTAGGGTTTTTTTATTAATTGCAACCAAAGCAGCCACAACTAATACTCTATAGTCCCACAAAGCTTAGCAGAATGCCTGGCACAAAGTAGATGGGTCATGAAGGAATGATGGATGAGCTTAAAACAATGTAGTAACATGATTGATATTATTCACTAAACTCATACATGCAGGTCTGGCTTGATTGTGTATTAAAAGATGAAGTCTATACTCAAAGGAAGCATTCCACAGGCTTTTGTTGATTGAAAGAATAAAGGAATGCATCCATTGTCATTATTTTCTATCCCCAGCTTTGTATAGTCTTTAGTGATATAACTAGGACCATATAACCACCTGAAGAATGTAAGTCTAGAAACATGATGCGCAGCAGTTACAAATCAAGTCCATGGCACATTCACCCTGGGGAGAGCCATGCAGCAATTTGAAAGAATTAAAAGACACTTGTTCCTTGGAAGAAAAGCTATGACAGACCTAGATAGCGTATTAAAAAGCAGAGACATCACTTTGCTGGCAAAGATCCATATAGTCAAAATTATGGTGTTTCCAGTAGTCGTGTATGGATGTGACAGTTGGACCATAAAGAAGGCTGATCGCTGAAGAATCGATGTTTTCGAATTGTAGTGCTGGAGAAGATTCTTAAGAGGACAGCAGGGAGATCAAACCAGTCAATCCTAAAGGAAATCAACTCTGAATATTCATTGGAAGGACTGATGCTGAACCTGAAGCTCCAATACCTTGGCCACCTGATGCAAAGGGCCGACTCATTGGGAAAGACCCTGCTGCTGGGACAGATTGACGGCAGGAGGAGGAGGGCAACAGAGGATGAGATGGTTGGATGGCATCACCGACTCAATGGACATGAGTTTGAGCAAACTCTGGGAAATAGTGAACGACAGGGAAGTCTGGCATGAAGTGCTGCACTTCATGGGATTGCAAAGAATTGGACATGACTTAGTGACTGAACAACAGTTTGAAGAAATAGGTAGATCTGCATGTACTGATATGGAAAGACCTCTAAGACATATTAAGAAGGAAATTACAAAATAGTGATTGTAGTAGGATTCCATTTTGTTTAAAAGTCTCAATCAAAACTTTGAGGGTTTCTAGGTTTTATATGTATAAAAAGCAAAGAAAAAAATCTCTTTTTTTTTCCTTTTCTGTAAGGCAATTCATGAAACAGTAACAGTGGGCACCTATGGGGAAGGAGTGATATTGGGTGAAGGTGATCATAGAAGCTTGTCCTTTCTTTGTATTGTTTACATTTTTTTGGTTGTTGTTTAAAAATATTCATTTTACTTATTTATTTGGCTGCCCTGGGCCTTTAGTTGCAGCATGTGAACTCTTAGTTGCAGCATAAGGGATCTAGTTCCCTGACCAGGGATTGAACTTGGGCCCCCTGCACTGGGAGCATGGAGTCTTAGCTACTGGATCACCAGGGAAGTCTCTTGTTTGCGTTTTTTATACAAGGATAAAAATAATTGTATCACATGTAATTTAAAATAATTTGTAGTGGAGGACTTGCCTGGTGGTCTGTGGTTAAGACTCTGCATTTTCAATGCAGGGGATGTGGGTTTGATCCCTGGTTGGGGCACTGAGATCCTTACATGTCAGAGGGTGAGGCCAAAAAATAATTTTATTTTTATTTTTATTTTAATAATCTTTTGCTTCATGTTCTTTCTTTTTCTATTTATGCATATATATATATGTATAGATATACATATGAACATTCATAATTAACATTTTTCTATATATGATTTTTTGTGCTTATTTACATACATATCCATATAGTAGTTTATGTGTCTTTTTAAAACAATAAAAAAAAATACAGATGCTTCGTCCACCTTTTTTCCCCTCAATAACAATATGCTGTGAGTATCTTTCTTCTTAATAAATATGGATTTTTATAATGAATGCATTGTACTTGATTTTGTGGTTGTACCCCACTTATTTGAATATTGATTAATCATTGGTTGTCTCCTGCTAAGTCGCTTCAGTCGTGTCCAACTCTGTGTGACCCCATAGACGGCAGCCCACCAGGCTCCCCCATCCCTGGGATTCTCCAGGCAAGAACACTGGAGTGGGTTGCCATTTCCTTCTCCAATGCATGAAAGTGAAAAGTGAAAGTGAAGTCCCTCGTGTCTGACTCGTAGTGACCCCATGGACTGCAGCCTACCAGGCTCCTCCGTCCATGAGATTTTCCAGGCAAGGGTACTGGAATGGGGTGCCATTGCCTTCTCCACCAAAAAATAATTTTAAAAAATTACAATGAAAAATAATAACTCTGACAAAAGGTGGACTATTCCCTTTCAACCAATCTTTCATCTTTGGAGTTGTCTGCCAGTATTCTTCAGGGAAGCTGAAGAGCACAGGGCTGCGCCCACCATGCTGTACCCAGGATGCTCTGCTGCACCCATGATACCACACTGTGTCTATACCTTGCCCTGCCTGTGAGGCCATGTCCCTTTCCCTGGGACTCTGAAGTTCTGGCTGCTCCAGGAACCAAAGAGCTTCCACCCCACATAAAACGCTCCTAGGGTGGCCTACTGACCTGGATTCTCCGCTCAGGATCCTGACTCCAACCATCTCTGCTGCCAAACTACATGTGGCCCAAATGATTTCCCCTGCAAAGGGGAGCGGGAATCTGAGCATCTCACAGTCAGGGCCCTGGTCTCTGGGGGAGACACCCATCCAAGGCGCATTTGGGATGGCCCACCCAGTCCAAGCGCATTGTTGTGCAGAGGGGGAATGTGAGTCTCAGCATGGAGAAGAGGTTTGTCCAAACGTGAGTTCGGTTCCCAAGTGGGACTCCAAACTGACATCCAGTTCAAAGCTCATTTTCGGGAGGGTTCCTACCAGTTCCATCATAGCTACTCCTTTATGTTGAGATCTTAAGTCTCTGAAATGTCCCTGTTACAATGCAGATAGGCTACTTAAATAACATAGATGGCAAGTTACATTTTATTTATTATAAAAACAAAATTGAAACAAACACAAAATATGAAAAGAAATTATTTCCACCATCCTCATGTTTTGTTTGTTCACACTCCTTAGGTCACTCTAACATATACACTTTAAATGTACATTTATGCACACAACTACAATTACTTTATAAACATTTTTATAATCCTATTTCACTTAATGTTATACATATTTTCCTGTACATTTTCCATATAGCTTTCTACCTTCTGCAGAGTATCTTCATTGTTTTTGAATTATAAAATATTTCAAACATACAGAAAAGCACAAGGAACAATGCACTACACAGATTTAACAAACACTGATACTTTAAAAATATTTTTGAGATTAAAAACAAGATCACAGGTACAACTGGAGCTCTCTTACATACAATGAAATCCCACCAGGAGAAGCTACATAACTTGCAGGGTCTGGTGCAAAATGAAATGCAGGAACCCTTATTTAAAATCATCATGAATTTCAAGTCGGCAGCAGCAGAGTAATTAACCACGTGCAAGGCCAGTGTGACTTCAAGAGTGAGGTGGCTTACCCATAAAGCCAGCCCTGGGTCCCCCACCTCCTCTCACTTTCCTGAAATGAGCTGTGCCTTTGCTGTTCCATGTTTATGCTTTTACTTCATATATGTGTACTGGCCAATGCAATGGAATATTATTTTGCATATTTAAAAATATTACATGCATAGTATAACATTGTATGTATCCTTAGGCTGCCTGTTTATCTCACTCATTGCTTTTGTGTTTTATCTTTGTGGATTCATGCAGCTGTTATTAATTTTCACAATTGTCTAATATTCCATTGTGTGATCTCACCACACAGTTCATTTTTTCCTATAAGTTGTATTTTTTTTACCATAATTAATAATACTGCAATGAACACCCTTGAACACAGTTCTCTGTACACATGTGTGAGCTTTTGTCTACTGTCTGTAGCTAAGTGTGGAATTGAACTGCTCTGTCTTACCAGATGCTAAGGTTCTTTCCAATTTTTTGCTTGGTATCAGTGTGCTCCCCCTGTATGCCTCCTCTTGTCCCATAGTCATCTGAAAATACTCAGTTCAGTTCAGTTCAGTTCAGTTACTCAGTCGTATCCGACTCTTTGCGACCCCATGAATCGCAGCTTGCCAGGCCTCCCTGTCCATCACCAACTCCCGGAGTTCACCTAGACTCACGTCCATTGAGTCGGTGATGCCATCTAGCCATCTCATCCTCTGCCGTCCCCTTCTTCTCCTGCCCCCAATCCCTCCCAGGGTCTTTTCCAATGAGTCATCTCTTTGCATGAGGTGGCCAAAGTACTGGAGTTTCAGCTTTAGCATCAGTCCTTCCAAAAAAATCCCAGGGCTGATCTCCTTCAGAATGGAGTGGTTGGATCTCCTTGCAGTCCAAGGGACTCTCAAGAGTCTTCTCCAACACCACAGTTCAAAAGCATCAATTCTTCGATGCTCAGCCTTCTTCACAGTCCAACTCGCACATCCATACATGACCACAGGAAAAACCATAGCCTTGACTAGATGGACCTTTGTTGGCAAAGTAATGTCTCTGCTTTTGAATATGCTATCTAGGTTGGTCATAACTTTCCTTCCAAGGAGTAAGGGTCTTTTAATTTCATGGCTGCAGTCACCATCTGCAGTGATTTTGGAGCCCAAAAAAATAAAGTCTGACACTGTTTCCCCATCAATTTCCCATGAAGTGATGGGACCAGATGCCATGATCTTAGTTTTCTGAATGTTGAGCTTTAAGCCAACTTTGTCACTCTCCTCTTTCACTTTCATCAAGAGGCTTTTTAGTTCCTCTTCACTTTCTGCCATAAGGGTGGTGTCATCTGCATATCTGAGGTTA
This sequence comes from Bubalus bubalis, assembly GCF_019923935.1. Lineage (NCBI taxonomy): Eukaryota > Metazoa > Chordata > Mammalia > Artiodactyla > Bovidae > Bubalus > Bubalus bubalis. Next base: position 50,156,908 of record NC_059165.1, on the reverse strand, counting down.
TACTCAGGAGAACCCTTATGAGCTGCCTCTTCTCTAAGACTCATCATCCACTGAAGCCAGAGCCTGGATGTCCTGACTCTTCCCTGTAATCAGCCCATCATTTCTTATCTATGACCAAAGCCTAGTGATTCGAACTCTAAAATGTGGCCTCCACCCATTCACTCTTCCAGAGCCCTCCTACTACTTTCATTGTCTTGGCTCAGGATCCCACCTCTCCCATGGGCTGTTCTCCCAGTCCCACCCAGCTTTCAGCCCCCCAGCTTCCTCCATGAAAAAACTTATTACAGGGCTTTCCTGGTAGTCCAGTGGTTAAGAATTCGCCTGCCAATGCAGAGGACATGGGTTCGATCGGGATCCAGGAAGATTCCACGTGCCATGGGGCAACTAAGCCCATGCCCCACAACTATTGAACCTGTGCTCTAGAGCCCACAAACGGTAACTGCTGAGTCCCCATGCCACAACTACTGAAGCCCATGCCTAGAGCCTGTGCTCTACAACAAAAGAAGCCACTGCAACGAAAAGCCCGAGTACCACAACCAGAGAGTAGCCCCCGCTCGAACTGCAACTAGAGAAAGCCCAAGTGCAGTAACGAGACCTGGTGCATTCAGAAATAAATAATCTTTTTTTTAAAAAAAAGACTTATTACATCCTAGCATGTTGACTAGTCTCTCCCCTGCATATTGTAGAGATCACAGCTGTGAGTTACAAGAGAGCAAAGATTATATTATGGTTACTATTTGTGGGCCTGTAGCACAGTGCCTAGCATCTGGCAGGTTCTAAAAATATTTATTGAATCTATCTATCTATTTATCTATCTCAGTTCAGTTCAGTCGCTCAGTCATGTCCTACTCTTTGCGACCCCATGAACCGCAGCATGCCAGGCCTCCCCGTCCATCACCAACTCCTGGAGTTCACCTAAGCCCATGTCCATCGAGTCGGTGATGCCATCCAACCATCTCATCCTCTGTTGTCCACTTCTCTACATAAACATTATGCTGTAGCAGTTCCAGTTTTTGAATCAGATCCTTAGGATATGTTTCCAAAGGAGCATTATTGATGATTTAGGATAGTGAATGTGAAGTTCAAAGTCCTTTGTAAGTGAACTTGATCCACACAAAATTCTAGGTCAGGTAGGACAGATAGGTTGATCCTTAAAAAGATCCCAAAGTGATAAAGTATAAAGATATTCACAAACAATAGGTACTCAGGCATTCTTACCATCTGCTTGCCTTATTTGCTAGAGATACTAAATTTAGATGTTGCCCTTTAATTCAGGTAACTCTTTAAATGTTGCTGTATTATATTATATATGTAATACACATATATATGTATTTTATACATCTAATTATGTATTTTATATATATATATATATATATATATAAAATAACCTGGTAGAATTTACATCTCTGTAAAAAAACAGAATATTCGTATCACTGGACCTTTGTTTCTCCATCTATCAAATGGGTATAATGAGGGACCATTATACCTGTCACACCTGTCTAGGATCATTTTGCTCTGTGGACAGATGAAGAAAAAGCAGGTGTTTCTATTCCTACCCTGCTTCATTATTCCCATGCTTTGTGCACAGTCATTAACAAGGCAGAGGCGAGTGAATGAAAACCTGCACTTGCAAAACTGGGAAACAGTCATAGGTGACTTCACAGCTGTTTAGTGCCCCTCACCTGCTGATTTGGGAACCCTTTTCAGCATTTGTAGTATGTAAAAGAGACAGTGATCTGCTAAGTATCCCCTAAATGTACTGGTGAGTTTATAAGTTGGCCCTACAGGGAGAAGAGGGCAACATAAAGAAATGCTTTGCTTATGCTGGACTTACTTTTTTTTTATTCTGACTCCACTGTGTGGCATGTGGAACCTCCCCAAACCTACGCCCCCTGCAGTGGAAGCATAGAGTCATAACCACTGGACTACCAGGGAAGTCCTATGATAGAATTTCAAGCACTGAAAGCTCTAGTCCCCAGTTCTGAGACCCTCAACTGACACAGCTGGGTGGTTTCTTCCACAGGCTCAAGCATAAGAAGAAGTCTGTCCTGTGAAGACACCTGATGATGATGCATCCAACCTGAAGCCCCGGCTTCTAGTCCCGGCTCTGTCCCGAAGGGGTGTGTGGCTTCGGCCACGTTCTCTTACGTGTTCAGCGAAGCTGATGGGTAACATACATTCCACAATTCTCAAGTTCTACAATTCAATAGGAGACAGAGCCAGCTCTCTAAATTAACAATACAAACCGGGTGACTTCTTACTTCCTCTTGGCTTGAATCCCTGTCTCCTGGGACTGGAGAAATAGGTGGGAAATTGGTGTGTCAGACTCCCTGGCCTGGGTCAGAGAATTACCGAGTTGTGGGCAGCTGGCAGGAAACTTCAGTGATGATCAAGAGTCACGTCCCCTCTCCCCCATTCACTAGCAAAAATTTACTAAGCAATTGTTCTGAATAGAGTGTGGGCAGGGGTGGCAGCTGTTGTGTTCACTGATTTATCCATGGTTCACATCATCCCAGCTGGCACTTAGTGGGTGCTCATCAAATGTCTATTGACTGATGGGTAGTTTCCTGCAGCACAGTCATTTAGGGGAGCCTATTAAATGCAGATTCCTGGGCCCACTGTTGACCTATTGAATTTTAATCTCTGGTGACAGGGACCAGGTATCTGTCATGACTGGGGTCTGCGGTTTATACCGTGCACAGATTTGGCTTCAGATCTCAGCTGTGTCTCTGCTTGGTCTTAGACTAATCATTTCAACCCCTTTTAAGCATTTGTTTCCTCAGTCATAAAATGGATATCACACCGCCAAATACTCAGGGTTGTTGAAGTCAATCTGAGATGATAATAAGCTCAGTTGTCTGGCACATGTGCAGAAGAGAGAAACTGTTAAGTTTGGGCTGGTATCTATAAACGCCCATAATATCTGGGCTAGAGGGTTCAGTAGAGGTCGATTTAGCCCAACTCTTTTGTTTTCTACAGGTATGGAAACAGCCTCAGAGAGGGGACGGTAATTGCAGAAGATTATATAGCCCGTTAGGTTTCTTGAGGGCTTTTATGGATCAGAGAATGTGAAGAGGTTGAGAATCTATTGAGTGGCCTTTAATAAAGGAATCCTTGGGATAAGATGTTTTTGTAAAAGAAGTTAGATATCTCAGGTCAGGTGCCTTCTCATCTGAGTCTCTTGCCAACGAGTAGCCCATTCTGAGGATACAGGGATTAGTGAGAAAGGCCCTATAGCTGGGCAATTAAAGACAAAAGCTTTTGGGTGGCGCTGTTGAGGGCTTCCCTGGGAGGCCCTGTCTGGCACTGCAGCTCTGCCAGGCCAAGGCTGGAGATGGCTAGTCTTGGGGACCCTCCAAGAATGGCCTCTGGGCAATAAGGGGCATAACACCAATCAGAGGTGAGACTGGATCTGGGAGGGACGCTTCTTGGAAACAGCGTCCTGGGAGGCTCTGGCTCTGATGTCTACAAGCAGCAGCAAAAAAGCATGGGCTCAGGAGAGCACACGTCTTTAGTGCTGAAGGTGATGATCCTGGTGACAGTAGTCATGATGACTGTGAGAATCAGCACTTCCTCTTTGCAGGCTACAGAACCAAGCAATTAATTTTACATGCATTGTTCCATTCAGTCTTCTCAAGATCCCTACCTGGTGGAAACTGAGGCTTAGAGAGGTTAAGTAAACTAGCACAAAGCTAGTGAGCACCAGGATTCAAATTCAGACCTATTGGAGTTCAAGGTAGCCAGTAGCATATAAGCTCTGGAAGAGAGGAAAATAACGCTGGCCAGGGCTTCAGGGGATATATATTTCACCCCCATTTTTACAGATGAGGAAACAAAGGACCAGAGAGGTTAGCACTTCCCCCATGAAGTCAGGTACTGTACCAAACACTTTGCATATGTTAGCTCCTCGATCATCATAACACCCTTCTTAAGTAAGTAATTCTATGGTCCCCATTTGTGTAGATGAGAAAACCAAAGCCTGAGAATAAATGACTTGCAGGTGCTCAAAACCAGGCACTCTGACTAGAGGGCCCACGCTCTTAACTCCCTGCGTTGCCCAATACTGGAGTGAGATGTGATGGGCTGGACCAGAGCCTGGGACTGCTGACTCCCAGGCTAGCGCTCCAAAGCTCCATGTAGGCTTTCTCTTGGGATCCATTGTTCCTTAAAAGCGCCCTGAACTAAAGCCCAAAGAGTGAAATCACGCCCTCTGGTTCTGGGAACCTCAAACTGGAGAAGGAAGCTCCTGCTCTGGTGTTCAAGTCTGAGCAGGTGTACTGGGGACTCTCCCTGTACTCTCCTTTCCTCTTCCGGCTGGGAGGGAGCCAGATAGGGTGGGCAGGGTGGGGCAGGCCTTGCTAGCTTGGGATGGGAGGACAGCAGGCGGCAGGAGGGCCCAATAAAACAGGTTGAAATCTTCTCGCCTTTCTGCCTTTACCCAGGTGGTGCCCTCATCTCCTGGCTGGCAAACAGCAGGGCATGATGATGAAAGTTCAAGGCTGGCGTCAGGAGGCCTGGGGGCTCTGGATCTGGCCCTGGCACTCACTCCATGCATACCCTTGACCCTAGGCAGTTTTCTTATCTACGAAATGTGTGGTGATGGTAATGGGAGATCTAAATCCTCTGGGATTTTTAGTTAACACTTTACTAAGAACCTACTATGTGCCTGGCACTGGAGACAGTATGTGCAAAAGCAAACTCAGGCCCTGCTTTCATGGGTCTTTAAAGTCTAGTAGGAAGAGGTCTGAAGATCAAATCTTCACTGTAACTACGCTAAAATGGCAACCGTTACCAGTGTTTTAAAGGTCTGCAGAGCTAAGGCAGCCGGGAATGATGGAAGTGGCAGGAGAGGGAGTTGACAGTCCGAGGAGCAGCAGGGAAGGATACAATGAAGATGTGGTTTACTCGGTCAATGTCCGCAGACAGGGAACAGTATTCCGTAGTCGGATGGCTTACCCAAGAAACTGGGAGGCCAGTGGGCCAGCAGGAAGCTGGCTACTTCAAGGCACTGTGGACATGGTCAGAGAAGGAGTTGAAGTTTTCGGGGGCGAAGTACACAGTGAAGGAAGCCAGAGAGAGAGATAGTTAAGAATATGGGTCAACGCATCTTCCAAAGAAAAGATTTTTTTTAAAAAGCCCCCCCCTCCGAGGAGCCTTCCTTGATTTCTCCACCTTTGACCTATGGTATCCCTCCCTCTCTGGCTGCAGCCCAGCGAGACACTCAAGCCTTTAGGGCAGTCAGACCTGGGCTTTGTTTTCCTGTATTAAACTACATCGTGGCATCAAACGAGGTCCTTTGCTTTCTGAGGCCTCAGTTTCCCCAGCTGTGCCGAAGCAGGTTGTCTCGTAAGGACCCGCCCAGCGCTAACGCAACGTGATTCGGTCGGCAGGAGCAGTGGGCTGCCTGCATTGCTGCGCAGGCATCGGGCTGCTGGCTGACTACCGTCACCCGGCTGCGGGCGCTCTCTTCCCGGGCCGGGGGCCGCGGGCGAGGATCCCGGCGCCACACATTGCGCAGGGAAGTGGGGGTGCGACCCCCGGCTTGCGCGGGCGCCCTGCGGCCCCGCCCCCGCGGCCAGCGGCCCTGCGGCAGCGGGGGCCTGAGCTCCGCCCTCCCTTCTCCCGCCGGCCGCCCTCCCTCCTCCCGCCTCCCTCGCTCGCTCGCTCCCTCCCTCCCCCCGGCCGGCTCGGCGCTGACTCCGCCGCACGCTGCAGCCGCGGCTGGAAGATGGCGGGGAACGACTGCGGCTCGCTGCTGGACGAGGAGCTCTCCTCCTTCTTCCTCAACTATCTCGCGGACACGCAGGTAAGATCAGCAGGGGCCACGGCCGGGTAGCCAGGGCCGCTGAGCTGCGGGGGCTGCCTCCGCAGCCGCGGAGGCCGGGAGGCAGCGGTGGGCGCATTGAGGGGATCGGGGGTTCCAGACTGCAGAGGCCCCCTTCCATGCACCCTGCGATGCACTTCTTTCTGGGGACAGGGAGCTGGAGGTCCCCCCACCACGCATGCCGGACCGTTGAGGTCGCTACGGCCGCCGGGGAGGGTCTAGCCTTGGTTGCTTGGAGTCCGGCCCACCCCTACCCCCCTGCCAGCTGAGCTGGGGGATTCGGTGCTTCCTTGAAGAGGTTGAGCCGCGTCAGGTGTGGGGGACCCTCATGCTGAGTCTGGGTGCAGAAGGCGCGCCCTTAGGCTCCCGGCACTTGCTGCCGTACTTTCACGTGGACTTGTGGCCCCGGCGCAGGCGCCTGTCCCGGTCCCCGGAGTCCCCTGATCCTCCGGTCTCGGGTACCAGGTCTGCTACAGCTAGCCCCCTCGAGGCTCTCCAAAAGCTCCCGCAGCGCGGAGTTTTCTGCCAATTGCCCGCTGAAGGCATAGGGGTCTGCAGGGCACGTGGACATGCGGGCGGGGATAGCACCTTCCTGGTTTCGCTACCCGGTGGAGTCCCCGGGGGCGAAAGCCCGGCAGGATGGGGCCGGAGGACTGTCTGGGGGCGTCTGGGTCCCCCTGCAGCGCGCGGCCCCTGGTGCGCACTCGGCGATGCTGGGGGAAGGGAAGGCGAGGCGGCGAACCGGGCTCAGGCTGCGCCTGGGAGACCCACTGGCGACACGCGCGTGACAGGGGAGGGTGCTCCGTTGGGCCGGGAGGGGCGAGGAAGCTGGTTACTTGGAAACGGGGGCGGCGGGGGGGGGGGGCGGTTGCTGCTGGGATAAACTGCCCGGAAAATGCCCGCACAGGGAGTGCGCGCCCCCTACCCGTTCCCCAGTTTTCCCCACCCCATGCCTGTTGCAAGCATAAAGTTTGGCCCCATAGTTAGGGTTTTTTTCTACGGCCACCCCGGCACGGGTAGCGGGGAGGCTGGGGGTGCAGCCGAGCCGCGAATGAGACCCCGGATGCGGGTGCACGCCGGAGGCAGAGGGGCTGCTGGGCTCTACCGGGCGCGGCTTGCTAGGGCTGGTTTGGTACCTGGAGTCTGAGCGCCGGTGCCGGCTTGTTTTGCATAACACTGGAAGGGAGGGGGAGGGGGGCGGGATGTGGGAGGGGAGAGAGGGAAACTTTGCTTCTTGTTATATCTGCCTGTCTTTGGGCGGCAGCAGCTGTCATGGGACCGGGTGGGCGGGGAGAGGCTTGCTAGCTGACTCCTTGCCTTGAGATGCGACTTGGAGGGGACGCAGCAGCCAAGACGTTCAGCTCTGGGGGACTCTGGGTGGCGAGTCCCGCTGGCTGCTGGAACCGCGCGATGTGGCGGGGTGTCGCCGAGAGGAAGCCCGCCACACGCAGAAGAAGGCCGGTCCCTGATCGCTGCGGACGTCCATGCGTCAGGGAGCCGCGGGGCCTCGTGGTCGGTGGCGGGATCGCTTGGGTGGGTTCCGGGCACGGGCCTCAGGGGCTAGTGGCGTATGATCGTGCTTCTCCAGGCCCGGGGAAAAGTGATGAATGGTCTGCGCGCGGTAGTGTGTGTTTGTGTGCACACGCCGCGCGCATCGGGCGCGTACCTTTACCTCTGACGAAACTGCAGTGGAGCTCCAGTGGCAGTCACCGGGTGCCGGCACTCGCCCCGGGCCCCTGTCTGCTCCGAAGGCCGATCCCAGCCTCGGCACCACCACCGCGCCCACAGCCCCCTAGCCCCCAGCCCTCTAGCCGACAGCATGGGACCGGGGGGACTGGATACAGGGTGGGCAGAGTTGCTGCTAGACAAGTTCTACCCTCGGCCCTCTCGCTTGTCCGGGGGTATCTCCAAACCCCTCTACTAAGACGCGGATATAGGAGGCCTGAAATAGCCAGACTCGTCCAGAGACCCACAGGAAGAACTCGTCCACTTTGGACCCGACCCTAGGTTTCAACACCATCTTCTGTGTTCTTCGGCTCACATTTGCCCTTTTAGCCGTCCAGAGTGCCTACCTAGCAGACAAATTTCACCAAAGGAAACTAGAAATTTGGGTAATCGTGTATCAGCAGAAGCAGTGCAGTGGAAGTTAATCTGGGACGTTTTGCTTTTTTTATGTAACCACGTGATGGGCTGAGGCCCTTCGGGTGATCTCTGCCGTCCCAACTTGGGAAGTGTAATTGATAGGGGGAGCTTGGCAGCCGCCCCTAGAAGGCTCCGAGAACCAGCCGGAAGAGGACCTGGGCGGGTCTTCGCCGGCCTCCTCATTTTACAGTTGGGGATCGAGGCTGTGAGGGCTGGACGGCTGGTACAGGACCACGCAGCCAGTGGGTGACAGAGCCACCCAGGGCTCCTGACTCCAGGTCCTGTGTGTTACCTCGAAATAGCACTGGACTTGGAGTCAGAAGGCCTGAGTGGAGTCTCCTTCCCCACTCTCTGGCTGGGTGACCCCGGAGCAAGCCATTTTAACCCTCGAGCCTCCTTTCTCCCATCTGTCAAATGGGGCTGGTGATGCCGGCAAGAGAAGCCCAAGGCCCGGTGGTTGGGGGTGAGCACTCTTTGCATGTGAAATGTCTGGTCCTTCCTGTAACTTCCTCTCCTCCCCCTGGACCCTCCCTGGCCCTCCCCTTCACCGTCTCCCCCTTTGGAAGGCGTGGGGAGAGTGAGTAGAAAGGTAATTTATCAGCTTTATCCCAAAGACTTGTCTTTGGCAGCTAATCCTGGGTTAGATAGAGGGAGGATTTCTGTTGTGGAGACTTAACTTATACCCATTCAGGTCAAAGTTCAGAAATTCAACAGATTAAGGGTTGTGAAAGTTTCTTGGAAAGGTTTGGGGCATGTGTCGCAAAGGACTTTGTGTTGGCTTCTCCTTGTTCCGGGCCCCTGCCTGTAGTGCCCTCACCCACCATCCCTGTGTGGCCCTCTCCTCTAGCAGGCCTCTTTAGCCCAGCTTGCCCTGCTTTCCCTAGCCTCTGGTTGTCTTAGTCTGTGTTATACAACCAAGCATTTTGTGTGTGAATCCTGTGGCCCAGTAAGATTCTGGAACTAGAGTTGTGCCTTTCATGTCTTTGTGCCCCTGTGTCACCTGTCACCGTGCTGAGCTCCTTTGCTTAGCTCTTGGCTAGGCACAGAAATGACAGACAAGGGACGCTCTCAGGCTGGTTGGGGGGACAGCTGGGCCCAGTATGGGGAGAGAGGAATGCAGAGGGCTGCAGCTGTGGGCAGTGACTTAGGCTCCAGAGACCACATAGTAAGCCTACACTAAATATGGGTTGTTTGAAGACACTTGGGACATCAATCATAGATGTGCAAACTGTCAGAGATGGCAGGATCTTTATAAATCATCAAGTCCAACCCCTTATCATTTAAAAATATTTAATAATAGAATTGTTAGGAAACACTGGCAAGCATAAAGAAAAAAAATGAAAATATGTAATCTTACCCAAACATAACCACCATTAATTTTTATATGTGTTTTCTGACTTTTTCTTTTCTATTGATTCCTATGGATTTTATCTTTTGTACAAAAATGGAATCATTCTTTGTATAGTAATTGTAACTTGGAATCACACTGTTCCAACATGCTTTTTTTTGTCCTCCAAACAATATACTTTCCACATCAGCAAGTATTCTACCTAGTATCTTAATATCTTAATGGTTATGTAATATTGAGGGTTGAACCAAAAGGTATTTAATCAATCCTTTATTGTTAGTCATGTAAGTAGTTGTATATATATATATTTTTTTGTTCTTGTAAGCCATGCTGAAATGAATATCTCTGCGTATGTCTTCTTTTCTTCATTTAAATTCCTAGAAATGAATTACTCTGTCAAAGGAACTATGCAGGCGTTTGGTAAACACATTTCTGGATTGCCTTCTAGAAAGATTGTGCTAATTTGCACACTAGCATTGTGTGGGAATACCCAGTTGCCCATTACCCAGAAAACTCTTGGCATTTTAATTGTTTTTCATTTTTACCAGTCTATTCATCAATAAATTTTGTCACCTTATTGGTTTAATGTGCATTTCTTTTTTTTTTTAATTTTATTTTATTTTTAAACTTTACATAATTGTATTAGTTTTGCCAAATATCAAAATGAATCCGCCACAGGTATACATGTGTTCCCCATCCTGAACCCTCTTCCCTCCTCCCTCCCCATACCATCCCTCTGGGTCGTCCCTGTGCACCAGCCCCAAGCATCCAGTATCGTGCATCGAACCTGGACTGGTAACTCGTTTCATACATGATATTTTACATGTTTCAATGCCATTCTCCCAAATCTTCCCACCCTCTCCCTCTCCCACAGAGTCCATAAGACTGTTCTATACATCAGTGTCTCTTTGGTTTAATGTGCATTTCTTTGATGACTTGTGCTGCTGAACCTTTTCCCCAAATGATTATGGGCCATTTATGGTCTGTTCTGTGAAATGTCGTGTTAGTAAAATTGGCCCATTTTTCAGTTGGTATGCTGTTTCCTTGTTGTTCTAAAACTGGATCTGAACACCCGAAGGAGCACCTGCCACATGGAGAACTGGAAAAAATGGCTTGACTAGTGTTGACTTGCTTGGTCTGGGATGCTGCTGCCTCCACAGCCCCTGAAACCAGGGGTAACTTCTTTTCCAAGTCAAAGTTCTGGCCATCTATGGGGCAGGTTGAAGTGCAACCTTTGCTGGGTGCCTTTACCCACTCTTCATCTGTGTGAGACCCAGGAGACTTAACTCTTTCACCTGAGCGCAGAAGGGGACACATTTGCTGGCTCTGTTTACCAGAGACCCAGGGTTCACTTTCACTGGGGCTTCCCAGCTGGTGCTAATGATCAGGATGCTTGTGGAACCCAGGAAAGGCAGTGGCCCAGCAACTGGGCCCTGGGGTTTATGTTTCCCCTTCACCCTAGGGCTTTCCTCTCCCCAGCTGCTGCAGGCTAGCCAGAAGCTTCAGCATTGCCAGCATGTGAGTCACCCTCTTCCTTCTCTCTCTAGAACAAAAGAAGGAATACTGGTTTGAGTCAGAAGAAGCCTTGCAAATGGGGGCTTATGCTGGGAAGCGAGTTCCTAACATAAGCATTGCAGTATTAATAGCTATCTCCTCCTGCATTATCATCATCATCAATGCCAGTTATTGAGCATCCTCTATGTGCTGTGTGCTCTGCTGAGCCTTCTGTTTGCATTATTACATTTTGTTCTCATAAAGATTCTACAAAGTATAGATGTCATTATTCCCATTTTACAGCTGAGGCATTTTCAGAAAACTCATTGACTTGCTGAAGATGATCTACCTGCATTACCTTGGAATAAGTGGAAATGCCAGGATCAGTGGGCAAGGTCCCCAGACCTCTTGATTCCAAGTTCCATGAAGACAGGGACTACTCTTTTTCTATTAATTGTCTTCTAGCACCTTGAGCAAATGAAGGCAAATTGTCAAGAGAGAAGGCAGAACTACTTCTCTAGGCTTCTGTTCCTCAATCTATGAAATGGGGATACTAGGCCCTAACTCTCAGGATTGGAAATTAAATAATAGAATGTACATAAAATGAGCATCTGTTGTGCACAAAACTTTGAATCCTTCTGTCTCTGAAACACTTTAGAAGGGCAAGATCAAGGATAGAAGGATAGAATTAACTCCTGCCCATACAAACTTTTCTCTGTAAGAAAGGGAAGCACAATTCTTGTGATAAGGATGGAGGGAACCCAAATAAAGTCATTTAGAAGAGAATGAGCAGGGTTGTTTACTGTCTCTCCCTCTCCAACATAGTTGAATGCCTCAATTACATCCTGTGGACACTCAGCTGATGAGGAATCAATTGAACTGGATTGACCTTCCTGTTACTCTCCCTGATTTCCAGTCTGGGTCCTTGTCCATTCACAACTGGGTTCCTGTATTTACTATCACACCAGACTTTGTCCTCTCCTGATTGTCCTCAGCCCCGATGGCAGATCAGTCCTCCTAGAGCATGTGTCTGATGCCACCCCGTTGCTCACACATCATGCATGGCTCCTTGTTGTGCTTAGTTGCTCAGTGTCTGCGACTCTTTGAGACCCCGTGGACTGTAGCCCACCAGGCTCTTCTGTCCGTGGGGATTCTTCAGGCAAGAATACTGGAGTGGGTTGCCATGCCCTCCTCCAAGGGATCTTCCCAACTCAGGGACTGAACCCAGGTCTCCTGCATTGCAGGTGAATTCTTCACTGTCTGAGCCACCAAGTACTCTTAAATGCAAACCTGAAGTTTAACTTCATGTGCTAAGGCCTTCAGGTACTCGAGGTTGAAGAGTTAGGCCCCTGACTTTATCCCAAGCTGTCTGCTTTCTCTTTGGGATCCTGGCCTGCCCCAGGCTATGTCATGAATCTTCCAGGAGGTATTGGCTCATGCAGCTATGTTCTGTCTCCTGTTGGAATTTCTTCTATTTGCGTTATTCATCCTGCATAAGACTCAGCTCCCATGCTATCATTTTGGTGACATCTCACATCCAGGTACCACTGCTCCATCCCATGTGTAACAGAGAGCATTCTGAAGTCAGCCTGCTTGGTTTGAGTCCTGGTTCTGTGATTTACCAGCAGTGAGACCTTTGGTATGTCACGTGACTTCTCCAAATTTCCATTTCCTCAGGTGTAGAGATAACGATAAATAGTACTTCCATGATAAAGCTGTTTCACTATGGAGTCAATGAAAATCAAAGGACATATGGATTTAAAGCACCTCACAGAATGCATGGCATAGAAGTACCCAACGATAGATGCATCTCTTGTAACATATGTCTCCTTAAGTGTTTAGGAAATCACTCCAGATTGTTAAGCTCCATGAGGGCAAGGATTTTTGTTCACTTTGTTAAACACTTTTTTCCCACAATGAATAGACAAATGCCTGGAACACAGTAGCCATTCAGAATCCTCACTGGGTGAGTAAATGAGCTAGACTATGAGCCTCTTCAGAGCACGTGTTCATCAGACGAGGCAGATTAAAAAATCTTTTGGAATGACCTGAAAGTTCCTCTCCAGACATTCATCCCCAGCATTTTAATATATTCATAGCCTACCTGTGTTTCAAGCCCCTGCTCACACGTGACCACTCTGGAAAGCCTGTGAAGCACACTGTTCTGCTGACATGGAGGGTGCCACTTACTCTCTGCTAGTGCTTTGTTTTATTTTCCGTGCAGCACAGGATCTCAGTTCCCTGACCAGGGATCAAACTCATGTCCCCTGCAATGGAAGTGTGGAGTCTGAACCACTGGACCGCCTGAGAAAGCTGTGCCTGTGTGCTTTTATCCCTATAACTAGAATGACAGCTCAGGAAGGGCAAGAAAAAATATTTTTATCCTAGTCTGGCTTTGTGTTTACCCGTTAGGTAGGCAAATTTTTGAGCAGAACAATGTTTTATATGACTAGGTGTCAGGTTCTCTGCAAAGAACTTCGTATTTTAAACATTTTATCATGGAAAAATAGCGAACGTACAAGGCCAGTGGCAGGAAGGGAATCGAGAATATCCATGCCACTGTCACCTGGCTTTGGCCATTTTTGACAAGCGGCCACTGTTGTTCATCCACTCACAGACCACATGTCATCTGTGGCTGTTCAGTGTGTATCTGTGAAGAGACTTGAATACTGTTGCAACGGTTTCTTGCAGTGTGAGATTGCTTCTGTTTTCCCCATTTTGTAAGTGATGAACTTGAAGCACGGAGAGGTTAAAGCAGTCATGCAGGGTCTGGGAGCTAGTGAGTGTCTAACCTGGGATTTGAACATGGGTTCTTGAGCAGCTCCTGGTGGCGCAGATGGTAAAGCATCTGCCTACAATGCGGGAGACCTGGGTTCGATGCCTGGGTTGTGAAGATCCCCTGGAGAAGGAAATGACAATCCATTCTAGTACTATTGCCTGGAAAATCCCATGGACAGAGGAGCCTGCTAGGCTACAGTCCATGGGGTCACAGAAGAGTCGGATATGACTAAGTGACTTCACTTTCTTGAGCAGCTCACTCTCCTTGGCTTGGGAGGGCCCTTGCTGCTAAGTTGCTTCAGTCGTGTCCGACTCTGTGCGACCCCATAGAGGGCAGCCCACCAGGCTCCCCCATCCCTGGGATTCTCCAGGCAAGAACACTGGAGTGGGTTGCCATTTCCTTCTCCAATGCATGAAAGTGAAAAGTGAAAGTCAAGTAGCTCAGTCGTGTTGACTCTTCACGACCCCATGGACTGCAGCCTACCAGGCTCCTCTGTCTATGGGATTTTCCAGGCAAGAGTACTGGAGTGGGGTGCCATTGCCTTCTCCAGGAGGGACCTTGGAGCACATCAGATCAACCCCTACCATTCCCAGAAGAAGGGAGGGACCCTGGGCAGAGAAGGAGAAGCCACCTTGTTGGACGAGGCCTAGGTCTCCTACTCCCTGACTAGTTCTTTTGCGGTATCAGAACTTGAGGGGAGGGTGGGTCTTGGCTCTAGGGGAGGGACAGGGTGATGGTCCGAGGAGAGCCTCTGCTGCCCGAGGTGGCCAGGCTTTGTGGTGGCTGTAGAGTCCTGGGGTGCAGATCACCACCTCCTGGAACAGGCTGCACGTTCTTCCAGCTCTCACTGTGCCTAAACCCCGGTGGGTTCACCCATTCCTCTTGCAGTTGACCTTTGTTTTTCAGTCGCTCAGTCATGTCTGACTCTTTGCAACCCCCATTGACAACAGCACACCAGGCTTCCCTGTCTGTCACCAACTCCCAGAGCTTGCTCAAATCATGTCCATTGAGTCAGTAATGCCATCCAATTGTCTCATCCTCTGTCATCCCCTTCTTCTCCTGTGTTCAATCTTTCCCAGCATCAGGGTCTTTTCCAATGAGTCGGCTCTTCACATCAGGTGGCCAAAATATTGGAGCTCCAGCATCAGTCCTTCCAATGAATATTAAGGATTGATTTCCTTTAGGGTTGACTGGTTTGATCTCCTTGTAGTCCAAGGGATTCTCAAGAGCCTCCTCCAACACCGCAGTTCAAAAGCATCAATTCTTCAGCACTCAGCCCTCTTTATGGTCCAACTCTCACATCCATATGTGACAACTGGAAACACCATAGCTTTGGCTATACAGATCTTTGTTGGCAGAGTAATGTTTCTGCTTTTTAACATGCATTTGACCTTGGGTTTTCTCATTAGGCGCTCAGGACCGTCCCTTGAGGGAGACAGGGTTGGGAGACAGAGCTGAGAGGAGGAAGCTGGCCTGAAGGCACATAGCTAGCTAGGCTCTGGTGGCAGCAAGGCTCCAGGGCTCCTGCCCTGCCCTTCCTTTAAGGCAGAGGCTGAGCTGCCACCCGGGCCCCAGGTCTAGAGTAGGAGGCCAGAGAGACTTTTACAAGTCAAGGGCAAAGTCTTTGATTAATTATCCCCAAAGGCCTGTAATTACTGCTCTGTCTTTTAGGGAAGAAAACAAAGGTTTGCTCTAATTATTTGTTTCAGTGGCTGAGAGGGCTTTGAATCCTAGGATTGTACCCTGCTTGGGGTGAGCCCTGTGGCCTTTGGCACAAGAGTTTGTGTGTGTGCGTGTGTGTGTGTGCCTTAGCACTTTTATCTAGGAAATAGGACTGATAGTAGCACATACTTAAGGGGTTTTCTGGGGAAGGGAATGGCAACCCACTCCAGTATTCTTGCCTGAAGAATTCCCTGGACAGAGGAGCCTGACGGGCTGCAGTCCATGGGGTTGCATGCACGACCGAGTGACTAACACTTTCACTTGGGCTTCACTGGTGGCTCAGATGGTAAAGAATCTGCCTGCAACGCAGAAGACCTAGGTTTGGTCGCTGTGTTGGGAAGATCGCCTAAAGAAGGAAATGGCTACCCACTCCAGTATTCTTTGCTTGGAGAATCCCATGGACAAAAGCCTGACGGGCTAGTCCATGGGGTTACAAAGAGACGGACGGTACTGAGCAACTAACACTTTTACTTTTTCAAGGGGTTTTACAAAAGGCTGTTTGAGATGATGTCTGTAAAGTGTTTAGAAATGCTCAGTATATAGGAGCCATTGTTAAAAAACAGACAAATATAATTCAGACGTTGCTATTTATCTTCCCACTGAACTCTTGGTCCTTGATCCTGTCTTAGCCCTGAGGTTCCTAGTATTATGATTTGCTTCACCCTATCTTTCTGGGGGGACTGGAGAGGAATCCCCTCCAGCCTTAGCCAAGTATTCCCATGCTGACTTTTCGAAAAGCAAATCCAGTTAGATGCTACTTAAAGAGAGGAGAAGAAATATCCGTGATTAAGAGCTCTGGGCTATGGAGTTTAATTGCCAAGGGTTTAAATTTGTATTCTGCCATTTACTAGCTGTGTGACCTTCACCAAGTGTCTTAACCTCTCTGACCCCAGTTACCTCATGCAAAATTGGTGATAATTATAGTATGTTCTTAAGATAACTGCAGGAGAGAAATGTGCCTGCCACATTGCCTGACATATAGTAAGCACCCACCTGACATATAGTAAGCCCCTGTGAAGACGACAGTGGTAATTATGTAAATACACCAAGGTAAACTTGAGCTTTCAGGGAGTTGGGAGTGCCTTAGAGACCATCTTGCTCAATGCCCTTACCTTGAGGTGAAGAAGCAGACAGGGAGCAGACTAGGGAATGCCTTCATATCGCCCAGCCTGGCTGCTGTCTGCTTGGCCAGAGCTGGCTCTGCATAGCAGGGACTCAACTGTCTGGGACCCACTGTCTGGGAACTCAGCCGGGCGAGCCCTGCTTGGCTGAGATGGATGCTCCCCGGCAGCTCTGCTGCTGTGTTTTTTCCTTGTGCTTGCCTGGCAGAACAGAGTCATTTAGCAGAGGGAGAGTGAGGAGACGTTAGAAACCAGGCCCTGAGCAGTTGCAGCAGCCGGCCCACGAGTGGCTCCCTGATGTTGCCATGGCAAACAGCCTTGGCAACGTGGCTGCTTGAACCTTATTTCTGGTCTCAGGCTCTTCTCAGAGAAGTGTGGTACCCAGGACATTGGGGAGGGCCCTGCCCTGCTTCTTTGGCACTGAGGATGACCCAGCTTCCATGCTGCTAGTGACCCCAGACCCCGACACCCCCTGCTCAAAACATCTGCAGGCTCATCCTCAGTGACCTGCAGAAGCAAGCTCCTTAGTACAGCATCCAAGACCTCAAATGCTTACCCATTTATCCATCTATCTGTCCATCTATTATTCCAGTACTGTTGACCATGTAGCACTGTACCCATTGCCACAAGAGCAGAACAATATATTATTTTTAACATGAATCCTGGTGTTCCTAGACTGCCCTCCTCTTCAACCATATCCTTCAACAGTGATGATGATAAGAACAGTTAAAAACTGCTAACCCTTTCAAGAAGAGCATTTAATTTCAGAGGAACCCTATGAAGTGGGGTTTACCCAACTTTGCAATTGGGTAAACTGAGGCTGACTTCCAGTTTATGGTACTAATATTGTTGTGCAGTTCCTTGCCTATACCTGGCAACCCCTAGGACCCCTACCATGAGGTATCTGTTGCCCCTCCCCAACTCCAGCAGCATCCTTCAAGGCCTCAAGGGCTGCCTCCCCTAAATCCCCCTCTGAGAATTGCTCCCCCTTTGCTCTGTGATCCTATAGTCTATGACAGAATTTACATCTCCTATCTTCATTTTGTATTCTGTCACCCTGATTAGTTTATATCTGTCCTTTAGCCACTCCAAAACAAAGCAAATGGGGAAACTGGCTATGAGGGTTTTGAATGTCCTGGTGAGGCATCAGCAAAGGTTTTTGTTAGTATTGTTGTTAATAACAGTAAGCATAGAAAGTAGCTAACATTTCATGACCACTTAATATGTGCCGGTACTAAGATAGGAACTTCAGGTACATTGTCAGGTAAAGGATTCTCAGCTACTTGGAGAGGTCGGTGCTATGACAAACCAGAAAACTAAAGCTACCAGATGTTCAGTGACTTGCCCTCTGTCACCCAGACAGACAATGGAAAGGCTGGGATTTGAGCCTAGGTCTGCCTGGCTTCAGAGCACATGGTCTTATCCACTGCAGTGTGACCAATCTGGCTGAGCATATAACAAGGACTGGAATGGGGTGATGGACAGCGGGATGGAGGCGTCTAAACTTGGCCTCAGCTTGGGGGTGCTCACTGGAAGTGAGTGGATGTGGAAGAGAAGAGACAGAGTGCAGGGGGCTCAAAGTGGCGTCCCTATAGCAGAGATGGGGGTGCTGTGGGGCACAGAGGAGAATTTGCTTTGGGGGAAGATTTGTATGGGGAGGAGACCTGTATTTATTTTGGACCTTCCCTGGAGCCTTGTTAAATGCAGAACTCTGGTCCCAGCCTGTGATAACTTTTATGTGTTTATTCTTTATGTTCTCTCTTCTCTGACCAGTCAGGACCAGAGCTTTCTAAGGAAAGGGATCTTGTCAAGATGGTTCAATATCAGATCTCCCAATGCCTTGACAGTGGCTGGTATACTGTAGGCCCCCAATAAATATCTGTTGAATTATTAAATGAATGAACAAATGCCGTTTGATCTTTCAGGAAAGTCACCAGCCATTTGCCTGGCCGCAGAAGCCTCTTCTCTGTGTGTGGAGCTAGGATGTGTGGGTGAGCGGGGAGTTTAGGAGGATTGTGCTAGTCCGCACAAGGAACCCACTGCCCTTGTCTCCAAGATAAGCCTTGCACACAAAGGAATCAGAGGACAAACATCTTTTGGAGCCTCCAGAACCCCCTATCAGAACACACCTCTAGTGGGCAGGTCTTTGTGGAATGTTAAAACACTCAGTCTGTTGCTCTGGCCCGACTGGGGAGGGGCTCAGAGCTTCCAGAATCTACAGGGAGGGATTTGGTCAAATGTCGCCACGTCTTCCAGGGAGACCAAAACCAACACCTTACACCGGGCCTCATGTCCATTGCCCAGCTGCTTATTCCATTGGGTCTGGCCCTAACTCTGGAGGAAAAAAGTAGAGAGGGAATTCAGAGAGGTAAAGGGATCATTCAGGAACCCAGGACTGTACTCTCCAGCCCAAGAGGATTAGCTCCAAGCCAGATCCATCATTCCTTGTTCAGAATCACCTGGAGACTCAGTCTCTTCCATAGAAGATCACCCCTCACCCTTCCCACCTAGGGCCAATTCACTCCTTGTTTACACACAGTTCTTACAAGCTTGGGAGTCCTGTCCAAGCCTCAGGACATTAGAAGCAGCAAGTCAATTCTGTTAGTGTGTCCATGCAAGCATGGGGTGTGGGGTGCATGGCAGAAACACGTGGATTCAGCATGAAAGCCACTGGCGCCTGAGCAAGCAGCCCCCTTATTCTGAATACATTACTTTGCAAAAGTACAAAGCTAATGCACCATAGAGACGGTGTATCATCCCGGAGGAAAGGTATATACTAATCAGTGGTCTCTGTTCAAGGAAGCAAGAAAGTAAAATGTATTTTGGTGTCACTGTCTAAAACAGGAGGTCTATCAAGAGGAGGAAAAATTTCAAAGTTGTCTATAAATGAAGCTTATTGTGAGCACACATTATTTCTTGATAATGGCTGATAAAGAAGGAGTTAGTCTAGCTGTAAAAGTTTCTTTGAAAGTTGATGCAATCTTGTCACGTGAGAGGTTGTCTTTTGGATTTCCAAGGCTGCATGGAGTAATAGAAAGGGCCTATGTCACATGCTGATTGGCTTCAAGAAACTGTGTAGCATCGTGATGAAAGAAAGCTGACCGTCTGTTTTAAATCTTAGCTCTATGGCTATTAGCTGTGTGACCCAAGGAGTTAGCCACTCTGTGCTCTCATTTGCCAGCTCCCAAATGGGAATAATAATAGCTCCTGGGCTTCCCTGGTGGCTCAGAGGTTAAAGTGTCTGCCTCCTATGCGGGAGACCCGAGTTTGATCCCTGGGTCGGGAAGATCCCCTGGAGAAGGAAATGGTAACCCACTCCAGTATTCTTGCTTGGAGAATCCCATGGACGGAGAAGCCTGGTAGGCTACAGTCCACGTGGTCACAAACAGTCGGACACGACTGAGCGACTTCACCTTCACCTTCACCTTCAAATGGGAATAATAATAGCTCCTACCTGCCAGAGTTGGTAGAACTAATCAGTAGTTCTCAGCCATGACTGCATATCAGAATCATCAGTGTAGTTTAAAAAAAAAATAATAATTATACGTCTGAGGCCATCCCAGACTTATTGAATGAGGATCTTTGAGAGCAGCCCCTTAAGTGTCTGTGTTTTTCGAAAGCTCCCTGTCATAGACACACTTCTTTGGTCCTAAACAATCAGATACTATTCATAGAGTGTCTGGAATGAACTCCGTTGTCTCCTCCCTTCTCTGTCCTTCTAGCTTTAGTCCAGAGCACAGGATACAGATGACCCAGAAGCAGATACAAGGCCCCTTTATGATGCCTGTGTAAAGCAGAGTGACTTCCTTATCTGGCATTTCTGCTTGACCTTCACATTAATCTCATGTTATAGCAAGAGGTGATTGCAGCCATGAAATTAAAAGACGCTTACTCCTTGGAAGGAAAGTTATGACCAACCTAGATAGCATATTTAAAAGCAGAGACATTACTTTGCCAACAAAGGTCCGTCTAGTCAAGGCTATGGCTTTTCCAGTAGTCATGGATGGATGTGAGAGTTGAACTGTGAAGAAAGCTGAGCGTCGAAGAATTGATGCTTTTGAACTGTGGTGTTGGAGAAGACTCTTGAGAGTCCCTTGGACTGCAAGGAGATCCAACCAGTCCATCCTAAAGGAGATCAGTCCTGGGTGTTCTTTGGAAGGACTGATGCTAAAGCTGAAACTCCAGTACTTTGGCCACCTCATGCGAAGAGTTGACTCATTGGAAAAGACTCTGATGCTGGGAGGGATTGGGGGCAGGAGGAGAAGGGGGTGACAGAGGATGAGATGGCTGGATGGCATCACCAACTCGATGGACATGAGTTTGAGTGAACTCCAGAAGTTGATGATGGACAGAGAGCCCTGGCGTGCTGCAATTCATGGGGTCGCAAAGAGTCGGACATGACTGAGCGACTGAACTGAACTGATAGCAAGAGGAGAGAGTATGTGCATGCTAATTCACTTCAGTTGTGTCCGACTCTCTTGGACCCTATGAACTGTAGCCCACTAGGCTTCTCTGTCCTTGGGGATTCCCCAGGCAAGAACACTGGAGTGGGTTGCCATTCTCCTCCAGGGGTATTCCCGACTCAGGGATCGAACCCGCGTCTCTTGTGTCTCCCGCACTGGCAAACAGGTTCTTTTACTACTAGCACCACCTGAACAGCTTTCCCACTTTACAGAGGGGCAAGTGGAGCCGCAGAGGGTGATCGGATATGATCCTGCAGTGAATCAGATATTTGTCTTTGCCCCTCTGTCTGTCCCACTAAAGCCTCAGCCACACACACACACACATTTCTGGGGTAACTCAGGAGGTGGGGATCGTGATGACTGCAAAGGGTGTGCGTGGGTTGGAAGAAGGAGAAAGGAGGGAGCTCGAGGGAAACTAGGCTGCTTACAGACCCTTAAAGACCCATCTATAGGCTGGTGCAGGTTGTCCTACCTGGCCCTCTGATGGTGTAGAGCTGGAAGCCACTTCTCCTGATGCCCAATTAGTTGTCCTCCCAGCTCTATGTGCTGCTTCTATGGAGAAGACAGGGTTTGGCTCCAGTGATAATAGGAGTAATCTTCCAGCTAGTGTGGTGAGGCCTTTGCACATGCTGTTGCCTCTGTCAGGAATGCTCTTCCCAGGCCCCCTCGCCTCCTCCAGATCTGCTGAGATATTACCTCCTCAGAGAAGCCTTCCCTGGTCTTCCTGTTCTGTGCACTTTCTGTTGCAGTACCATGCTCTCTTTTCTTTAAGGTATTTAATCATCCCAGGTACTTTCTTGTTTACTACTTTTTGTCCCATTGACTGCCTATTGCCCCATCAGAACTGGATATTGCCTATCTGGTTCCCACTGCACCCCCAGAAGCTAGCCTAGGGCCTGATGCATGGTTGTCGTTCATTGAATATTTCTTGAATGAATGAATTGTGTTGAGCCTTTAATCT
Organism: Bubalus bubalis; assembly: GCF_019923935.1. Lineage (NCBI taxonomy): Eukaryota > Metazoa > Chordata > Mammalia > Artiodactyla > Bovidae > Bubalus > Bubalus bubalis. The sequence continues at coordinate 50,135,054 of NC_059165.1, read as the reverse complement.
GTACTGGCTATGTGCTGAGCTCACCTAACTCTCCCAACAGCCCCAGGACATAGAGCCCCAAACTTCAGATGAGGGGCCTGAGGCTCAGAGGGTGAGTGTGGGCCAGGGTCTAGCTCCTCTGCTGCCCAAGCCACACACAGGCACATGGGGTCCCAATAGCACCCTGCCCCCAAGGAGTCATGCCCCAGTGCTCCGATGACCTCATACCACTTTCTTCCTTGGGTTGGGCAACAGCACCACCCTCTCTTGTGGGTGTCGCCATGGGCACCTGTCCAGCAACACCCAGGCCTCCAGCACTTGCCCTTTGTCCTCGTGGCCAAGGGAGTGGCTGCCTGGCGCGCACTTTGTAGACCAGCCCCCTGCAGGAATGTGGCTGTCTCCCACCTCTGGAGGTGGTCTCAGACCAGTCAGTGCAGCAGGTGAGCCTGGAGGACAATGATGGTATCTTGTGCATGTGTGCTAAGTTGCTTTTGTTGTGTCTGACTCTTTGCGGCCCTATGGACTGTGGCCTGCTAGGCTCCTCTGTGCATGAGATTCTCCAGGCAAGAGTACCGGAGTGGGTTGCCATGCCCTCCTCCAGGGGATCTTCCCAACCCAGGGATGGAACCCGCCGCACTTACATCTCCTGCATTGGCAGGTGGGTTCTTTAGCACTAGCACCACCTTCCTAGAAGCTTGTTTCCCTAGGGACAAAATGGGCCCAGTTTAGTGGATTGAAGTGTGGGGAGAGCAGAGTGGGCGAGAGACTGGTTTCGTGAAAGACAGTTTTTCCATGGCCCAGTGGGGAGGGGGATAGAGGTCTCAGGATGGTTCAAGCACATTACGGTTATTCTGTACTTTATTTCTATTATTATTGCATTGGTTCCACCTCAGATCATCAGGCATTAGATCTTGGAGGTTGGGCACCCCGGGCTAGAGAATGAGGTCAAAAGCATGAGAGGAAGGAGGGAAATGTAGAATCTACCCCAGAATGAGAAGTCCTCTTTTGCTCAAGTTCATGCATGCTAAGTCACGTCAGTCATGTCCAACTCTTTGCAACCCCATGGACTGTAGCCTGCCAGGCTCCTCTGTCCAAGGGATAATCCAGGCAAGAATACTGGAGTGGGTTGCCATGCCCTCTTCCAGGGGATCTTCCTGACCTGGGGATCAAACCTATATCTCTTATTTGCTCAGGTGACTTCAGTAAATTTTCAAGGATCCAGTTGTGGGACAACCAGAGGAGGAGAGGTGTCAGTTGGTTCCAGTAATGGACTCAGCCTGGGGTCTGGATTGTGAGGGTCAGTGGAAGGCAGAGTAGAACAGTGGTTAAGACTGGAGCTCTAAATCGGGGCCTGAGCCCAGAATCTGTCATTTAGCAGCTGCATGGCTTAGGGCATGTTACTTAATCTGCCCAGACCTCAGTTTCCTCAACTGTGAAATGGGATGATGGTAAGTATATCAATGAGTGGTTGTAACGATATAGTGTCTGAAGAACTTAGTGCGGTGTGTGGAGGTGGTTCTTCTCCATAACAGTGGCAATCAGTGACTGGTTGGTTTGATGACAGATGGATGGCAAAAACTGGTAGACCCCATAAGTTACAGAACCGTTGATTATCAGTTGATACCTCTTCCTTTCCCTATCTGTGCGGCAGTCACTTCCTCTGTGTAGGAAGCTACAATTGCAGGTTTGAACAAGCCCTGCTTCCCATCCTGGGAAAAACAGATCCACAGATGGCTGTGGAGGGTGGCCATTACGGAGGGAGTGTCCAGGCAGCTCATGTAGCAGAAAGAAGACTGAGGAGAGAGCTAGCTGACCAGTGGGGGAGGGCGTCCTAGAGAGAGACCATCGTGTCATAAGGCCCAGCATGTCCTGTGGCTGGTGAATGAGCAGTGAGTGACTGCAGGGGGACATGGACTCCTTCCCCATCGGTGGAGGCTTTGAGCTGGCTGGATGACTCCTGTGAAGGGGAAGAACATGCAGGATGAGCTAAGTGTCTAGAAGAATCACAAGTAGGAGCACCAAGATTTCCACCCGTAGGAGCTAGCAGGAGGCTGCTCTGAAGGAGTGGGGAGGTCTTGGGAGTGGGGGTTGACTAGATTTTCCCCCAGCCTCACAGGCAGGATGGAATGAGCTATCGCCCTGTGGTCTGTGCAGCCCTAGGTGTGGAGTGGAGCCCACGGCTGGAGCTCAGCTTCTCACCTGCATGCCTGACCAAGGTCCTTTCGCCCAGTGAGGCAGTAATCTCCATCACGGCGGGGCCAGCCCCACACAGCCACTGACTACTTGATGGACAGGGGGAAGGCTAGTAGCTTTACAGAAGAAGCCGTTAATAAATTTAATGATGATAGTGATAATTATTGCCATAATTTTTACTACTATTACTCATCTCACTTCTACTATTATCCCTTTTAGCATATTACTGGGAAGTTCTCATAGTATTTTACAACCTCATGACGATTTCCATTTTCATTTTACAAATGAAGAAAGTGAGACCCAGGGATATTGAAATGTCTTACCCAATAAGGTCAATGTCTTACCCTCTCAATTTGAGAAGAATATGGCATTTGCGGCCCCCAAGTTCTGTCTGGTCAAGAAGGCATGGCTTTGGAAAGGGCCCCTCAGCCATTCACGTCTGTGCCTTGTCTAGACTGAGTTCCCAAGATTATCTTGAATTCTCCTTGGGGCAATGATCCTCAGTTTTTATGGAGTTGCAACAGCAACTCCAAAATCCACTGTGTGATTTTGCAATAGTTGCAACTCCCCCAGAAAAGTATAATTTCCAGCAACTCTTCTTTGAGTTAGGGAAGAGAAAAATCTTGTTTAGAGAATTCTGTAGCTGTCCTGGAGATGAGAGAGGTGAGAGTGCCATGGTGAGAGCGTAGTTCTTAGGGTCTGGAGGAAGGCCTGGATTCAGGTCCTGCCCATCCCTTTCCACTGGGTAACCCTGGACAAGTCTGGCCTCCTCTCTGGGCTTGAGTTTCCCCATCTCTACCATGCTGTGACTTATCCTTTTTCTGTCGTGGGGGCTGTCTTGCTTTTGTAAATTTTGTTTGGGGCAGAACTGCCAGGTGCTAGATAGAGGGAGAAGTGTGGATACCAGAGGCAGACAGAGCTGGGGGACCATCACAGCTCGGATGGGCATGTGATTTCCTTCCATCCAGCGGGCAAAGCCAGTGTCAGGCCCTCAGCTCCTCAGGTTGTGGCTCCGTTGCTGGTGACGGGTGCCGACTTGTCTTTGAACTGCAAGTTGGGAGAAGTTTGTCATGGGATCATGTGCCTTAAACGTGTGGGTTTGTAAAGAGAAGAAGGCGGAGGAGGAACTCCAAGCAAGAGAGTCCCTGATTTCTAATCTCTCCAGTGAATCACGGAACACTTGGATAAGACACTCATGGGGGTGGAAAGATGGGGTGAAAATCAGGAACTTCAGGCCAGATTGTTTTAAAGGAGCAAATTATTCAGAATCCTCTATTGATAGATTATATCTAAAATTGATTTCTTCCTTCCCCCTCGCCCCCAGCCCCACCCCACAGTGCTATGTTATCTATCTGGAATCATTCTTTTATCTGTAAAACTGCCTTTCAGCTTTCCTCTCTGTTTTAATTTAAAAAAATTTTTTTAAGAAGGGAGGGAAGGTGTTAGTGAACTCTGAGATACCCCCAGGGTACTGCAGACTTGGCTGTGGGTGCTGTCTGAGGCTCAGGATGGCCACTTGTGGGCCCTGGCCCCTGGAGTCTTTCACATGCAGCTCCTGCTGGCTCAGCCACGAGGTCTGCAATTATTTAAAGAAAGCTCACAGCAAGTGGAAAAAGAGCGACCACACTTACCGTACCATGTGGCCAACAGGCAATTCAACACCAGAGCTACCCAACTCCCTCCGGCCCGCACCAGCTGCCAGATCTTGCAGCCGGGAGGATTAGGTGACAGAGGGACTGATGGGCAGGTCCACGTGCGCCCAGTGGGTGCACGCAGGCAGCCTGGCCCCGCTTCAGCCCAGGAGACAGCATCCGCCTGTATCCAGGGGAAGCTCTGCTCTGAGCCTTCCAGAACAAGTTAGTTAAAAATCAGTTTTGTTGGCTAATAAAGGAAGCTAACAATAATGGAATTTGAAACAAAAATCTGCTATCACTGTAACTCAGACATTTGTCTAATTGTTCAGTTACTAAGTTGTGTCTGCCTCTGTGCGACCCCGTGGACTACAGCACACCAGGCTTTCTTGTCCTTCACTATCTCCCTGAGTTTGCTCAAACCCATTGAGTTGGTGATGCCATCCAACCATCTCATCCTCTGTCGCCCCCTTTTCTTGTCCTCAACCTTTTCCAGAATCAAGGTTTTTTCCATAATTCACCATTAATCCCCAAGTGTTTTGGAGAAATAACTTATTGCTTTAATTTTTTTTTAATATTTTTGTTGTTTTTTTCAACAAATATGTATGTTTTTATATTAATATTCAAAATATTAAAATGTTTTTAATAAAAATTTAAAAACATTAAAAAAATGTCCAATGTTAGGAGCTAACTTGTCAGAGAAAGTGAGAGGCCACCCCCATCCTGTAATCTCTTACCCTCAGGAAACAACCACTTTTAGCATCTTGATTGTGTTTAAATGCCTTTTAACTGAATATGTCACTCTGTTTTATTTTTATGTACGTTGTATTTTCTTGTTGTAAAAGTATCAACTGTTAATTTATTATTGAAATTTAAGAGAGTACAAATGGGCCAAAAGGAAGCAAAGAATCCCACACCCAGGAACAACCAGTCAAAAGCAGTCCTTTTTTATTTCTTGGCTTGTTCCACCACCAGCCAAACTTCCCTCCTTGGGCACACTTCCGCCTTCCAGGCCTTTATGGACTGATTTCTGCCCATGGCCTTGAGAAACAGATAACTTTGGCTGAAGTCCTGGTTTAAATGTTGCCCACCATGTGACCTCTGTCCTTCTTCATAACATGGGATCAACCCCTGCATTGCCTTGAGAATGCACGTATCATGGATTTCAAAGCTAATTGCACATTGTATCATAAACAGATGTAAGGCAGTGTTATTACTTCAGCAGCCTGCACCGCCACAGTGACTGCTATTGTTTTAACTCAGACCATATCAAGTTTGGACAGTATCTGATCACCTCCAAGTGTCTCACATGACCCATCACCATTATCTCCCAGAATTTAATCATCCCAGAGATTTGGCTTTTATTCCACACACACATTTTTTTTCCCCACACACATATTATGTCAAATCTTTTTATATCTATTTGTTAGTATGTACAGAGCAAGTTAAGCACCCTTGCTGGTAGAGAAGGTATTTAAACCCAGATTTCCTGATTTAGAATTCTTGAGTCCGTCAGACCATTTAAAGTGTTAACTGATCCACCTTGTGATTGAGGCTGCAGTTGGAGCTGACCCAAGGGGAAGAAATTGGGTGGGGGTCATGTGGAGCAGGTCCTGGGAAGATCCAGCCACCTAGCAAGTTAATTTTCATACTGGTTTCAACATACAGCATTGTTCAGTGGGAAAGAGACAATACACTTGCTTTTGTATTTATTTTGAAATTTTAATGTGATCCTCCTTGAAAAAAATTGTAAGATTTACAAAGGGAAGTCCTCTCTCCCATTCTTGTGCTCCTGTCCCCACAGCAACCCTGCTACCAATTTCTAAAATGTTCTTCCAGAGAAAAACTGTACAGCATATATATGGGCAAACTTCTGCCTCCATTTTTTGCACAAATGGTAGCAAGCTAAGATCATTGCCTGTGGGTTGCTTTTTTTTTCACTGAATATTATATCTTAAAAGATCATTTCTTATCAGTGTATAAAGAAAGGTCTACTTCACTCTTTGTGTTGACTGTAGTTTGCTTAACCAGTTTTCGATTGGGCATTTTGGTTATTCCTAATTTAGTGCTGCTACTAGTCTGTAGTGAATATTTTTGTATGAGCGTCATTTTACACTTGTGTGAATGGATATGTTAGGATAACTACTGCCAAATGGAATTGTCCAGTTAAAAGGTGTATGCATTTATTATTATTATTTTTAACACTGTTATTTATTTTGGCCCGCACTTTGTAGCCTGTGGGATCTTAGTTCCCTGACTAGGGCTTGAACCAGCGCCCCCTGAAGTGGAAGTTCAGAGTCTTAACCACTGGACTGCCAAGGAAGTCCTAGGTGTATGCATTTAAAATTTTGATGAATGCTACCACATTCCCCTTCATGAATAGGAAATGCTTATTCAGGAACACAGCATGGTATTAAATTTTTTTGATCTTTGTTAATCTGGTGTCTCGTTGAAGTTTTAATTTGCAGACTTTCTCTCACGGTTAAGAGTCATTTGTGTTTCCTTTCCAGTGAACTGCCTATTGTGTTGTTGACTCTTACTGATTTATATGGATGTGCTTGCTTTCCCTCTACTTTCCCTTATAATACCCTGGCACCTTCTTGGGCTCCATCCTTCTCTCTAGCACCCCAGGTGAAGGGGAAAGCCCAGTGGACTAGAGCTGGAATCTAGATCCTGGTCCTGACACCTACCTGCTGTGTGACTTGACTAGTCACTTAAGCTCTCTGAGTCACTTTTTCCCACTCTGTAAAGTGAGGCTGTTAGTTCAAGAGCAGGGATGTTGGATAGATTAGACAATCAATCTGAAAAGTGTTTATAAACTGTAGAAAGCTGTAAAAACATAAAATCACATGAATATTTACTTAGTTTCAGATGACTGAAAAAAATTTTTAGATTCTTAAAACTTGAGAGCCGTGTTGTCTGGTTAAATAGGGATCAAATAGGTGGGGAAATTGAGGTCCAGAGAGTAGACCTGCCAGAGTCCAAGTTAGACGCTGGTCTGGCCCAGAATAGGGTCCTGAGTTGTCTTACTACAGTGAGTCGTAGGTTATGTGCAGTTTCTTTGAGAGCATTATGATTCATATGGTTAATTATTCTAATTTCTACTACAGTGTCTCTGTTTCAGTGGAATGCCTTGTGGCTGAACCCCAAGAGCCCGTGGCTCAGAGCTGAGAGATACCTAGGTTGGAATCCCAGTTCTGCCCAGCGTTAACTGAAGAGTCTCCGCTAGGTGACTTCACCCTCTGGGGCCATGATTGCCTTCTCTGTGGAGCAGAGAGGGCTGTTGAAAGGATTACTGAGACCACAAAGGTAGAGCCTTGCCTGTCTGGCTTGGTAGGTGGTGTCATTATTACTGTTTGTCTGACACCTTGGGTTCAAGGCCTCGCACTGTCCTCCCCTTGCTGGTTGGCCATCTTACCTCACCTTTCTGAGGAAGTGTTAGGAGTCCTGGCTATACAGAATGGATCTGAAGAATCAATGAACTTTGTATATAAAATGCTTACCGTGTAGGAGGCATCAAATAAAAAAATAAGTTATTTAAAAAATACTTAATGAATTGTTTATTATGTGCTGACACTGGTCCAGACTGAGGATTTAGCAAAAAGGAGCAGGGTCCCTGGCCTTGGGAAGCCTACACCCTAGTTTATTATTGTTCTTGGTCATAGTAAGGGCTGCAGGTTCTGGCCATAGTCATGTCCTGATGTGGATTCTGCTTGACCTAGAACCCCGAGGACTCACACCCTGAGGGGATTTGGGGGTTTTTCCTGCTCCTGTAGACTCTGCAGATCACATCCTGTGAAATGTTCTTTTTCCGTAATCCCAGAAAATGTGACTCAACTGCCTTCCCCTTCCCCAAATGGGGATAGGAGTGGGGGCGGGGCTCATCTGATGACCTGTGAGCGGAGGGGACTAGAGCTTCCTTGACTGCAGCTGAAGTTCTAAGATTCAGTGCCTTGTCTGACTTTCCGTGGAGATAGGATCTGGCTTCCTGACCCCTGGGCCTGGATCACCCTGCCTGATTCATTATACTTTTGGCTGCAGGGAGTTTCCATCTCACTCCACCTGTATTTAATGCCCATTTCCTGTGGGGACATAGTGATAGACCCAATCCTGACTGTGGGGAACTGACGTAGGGAAACAGAAAAGGAACATGATTTCAGCTGGTAATAAATTTTAAGAACCTATTAGGACACGGACTTTTTGTGACCCTTTGGACTGTAGCCCGCCAGGCTCCTCTGTCCATGGGATTCTCCAGGCAAGAATACTGGAGTGGGTTGCCATTTCCTCCTCCAGGGGATCCTCCTGACCCAGGGATGGAACTCACATTTCCTGTGTCTCCTGTATTGCAGGTGAATTCTTTACTTGCTGAGCCATCAGGGAAGCCATTTGTGTAGAGGCCTGAGAAATAAAAAAGGAAGCAACCTTTTGGGGAAAAGGTGTTCCGGGTAGTGGGGAGCAGCATGGGCAAAAGCCTGGAGCAGCTGGGTCTGTCCGTCTTCACAAGAAACACCCACTACTTGTGCAGCCAGGATCCCAGGGGAGGCTGCATAGAGACCTGGAGTTTGAGCATCTTTTCAGAGCAGGTGATGTGCTAGTTATAAATCAGAGCAGGCCCTGCCTGAGGGGATCCGCTTGGGAGAGTTGAGTGAATACATCTGTATTTTAGCCCATCGCTTAAGCTACAATATTTCTTTGAAATGAGTAGAATGCACAAGGCCTTTCCAAGTTGCAGAATAGAGGCCTTTGCTAATTCAGAGGAGCTCCGGCAGGCTGTCCTAACAGATGAAGGCTTCCTCACTGGCTCTCCATCTAGTCGTGTCAGCGTCCTAAGGCACCCTCGATGCAAAGTCAATTTCCACTTAGATCTGTGATTTAACGCCCGGCTGCTCAGAGAGCTGCAGAGAGTCGAGGTCAGCGCGGCTAATTGGGTTGCTTAATAAGAAGGAGATTCTTAGAATTGGAATAACTGGACCCAGGGCAGGGTCACAGAGTGGAGAAACCACAGGGCTAGAGGGGGAGGCGAGGCCAGGAGGAGAAAGGAAGGTCCAGCCAGAGGGAAGTGCTGATAACAGAGTTGGAGTGACAAAGGTGAATGTGGAGGCCTTGGATTCCCATAGACTCTGCTGCCCTGGGAGGGAGTCTTGTTGCCCTAGAAGTTTAGAAAAAGACCAGGTGGGCAGCTTGGGACATTTTTTTGGTCTTTTTCTAGAAACATATATGTATTTTGGCTATGCTGGGTCTTAGATGTGGCTTGAGTGGAGGGGGAGGGGGTTCTCAGTCTTCTTTGTGGCATGTGGGATCTATATTAGTTGTGGCATGCTAACTCTTAGTTGTGGCATGTGGGATCAAGTTCCCTGACCAGGGATTGAACCTGGACCCCCTGCATTGGGAGTGTGGAGTCTTAGCCACTGGACCACTGGTGATTAATCTCTCCTAGCAACAGCCTAGATGATGGAATCTTTTTCTCCTTCCATCTCCTTTATACCCTTATCCCCCGTCTCACACATGGTAGTGTCTGTGGGCAAAGCCAGCTGATCGTGGGGACAGGTCTACCACGTGGTGGCCATGTGAGCTCAACGGTGGTAAGGGTGTATACTCAGCCAGTTTGTGACCTACTGTGGAGTGGACTCGGTCTAGGTAACCCTGCCTTTGGGACAAATCCAGCCTCCACCTTGTTCTTAGGTCAGCATTCACTTATTTGTCCATTCCCTCATTCACTTCATCCATCATCCATCCCAACTCTGTTGGGAGCTAGAGGCACAGCGGGACAGCCTGTCCCCACTGTCTTCCAGTGCTCTGGGAAGAGGACAGAGTGGACCCGTGCATTGAATGCGTCATTATTAGGATTATACTCATCATTGAAGCCGTCAGTTACTGTTGTGAGATGGACCTCAAAAGATAAGCACTGGGAGTTGGCTGGGGGGTTTGGATCCGGGCGGGATCCCCTGTGTGGTCACGTGCTGGGCCAGGTGCCACCTTGTGGGAGCAGGGGTCCTGTCTGGGGGCTCCCCGCCTTGGGGATTCACAGATGCCTGCAGGCCAGTTCTGCCCATGGGCTTGAGCCTGCCTTCCTGGCTCCAAGGTGTCCTCTGTCTCTGTTGTGGGGTCATATCTTGCTTATTTTAATTCAACAAATATTTGAATAATCACAAATGTTTATACTTATACATTTTTCTCATTTTTACTTCCAGTTTTAAAGCAGATATAATTAAAGAATTGGACAGTAATTTTATACATTCACAATCCCTCTGGTTCACAGAAGAGTTACTTCTGCTTTGTTTTTCTTTTTAAGTTTTTATTTGTTTATGTTTATTTGGCTGTACTGGGTCTTAGTTGCAACACCCAGGATCTTTAGTTGCAGCATGTGGGATCTAGTTCCCCAACCATGGATTGAACCTGGGCCCCCTGTATTGGGAGTGCAGAGTCCTAGCCCCTCAGGCTCTAGGGAAATCCCTTTGAAGTATAAAACAAACATTTATTACAATTTAGTTACAAAAGAATTAAATATTTTTTGAAAAAAGTTAAAGACATAGGTACATCCTCCAAAAGGAAATAAAGACCACCCATAATTTCACTATCCAGGCGTGGCCACCCACCATGAATGTTTCTTCTTTCTTCCCATAAACAATTTTCCTTAAAAAAGAGATCAGATCATATTGTCTTTGTGACTTTTTCACTTAGCATTATGTTGGATGATATATCTTTATTAAGATCTCATTAATCTTTATTAAGGTTTATAGAAGGTCTTTTCCCTGGCCTTCCCTGGACTTTTTTAATTCTCTGTTTTGATGCCAGCAAGATAATGCTTCTCATGGTTGTAGCTAGAGATTCTATTTTGTGGTTTGTTCAGTTATGTTTTACTCATGACCTCAGGCAAGTAGTTGACTCCTGTTTGCCTCTTTATTTATTTGTAAGAGGCAGAAATTACTGTACCTGCCTCTTGAAGTGAATGTGCAGGTTGAATGAACAGATGGGCCTGGTGCCTAGAGAATGCTGTACCGATAGCTGTGCCACCATGAAGCAGGAGGTGAGGGAAGGGGTACCACCATTCCTCATTCAGTGGCCAGGAGCTGGAGACTCAAGTCACCTGCCTTACACAGCTGACCAGAGTTGAACTTGAGCAGCATATAAATGAAAAAGTTGGGGTGCTGGGCTGCTCCCTGGGTAGGCATAGGATGTGGAGATGGAGCTCTCGCCCCTCCCCTTGTCCTCACAAACCAGAGGAAGTGCATTTGGTTAAGAATGACCCACATCCAGCAGCAGGCCTGCTTCTAGCAGCAACGAGGGCCAGCTGCAGGGCTGCTCCTTGGAAGCTGATGAAGGGTCTGGCCTCCAAGAACCTCCCAAGCTGGGGGCTCCCAACACCTGTCCTGAGTGTGGAAGCCCAGAGGGACTGAGCTAGTGACCCGCACGTCAGGCAGTGTGTTAGTGGCAGAGCTGAGATTTGGATCCAGAGATTTCCTACCACATTTTCCATGTTAAATTCTTTACCCAGAGTGATGGAGCATCTGTTATGTGCAAGGAGCTGTGGGGGGACAGACAAGGGGTGCAGTCCTTGTGCATATATGTGGGAGATGTAGCAAGGGCCAAGGACACAGCAGGGCCATCTCCTGATTCAGTTGTTCAGCACACACCCATGGGCTGCACTGTGCACACAGCTGTGAGCAGGCAGACCACATCAGCCAGCAGACAGTAAGCTGTCAGAAGGTCGAGGCTGTTGAGTCAGCCCAATGAGGGACAGCGCATCGTGCTGGGAAAAACTGCTGGGGGTTGAGACTTGAGATTGGGCTGCCTCAGCTGCAGTGCCCCTGAAGGCAGGAGCAGGGCCTTGGTATGAAAGATAGCTCAAGGTAGGGCTCTTGAGTCAGATCTACTTGAGTGCTGGGTCTGAGGATTCTGCCATTTAACAGTCTGTGTGACCATGGGCAAGTTGCTTGGCTTTTCCAAGCCTCCTACCCTGTTTTAAAAGGTCACAAGAATAAAATGCACCCTTTTAAAATGAAAATGAAAATAAAATGAAAAAGCTGGTTTAAAATGCAAGTTCAAGAAACTAAGATCATGGCATCCGGTTCCATCATTTCATGGCAAATAGATGGGGAAACAATGGAAACAGTGACAGACTTTATTTTCTTGGGCTCCAATATCACTGCAGATGGTGACTACAGCCATGCAATTAAAAGATGCCTGTTCCTTGGAAGAAAAGCTATGACAAACCTAGACAGCATATTAAAAAGCAGAGACATTACTTTGCTGACAAAGGTGCATCTAGTCAAAGCTATGGTCTTTCCAGTGGTTATGTATGGATGTGAGAATTGGACTATAAAGAAAGCCAAGCACCAAAGAATTGATGCTTTTGAACTGTGGTGTTGGAGAAGACTCTCGAGAGTCCCCTGGACTGCAAGGAGATCCAACCTGTCAATTCTAAAGGAAATCAGTCCTGAATATTCATTGGAAGGACTGATGCTGAAGCTCCAGTACTTTGGCCACCTGATGTGAAGAACTGACTCATTGGAAAAGACTCTGATGCTGCAAAGGATTGAAGGCGGGAGGAGAAGGGGACAACAGAGGATGAAATGGTTAGATAGCATTACCAACTTGATGGACATGAGTTTGAGCAAGCTTTGGGAGTTGGTGATAGACAGGGAAGCCTGGAGTGTTGCAGTCCATGGGGTCTCAAAGAGTCGGACACAACTAAGCGACTGAACTGAAGAATAAAATGATAATAAACAGACATCATGTGTCTCCAGCAGTCATATGGTTATTCTCACTAACTTCTTTGCCATTGTCTCTCACAGCAGCAGGTATGTAGAAGTCTGGGGCATGCTTGGGACTGGCATTGCTTGTTTGCTGTGGAGTGAAATGTAAGTGGAGCCCAAATGCTATGCAAATATGACAGACACTGCCCTACCAACAATCTAAGCACCTGCCACACAAATAAGAAAGCCCCTGAGGCCTGCTTTGTCTGGCTGCCCCTGGTAGAGGTGGAATCATTTCTGGAATTTGCCCTGAGGTGTGGCAGAATCCCATCAGACCTGGTCTCTCAGCCCACGCCCAGTGTTCCAGTGAGCCTTCTGGGAGAGCCTGCCCTCCCTGAGGTAAAGATAAAAGAAAAGACTCCTGCCCTGAGCTGCAGGTCAGGGTGATGGGGAGCAGGGTGAATTCCTTCTGGAATCAGGCGTATTTCCTGCTGTTCTAGTTATTTTGTTCAGTGACTGATGTTGGCTCCATGTCCCTCCCCTTCTCACACACTCACAACACTGCTTTGGTTTTGTGGGCCCTGGAGGGGTTGCTTGGAGTCCAATCCTGCTTCTGTGGCTTATTAATTTGACAGGCTGCGGGTCCCTGCTGTCCTCAGTCTCCTTGTCCAGAACGAGGGAGCGCATGTTCTCTCGTGGGCCCATGGGCACTGGCAGCACCCCCTCGTCATGGGGGTTGGGGGTGGGGAACAGGATAACACATGTTTAAAGAGCTTAGTGCACGGTACCTGTTGCTGTGAGCTCTGCTGCTTGCTCTCCCAGCTAGAGTGTCTGCCCCTGCCCTGCTGGTCCCTCCTTAGCTCTGTCTACTCCCCATTCTGTTCTTGGGTCAGACCCTCATCCTCCCTGGGTTCCCGTGAGGACTGGTGTGAGTGATGGTGTAACGTGCAAGGGCAGTGACAAGCAGATGGGGCAGATGGGGTGACTTTGGTCAGGAGGCCCTCGTGGTGGCCTCCGTGGGCCTCTCTGCTGATCCTGGCCTGACTCACCCACTAAGGACTCTCTCTGGATGGCTCTTACGCTTTCCCAGGCCCCAGCCTTCTCTTCTGACCTGAGGAAGAATTCCAAGACTCTCAAGAATAGAAGAGATTTTAGAGGCCATCCCACCCAGCATCCTCCCGGATGGAGAGGGCTTAGATTTCCCAGCTGCTGCTTGTGCACGCAGGACAGGGTGCTTGCTATTTCTGGAGGCCCTCTGTTTTGTTGGGGGGACAGTTTTGGGGACATGTGGGTGTTGAGCTGAATCTGTGAATTCTATCCTTTGGCTCTCCCGGGAGCCCCCTCGGTCCCTTTGGAGAGGTGAACGGGCTGGCCCCTGCTTCCTCCTTCTCCCCTTCCCTGGCCCTGGAGCCTCCCTCCCTCTGGTTCTTGGCCCTGGTCCTCCAGTTCTCAGTCTGGATTCCTGGGGGAGCCCCAGTGGAGTGAGAGCTTTGCCATGGCCCCAGGTCCTGGGGTGACTCTTGAACTTTTCTCTTTTTTTTGTTATAAAAGTTGTTAACTTGCTTTGGTTTTCAAGTTGAATAAAAGGCATCAAGCACTTGGTGTGTTTCTCTCTCTCTCTCTCTCTTTTTTTTTTGTCAGGGGCTGCTGGTCACAAAGCATGGATTTTGGGGAGAAGAGAAGGTGTTTTAGGTCTTTATTGAGGTCCATTGTACGCTGGGTCGTGGGTGTGGTGTGGGGAGTGTGTACATCCTGAGGATTCAGGGTGTTAGCGTGAGAGCCCCAAGGCCTTCAGAGAGCCTGTGCTCCTGGGGCTGACTAAAACGGGGTCAGAGCCCTCATGTGGAATTCTGAAGATAGTGTGGACCTGTTTTACATAAGAATGTTGAAACAGAGAAGTGTGCATGTGATTTCATTGACTCTGAAAGCCAGGTACAGGCCCCACCTAAGAACTTCTATCTCAGTCTTTACTCCTTCATTGTACAGACAGAGAAACTGAGGTCCAGAGAAGTGGCCCCACACTTCACAGTGAATGGTGGGAGGGCAGGGAGGCTGGGGAGGAAAGAAGTGCTCAGAGCAGGCCCAGGTGGCCAGGTGGCTCAGCCTGGAGCAGGGCTGGTGGGGTGTGCCAGGACGGGGAGGGAGATAGGTGAGAAGGACCCTGAGGGACAGAGGCTTAGGATGTGATGTCCTCCAGCCCCGCTGAGGGGGCTGGATCAAACATGGGGACTGGAGAGCGGGAGCGGGAATTGGGATATGGAACCTGTGAATTCGTGTCATCAAGACAGCCTCCAGTACAAGGATGACGTGATCCTTGGCCAGTGAAGGTGCCAGACCGAGGGAGGCCAGGTGCTGGGTTGAAAAGACCTCAGCTGCCACTGTTTCAGAATTTTCCAGGGGAAGACCTGAGCCAGCAAGGGCAGGCAGCTAGGATAAAGTCAATGCGTGTGAAAGAGAGACTTCAGAGTTCCAAGGGAAGTGTGGGTGGTCTGCTTGTTGATTTGGGGCAGCAAGCAAATCAGGGTATTTCATTTAATAATTAAGTGTTTATTTAGATGCATTTGAGAAAATGTAGCTATTATATATGTGTGTGTGTGTGTGTGTGTGTATCTTATAAGGATGAATCTAAGGAGAAAAAAAGGAAAGGATTTAAAGAAAATTTTTGGGTAAAAAAAATCAGTGGAGGGGTTACAAAGATACGGTAAGACTCAGGCAGCTGGCATGGGAAGCATAGCACTCTAGTGACCATTGATTGACCCGGGCTGAGTCCTGAATCCTGAGTCCTTTGCCCTAAGGTTGGGATCCCCTTAGGGCAAAGCATAGGCCCCAAACAGTCGAGTCTCCTACTTCCCTCTTAGGATAGGCTTTCTCCCAAGAATGGCGCAGCAAAGGAGGGACCCAGGGGGCCTGGAGCTACTTAGGGCTTTTCTCTAGGACCTGAGCTTCGACCTCTTCCAGGTTGATGGAGCAGAACCGGCTGGGAGCTGAAGCCCAAAGACATGGGGCTGGGCTCTAGCCTAGGTTGCTCCTGGCTCTGTGACTCAGGAAACTAAAGGGCAGTGCCATATGTCCTGCTGGTCTGTGAGATAGGGAGGCTGGGAGAGCTGCCTTGGGCCTGTGCAGCGATGGGCTCGGTTAGGCCTTGGCTGTCTCAGGGCATGGAGGGTGCAGGCTCGATGGTGACTGGGGCTGCCAGTATACAAATGGCAGGAAATGATGGAGGTGCCCCTCCCTAGGAGGGTCTGCTGGTTAGAGCAAGTCTGGTGACCATCAGGATGGTGTCTGATTCACTTATCTGTGTCCTGCTTACTGTCCCTCCTGTCATCGGAATGTCAGCTTCGTCGGGGTGCTGGGGGAGGGAGGAATGTGAAAATGAAGGTGCTTATTAATGAGTGGAACTAGAGTCACCTACCACTAGTGCCACCAGGGCTTCCCCAGCGGCGCTGGTGGTTAGGAATCCACCTGCCAAGCAGGAGACGCAGGTTCAGTTCCTGAGTTGGGAAGATCCCCTGGAGGAGGAAATGGCAGCCCACTCCAGTGTTCTTGCCTGGAAAATCCCATGGACAGAGAAGCCTGGCAGCCTGTAGTCCATGGGGTCGCAAAGAGCTGGACACGACAGAGCAACTAAACAGCAACGACAAAGAGTTACTGATGGCCCAAGTGCAAGAATGGGCACTTCCTCCTAGGATTTGCTGGAAGGAAACCAACTGATGTCTGACAGGTAGGGAAGTGTTAAGGGGGTACCCGAGATAACAGGGGGCTTCCCTGGTGGCTCAGACAGTGAAGAATCTGGCTGCAATGCAGGAGACCTGGGTTCGATCCCTGGGTCGGGAAGATCCCCCGGAGAAGGAAATGGCAACCCACTCCAGTATTCTTGCCTGGAGAATACCATGGACAGAGGAGCCTGGTGGGCTACAGTCCATGGGGTTGCAAAGAGTTGGACATGACTGAGTGACTTCACTTTCCCTTTCTGAGATAACTCAGAATTTTCTTTTTAAGGCAGACTAATCCTATGGAAGGAAAGGAGGGTTAGACCCTCTTCGTCACCTTTTCTTTATTAAATGAAGAAAATACCTCCTTTAGCTGAGGGAGGGACAGACGGTAGAGGCCAGCCTGGCTGGTGCTGGTTCCCTGTGGGAGGCCCAGGGGCAGTCAACTGGTGCCTTGTTGGTGAGACCTTACTGTCTGCCTGGAGCACTTGTGACTGGAGCCACTTGGAGCTGAGGGCAAAACTGCAGGGTGGGTAGGGGAGAGAGGTGGTCATTCTCACCTGAAGTTCTCTTGCCTTTAAGAGATGCAGGCTGTGTGGCCTTGGGCATGCCACAGCACCGCTATGAGCCTTCAGTTCCTTATTTCCTCAAAATTAGGGTAATAATGCCAGCTTCTGTGGGATTGTTTTTAGGGTTAAATGAGGTTAAGCGTTTGACAGTACCTAGAAGATATTGTTCAATTTATTTAAGGCTGCTATTTTAATAAAGAGATTTATAAAAATGAATACATGTAAAAATTGATTGATTACTAATCTGTCACCGGTATTACCTCTGACTCCTCTGGCAAAGCTTGGACCTTATGAGACCTTGTCATAGAGAAGTTTGCCACCTTGTGGCAGATCACCCAAATTGCAGGTTCAGGACTTTTGGTTTTATTTTTTTATCATCATATTTTATTTTTGTCTTGAATGGGGTGGTCTGAAAGGAGATCAGAAAATCTAAGTCATGTGGTTACAGGATAACCGGGAAAGACAGCTAAAGTATCTTTACCAGGTTAACTACAGAACCAGACCTGGTAGGGCCTTAATGATCCAGAAATCTATACACTTAAAGGTAGTACTAAATAAGCTCTTTCTTAATAGGCCAGGCAACTTGATTAGCCCTTTTCATACCTCCTCTGTAGTCTGTTCCTCATAGCAAGATCAATATTACTTACTAGTGCCATATATCAAAAGGGAAAACTGAGGCTAGGAAGTAACTAACTTGCCTGACAACACACACCTCACCTCACACAGCAGAGCTGGGGGTTAACAGGCAGTCTCATTCCAAAGCTTGTGTGTGATCTTAGCCCTTTCTTCAAAAAATTATTCCTAAAATTTCAAATGTGCAATACAGTATTATTAACTATAGTTACCACACTGTACATTATATCCCTAGGAATTATAACTGGAAGCTTTTACCTTTGACCATCTTCACTGATTCCATACCCCTCAGCCTCTGGCAACCACCAATTTGCCAGTCTGTTCTCTGTATCATTGAGTTTGTGTGTGTGTGTGTGTGTGTGTGTTTACATTCTGTGTATAAGTGAGATCATATGGTATTTGTCTTTCTCTATCTGACTTATTTCACTTAGCATAATGCCCTCAAGGTCCATTCATGTTATTGCAAATAGCAAGATTTCCTGCTTTTATGACTGAATTTTATATATTTGTGTATATATATATATATATGTATGGCTTTCCAGGTGGCACAGTGGTAAAGAATCCTCCTGTCAATGTAGGAAGAATCCTCCTGTCAATGTAGGAGACACAAGAGACGTGGGTTCTACTCCTGGGTCAGGAAGATCCCCTGGAGTAGGAAATGGTAACTCATTAATTTCATGGGCAGAGGAGCCTGGCAGGCTACAGCCCATGGGGTCGCAAAGAGTCAGACATGACTGAGTAATTATGTATATAGTTACTTATACATATATAAAATGACTACTACGACTAATGTTTAGTCGCTAAGCCATGTCTGATTCTTTTGTGATTCCATGGAGTGTAGCCTGCCAGGTTCCTCTGTTCATGGGATTTCCCAGGTAAGAATACTAAAGTGGGTTGCTATTTCTTTCTCTAGGAGATCTTCCTGACCCAGGGATTGAACCCAGGTCTCCTGCCTTGGCAGGTGGATCGTTTACCACTGAGCCACCTGGGAAGCACCTAAAATTATATATATAAAACATATATATAAAATATATATCACATATTCTTTATCCATTCATCTGTCGGTGGACACTTAGGTTGTTCCCATGTCTTGGCTGTCGTAAACGGTGCTAAAGTGAACATGGCCGTGCAGATGATCTTTTCCAGTTAGTGCCTTTGTTTTCCTCAGATAAATACCCAGAAATATTAACCCTTTTATTGCCCCTCAACCAAGGCCAGGCCAAATATCCATACTGTTTCTGGATCCCAGAGGGTTTACTAGGCTGAGCTCTTGGTTTCTGCCTGCAGCTGGCCTGAAGAAGCATTGCATCACCCTAGGGCCTGGGTTTATGCTGTGAGTCCTGCCTATGTCCTTTACAGAGCGTGGTAGCACCATCATAATTTCATTGCATCCGACTGAAGGTGAAAGTGAGATGATGGAATTATCTCTTCTCCCGCTTCCTGTTTCCCTCCCCTTACAGAGTCAGGTGGCTGTCCTCTCTGGGAAAGGTGGATGTTCTCTGAATGGCTCAGACTGAAGCAGGTGCTTGCTTGTACTTTGAGAACCTGAGCATGGAACCAGCCTGGGTGGGGGGAGGGTGGCAGGGGTGTGAGGGGTAAGCAAAACCAGCAGGTTCCTTTCCCAGTTAGTTAGGCTGGTGGTGTCAGCCTGGAGTGGCTAGTGTGGCTAGCTTAGAGATGAGGACAGGGTCCCTGCACTGAGTGAGTGGAAAGCTGTCCTGGCAACTCCCTGGCCTGGCTCCCCACAATCCACCCCGCAAGGACATCCCCTGCGCCAGGGGAGGAAGTCTGCCTGTGCTAGGAAACAACAGTCTTCTTTCTGCAGAGTTCGACATCTCGGCCTATTTCCCACGCTGGCTTGGCTGGGAGGGAAGGGTGTGGGCTGGGGTGTAAATTTCACAGAGATGGGCTCTGGGAACCTGAGGGGGTGTTCGTGCAGGAGCCCACAAATGCATTCTTGTGCCCCCAGCCTTTCTCCTAGATCCAGGAGATGTGGTCTGAGTGAGGCTGGCTGGAATGATACCTTGGTAATAAAATAATTGTTTAGAAATTCAGGGCTCCCAGGGGAAGTGTTCTTCCTGCTTTTTCCTCTGACTCCACAGAGACACCAGGAAACTTTGAGGATGTGTGGAGAGATGACGTAAAGACATCTTACAAGCATGGGGTCTCAGGCTTTATTGAAGGGTAGAGTGGAGATGTCGAAACTGCAGGGGAATGGAGACTCAGTGTAGAGGAATTCTAGAAATCTAGGATCCTCTCAAATCATGAATTCGTGGATATCCTTTGGTCTAACTTTCCAAAGTAAGAAAGCGTCTGTTAGTATCCCCGAAAATGCTGTACCCAATCAGCTGTCACCTCCAGGGATAAGGCATTTGTTCGCACTGGAGGTACATCTAACAGCTCATTTATTTCTTTTGTTGAGATGAACTCTGCTCCCCTGGAACTTTTTAGCATTTGTCTGTATTCTTCCACATGACTTCTTACATTTTTTCCTTACAAATGATAACCAAGATGGCTAAATAGCAAACTGCAGGAGAAGTGGTTCTCACTGGGACCAGAAGTCCATCAAGGGTACCATGAACGCTGCTTCTCCTTGGGTCTGTCCTCACAGTCGAGGGCCACTGCCTTCTCTCTGGGCTTCAATTTCTTATACACTGAACAGGAGTTGTCTTAGCTTCCTATTGCTGCTGTAACAAATTACTACAAACAAAGTTTTTATCTTACAGTTCTGGAGGTCAGACAGCCAAGATGGGTCTCATTGGACTTGCACCAATGGCGGAGCTTCATTTCTTACTAGAGAGTCAGGGTAAAAATCTGTCTTCTTGCCTTTGTAGACTTCTAGAGGCTGTACACATTCCTTGGTTGTGGTTACGTTGCTCTGACCTCAACTTCTATCATCACATCTCCTTTTTTGACTCTCTTGCCACCTTATAAAAACCCTGTAATTACATGGAACCCACCCAGATAACCCAATGTAATTTCCCCATCTCAAGATCTTTGACTTCATTACATCTGCAAAACCCGTTATAACTTAGGCTAGTCCCAAGTTTGGGGGTTTAGGACATGGGGGACATCTTCGGGGGACAGTATTCCATCTGCAGAGCCCCCTCAGCTCTGTGACAGCTCAGCGTCCCCCTCAGCTGCACCTAAGCCTCCTCAAGGTTGAAGGAACCCCCTGCTTTCTTGCCGGGTCTGGCTTCTTGATGGGGAGGAGCTCTGAAGTCCTGAAGTTGCCTTCTCCAGCTGTCACATTGTGTTCAGTTTCTTATGAGTAAAGTTTAAAGAAAAAAAAGGGACCTGATTTTTACATCTCATGCGTGAGTGCTCACTTAAGTCGTGTCCGACTCTTTGCGACCCCATTGACTATAGCCCGCCAGGCTCCTCTGTCCATGGGATTATCCTGGCAAAAATACTAGAGTGGGTTGCCATTTTCTCTTCCAGGGGATCTTCTGAACCCAGGGATCGAACCCGTGTCTCTGGTGGCTCCTGCATTGGCAGGTGAATTCTTTACCACTGAGCCACCTGGGAAGCCCCATTCACACTTCTAGGAACCATATTTTTGTTGCCTAGTAGCCCCTCAGAGTCCAGATAAATATAAGACATCCCCGCCCTCAAAGAAGTTGATCATCCGATTAGAGGGAGACATACATAAGCAGCCATGCAGACTTTTGACTTCATGGCCAGATTGGCTATGTGACCTTGGGCAAGTAACTTAATAGCTCTAAGTCTTTTGCGTGTTAGGTGGAAATAATAGCATATTCCTTTCCCCCCAAGAGTTGTGTTAAGAATAAAAACAGATTTTATTATAGAAATACAGAGGTTTATTGTAATAACTTGAAATAACCTTGAGTGGTCACATCAAAGCAGTCATAAGGACTTAAATGACTAAATGTGATACAAAACTATTCTAGGGGCAGGGCTGACTATGGTTTATGGCTTATGGAGGAGATGAGGACCTTAGGCTTTGAAGGATCATCATCATCGACACTGACAAATTTCTTATTCTAGAACCTTGAAGAAATTGGATGGCAGGTTTGTTGAAGCTAGGACAGAGTACAAGTGGTGCCCCCAGCAGCACGTCTAAGCTCCATGTACCAGGGAACCTCAGACAGCCACTACTTGGTCACCCCTGGGCCTCAGAGTGCACACACACCGTGCAGTTATCCTGTGGATGATGGATCCAGGGGAGAGGCCAGCATGGGCCCTGAAAGCAGGCACAGGGCCATTTAGGCAGGCATATGTGGGGCCAGAGGGGGTTGCTGGAGGAGGGCCAGCGCCAAGCCCTCTAAGGATGCAAACAAAGCCCAGTGCAGGGGCCCTGATGGCCCAGGTCTATCGGGCTGCTGGGGACACTATGGGGTGCTGCAGGCAGTAGGCAAAGCCATGAGGGTGGGAGCAGCTGGGTGTGGCCATAAATCTGTGAGGTCACACCTGGGGAGTGGAGAGAATCCAAACAAGAGCACAGTGTAACGGGAAACACCTATTATGTTCCACGTAAATTATAGCCAGGAAACTGTTTTCCTTCGCTCTGTTAGTTTTGCATAGAAAGATATTGTGAGTGGTATTCCCTTTTCCTTGTTCTTTCTGTTTGCCTGTCTGGCAGCACTGAGTAGAAAGTTCTGTACTTACAGTATCGTGTTCAGTGGTGTCCTGGTGAATGTGTAACAGTGGGCTCAGGGATGGGGTGGGGGCCATCATTTTTAGGGTTGACCAGTTTCTATGATGTAAATTGCCCACCTACAGCTGATTTCACATTACCAACAGAATGTTACTGAGCAATCTCCCTAAGCTGGCTCCAGCTTTCATCTGCTCTATCAGTTCAGTTCAGTTCAGTCACTCAGTCATGTCCAACTCTTTGAGACCCCATGAATTGCAGCACGCCAGGCCTCCCTGTCCATCACCAACTCCCGGAGTTCACTCAAACTCACGTCCATCGAGTCGGTGATGCCATCCAGCCATCTCATCCTCTGTCATCCCCTTCTCCTCTTGCCCCCAATCCCTCCCAGCATCAGAGTCTTTCCCAATGAGTCAACTCTTCGCATGAGGTGGCCAAAGTACTGGAGTTTCAGCTTTAGCATCATTCCTTCCAAAGAAATCCCAGGGCTGATCTCCTTCAGAATGGACTGGTTGGATCTCCTTGCAGTCCAAGGGACTCTCAAGAGTCTTCTCCAACACCACAGTTCAAAAGCATCAATTCTTCAGCGGTCAGCCTTCTTCACAGTCCAACTCTCACATCCATACATGACCACAGGAAAAACCATAACCTTGACTAGACGGACTTTTGTTGCAAAGTAATGTCTCTGCTTTTGAATATGCTATCTAGGTTGGTCATAACTTTCCTTCCAAGGAGTAAGCGTCTTTTAATTTCATGGCTGCAATCACCATCTGCAGTGATTTTGGAGCCCCCCAAAATAAAGTCTGACACTGTTTCCACTGCTTCCCCATCTATTTGACATGAAGTGATGGGACCAGATGCCATGATCTTCGTTTTCTGAATGTTGAGCTTTAAGCCAACTTTTTCAGTCTCCTCTTTCACTTTCATCAAGAGGCTTTTTAGTTCCTCTTCACTTTCTGCCGTAAGGGTGGTGTCATCTGCATATCTGAGGTTATTGATATTTCTCCCAGCAATCTCGATTCCAGCTTGTGCTTCTTCCAGCCCAGCGTTTCTCATGATGTACTCTGCATATAAGTTAAATAAGCAGAAGTTCATTTAAAAACAAAAAATATTTATTTCATTTTATTTAATTAATTAGGCTGTGCCCAGTCTTCGCTGCAGTATGTGGGACCTTTGGTCTTCATAGCAGCATGCAGGATCTTTAGTTGCAGTGTGTGGGATCTAGTTCCCTGACCAGGGCTGCAACTCAGGCCCCCTGCTTTGAGAGCATGGAGTCTTAGCCACAGGACCACCAAGGAAGTCCCTTTACCTTCTTACTTTAATCCTCAAACAACACTGTGAGCACTTGTTTCCTACTTACAGATAAGCAAGCTCAGAAGGTGAAGTTTCCTAACCCAGGCCTGTCAGACTGCCAACCCTACAAGTCTTTCCCCCTTTTATGGACTAAATTGCTTCCCTCCTGAAATTCATGTTTCGAAGCCCTAAACCCCAGTGTAACTGTTTTGGAGATAGGGCCTGTAAAGAGGTAATGAAGATTAAATGAGGTCATAAAAGTGGGCCCTCATCCAGTAGGACTGGCATCCTTATCAGAAGATGAAGAGATCTCTCTTCACCCTCAGAGACAAGGCCATGTGAAGACACAATGAGAGGGCAGACTTGCCCTGTAAGCCTTGAGGAGAGGTTCCACCATGAACCAACCCTGTTGGCAGACATTTAGCCTCTAGAACTGTGGGAAAATGAATTCTGTTGTTTAAGCCACCCAGTGGTATTTAGTTATGGCAGCCCTAGCTGAATAGTACATTCTAATAATATGCTGAGGCCCCAGCACCATGGCAGTGCTCTGCCAGCTTTTTTGCAGGAGGCTTGGCCCTGCAAGAGGTATTGAGGAGCGTCTGCTCCGCAGGGACCAGCTGGGGTGATCTTGACAGGATGGAGGTCCCCATTCTGCAGACAGGGAGACTGAGATCACCTCCGAGGTCTCCTTCTGGTGAGTGGGGCTGCTGCTGTGGACTCTTGAGGGCTGGATATCACCCCAAAGGCAAGAAGGGTTGAAGGGTTTCTTTCCCTCTGATCCTCGTGTCAGGCTTTACTACAGGGATTCCCCGGGGGTTGGATTCCATGTCAGAGCCTCTGGGAGCTTTTTAAAAAGCCCTTCTAGTCTCCTAGGACTTCCTCTGAGAATTCAGGCAGGGCCGCTGGGAGGCATTTGTTTGGAGAGCGTGACTGGCTTATTGGGGTGGGTGGGTGGGGTGGAGAAGATGGTCCCAAAGGGGCCCAGAGGAGCACTGAGATTGTAACCCACTGTTGTGCAGCTGCTGGTGTGCTGTGTTCTGGGTGTGTTCAGGGGGACATTGCACTGTGTGGGAGCAGGTGCCAGTGGGATCCAGAGCCAGATCTGGTGGGCTGCACACCCGGTCAGTGGGAGGCCCCTCCGAAAGCCCCCTCCAGGTAGCCCCAGGACCCTTGGATAAGCAGGCACAAGGGCAATACTGGATGTTAGGTCTGAGTGTGTTTTATAAGCTCTGGCAGGTAAGGCCTTTGTTGTGAGCTTATTGGGCTGGCAGCTGTGATGTGTGACTGCAAGTGTGTTCCGTAGGGGCATGGTTATAACATGTCGCTAGTGGGTTAGGGTGTGCTGATGGTATTTGTGTCGTGCTAACTGTCATGGGATGTGGGATTTGTGTTAATGATGCATTTTTAAGGTGCCTGGGGTGATGGATTTGGCTGTGCGGCTGCATGGTATTGTGTTGGTGTTCGTGGTGTTTTCTGTAAGTGCTTAGTGACGGGGGCGGTGGCATTGTGGTCAGATTGGGTGCGCCAGTGCTTGTGACTAGGTGAAGGTGCAGTTAAGGTTTGGCACAATGTGTCAACGTTTTCTGAAGGAAATCAACCCTGAATATTCATCGGAAGGACTGATGTTGAAGCTGAAGCTCCAATACTTTGGTCACCTGATGTGAAGAACCAACTCACTGGAAAATACCCTGATGCTGGGACAAATTGAGGGCAGGAGGAGAAGGGGGCGACAGAGGATGAGATGGTTGGATGGCATCACTGATTCAATGGACGTGAGTTGGAGCAAACTCTGAGAGATAGTGAAGGACAGGGAGCCTGGCATGCTGCAGTCCATCTGGGTCGCAGAGAGTCGTACACAACATAGCGTGACTGTACCTGGAGTTGCAGGTTTTGGTCCCAGCTCTGGCGGTGTTGCAGGATAGTGTTTTCTTATGGGTGCAATGCTGGTGTTTTGGCTATGGTGATGGCAAAGCTGATGCTTTATCTCTACCTTCTTGATGTTTGGGGATGGGGACGGGGGACCACACAGGCTGTGACGGCATTGGGGGACAGGGATGGCTGAGGTGGTGGCTCATGCAGACCTCCACACCTTTTATTAATGAAAAGAGCCTCCAAAGACAACACAGCAGTGCCCCCCAAAGCTTAACTGGGGCAGCCCTGTGTATCCTCATATCCTGTGGGCAGGGATGCTGAGTGTTTGAATGAACCTGGCATTGAACTTTCTCAGCCTTGCTGCCCACAGGAGGGCTGACCCTCTGCTCCTTCTCTGTCAGGTGGGCAGTGTGGTGTGAGGGAGCCTCTCCTCTCAGAGGTGGAGTCTCAGTCTGAGCCCCTCCTGGACCCCTCCCACCAAGGACAGCGCCACCTCTGCCCTGTGAGGGTCCATCCTCTTGAAATGACTACCGAACTCCTACTCACCCTTTGAAGCCTAATTTCTCTTCCAGGAAGCCTTCCCTGACTGACTCCCTCTCTTCCATCTGCCCCAACCCTGATCAATTTCTGCCCATTTGGGGTTCTGTCAGTCTTTTCTACTGGGACCATTCACTCTCAACTTTGCATTTTGCTTCCTACTGGATTTCCTTGTTTCTTGATAAGCATTTATTGAGGGCCCACCATTTTCCAGCGCTGGGCAAACAGACAAATAAGACAGTGTCCCTGCCTTTGTGGGGGGAGACAGACACTAATTAAGTATCTACCTCAACGTGTAATTACACACTGGGAGGGTGTTATGACGCTCACAGATTTCGTGCCTAGAGGCTCAACAACCAGGGAGGTGGACTGAGGTAGGGCCGGCAGGGTGGCCGTAAGCTGGAGACTGGAGTGAGGTGGAAGTAGACGGGGGAGGAGGGCAGAGTTTTAGGGAAGTAAGCCGATTATGAAGTTCTGAAGGAAGAGACCCAGCTGCCTGGCTTGATGGTGACTCTTGGCCTGGGTGACTATGGACAGGTCCCAGCTTATTCTGTCCCCAGGATCCCATCCAGCCCTTCGTGGGCCCCACTGGCACCTGCACACCCCATCAGTCAGAAAGGAGGTGCCTGCAGGGGTGCCTCAGAGTCATTTTAGCACCAGTTAGGAGACCAAGTGAGCCACTTGTCCTGGGTCCCCCTTTCAGCTCTGACTTGAATGCCCTTCTGGCAGAGGCCAGGATGGTATGGTCATCTGAGCCCCATTGGGAAGCCTGGGGTTGGCATCTCATAGCATCTGTGAAGCCGGGAGCCTGGGGGAGCCCCCTGTCCCCCTCTGATGAGAGGGCCCCATAGTGCTGCTGCTTACTGGCTGTGTACACCGGCCCCCTATTCCTCACCTGTGAAGTGGAGCTAAATATATCGCGTGCTCCCTGGGGTTGGGAAGTTCACAGGTAACGCAGTTACCTGTAGGCCAGGCACTGAGTGAGGACTTCATGAAGATTTGTGGCCACTCTCATCTTTCTGGGGTTGGTCCCCTGGTGACTGGCCTGACCACAGTTATCGCATCTGAACATTGAGAATAGGTTGGGGTGATTTCTCAGACTCCAGATTTGAAATTTGTTTGTTCATTCAGCAAGGAGACTGCACCCCGAGTGAGCCAGGTTCTTTTCAGGGTGAGCCAGTATTCAGAGATGAGTTGGCTGGGTTGTTCCCCCACCCCCTACGTTTGATGCTGCTGCTGGGCAGGCTCTGAGCCTCCCTCCACCTCTTGCATCTATTGGCCAGCTCAGAAAATGGCTGAGATTGCTTAGGACCCGCTCAAGGAAGTCATTGAGATGTGATGCTGCTGGTTTGGCAGCTGACGGCCTTTTGCCGAGGGATTGACTTCTATCTCGAGATCTCAGAGTCCTGTGGGAAACTGCTTCACAGCATAGCTTCCAAGCCTCATGCCCAGGTCTTCGCTTGGGTCTGGGGTTGGGATTTGGCCCTGTGCCTGGGTGTCTCTGATGCTGCTGGCCACAGTTCATGGCGTTTGGAGGCCATGGACCCTCATGGAACAGAGAGGAAACGGAAGCCCAGGGTAGGGTGGGGGCTTGGCCAAGGACTCAGAGTGGGTGAGTGGCAGAGCTGAAGCCTCAATCTGAGACTCTGGACTCTGAGTCCAGTGTTCCTCCCATTGTGCAGCATGGCCTTTGAGGGGGAGGGGGGTGACTCCACACCAGCGTCTTCCAGGGTCGAGGTGGCCTCATCTGAGTCTCAGGCTGGGACCCTCTGAGCAACGCACTCCTTTGTCAGAGCAGGGGGAGGTGCAGCCTGTGCTGGTGGCTGTCAGGCAGGTGCAGATGGATGGAGCTGGTTGCACAACCTCACCTGGATTGAACTCCCCTTTCCTCTCTGGCGGGATGTGTTCATGGGCAACTGAGGGGTGTGTGAAGGGTGTGTAGGGGTGGGGTAGGGCAGCTCCCTGCTGCGGAGACCGCAACAGCCTCTCACAGCTTCATGTGGCTGAACTCTCACCCCTTTCAGTTTCACTGAAGAAGCCCTAACTGCCGCCCCATGAGGGCAGAGGCAACAGAGAACACGCTTCTGTGGATGCATCGCAGTAATAACAGGGGAGATGGAGCCCCCTACCCAGGTTCTCTTGCCTGTTATTGTCAGTGACATTGCATCCCTGGGACAATCTGCTGGCCCTGTGAGTCTTCAGTTCCTGTCCCTTCAAAGGGGCTCACTTGCTTCTGCCCTGTCCACTGCCCAGGACACTTGGAGGTTGCAGTAGAGTGAGGCTTCCTGGAAGGAAGAAGGGCCATGACTGAGATGGTACAGTAGCTGAAGCTCACAGGAATCTGTGACTTGCCCATGGTGGACAGAACTGATCAGTTACCATACTCTCCCCATGAACCTGGACAGGCCTCAGCACCCTCTGCGGAACAGAGCTTCCCAATCAGTTGGAGCTGGCATTTGAGATAAACATTCTCTAAGAGATCTAGATGGAGAAAGCAATGGCACCCCACTCCAGTACTCTTGCCTGGAAAATCCCATGGATGGAGGAGCCTGGTGGGCTGCAGTCCATGGGATCGCTAAGAGTCAGACACAACTGAGTGACTTCACTTTCACTTTTCACTTTCATGCATTGGAGAAGGAAATGGCAACCCACTCCAGTGTTCTTGCCTGGAGAATCCCAGGGACAGCGGAGCCTTGGTGGGCTGCCGTCTATGGGGTCGCACAGAGTCGGACACGACTGAAGCGACTTAGCAGCAGCAGCAAGAGATCTAGAAAGGGATGCCAAGTCTGCAGCTGGGCCTGTCTTGCATTGAAGGCTTCAGCTAGAGATACCCACTCCTCTGTCTTCGGATGGGAGCTAGGAGGTCCTCTGAGTCTCTGTGGCTTATCTGACCTGCATCTGCCTCTGGACCTCCTTCCATGTCCCTCTTCCCTCCCTCCACAGGTGGCACCAAAGGGAATCGTGGTATTAGGCACACTGAACAGTCTATAAGGGAAGAAAATCAGGTGACATAGAAGTAAGTTAATGGAGTTCTCCTAATTTCCTCTCTGATGGCCTCTTAACAGTCTCCCAACACAACCAAGCTGTGTGAAGCCAACATTGCCCCCTAGTGGTTGGCATCAAGAGAGCACTGACTGCCTAGGCCTCCTCAACAGTGATTGTTATCAGCATCCTCATCCAAGGATAATTCCTTCTGTTCTAATTCCAATGCATATCCTAGAAAAGACAGCAGAGTGTAGGTGATAAAGACGATCCAAGAACTACTGCACCGGGAGCAGGAAGAGCTGAACCACAGCCTCGTTTTCATTGCAACCTAATTGTGTGACCATGGGCACATTCCTTTTCCTCTGTGGGCAGTGGTTTCCCCATCTGTGCTTTGGAAAGTTTGCCTGTGTGTTTCCCTGAAGGGGTACCAGAAATTTCTTAGACTGGACAGCTTTCTTTGTGCAGGAAATATAGCCACCAGGCCCCTGAGTCAGATCATTGTGCCAACCTGGAACTCCCAAATGCCTATGGCAGTGGTTCCTCCTGTGGTTGGCATCCATAGACCAAGGGGTCTTGAGATCATGGATGAGGTGAATGCTGGCCTGCAGAGACCTGGGCAGGCTTCTGGTACCAACTGCAACTGAGCTGCAGTGAATTCATCCAAGGCCCTGGGAGTGACCCCACCCAGAGGCCAGCACGGTAGAGTAACAGAGGGACCGAGGCCTCAGCAATAAGACCTGAGTTCACAGCTCTGCTTGGCCACTTACTGGCTCTGAGGCTTCAGACAGGTTTGAACAGAACTGAGCGCGGTTCTCAGGGGATGAGGGAAATAGCCCAGTAACCTTTTCCCTTTGGCAGCGGACAGGGTGGGGCTATCCAGGCCATTTGTACTCGACACACATGCACAGACGTGCTCACACTCCCACGCTCCTGCCTCGTGCCTGCCTCCGAGTCCTTACCCTCCCCTCCACCTGGCTCTTCCACACTCGGGATGACCATGCCCTGGGGTATTGCACGTTTTAGCCTGCTATCATGTCCCACTCAGCAGATGGAGGGCCCAGGGCCCAGAAGAGGTGACAGAGCTCATCTTAGTTAAGCGGCAGCACCCGGGCTGGACTCCGTGTGGATACGTTCTTGTTGTTGTCATGATCGCCGCAGTAGTTTTGTGGTTTGCTGTATCTACCGTTAGTCAAGCAAGTGTGTGCCAGGGCTTTGGAGCAATTTTCTCAATCATCCGTCTCTCACGCATCATCTGCCCACTTCATAGATGTGGAAACTTCTGAGCAAAGTCCCAAAGCGCAGGCCAAGACCTCCCAGGTTGGCACAGCCAGGATCTGAGGCCATTCTTTGTCTCCAAGGCCTGTTTCCCTCACCCCCAAATTCTCCCATCTCCTTCCAAAAGCCCACCGCTCCGGGCCATTGCCAGCCCTGCTCAGTAGTGAGGACTGGCTGGAGCTGTGCCCACAGCCAGGAGTAAGAGGGGGCTTGCTGGGCTCGGTGCCCGGGAATGTGTTGGGAAATTCCGCTGCCCTCCCGTGCTGGGAGGGAAGAGTTAAGTACCAGCCTTGTCCCTCATGGATCACAGAGGCCTCACTCCTTTTACAGCCTGGGCCTCCTCCGGAAACTGCCCCTCCCCCTGCATCCTAACATCTTGCCTTCTTTGGTCCTCTCTCCCCTTGAGGGCCGCACCGCCCCATCCTCCTCCCAGAGCTCTAGCTCCCCAAGAGAGGAACTCTTAGAAGGAGGGATTCCAAACTCTCTTCTGAAATCACACACACACCCAGTCCAGCTGCTCACACGCATGGACCAGCATCACCTGGGTGTCCGCAGATGCTGGTGCATTTTATAGGTGCATGGCAGAAGAGAGGCAGCCCCTGAACCATGAGTGGGGAAGAGGCCCACATTCCCGGCAAGAGGACTTTAGTCCATCTCTCAGCCTCAGCCTGCATCTCAGTGAGGGGTGGGAGTGGGAAAGAGGTCTGTGAGGCTTCCTGACTCCTCCTGGGCCTCCAGGGGCCAGAGAGACCCCAAATGCTGCGAGAAGAGACTCAGAGCAGAGGTCCCAGGCTCCCTGGGTTGGGAGGACCACAAGGCTATGTCGTTGAGCCCGCCCCCACCGTCTCCTGCTTGCACGCCTTGCCGTCCACCAGGCAGACTGTGTTTGCACTCATGGGTCACAGAGCCCTCACTGTCTCACAGGGCTG
The DNA here is from genome assembly GCF_019923935.1 of Bubalus bubalis. Classification (NCBI taxonomy): domain Eukaryota; kingdom Metazoa; phylum Chordata; class Mammalia; order Artiodactyla; family Bovidae; genus Bubalus; species Bubalus bubalis. Next base: position 50,104,137 of record NC_059165.1, on the reverse strand, counting down.
CCTGTGACCATCTTTGGGCAGCTCGGATTGTCGCAGGCTCTTCCTTAGGGTGAATGAACTGCAGTTTCAGCTCCCACCCTTGCCCTGGCTCAGCTTCATGGGACCTCTCAGAAGGAAGCTCTCTCTTCCTGCCAGTCACAGCCCCTCATCCCCTCTTCCCACCTGGTTCCCTCACAACACCCCAGGCCAACCATCCAGGATCTGTAACCGCCTGGCTGTGGCTGGGGGATCTCAGGCAAGAACTGCACTCAGTTTCTTTGTTAGTAGAAAGGGAAGTGTGAGTGACTGTGTGACCTCAGAACTATCTCCAAGTTTCCAGAATTCCATGGAAAGAGATTATCCAGAAGGTTCTAGAAACATCTCACAGGGGAGACAGCCTGTGCCCACTGTCTGCGTCTGACAAGGAGTTTTCTTGCAGACCAGTCTTTCGGGGAGCAGGTACCCAAGAAATCATTTATAAGATCCAGTATTTAAAAAATTTTTTTTAATTTAAAAATATTTATTATATTTATGACTGCACTGGGTCTTCATGGCTACATACAGGCTTTCTCTAGCTGTGGTAAGTGGGGCCTCTTCTTTGTTGCGATGTGAGGACTTCTCTCATTGCAGTGGATTCTCTTGTTGGAAGCACCAGCTCTAGTTGAGCAGACTTCGGTAGTTGCAGCTCATGGGCTCAGTAATTGTGGCACACCAGTTTAGTTGCCCCGAGACATACAGGCTCTTCCCAGACCACGGAGTGAACCCATGTCCCTTGCACTGGCAGATGGATTCTTAACCACCGGACCACCAGGGAAGTCCAAGATCTAGTTTTGAGTGTCCCAGATTGAAGGCCCCACGCCAGCCTTTCCTCAGAAGGGTTTCCTCAGATTTCTCTTAACTATGAGATAAAATCCAGGCGAGGGCCTGACATTATCTGATCCCAGCCAGGCCCCAAATCTGAGTGCAGTCCACAGAAGAGTCCTGAAGTTTGAATCCTGTCTCTGCTGCATCTTGGGTGCACGTCCCAGACACTGAGCCTTTCTGAACTTGAGTCTCCCCATCTTTTAGGTAGGGTGAGTGTTGTAGGGATTCTGTAGGCTGCATGTTAATTCCTGGTGCATCATAAGTGTGCAATAACTGGTAAGCAGCAGACAGTAGGCACCCCCGAGCCTGGGGGCGCGGCTGCCTCTTCTGTCCCCAGAGTGTGGGTAGACCACCTCAGGCGCCACACAGCACTCGTGCCTTCTGGTTTTTACTGAACATCCGCTATATACCAGACAGTGAGGATGCAACAGTGTAAGGACTGGCCAGTCGCTGCGCCCGTGGAGCTCTCTAAACACACAGAACCAAGGAAACAAATCAGGGGACGTTGGTGACAGGCTGTGGATGGTGGTAGTGCAGAAGGAGGAAATAGTGATGGGGAGGGTGGGCATCGGGGAAGGCTTGTTCCAGGATTGACTATTGAGACTGCCAGGCAAGAAAGAGCATTTGAAAGCTCGGGGAGGGTGGGCTTTTAAGAGAAGAGGAGGGTGGTGTGGTGGAAACACGGGTGCACGGGGAGGGAGGCAGGAGCAGGTCCCAGATGTGATGAGGTCAGATGTGCACGGAACCCTGCCGTGCTGTGTCCTGGTGTCTTGGCTCCAGGGCTGCTCAGGGCCAGTGATGTTTGATAGAGGGGTACCCAGAGCCCACTCCCAGTCCTTCTGCGTGGGAGCTCTCTTGTTTCACTTGGCATTTGCAAACACGCTCTGGCTGGCAGCATGTGATCCCTGTACCCAAAGCTGAAAGTAGATCTAGGTGAAAGGGCCTCCTCCTGGGTGGGGTGGAGGGAGCGGAGCCTGTGATGACTCGCAGGCGTATTCCTGCTGCAGAGTTTGGAGGTGGGCAGGAGTGGGGCGCAGAGCTACGTGGGGTTGAAGGGGGTCAGCCCATACACCCAGGGAGGCAAAGTCACCAGCATGGGTTCTAACACGGAAAGGAGCCCGTGTGCAGAGCAGCAGGACCCTAGTGTGACCCCAGACCTGTTGGGTTCAGACTCCCATCCTGACCTCTCAACAGTCCTCAGTAAGGCCCAGGTTGGCTCGCCTGACCTTGAGTTGGGTGTAGGATTTCAAGTCAAACATTACCTAGTGGTCAGTGGGCAGAGTTCAAGAGGGAGAGGATGATATCTGGGTTCTGGTCTGGCTCTCCACCATCTCGCCATTGAACCTGAAACAGGGCCCTTCTCCCTCAGCCATGCAGTAAGAAGTCTGACCTCAGGATCTCTGAGGCCCTTCTTGCTCTGATAGTCTGTTATTCTAGTTTTTTCTAGTTTTGCAGAACGGGGATATTTGGGGGAAGTAGGTGTATAGTGTGAAGCATGCTGAATCTCAAAAAGTTATGGGTACTTCTGAATGCTTGGTTGTATTAATAGAAGTCTGGCCTCTAGAACTAGGGAGGAGGTGGTCCTCAACAAAGTAGGCAAACAGATGTGCTGTCAGAGAAAGAGGAACCACAAGCGAGTGGCTCTAAACCACGTGTTCTTCCAAATGGCAGGATCTGTAAAGTGTGCAACTGAAGAAAGAAGAAGGTGTGGGGAGGGCATGAACTGCCTGTGAATATTTGACATGGGCAAGGGGTGGCACTGGAGGGTGTGCCACCCCTTAATGAGGAAAGTTTCCAACTCAGGCAAGCAAGGAGCTTCCCCGATGTCCAGAACTGACCAGATGGAATGAGCTGGCCTGCCTTGGGTGGCAGGGCATTTCCTGTCATGGGAGGTATGAGAGGGTAGGGGGGTGGTCACCTGTTGGCTGTGACGATACTTGCTGGTTCTGCAAGGCTGCCCTCTTGTGACCTGGGTTCAGGCCTGACACCTGTCCCTTAATCCAGGGACAGCCACTTAGTGTCCACGTGCCTCAGTTTCCTTATGTGAAAAGGGGAGAGAATACGTGTCTACCTCTCAGCCTTGCTGTCCAGGTTAGCTGAGGTGACTGTGGAGTCATTTGTGTGGTGCAGCTACAGGCGTGAGCAAGAGATAATTATTGGTTTTTTCCCTCCTCTGCGATGTCTACTTGCTACCATGCTGACGTCTGGTGGTGGGCAGGGAGTGGCTTCCCTGATGGCTCAGCGGATCTTCCCTGGGTCAGGAAGATCCCCTGAAGGAGGAAATGCCAACCCACTCCAGTATTTATGCCTGAAAAATCCTGTGGACAGAGGAGCCTGGCAAGCTACAGTCCATGGGGTTGCAGACACGAGTCGGACACGAGTCGCACACGACTGAGCACACACGCATAGGGAGTGGAGAATCCCTGCATTCATAGCTCAAGCTGAATGATCTATATAGTGAGCTTCTGCCCTAAGAAATTTAATCTTTGGGGGAGAAGAATGAAGAGTAGATACTAAAGCAGATACGACAAAAGCTGACATGAGTACTGACAATTTGTCTGGCCGGAGCAGACATCACTAATCAATCACCATACTTTTTCCTGCAGATCCTTACCCACACGATGGCAGCTATGACCAACTTATATTTAGCTTGTGAGATAGACTATTAGCTGCTCCTAAATAAAGGGAAATAAATACTAATGCCATTCTTGGTCGGTGCCAAGCAAGTGACTCAGTAAATGCATTAAGGGAAGTGTTTGCATTGGTGGGGCATGGGCATCAGGACAGCCGTGAAGTAATTAAATGATCGCAAAAGCCTCTTGGTGGAGGTGGTAATGGGCTGAGTCCAAGACGGAGGGGAGAGCAGAAAGAAGTGGGAAGGGCACTCCAGGCCACTGGCATGGCATAAGCAAAGACCCCTGGTGGCTCAGATGGTAAAGAATCTGCCAGCAACGTGGGAGACCCAGTTTGATTCCTGGGTCAGGAAGGTCACCTGGAGAAGGGAAGGGCTAGCCACTCCATATTCTTGCCTGGGAAATCCCTTGGACAGAGGAGCCTCGCAGGCTAGTACGTGGGCTTGCAAAGAGTCAGAAATGACTGAGTAACTGACAGCACACAACACAACAGAACAAAAACCCAAGTGATGCTGGGCTGGGAGTGGGGTTCGTGATCCCACTAGGGGCTGTAGTGAGCACTGGCCTGGGAGTCTGGTCCCTGTTCTAAGACCCACTTACTGTGTGACCTCGGGGAATGCCCGTTCCTTTTTGTTTTTTGAAATTCATGCATTTTATTTTATTATTAAGTTTTTATTTTATATTGGAGTATATCTGATTAACAATGTTGTGCTCGTTTGAAGTGGACAGAAAAGGGACCCAGCCATACATATACACGTTTCCATTCTTCCTCAAACTCCCCTCCCCTCCAGGCTGCCACATACCATTGAGCACAGTTCCCTGTGCTATACAGGAGGACCTTGTTGGTTATTCATTTTAAATATAGCAGTGTGTACATGTCCGTCCCAAACTCCCTAACTATCCCTGCCCCTCATCCTCCTCCCGCCCCCCGGCAGCCATAAGTTTACTTGCTAAGTCTGTGAATCTGTTTCTAGTTTGTAAATAAGTTCAAGGCCCATACGTTTTGTGTAAGGTAAGGGGCGAGGGTTGGTCTCATATCCTCAAAGCTGTGAAGAAGTGTTAAAAGACAAATATTTCTGCAAAGACCAGTGCACACATGCACCCTTTTCCTCCAGCAGTGACTACCTAATGAATGCCTTGCTGGTAGCAGCATATGTGACCCGAATGACTCAGAAATCTGGGGGCTGGAAGCAGTAACCACACCAGGAGAGTTACTGGGGATAGAAGCGAGATGTGGGCTGAGTGGGGCCTGAGCTTGATGGATCCCTGGATTTCTAGACGATGGAGTGTTTTCCCTGAGATCAGCAGAAGTTTTGGGTCCAGAGCAGCTGAGCTGGGTAGCTGGGCCTCTGCACCATTTCAAGGCGCCCTTTCATTCTTTGCCAAGAAGGAGGGGAGGCTGGGTATGGGCTGGGGGGGCTGACAGGTTCTCTTCTATTTATAGCCAAGATTCGGGGTTATGCGGCCCTGGGTGCTGGAATGGCCCTGATGCCTGGACTTGCCAACCAATCACAGGGTGGCGTGCCCCAGGGTCCTGCACGTTAGCAGGTGCCCTAATGTGAACCCACAGGGCTGGCCTGGGCTCTGGCCAGATGCTCAACATTCCCTCCTGAGCCCCAGCAGGCCTCTGGGGGGCTGCCAAGTACTGGCTGGGACTAGGGTGGCAGGGGTGGCAGGGGAGAGAAGAGAGGAAGGGAAGAAAGGCCTTGAGTGGAGGCAGCTGGTGGGGCTGTCCTCACCAGTGGTTCTGCACTTGCAAGTGGATAGAAGGTCAAGGTGCTCAGGGCAGAGGTTCTGGAATGAGCATCAGAACTCCTGGGTCACTGTCTCAGTGTCACACTGGAATTACAGAGAGAGACTGGTGGCCCACTCCGGCCTTCCTCAGCCCTGGGACACATCTCTTTCCCTCCTGCCACACTCAATACCCCAGAAGCCCATTAATTAACTTCCACTGAGATGCACAGTCCCCCAGTGGGATTAGGGAGTTTGTCTTGACCAATCACCTCATCTGCCTCATCTTGCCCTGTCGGCCATCAGTCCAGTCCATTCATTCCTGTTCATTTTACTTCCTTCCACTTAGCAGCGACTGTGTCACTCTGGCCAATGGGACAGCCACCCAGTTGGGCCTCCTGCTGCCATTTTTGTCTGCATCTCCACATGGCAGCTAGAGCACAGAGCTATCAGGTCACTGTCCTGCAGAAACGCTGTCAAAGAAGCTCCATGATCTTGGGGCAAAGGGCAACCTCCCCATCGAGGCCTAGAAGTCCTTCAGGTTGCTTCCCCCTGATCCTCATCCGTGACCCTCACTCCAGCCGGTTGAACTTTTCTCAATTCCTTCTCTTTGTGTTCTAATCACCTGGGCATTAGCCTGGGCACCACCTGATTGGATGATAGGGGTGCCTTCTTTCTATCCCTGTTGTATCCTTGGAAGCACGGCTCAGGTTCGCATTGAAATGACAGTTCAGGAAAGAGGGAAGTGCACGTACCCTTGGGATGACAGGTTTTCTCTGTACTGTGTTCAGGCTTCCGGAGTCTAGAGAGAAGCCCCACCCAAGGCAGCAACAACCTTGGGTCCCAGGCAGGCCTCTTCCTTTGGGGCCTCAATCTCCTATCTGAGGATTGGACCTGGCACCTTTGTCTGAGGGCCGTTCCCATTCTAAAGGTAGGGCAGAAAAAACGATGGGCTAACACCATGGACTTTGCAGCCAGACAGACGCAGATATGAATCGTGGCTTATATCACTTCCTGGGCAGGTGACCTGGGGCCTTTCTGAACCTTGGTTTCTTCATCTGTGAAGGAGGTGGAGGTACTCATTTCTGCGATCTCCAGTGAGACAGCATAGTGCCTGACACTTAGTAAGCACGCAGGGAACGGGGACCCCTTCCTTTTTAGTTTACAATCTGATGATGAAATGTGGCAGTTCAAAGGACTCATAAATTGTTATCATTAAGGAAAGTTCTTTTTTCTCCTCTTAGCTTTTAGTGCCAAGCATTTATAGAATGCTGCTGCTGCTAAGTCACTGCAGTCATGTCCGACTCTGTGCGACCCCATAGACAGCAGCCCACCAGGCTACCCCATCCCTGGGATTCTGCCCTGTGTATTTGGTCCTGCCCTCTGCTTCTCCTGAGATCCCAGTCCCTGTCTTTCATACGCAGAGTGAAGACCTCATGGTCTCCTGGTGGTGGTTCACACGAGTGGTTTGGATGAGCCTGTGGAGCCTGCTGTAGTTGGTATTGTGACTGTTGAGGGCTTGTGGCACCCCATCCCAGGCACTAAATGAGGCCAGAATATGAGATTGTTGGCTGACCCCTCCCCTCACATGTACCAGATGAGCTCCCCAATGGGCTGGGCTGGGCGTAGAGTGAAGGCAAGCCAAGGACCAAGCCTGACGTCCATTCTTGATGGGAGGATGCCCCGGAGGCAGCAGCCAAGATCCAAGTATCTGTGCAGACCTGGACACCCTGTCATAGGGTAGCCTTAATTGTAACCCAGCTGCATCCATGCTATAGACTGTAGAAACTGGAATTTGAGATAGTCAGGGGAGGAATGTCTCAGGTAGTAGACAATATGGAGGAGAATTCAGAGGGTTGAAGTGAAGACCATCAAAAAGCACTAAATGTCAGTGAAATAAACAAAGGAATGAATGAACCAACAAATGAATAAAGGTCCTCTGCCAATAGAAGCAAAATTGTTTCGCAGGCCTCAGAAGTAGAGCATTAACTCCCTTGGCTCAAGGGTTGTCAATTTTATTAGGTGCCTAGAGTAGAAAAGAGACATCAGTAGAAGACCACAGGGTCAAGCTCAATGATTCTCAGACTTTTTTTTTTTTAATTTACCCCAACATGCATGTTAGAGAACACAGGCTCAGTCCTCTACGTGTGCCCAGTTTATCAGCTATAAATTGGGTGAGAGAAGCTGCAGGGCCCGTGTTCCTGCTGGAGATCTTTTCTAACCACATCAGAATGTGTGTATTTAACTGTCAGGATTGCTGTGGTTATGAATGAAAGAGAGCTGACTCAAAGTCACCTCCAAAAAAGGAATTTATTGGTTTCCATAACTGGAAAAAGTGGGTTTCAGGTTCGGTTTGATCCAGGAGCACTATCTTTCAGTGTAGCTTTCCTTTACCGGGGCTCCATTCTCACACAGGTTCTTCCCAGTCAATGAAAAAAAGGGCTGCAAGGCCTCTCATGGATCAGAATAGCAACTGCAATAGGATGAGAACATTCTTTCCCAATAGCACCAGCCAACATCCTGGGACTGACTCTCATTGTTTGGATTAGGGAGTACATTTTTCAGCTTCAAGCCAGTCATGATGTCTGGGAGTGTGGCTCTCTGATTGCCCAGGACTGGACCATGGATCTATCTCTGGAGCAAGAGTATGCATATAGGTTCAGCATCACTGACCCATGAGATCCAGGATTAGAAGGTATTGTTCTCCTTCTAAAGAAGGATGGTGGAGAGGTAAAAGCCTTTGTGCCCATTGAATTGCTCCATTTTACATTAATTAAAAACCAAATCATTCTTCAGGTTGGGGTTTTAAAATAGATTAGTAACTAATTACCTCCCATACCTATCACCAGTATCCATAATCAGAGGAGACCTGCTGATGTCCAGTGCTTCCCCCAAGAGTTGACATGATTGCTAGTCATGAAGTAGGACCAGCTAAGCAAGGCATCTATGTTGAGCAGTTTCTTGGGTGTAGGGAAAGATGGATGCTGCTGTGACCACATTCTATTCACAGGGACACTATAATCTATGAGAAGTATCTGCAGGGATGTTGACATGTGTAGTAATGGGACTAGGCTATGGGTATCCCTGTCTCCCAATCAGAACTAAATTTGGAAATAGTCCAAGTTTGAATAGAAGGCTCTGTCTACACAATGAAAGGTTTGATCATCTACCATCTGTGATCAATTGGTAATGACTGTCAAGAATACTGTGCTGGAGAGTCCAAATCTATGCTCAAGCTCAGTAGGAACAAGGCCTACGATTGATTAGTGGTGTCTGCCATGTACATAGGCATTGAAAGTGGTGGCATGTTTGTTGTGTAGTAGACCATTCTTGTACTTGTTTTAGCTCTCTCACTTTAGATATGAGTCAACAGAACAAATGGAGGCAACCTCAGGGCTCAAAAGAAAAACAAATGCAAAACAGGGACTTGCCTTGGAGGCACTTTGAGAATTCAGAGACTCACGCTGCTGTCTGTATTTCCTTGTGGAATTCATTTTCCCTGCTGAAGCTTGCTTTTCTCATCTGAAAATTGGGACAAATAATCCAGTCCTGTGGACCAAGCAGGGCTGTTATGAGGATAAAATAAAGTACTAAATGTGAGATCATTTTATCATACTTACAATAACAGCGAGCAGTCAAATGACACTTTTTATGGGCCAGACACCGTTCTAAGTGCTTTACTTATATCCTCATTAAAGCCTCAGAATAACTCTGTGGAGTAGTTACTGTTATCATCATTTTATAGGAAATGGTATTTAGGTGCCGACGTTGTCACATTCTCAAGATCATGTAACTCTGGGAGCGGGGTTCAGGCCCAGGCAGCCTGGTTCTGGTGTCACTGCTTTGGATCCCTTTATTAGGCACTGTGATGCTTCCCACGGTAAGCTGTAAAGTGCGGTGCACCTGAAAGGGATTACCTGAAGCAGCACCTCTAATTCTTTTCTTGCTCAAGAAATGCCTCACTTGTGTACCCTCTCATTAAGACCCACGAAGGTTGCTGTGGTCTGTGTGCCAACCCTTCACAGCTCGGTGACACCTTTCTAAGACCTTGTGGGGGTTAAGAAGGGGAAGCAGGGTAAATCTAAGGGTCTGCCCCTGATCTCCAGTCATGCTGCCTGGGTTCATCTCCTGGCTCTAGCTGGGTGACCTTGAGCAAGTTGTCTAATCTCTCTGAGCCTCAGTTTCCTCACCTGTACATAGAAGTGAAAATCATACCTTCTGTGTGGGATTATTATAGGGAGTAAATGAGATAATGTAGGGGATGTGCCTGGTAACATAATAAATACTCAGTGTAGGTGATGGGAGGAGGGGTACAGAAGTTAAAGGGACCTGAAATGGTGGGCATGAGTTGCCTCTCCCAGGACTGGGCAGAGGACCAGGACTCTTCTTTCTGCAGCATCATTTATTGTGAGGAAATTCTCCCTTCCCAAGTGAAAGCTTCCACCCCCACCCTCAGCCCCCCCACTTAGGACTCAGGCACCCTGGGCATGCCTGTTTCCTCCCCGCTGCGTGTTCTGCCAGTTCTTCCCACCGCGTTTGCTCAGCCTCCAGCTGTACTCTCTGTCCACCCTGTGTCTACCCTGCTGCAGCCCCAGTCTGGCCAGATCCAGAGTGAGCTGGTTTGTGGCCTGCATTTCCTAGGGGCCTCTGAGGCTTCAGAATTATAATAAAAGGAGCTAGCACAGCCGGAAGAGATCCTGATTCTAGGATGAGACATCGGGAAACAAGTGCTCTTGTTTTTGGACCTGATGAAGTAAAGAAATGAATGCGAGAGCTTACTGGGGCTTTGCTTTCCTGTCGGTCACTCTGGAGACTTTCCCATCTGTAGGGAGGGCCTGGCCGTCCATGGGCAGTGTGTGGCAGGTACAGATTCCTGGGCTGGGGCGGGAATCTGGGCAGAGGATGGTAATGGTGGCTTCATCACTGGGAAGCTTGTTTAAAATGCAGATTCCCGGGTCTCCCCCAGTGATGGATTCAGGGCCTCTGGGGTAGGGCCCGGGAAACTTGCATTTTTACAAGCTTCCCCCAGGAGATTCTGCAGCGGGTGGTCAGGGAATCAACCCTTGAGAAATACTGAGTCCTTCTTAGGAATATCCTTTGATTCCGTTGTTGTCATTCAGTCACTGTTATGTTTCTCCTTAACTCCGCTTTCTCAGCCATTCCAACTTCAACTCTTGGGGGTGAAAGGCCCTGCAGGACCCCCAGGACTCCCGATTAGAAGTTTCTAGAGTTGACGCTCTACTTCTTCATTGGCTCCCCATCCCTGTTGATGTGCAAGAGGCTTGGAGCCTGCCTGCTGGGACTGGGGCTGTGGGCTGACTACGTGCAGATGCTGGTGCTGAGATTGATTCTGTGATTTCATTGCCTGGAGAGGCTAGTCTTTTATAGCAAAAGTCAATTTCTGCAGAATGAGTGGTAATTAGGGAATATTAGAGCCTGAAGGAAGCTTTATTTTTTCACCCAGGACATTTTCCCCTTCTGCAGACGCTGTTAGCTGAAGACCCAATGAGTTGAGGAGACAGGGAGAGCTACCATCATTGGCCTGGTGTCTAGCAGCTCCCTTCCTCTGTTTTTACAGCCTTTTATAGATTAAGATGAGGGACCATATCCCAGTGCCTTGCGGTTTTCCTGTTTAAATATAAAAGGATACGTCTATAAAAGCTTCACTCATTCAACACACATGGGATGAATGAGCACCTGCTGGCCCCAGGGGACCCTGGGACACACAGGATTCAAAGCCTGTCCTTGGGGGAATGATGCTAAATGCACACAGAGACATAAGCTGGGCAGATGGTGTCCTGGGGCAAGAATTGGGAGGGCAGGGTTTAGAAGAGGACAGAGTGACCGTACTGGGGAGGGGGAGCAGGTGGAGTCCAGGTAGAACACCACGTCCAAAGGTGCTGAGCTGGAGCCATCAGTTGTTTGGAGTAGAGGGCGGGGTGGGTGGGGCAGACATTATAAAACAGGCATTAGCAAACAGGCCTGGCATAGAGAGCCCTTCCAATCCTCCTGAGGGAGGTTCTGATCCTTCAGGGATGAGATGGGGGCAGAGGGAGACAGTGTTCTTCCTTGGGGCCTTCAAGATCCACGTGGGGTCTCCACCCTTCGCTCTTCACAGGAGCTCCCCAGAGGCAAGAGTCAAAGAAAGGCTGAGACCACCTCCCAGAATGATTCATCCCACTTTGAGGGTGGAGTAGGGATGGGACTAGGAGTCTGAGTGTCATTAAAGGAATGTGATTAAAAACAAAAAACAGTTAAAAATGTATATTTTTGTTTAGCTGCACTGAGTCTTGGTTGCAGCACTTGGGATCCTGCATCTTGCTGGCATGCAGAATCTTTAGTTGTGGCATACGAACTCTTAGTTGCAGCTTGTGGGATCTAGTGCCCCAACCAGGGATCGAACCCAGGCCCCCTGCATTGGGAGCACAGAGTCTTAGCCATTGGACCATCAGGGAAGTACCAGAGAATGTGATTTTATGGAGACACTGACACAAGAGAGCTGGGGTCGGATCCTGGCAAGCTACATTCCTTCTGCCTCTCTGTTACAGCCTTTGTTGACTGAGCTTTTCCCATCTGAAAAGTGGATCATTTGTTTCTACCCTGAGGATTGATGTGAGGCTAAAAGAATATGCTGATGAAGGATAAGAACTTGAATGGAACACAGATTTGGTACCTAGTCATACTGATCAGTTATAGCATCCTCATTCTTGGGTGCTTGAGTTCCCTTTGCAGTTTGCACTGCTGGCCGCTGTATAAATCCCAACAAAGAGAACATCACTGCCTTCATTCTTCCTTGTATGGGAAAATATGTGGCTTTTACCCACTGGTATCTCGGATCTGCCCATGGGGCCCCTAAAAGAACTTCATGTGTCTTCTCCTTGACCTTCAGAGATGTGCAGATAAAATAACAGTGACCACAGCCTTGGGACAGGACATGCAATCAGAGCCCGGTTCTCTGGGTTTGGTGGTGGGTGTGTCCTCCACCCCTCTGGGCCTCCCTGCCCTTGCAGTTGGGGTTGCTGGTCCAGTGACTCCCTCACCCCACAAAAAGGCCTGTGGGGGCAGCTGCTGTTGCCTACTCTTTCCTCTTGGCCTGCCTAAGAACTGGGTGGAGGTGGGCAAGTGCTTCCTGGACAAGGGAGTGGTTTCTGCCTGCCAGGAGGAGCCCCTGAGTCACAGGAGATGTTTTCCTGTCAGAGGGGAAAGTGGTTCTATCAACAAGTCCAGGGAAGGACAGAAGGAAGCTGGTTCATTCGAGCATCCTCTGCCTTCCCCAAATCCCCTTATGCTGTCACTGATAGAGTAAGTAGCCCATTGTTTAGAAGAATGCTCTTGCGCTGCCTCACTCGACACTCATGCAACAAATGTTTGTGGGGAGGACAGATCACACCCTGGTTTCCTCATGCCTTCAGAAACATCTCATCCAGCGGCCTACACCTTCTGGAGTCCAAGCAGAGCCTGTGGTAGCCCAGATCATTACCACAGGGACCAGGCCCTGCAGTCCCCCAAAGGAGTCTCCTTCAGAGCCCACGAATTCTTGTTGTTGTCATTTGTTTGTTTTACTGTTGTCTATTTATTTATTTTTGGCTACACTGAGTCTTTGTTGCTGTGCACAGGTTTTCTCTAGTTGCTGCGCACAGGAGCTACTCTTTAGATGCAGTGTGCTGGCTTCTCTTGTAGTGGCTTCTCTTGTTTCAGGGCACAGGCTCTAGGCGGACAGGCTTTGGTGGTTGCTCCTCAGTACATGGAATCTTCCTGGACTGGGGATCAAACCCCACATCCCCTGCATTGGCAAGTGGATTCTTGACCACTGGACCACCAGGGAAGTCCCTGATTCTTGTTTTAGATGGAGCCTTCAGCTTTGAGATCTGGTTAACCAGTCCCCTGTTGATTAGAATTGGTACCTAAGCAGGGAAACCTGGAGCTTCTTGAAGACAGCAGACTCACAGTGGGAAGATGTGTCAGCCGAGCACCCAACTCTCCAGGGGAGATGGTTGCTAAGGGCAGAGACCAGCAGCTTTGGAGATCTCAGAGTCCCAAGGGAAGGGGCAGTACTGTGTCAGAGCAGAGGACCACTTGGAGGGGGTGGTGGTGAAGATGATGGTCCCAGAGGTCAGCAAAGTGAGGCCCTAAGGGCCACATCCAATCACTGCCTGTTTTTATAAATAAGGTTTTATTGGAAGCCACCATGCCTATTTGTTCACATGTCTGGCTGCTTTTACACTAAAACTCCAGGACCGAGTAGTTCACTGTATGGCTCAAAAACCTAAAACATTTACCATTTGACCCTTTACAGAAAAAGGTTGCCAACCCCTGATGGTTGAGCTACCAAGGAAGGGTTAAAATTCAGCCTTTTTCCCTGGTGGTCCAGTGGTTAAGACTCTGTATTTCTACTGCACAGGGTGTGGGTTTGATCCCTGATTAGGGAACTAGGATCCCACATGCCACGCAGCATTCCCCTCTCCCCCCAGAAATAAAAATAAGTTCAGCCTGTGTTAGAACAAAACCAGGAGGAGTGGAGGAGTAAAGTCTCTTGGGGAAGAACTTCCAGACAGACTGGCTGATGGTGTTGTTCCTCACATGTTGATTCTTTAATGAATGGAAAAGGTTTCAGATCATCTGCATTTCATAGAACTGTAAAATATTAAGGCCAAGAAGGATGTTACCGGCGTCTCATCTGACTCTTGCCTATCCATATGGAGAGACTGAGAAACTGAGGCCTGGGGAGGCAGGGGGTCTTTGTTGGGTGCATATGGTGGCGGCAGCCCTCAGTGTCAAATCCAGACCAGAGCGCTTTGTTCTGATTTGCTGTTCAGTGGCATGTGTGTGTGCATGCCCCCATGTGTGTTCTTGTGTGCACGCGCGCGTGCGCGCACACACACACACACACAAGCAAAATCCTCTAAGCAGTAACATGGCAAAGAGATGTGTTTGCCTCTAAAGAGCCGTTGCTTATTTTGTCTTTTTCTGTGTTAGTTGCCTTTGCATTAGGAGAAGAGGGGCAAGGATTTCTGCTTTGCCCTATATAAGGAGGCCGTTGTCCCAGCCAGACCCATCCCATGGCAACAGGGCTAAAATGGAAACAGGGAGTTCTGTTTAAGGCAAGCTCCTGCACAACAGCTGCCTCCCGCCTGCTGCGGATGGAGCATTGTCTGCCCAGCACCTGCCCTTCCTGCTCTAACCCGATTGGAATGCGGATTCCAGGGGCGAGTGCTCCTGGAGCTGGTCCTTCGTGGGGGTCACTGCCCACCGATGCGTGGTACCTGCGTCGGGGCTGGGTGGAGTTCACCAGAGGCAGCTTGATACAGTCAGAGGGGCAGTCAGACTCTCCGGCTCAGAACCTCAGTTTCCTCCACTGGAAGATAGGAGAGCTAGAGCCAGGTCTGTCTAAGGGCCCCTTTCACTCTGCTAATTCTGGCACTTGTGCCTCCTTTGGTGAGGCTCTGAAACAAAAAGGGTTTTCTTCTTATTCTAGCATGGAGGTTAAATGTCACGGCTTAGGGAGTCAGATTTCCTGGGTTCCCATCCCAGCTTAATGACTTACTTAGCTGGGTGTCTCCAAGGAAATTAGCAAACCTCTCTGGGTCTCAAGTTTCCTCATCTGTGAAATGGAGCTATAAGGGAACCCATCCCACGAGGCACCTGCAGCTATTGTTTGGTTAAAGCATAAGGAGAGCGGTTGGACTGATTGGCGGTCAGGCTCTTTTCCTGCTTGGGGTTCTGTGGCTCTGATTTCGAGATCTCCAGCCTCTCAGGTAGGTCTCCCTCCTGCCCCAGTGTTGCCTGGGGAATTTCCTATGCAGACAACACTTCCAGCTCTGGAAACCTGATCTGGAGATTAGAGGCCTGGCAAAAGCAGTTGAGGAGAAAGGAGCCATGAGGAGTTTCCAAGGTGCTGCAGGCAAATGTGAGTCCAGGTGTGGGTGCCACATCCCTGCCAGCCAATTTCCGTGGGCAGAGCAGTCCAGCAGGGGAACAGCCTCTGAGCAGGATGAGGTCACAGCATCATGAGTCCTGGAATGCCATCAGTTCAGCCCTGCACTTCTGCATCTTTCTGTAGAAACATCCATCCCTGGTCTTCTCTTTGGGGATGACTTTTGGAGAAGATGGAGGAGTGGGAAGGGGTAATTTTATTTTTATTTTTTTTAAGAGTATGATGAAGTGATTAAGAATCTGGCTTTGGGATCAGACAGCCCTCAACCAGCTGGGGAACCTCCTTGGGCCCCCTCAGTTTCCGCCTCTGTATAAGGCAAAGAATAGCAGCTGTAAGGACTGCATGACATAGTGCCTGCCCAGAACTCAGCCCATTTCCCCTACACAGTAAAAAGCTCATTCAGTAAAATCTGAGGAGTGCTTACTGTGTGCTAACATAGTAGGAAGCAAGATAGACAGACTAGTCTTCAGCAGTCAGGAGCTTCTGTTGAGTGCAGGTAGACAGATTAACAAACACATCAACAGAATGGACAAGTTTATTTCAGACAGCGACGTGGGTCATGAAGAAATGAGACACAGCCATGTGATGGAGAGTTTGCCAGGGTGTGAGGAGGGGTAACCACTTTATAGTGAATGGTCAGGGAAAGCCTCTCCAAGATTTGGTTTCAACGTCAGGAAGGAACCAGCCATGCAAAAACAACTTATGCAAAGGCCCCGGGGCAGTGACTACTTTGCCCTCTGATGTAAAGAATGCTGGGATGCCTGGGGCGTGGTGATCAAGGCAGTAAGTAGCCAGAGAGGATGCTGGCAGCCTAGGCAAAGGCATTCTAAGCCACAGATGTTTGGATTTATATGTACAATAGGAGAATCTTTGGAGAATTTTGAGTGGGAAGTGGGTGACATGATCTAGTTTACTTTTTTTTTTTTTAAGATTATTTGAGTTACTGTGTGAGGATGAACTTGGGGTGGGATGGACAAGGATGGAAGTGGAGTCCTGTTGGGCAGACTGTAAAAGCCTCGGTAGGAGGTGATGAGGTTATGGGCTTGTGTGGTGACAGCAGAGATGGAGAGGGAGTGGACAGGACTGATGGATTGAATCTGGCAGTGAGGGAAAGAGAATCCCGGGTTTTCTTCTGAGTAGCTAGGTGAAGGGTTTGCCATTTATTGACACTGGGAAAACTGCAGAGAAACTGGCTTGGGTGCAAGTAGAATTCCGTTTGGACATAAGGTTGAGATGCCAATAAGCCACCCAAGTGGAGTTGTCAGAAGGTAGGATGTGAAAGGGCTGCTTTGCAGAGTGGTTGAGGACGCGCTAATGCATGGAAGGACGCAGCTTGTTTTGAGCTGAGACAGCCTGAGTGCATATCTAGCTGGGGCTTAACCCTCTGCCAGCCCTAAGCTTCTGGATTAACTTTAAGAGCTTTCCTTAGTCACCTAACAGCTTTGCATGACCCACATCCCTCCCTGAGCCCCTGATGGGCGAAGGGCTGCTCAAGCCCCTCCCCTAGAGGACTCCTAATGGCATGCAGGTGGAACAGACCCTGTCGTGCCTGGGGGCAGAGTCTGGAATAGCTTGAACCAGCTACCCTGAAGAACATTCACAGGGTATGCCAGGCCCTGGGTAGGCTGCTTTACAACTGAGTTGCTTAACCCCAGGGGATAGAATTCAGCGGTCTGAGAACGTGGATGAAAAAAAAAAAAAAATCACATCTTTATTTTTGCCAACCTCCAAGTGAAATTTAGCATTTCCTCACCTTGTGAATGTAAGTGACAAACCGTAGAAGAATTAGTGGTACCTTGACTTTGTCACTGATGGAAATCAGATAATATTCATATCACATTATAGTTTTTTGGATACCTAAAAATACTTATACTCATTGCTACTTTGAAATTACTGGTGATTATTACACTTGCTACTACATCTTATTTAGTAAAGTAATAAGGAAGCCTGCTATATTACTGTAACATAAATTTAGTCTTTTTAATATTTTATAAATGTATTTTGATAGTGTTGATTTCCTAAATAATCCTGTTTTATTTTATGCATTTAAAAATATTTCACTTATTTTATCTTATGCATTCATAAACATTCTGAGAAGTTTATGGCCTTTATTAGACTGTCAGTGGGATTCATGACTCAGAAAAGGTTAAGGACTCCTACTTTGCAAGTATGATTTTATCATTCCCAATTTAGAAGCTAAGTCTCAGAGAGGTTGAGATCAGGCCAGGGTCACACAGCTGATTGAGTGGCTGAGCCCCAATTAATGCAGATCTACCTGATCCCACAGTTCTTAACAGTCCCGCCACAGCCTCCAATGTAGTTCTGTCAGCTAAACCTACAACCGATTTAAACAGAAGCCACAGCACAAAAACTGTTATTTTATCCAAAAAAAATTATTATGGCTTTTACATTCTAGTCCCTAGCATACTCTTGTTTTTTATAGTAGAAGAAATTTTTTCTTACTAGTGAATAATTTAACTTTCTTTTATGCCAGGTCTTGGGAGGGAACTTCTGAGGGAGTTCTGAGAAGAGGCACCTCCCCTGGCCTGTGCCTTTGGAGTATGTCTCAGCCCACCATTGTGCCCCCAGGGGTATGTGATCAGAGACAGAGAGGCATGACCTCAACTCAGTGATTCTTAGGCTGCCTTGTAGGCCAATAGCCCCAAGATAATGAGAAAGCTGAGGCCTCTAGCCACCTCCTCCCCCCACCCCAGCCCCGCACCGGTGGCTATGGTCCTATAGCTCCAGCCAATGGAGTTCTGGTTCTGGCTTTTCCCCCATGCAGCCTTGATCTAGTTCCAATATCACTTAACTTGGCTGTGTGATCTCAAGCACATTACTTACATTACTGGGACTCAGTTTCCTCGTCTGTAAAATGGACTGGATGGTGTCTGCCTTTCTTTACTTGGTTGGGTAGGATCAATGAGATGGCTGTGGAGTGCATGGCATAAAAGGGAGGCTCACCAAAGGTTGTGATTATCATGGGCCACAGGTTACCGAGTTCTCCTTGGTCCTCAGGCAGAGGTGGGTGCTGAGGGGTACAGGAACCCCCTTGCTGCATGGGAGGTGAAGTAAGACTGTCACCAAGTTCTCGTCAAGGCTAGAAGCCAAGTCTGACCGAAGGATCCAGTCTCAGCCACAGCCCAGAGCTTCCTGGGTGATTAGTCAAGGGTGGGAAGTCGGGGCCAGACTCCCTGCCTCTCATCCCTGTCTCTGCGCCTTCCTCTGAGCCTCACACCAGATTGGTGGCTTTATTTCATGCGCCTCTATATTTAATAAGCAGGGCCGTGATGAGGTTTGGTGACCTCAGGGCCCAAATGGACTGTCTGCTGGCATCAGCCGTGCTTGAGTCATTTCCCAGGGATGCGTGCCGGGCAGGTTTCCAGGAGCTGAATTTACCCTCTGATTCTCTGCTTTCCTCTTCTCTCCTCCCCATCTCCCAGCTCCATTTTAGAGTTTCCAACTTCCTTGGCTTTAGGAGGTCATGGACCAAGTTAGAAAGCAACATAATTGTTCCTTTGGCAGGCCTCTCTGCACCCCTGCCTCAGCAGAGGCTCAGGCTCAGTGTTGGGGGAGACCCCAGAGGCTCAGGACAATGACCCAGGCTCCTGCCTGGCTGAGGACTCCTGTGGGTGTGTGCACGTTGAGGATACAGGCTCAGTGGCCTAACTGCCCTGAGAGATGCAGCCAGAATGTGGTAGGGATGCAGAGGAGAGACAAGTAGGGGAGATCAGGGCAGGCTCCATGGGGGAGGTGGTATGTGCATGGACCGTTTATTTATTTATTGTTTCATTTTTGGCTGCACTGGGTCTTTGTTGTTGCCCACAGCCTTTCTCTAGCTGCGGTGATGAACAGCGGTGGCTTCTCTTGTTGCAGAGCGCACGCTCAGTGGTTGTGGCTCATGGGCTTAGTTGCTCCGAGACATGTGGAATCTTCCCAGACCAGGGATGGAACCTGTGTCCCCTGCATTGTCAGGTGGATTCTGAATCACTGGACCACTAGGGAAGTCAGAATTGGCCTTTTAAGGATGGGTTGAAGCCTGTATATGATCAATGAAAATAAACACCTTCAAAAAGTAAAGAAAGACGTAATATAGAAAGCAGATATTCTCTGACATCCCTTATCCCCAATCAACTCCTTATTCCCGAAACCCACCCCCCAACTCCTGGTGCTTTCTTTTGTGTCCTTCTGGCAATAATCTGGTCTTCCCTGGTGGCTCAGCTGGTAATCTATGAACCATCTGTCCGTCTTCCCACCCATGCATCATTTAAAAAAATAAACATGGTCATATAACGTTAACTTCCCCTTTTCTACTAACAGCCCAGCTTGGTAACCTTCCCATAGCAGCGCTCATGGGGGTTGGTGGCTCTGACTCATGGCATGAGAACTCTGCTGGTCCTTGCAGGTGGCTGGAAGGGCATGGGCAAGATGAGAAACCCCACAGTGTGTATGAAAAACTGTGGCAGGGGAATGAGGGAAGCAGTAATCTGAGTGGTTAGGAGCCCAGGCTGACCTTTGAATTTGGATGATCTGGGGATGAATCCCAGTTCCAGCACTTTCTAGCTGTGTGACCCTGGGCCAGTTTCTTTACCTCTCTGAGTTTCAGTTTCCCCATCTTCCCAATGGAGCTAATACAACCTACCTTTGAGATGTTTGGGGACTTTCACTTACAGCTCACAGAGGTACCCAATCAACAAGACTAGCTGCTTGTTTCTGCTGTCATCAGGGTGGTGTGTCAGATGGGGCAGGGGGCAGCTGAGCCCTGACAGGTAGGGCCAGGTCCGTGGTGGGTGTTTCTGGAGCGATATTTGGAGAGAGGATCTGATCGATCTGAAGCTTAAAATAGCCTGGAAGTGCAAGAACAACAATAAATAAATGGGTTCCGGATGCTTTTAAATCTTGGCATTTCCTGATCTCAGCTCAGCTGGTCCAGACAGCTTCATCAGCATTTACTGCCGAGGCCGGCGGCGCATGCCTCCCCTGGCCATAGCCCAAAGCTGCTTTCAAGAAAATCAGATCTAGAAACGTTCGGATCTCTGGCACTGGTCCTGCAGGTCAGGGGTGGAGGCTGAGGACCAGGCAGCCCTGGGGTTTGTCCCATGTGTGTATAGAGGATTAATTAAGGCCTAGGGAAAGATGTGAGGGGTGAGGTGGGACTTCCTAGGACTGGGGAGGGCAGTGAGATGGTTGCCAAGAATGGAGCTGTTCATTTATTCTCTGTGTTTATTAAACACTTATTATGTGCCGGGTGCCAGGGATATGTTATGGTGGTGGTTTAGTCGCTAAGTCATGTCCAAGTCTTTCAATCCTATGGACCGTATAGCCCATCAAGCTCCTCTGTCTGTGGGGTTTCCCAGGCAAGAGTAATGCAGTGGGTTGCCATTTCCTTCTCCAGGGGATCTTCCCAACCCAGGGATCACACCCAGGTCTCCTGCATTGCAGGTGGATTCTTTACCAACTGACCAACCAGAAAAGCCCAAGGATACCTTGGTGAGCAATAATAACATGCCCATGCAAGTAAATGTTTAATTACCAACTGTGATAAGCTCTGAAGGCTCAGGACCTCCAGAAGGCCAGGCTCCTTCTGCAGTCTGCATGGCTCAAGGAAAGCTTCCTCAGGAGGTAAAGAATGGAGGGTACATACGAGATAACTAGACAAAGCATCTATGTGTGGGATTATGTTCCAGGCAGAGGGAATAGCACCTGCGAAGGTCTTATGGGAGAGAGGTCCTGGCAAATGCTAGTGTTGGAGAGAAGGTCAGTGGGGCTGAAAGCTGGGTGGATGGTGGGTGGATGGTGGGTTAATGCCAGGAAATGATTTTGGACAGGTAGAGAGAAGCCAGATCATGCAGAATGGTAAAGGCCTCCTGAAGAGTTTGAGTCTTTATCTGGGAGGAATTGGGAACAAGCAAGGTTTTAAACAGGGTCCAGTACAGACGGATCTGCGACTTGAAAGCACTTGGCTATGGCTGCCCCCTGCCCAGCAGCCTGGAGGGGGCTGGAGTAGAAGCAGGAAGCCATGGCTGCCAGTAAGTTGTGAGTTGATAGTGGTTGGACTGGGTCAGTCTGAGCTGGAAGGGTTTGCACAGTGATGGGGTACAGAGGAAGTTCTGGAATCCCAAAGGGCTGCATCTGTTCCAGCAGTTGCTTCAGGTCTCCTGTGTAGTAATCTCAGGAATGACCGTTATCTTTTTAGCACTTACCGTGCATCTGACACAATGCAAGCCCTTCGCATTAAATCCTCATAGGATCCCTATGGCTGTTATTACCACCCCCTGTTTTACTGAGGCCCAGAGAGTTTAAATCATTCAGCCAAAAATCACACAGCTCAGCCCCCTGTTGTCCAGCTCCTCTGGGCTGACCGACCCTTGGATCAGTGTTCTCCAGCCAAGTTTAACCCTTCTCGGGGCTCTGCCTGAGCCCCTTGGCTTCTGTCTGGTTGCTCCTGTGACCCTTAGTTGGCATTGTGCCCACCCTGGCTACAAGAACTGGTTCAGAGCTGGGCTGGAGGGGCCGTGTGTGACCTGAGGGGACACAGCCCCGTGGCCCTTGCCCCTCCATCCTCAGCCTTTTATCCTCTGACGTGAGCTGAAATGGCTGTGTCTCTGGGTTTCACATGTCGCCTGCCTCTTGGGGATTCAGATGGTCTCTGCTGCTTGTTTTTATTTTGCTTCTTCATTTCCTCTGCCCTCCTCCTTTCTCCCTTTGCTCCCACCCTGTCCCCATCTGTTGCTGCCCCACGGGGGTCTTTTCCTCGCCTCCCAGATGTTGCAGGCAGGACTTGGAATGGAAGCAGAGGCGTTCTTCCTTCCGGCCTATCAGGAAGGAAAGGAACTAGCAGCGTGTGCAGCTGTTACCTGCTGGGCACTGGGCTAGACTGTTGGCATGCGCGATCTAACATAATGCTCAGAGCAGTCCCCTGAGGTGTACACTCTGTTATCTCTACTCCATAGATGCAGACGCTGGGGCTCGGAGGATTTAGGTGCTGAACTGAAGGTCACATGTTACAATTGGTCTTCCGATTTAAAATTTTTTTGTTTTCCACATTTTAATGTGCCTATGAATCAACCTAGGGATCTTATTAAAATGCAGGTTCTGATTCAGGAGGCGTTAGGCTTCAGCATGAGATTCTGCAGAATTGAACAACCTCCAGGCCTGGGCAATGCTGCTGGTCCGTGACCGCACTTTGAGTAGCAGAGTGAGGAGCTAGCAGATCTTCCACGTGCCCTCTCACAACACCACACAGACACACCCCATGTGATGCCTCCTGCAGTGGTCATCACCTCCATCTCCTCCACCTCTCCCCCTTGTTGGGAATTGCCAGTGGGGTAGCTAAGGCTTTCCTACCATGCCCAGGACATTATAGGCTGACCCTGCATGTCCCAAAGCCCAGCTGACTGACCGTGGTCTCAAAGCCTAACCAGTTTTGGAATATAGGGAAACTGAGGCTCAGAGAAGTGGAGGGACTTGTCCAAGGTCCCATGCCACTTGAGCAGAGAGTTCAAGATTGCTGCTCCTAATCAGTGATATTTTTGCTTCAACTGAGTCAGAGGTCTGGGAGTTCTAGTCCTGTTCTTGTTAACTTGCTCTGTGACTTTAGGCAAGTTACTTCCCCTCTCTGAACCTCAGCTTCCCCATCAGAAAAAAATGGCTTAACCTCTGCCCTATTGTAAGGGTCAGATGGGAGAATGTCTAGTTTACAGGCGTAAAGGATTTTTATGAGCCCCGAGACCCCTAATCCTGGCAGGGTGGGAGGAGCCCGGTAGGTCAGAGAAGTGGGCTCCCACGGCAGGGACTTCACTCCCTGAAAGACCTCACTCTTCTGTCTTGGAGAATCCCCCCTTCCAGCCAGTTTCCCTGCAGGCTGGGTGGTAACCAGGCATTGTCAGATGGTGCCCCTTTGCTAGCTCTGGTGCCTGTTACTCCGCCATGAAGGCCCTGGCTCTGGTTGGGAAACCAGTGGTGATATCACCCTGTGGACCACACCTCCTTGTTATTTAAGAAGAAGGGAGTGGAAAGGTATGGTTTAGTTGACAAAAATTCACTTTACACACCCGGTGAACACACTTCCACATGAGACAGGTTGACCTGTGGCTGGAGAGAGCCAGTGCCTTGGGCCTGGGGGACGTGAGTAAGTGGGCCCTCGCTGACCACATGACCAGGGAGGGCCTGCTGGGGCCAGAGAGAGTCTGTTTCCCACCAGCTTTATCTGGGAGCCATGGGTCTGGGTTTCTCATCATCTGACCTCTGTGAAATGTATTTCCTTAAGGAATAAATGGATGGAGAAGGACACCCCCCTCCCCCCCACCACCAGGAAAGGAGGGTGCATGAGAGGGAGGCCTTGCAGGACTCACAGCATGGTGAGGCAGAGCTGCCTGAACTGACCTGGGAAACTGGAGCTCTGTTCCCCAGGCCCACCTCAACCCATCCCACAAAGATCTAGTGAGCACCTACTCTGTGCCTGACACTGTCCCAGGCACCAGGATCCAACAGAGGACAAGGCTGGACCTCTGCTCTCCTGCGGCTGGTATTCTGGAGGGGACAGACAGGCAGTCCCTAGGTTTACGCTGTGCATAACACACAGGGACATGATCCATAGCGGGGTAGGGGCTGGGGAAGGCCTCTCACTGAGACCCAATGCTAGATAAGTAACCTGGGACCAGGCAGGACAGATGTGTCATAGGTGGAGAGCCCAGGCTGAGAGAGTTTCACTCCAGGAGAAGAAGAAGGCCGCCGTGTCCGCGGTACGGGAAGGGCAAGAGGGCCCAGGAATTTGTGCGAGAGGAGGCAGGCAGGCCCAGGCTGCACCAGGCCTCATAGGCCAGTGAGGACTTTGGGTTTTTGTCAAGGGCGGTGACAAGTCGGGGAAGGCTTGTGCAAATGCAGGAGGGTGAGCAACAGCCCCTAGTCTCAGCTGTGCCTCCAGTTCCCTGGGGATGGTGGGCGAGCCCCAGCTTTGGCGGTATCTTCTGTGGTCTACACAGCACCTTCTTACCTGGGCTTCCTGAGCCCATAAAGACTCTCCAACATTTACATTCTGCTTTGCAAAGTCATGTTACCTCCCTGGGTCTTAGCTGCTTCATCTGTACCATGTGGAAATACCCACTTTGCTGGTAGTAGATACCACCTACTTAGAAAGTGGCTTCTTAGTCTGAGATTTCAAATGAACCCAGTAAAGCTTTTAAGTTGCCGACAAAATAGCATCTGTGAATAATAGGTATGAGTGTGTGGGTATGGGGAGGTATAAAATTCATGTGCAAAACATAATGTCATCATATTTCTAACATGGAAGAAAGAAACAGAAATTTGGCTTCCTGTGTATTTGGTTTTTGGCAAGCTCATAATGTTGAATTCACTCAGGTTAAATAGGAGTATGATGCGTTGCCACTGTGTAGTTTTTAGTTAATAAAAATGGAAAACCTAATTAATTAGCTCCCTTATCACCCCTCCCACTTCCAAGCCCAGGGCGCTGGCGGGCTGCGGGGGTGGAGAGCATGCAGGGGCTTCCCCAGGGAGCCCAGCGTGGGAACCACAGGACCAGATGGGCTGTGAGGCCCTTCCCGGCTCCCACGCTGTGCAGCAGCCCCAGCAGGGGCAGTTGTGGGTTGCGCGTTGCTGAGTCATCTCTCCCTCCACGGGCTGTGTGTATTGGCTGACAAGCCAAGGCTGCTGTGTTGGTGGCTGAGCCCTGCCCTGGGTTCTTGGGAAGTTGACTTCACCCTCTGCCCGTTGGGCTGGGGGATCCTCAGCTATTCTCTGCTCCTCCAACTCACCCCAAGGTCTCCTCTCTGCTTGAACCTCCGGGAGCCGGCCACCTTGGGGCTGCCCTTCCAGAGTGGGAGTGATGCTCCCTGGCACGATAGCATGGCCACAGTCAGCCCTGGGCAGTGTGGGGGCTGGAGATGTGAGCCGGTACCTTGCTGGCCCGATGGGCGTGACATTTCCTCAAATGCCACGAAGGGGCTGCCTGACCTTCACTCTCATGCCAGACCCCTCTTTCTGCCTCTTTCTGGGTTATTTATAACAGTGTGAACAGGCAGAAGGGCTTCTCAGCTGAGCTCTGGCCCAGCTCCCCCCGGGTCTCCTGCCAGCCACGGCAAGGAACACATAAATAGAAGCAAAGAACGTGGACACCGTAGGACCCCAGAGAACTCCTCCAGAAGGAGTGGGCCAGGCACTTTATTTTAGGTCTCTGGGACTTTTAGCATTTAATTTTATTGTGGTAAAATATGCAAAAGATAATACTGGCCATTTTTAAGTGTACAATTCAGTGGCATTAAGTACATTCACGACTGTGTACAGACAGCACCACTGTCCATTTCCAGGCATGTCTTCATCCTTCTCATACCCTCAGGTAGCTGACACATGCCGGTCCCTCCTCCCCTGCTCTTGAGCATATTCTGATTTTGAGGGAACTCCAGAAAATGTGATGGTGAAGGACAGCTATCTTGCAGTGTGATCAGGGAGTTGAGGGGTTGTCCGTTTCAGCCGCAAGGAGTGGGTGCTTTCCCAGGGCTCACTGTAGCCCTCTGCCTTCCTTCCCATCCAGTAAAGGAATCAGAATGGGAGAGGAGGTCCTGCTTGCTGGGAGAACCATGAATCTGCTCTAATCTCTTTTGTTAAGCAAAACCTATTCATTTAGCAAACTTCACTCCTTTCTCTATGAATCAGGCAAGTTTGTTGCAACTCACCTCAAAGCTGAATGCTGCTCACCATTGTCATGGACCATTTATGGTCTTTGATAAAAATGTAATAACAGTTCCTCACCTATAGAGAGTGCTTTAGAGTCCCATATGCCTCACTGGACAGGACTGGAACACCCTAGGGTTATGGGCTCCATTGTAGAGATGTGGAAACCGAGCCCTCAGACTAAAGGGATCTAGGACAGGATCCGGTCTCATTTCAGTCACCAGAACATACAGTAACTCATTCTCACTAGGATTAGGGGGCAATGGCACCCCACTCCAGTACTCTTGCCTGGAATATCCCATGGATGGAGGAGCCTGGTAGGCTGTAGTCCATGGGGTCGCTAGAGTCGGACACGACTGAGCGGCTTCACTTTCACTTTTCACTTTCATGCATTGGAGAAGGAAATGGCAACCCACTCCAGTGTTCTGGCCTGGAGAATCCTAGGGATGGGGGAGCCTGGTGGGCTTCCATCTATGGGGTTGCACAGAGTCCGACAATACTGAAGCGACTTAGCAGCAGTAGCAGCAGCACTGTGAGGCAAAGAAGACACGTGGCTCAGGCACAAAAGTTGAGATGACAGAAAGTTCAGTAATCAAGATAAGTCATATTTTAATGCAACACTTTAAATATGTTGCAATTATTAATAATTGCAATAGTTAATGTGTTAGTTAATTTGTTAATATTATTATGCCAAGTTAATTTGTTAATATTATTGATGCCAAAATATCCATTCTGAATATAATAATACCACATCTTTTAAAGGTAGGAAGACTGCCATGCGGAGCCAAATAGTCTGAAGCAAAAGGAGAAGTCAGTACCACTGACCTTGTCTTTATTTAGCGTTTTGATATTTTGCTCATCCTGGATTGGGGGGCGGGCATTAATTTTGATTGTTTTCACAATATAACATTAAATATGATCTGTCTCCATTGCTGGATGTTTGGTGCCCGAGGTTGGTACCTCCCGCACCTCAGCCTAATCCCAGCCCTGACTCCACCTTCCAGTGTCTGTGCCCTCCTATGACAGAGGACCCCCCTTGCCTCCCAGGTGCCCAGGCCTCAAGTCCTTGTATGCCAGGGCCTTGCAACCACTGCCGAGGGTGGCATTTGATCCTCGCCATCTATTTTTGTGCCTGCCCTTCAGTGACTGATAAAATGTTGCTCTGGGTAGAGCTGATGTGTTGAAATGGTGAGTGTCGATGTCAGGTGGCTTATGTGATCGTGTATCTTCATTTTTGACCTCTCAAAGGGGCCTGGAACCAGGGAAGAAAAGGAGCTCCTGGTGCTTTTGCCCTCACAGAGTAGGACAAAAATCATTATTGGGAAACTGAGGCTGGCGGGCAGTTAGGCCTCGTCTCGAGACTTAATGGAAAAGATGTCCGGGTTACATTCTCTTGCTTTTGAGCACCACCCTTTACAGGGCGCTTGCACGTGGCTGTCACTTTGTTTATTGAGCAGCCACTACATTCTAAGCATTCTGCTAGGGGCTGGGGAAACAGCGGGGAACAAGCTTCTGCTAGGATGGAACTCCTAGCTGGGGGAGGTGACATATACAAGTAGATACATGAAAAACGGGGAAGAGTTCTAGAGAGGGGTGCTGCTGCTGGTTACACAACAGTGTGAATATACTTAATGCCACCGCATTACCCAGTTAAAAATGGTTAAAATGTAAAGTTTTATATTATGTATATATTACTACAATTTAAAAAAAGTACTGGCAAAAGTGGTGGGGAGACATCAGAGAGAGATAAGTGCTAATTGAGGAACTTGGAGTAGGTGATGGGAGAGAGGTTGGCAGCCACTTCAGGATACAGTAGTCAGCAAGGCTCGTCTCAGAGGGACACTTAATCTGGGCTGGGGCTGATAAGAAAGGACCAGCTGTGCGCACATGAAAGCAAGAGAAGGCTTCCCAGGCCGAGGGAGCTGCCGGCACAGAGGCCCCAGGGTGGAAACTCAAGCCCCACAACCATTCTGTGTTGCAGGCCGGTCCCTGGAGATGGAAAGAGGCTAGGGGACGCCCTGCAACTAGCAGGGAATCAGCCAGGGCCAGCCTCAACCAGTCTTAACGACCGGTGGATACCTGCACGCACTTCGCAGCTTACAAAGCGCTTTTCCTGCCGCTCTCCTTTGAGTTCAAGAGGCCCTTGAATTCAAGTGCAGAAAATTGATAGCAATTGTAGGGGAGCACAGTGTGCGAATGGCACTGTCCTGGAACACCCTCACTTACTCGTCCGCTCGTGTCACAGAGTACACTTTACGCTTTTCAGATAAACAAAACACCACCTTTCCAAGCCAGGGGCAGCCTGTGCCGCCTGGCAGGTGCCAGAATAGGTGGTGGGGCACTGATGGCATCCCCTAAGACCTCGGTGCCAGCCACCTGCCAGGACATCCAGAAGCTGCTCCACCCCAGGCCACCTCGCTCAGGCACAGCTCTCAGAGATCTTAGGGATCTCAGTTGGCAAAGGGGCTGCTGGAAGGCAACAGGGAGGAAGAAAGGATATGACTACGATAACACCTGTCCCAGGAGACTTTCTGCCTCAGTGTCCTTGTCTGCAAAATAAGAGTCTTCTGTCTCTGGAAGTGTTTCCCTAGGCTCCTCCAGTGCCTAAAGCCCCAGATCTGGGAGTCCATTGTAGGGATTAATTTTCTGTGCTATGGAGGCTGCAATTCATGTATAATAGTCACCTTATCTGATAAAGAGTGGGAACTACAGCTGGGGGTTGGAGGGGTAGGTGGAGGGCCAGAGAGGGGAATTCCTCAAAGTCAGTGAAAGCACAAAACCATAAAACCTAATACCTACCAAGGTTGTTTAATGAAGCCATATGGCATGCACATTCATTATTACCAGTCTTTGCTCTGGGACTGCCTGTGCTGCTGGCAGTGAAATCCCAAGCTCTCTCTGCCTAGTCCACACCCACACCGCCAGGGCTCCTGTTTCCAGACTGGGGATGCACTCAATTGGATTAAGAATTTAGACTCCCGTCAAGCAATCTAAGTGCAGAGTTCTTCAGAGTCTTGCCAATGTCTTCCTAATCTTCTACTATTAATTCACCCACACATAATTTGACAGCAGGGTTTTTTGTGTGTGTGTGTGTTTTTTTTTTAAGGAAAAAAAAAAACACAAAAACAGCTCAATTTTATTGACTCCTTCCATAGCCTTCAACTTAGTTTCCATTGAAGTCTCTTCTCTTATCCTCATATTTTCTTTTGATGAACCATTTCATTAAAGTTTGTGATTATCAGAATTCCTTGGTGGTCCAGTGATTAAGACTGCATGCTTCCACTGCTGTGGGCCTGAGTTTGATCCCCCCAGTTGGGGAACTGCAAGTTGTGCAGTGTGGCCAAATAAACAAATATTTTTTAAAAAATAATAAAATTTGTAATGATTGGAATTCCCTGGTGGTCCAGTGGTTAGGACTCTGCACTTTCACTGCAGAGGGCATGAGTTTGATCCCTGGTCTGGGAACTAGGGTCCCACATGCCCTATGGCACAGCAAAAACAAAAAAGTCTGTAATTATAGTTGTGTTTGGGAGAAAACACAACCGACATTGAACAAACAACCCAGACACTAGAGGCAGGTGTGTAGATGACCTGGAGGGTTGTCTCTGAGACACTGGGGCACTGTGGGCCTTAGCAATGTGTGTTGTTACAGGAAGGGATGAAGAGTGTGGATTAACCTGGCCTGTTGCTTAGGGAAGCGTCTGTTGTACCAGAGGCCTGACAAGGCCTGATTAGGATTAGGTTTGATGGCAAGTAACAGAAAACTGCCCAAAATGGTGAAAACTTTGAGGAGCTCCAAGCTGACTGCTCCCTCAGGTCCTAAGGTGACTGACCCAGGGCCGATTGGCGCTTCGAAATATGAGGGACCCCACCTCCTCCATCCTGCTCACCTGTCTACCAATCAGAGCTGCCTTCTCAAGGTCACTGGTAACTAACTTGTCATCCTCTCTGGTTGTCTGGGTCTGGCCTGGCCTTGTAACCCAGTTCTGAGCCCTGGACTTGTTTTGCTCTCTGGGTTGGAGGACCCACTCCCACCAGATCTGGTGATTTTCCATCAAATCACCTTACACTAAGCCCTGAGTGGGCAGCTGTGTGGCTGGGGGTTGGGACCTGGTTGAAAAGGGCTGAACATCACTGAGTTTGCGCTCGGCAGGCCTGGGACTGACGCTTTCGTGTGGAAAGGGCCTCCGTGATGTTTTGAGACACTCAACCTTGAGTGTCTCGGTAAAAGATCCTTTCAATGGTCTGCTTTATCTTTAAGCTGTTTTTTTCTTTTAGGCTGGCTCAGAGCTCCTGCATTTTCTACTTATTCTTCCTGGAGCTTAATTTTGTGTCTATGGCTCCTGAGTCTTATTTCAGAGGAGGCCGGTAGTATTTCTTTGTGGTCTAAAAATCAATTACTTTTCCTACTATTCTCCTGGAAGTATCTTTAGGAGTTTTGTACTAATTTGGAAGACAGTGGGAAGATTAGATTTTTTTTCTTTTGGTTGTAAGAGAGATGAATCAATTATAACTTTTTCATTGATAGATGATAAACTCCAGCTGGCACCTAATCTGGAGAGGGAACTTATTCACTCACATATTTGTGAAAAACAGGGACTAGACTGGCTTCAGGCACAGCTGGATCCAAGTGTTTACACTCTTTTCTCAGGAATACATCTCTCTTTGCTTCTTTGCTCTGCATTCCCTGTGCTGGCTTCATTCTCAGGCAGAAGCAAAAATGTCTCTCACTGTTTCCAGAATTACATTCAAGCAGCTGGGCACCCTTGTCCAGATGCTCCAGCACATTCCTGGTGGTCACCCTGAACCACTGCTGTGAACCAGTTGCCATCATCACTGGATGAAACCCTTTAAATTGGCCAGACTAGACTCACCTGGACTGACTGGGTTGGGAGGAGGGATGATGTCCTCAAGGAAGATCAGTGGGCTTCCACATTAGGAAGGGGAATGGGTGGGAGGCCAGCCAAATAGCAGAGGTGGGAGGAGAAAAAGGAAAACATCTTTATAGTGAAATGACCCTGTGGGGACTTCCTGCATACTTACTTCCCTCCCTTCCTAGCAGGCAAATAGAGGTGCAGGCTCATAGGTCTAGACCAGGCTGGGTCTAATGGATTAGCAGTGGCCGTGAAGTCTCCTCGTTGCACATGCTTGGGGCTCATTGGGAAGTAGAGCCATGTTTGATTAGTGGTGTCTGCCACGGTTAGGGAGGCAGGAAAGGTGAGCCCAGTGCTAGATACCTGCGCCCCTAATAGATCTCATGCCCAATCATTTAAAAGGGAAAACTTGCCTGAGACCATTAAATTCAACTTTGTCAGTGAAGGAGGCTCCAAGCGGGCAGTAGGGCAGTGCTTAGGGCATCCAAGATGGCGGTCAAGAAGTGTGTGAGGCCCAGAGAGCCAGTGTGGTCTGTCCGTTAGGGCAAGATCATCCTCCAAGGGAAACCACGAGCCACAGTAACACTGGAGCGGGGCTGGTGCGGGCTGAAGGAACAGGATTGAGGGCGTCAGGTTTAGGACTGGGGATGGGTCAGGAGACGAGTTCTTGAAGCATTGACCCTCTGAGAGGCCCTGCTCTGCCCATCAGTGCAGTGGGAACATTGACCACTGCCTACCTTCCTGCCTTCTGGGAAGGTATCGATGAGGTTATAGCTGTGAATGTCACTTGAATGTCAACTCTAAGTGCTATATCTGTGACCACCATTCACTGGGTATCTAGACCTGTGTTGTTTTATCTTTGTAAGGACATTGTGAAGTAGGATTCTTTTATTATCCCCATTTTGTTGATAGAAACTGAGGCTACAAAATTTAAGTCCTGACCTCAAAGGATGAGTGTTAGTAACCAAGCCAGGCTTAGCCCTTTGTCCTTCTTGTCTGGGCCTCTTTCCATGTTAATACAGACCTTCCTTCTGTACCTTTGTTTCCCCCTCCATTAATTTCATTTATTTATTCTGCCTTCATCCCAAAGTCTATGTGGACCACAGAAACTAGATAAGAACAAAATTGTATCAATCGCTTGAGCACGATGGGTCCATAGGGTCTGTGTGTTTAATATTCTCTTTTCCAGAGGGGGCAGTGAGAACCCAAGAGAGGAGGCAACCCACTGAAGGATGCATAGTGACTGCGGGCAGGCCCAGCACCCAGGTTCTGTTAGCGCAGCTGCCCCTCCCCACTCCCGCTTCCTTCCACCAGGTGTAACTCTGAGAATGTGCTCTGGGCCAGGCGCGCTAAGCTAGGCGATTTGCTGAGTGTAGTCTGGAAAGTGGGGCCACCAATTTTTCCTGCAGAGGCATTCTTTCTTAAACAGGGAATCGATTTCCGACAAGATGCACAAGCTTCCAATGAAGGCACTTATGTGAACCTGGACGAAGCACCATTAATCCATTGCCAGGGGTGTTTATCTCCCTGGCTTGGGGCAGCCACAGCCTGCTTAGATACGGGGTGGGATGTTCCTGGAGGAATGGGTACAGATGATGCAGCAGCCAGAGGTGTTCCTGCCGCAGTGGTGTGAGCAGACTTGTGGTGGGGACCACCGGGGGCTGTGTGCCTGGGGTCAGCGCACAGCACAGCACGTGTGGCCCCAGGCCTGGCCCTGCTCAGCTACAAGCTAACCCTGTGACTTGGGTCTTTCTCAGACTTTTCCCAAAGCTCTGTCTCCCCATCCATAAATGGGAATGCATGCATGTATGCTCAGCTGCTAAGTCATGTCTGACTGTTTGCAACCCTAAGGACTGTAGCCTGCCAGACTCCTCTGTCCACGGGATTCTCCAGGCAAGAGTACTGGAGTGGATTGCCATTTCCTCCTCCAGGGGATCTTCCTGAGCCAGGGATTGAACCTGTGTCTCCTGTGGCTCCTGCATTGGTAGGAGGATTCTTTACCACTGTGCCACCAGGAAAGCCCATAAATGGGAGGAAATGATTTTAAAAGTTCCTTCTCACCTTCAGAAGCAGGATGTCAGACAATGGCACAGGCTGTGTAGGGAGCCAGGAGACCCAGGGTTGGAATCTCAGCTTTATGTTTCTGGGATCCTGGGTGCTAAGGGTCGAACTGCATCCTCCATTCGAAGATATGTTGGCCTCCTAATCCCCATTACCTCAAAATGTGACCTTATCTGGAGATAGGGTCTCTAGTACAGAGGTCATCGAGTTAAAATGAGGTCATCAGGGTGGGCCTAATCTAGGGAAATTTGGACACAGAGCCTGGCATGTATAGGAGGAAGATGATGGGAAGAGAGACACAGGGAGAAGACGCCATCCACTCGCCAACAAGAGAGGCCTCAGAAGGCGCCACCCCTGCCAGCATGTTGATCTCAGGCTTCCGGCCTCCAGAACGCGGAGGCAAAATATTTCTGTTGTTTGAGCCACGCAGTTTGTGGCGCTCTCTTATGGCAGCCCTGGCCGACCAATACAGGTGACGGGATCTCCGAGTTTCCTGGTTGGTGGTAACAAGGGCACAGTGACACCTGCCCTGCAGTGTTGTTAGAGGAATCCAGTGAGAGAATGCAGATGAAGCACTGGGCCTGGCCCACGGTGTATAGAAAGCGCTCAGTCATAGTGGCCAGCCTGTGCTCTGACGCCCCTGCCCCCACCATTCTGTGAGTGGGGCCTACAGGAGCCGGCCGCTTTAGAGGCCCTTTAGGTCACCTGAGGCACCCCTCCAAAAGCCTCTCTAAATATGGAGAGGGCCAGAGAAATCACTGTTAATGCAACGCTTAATGGGTTTTAGCCAGAGAGTGGCCTAAGCCCTAATCGACAAGGCTGCGAAGCTGAGATTTCTTTGTTTTTATGTCCTAGGTACACTGTGAGTGTGTCGAGCTGCTCTGTAAATCAATAAGTGCAGCGGTCGTGGCCACTTGATGGTATTTTGTAAAGGCAGTGGCATGGCTTTCATAGGAAGGATACTCATTGGATGACCCTGAGCTAATCCATTATCCTCCTTGGACCTCAGTTTCCATATGTGCCAAGTGAAGGCGAGTCAGAAGTTCTTAGCTGTGTCTACGAAAGGTTAAGAGGTTCAGAGGTTCAGTCTGAATTCCTTGCACACACATGCATTGTGCACACATACCATATCTGGTTCTGGAAGGGGTCTCCTGAATTGTCCACAAAGACCTGCATGGACAACCCCTTGGGACAGCTGGTTCCTTGCTGATCTGAAATTCTGGAATTCTGATTTAAAAGTTGTTTATAAGATTCAAGAGGCAAGTCTTACAGAGGTGGCTGCTCTGAGTTACTAGGATGGGCTGATTCTGGAATATATAAAGAGCTCCCCAGAGAGCTTATAGGTGGGGGCTTTGCTGGCCAGCGAGCTGCCAGTTGCTGAGCATCTTTGTGTCTCTGCCTTTGGCCTTTCCTCCTGCTCCACAGGCCCTCAGTGGGGGGCCTCGGCCCTCCCAGCTCTCCCGCCTGAGTCTCTACTGGATGCTAGTCAGCCTAGCCCACCTGCTCGCTTCTACACTGGCCCCACCCCCACCACGTGCATGCTTGTGTGCTAAGTCGCCCTAATCATGTCAGACACTTTGCAACCCTATGGACTGTAGCCACCCAGGCTCCTCTGTCCATGGGGATTCTTCAGGCAAGAATACTGGGGTGGGTTGCCATGCCCTCCTCCAAGATGTCTTCCCAACCCTGGGATCGAACCCCCACATCTCTCACGTCACCTGCATTGGCAGGCGGGTTCTTTACCACTAGTGCCTCCACCCTCATCACACTTGGCATAAGACCCAAATCCATCCAGTCCCTACCTGAGCTGGCCTCCACTGCCTCTCTGAAGGCATCCTCTCCCTCCCCTTACTGCAGGGCTGAGCTGCAGCCTCACTGGCCTGTGGGCAGTGCCCGACACTCTAGGCTTGGTCCCCACCTGGATCTCTGCCTGAAACCTTCTCCACACCTTCAACTGCCTGGCTCCTCCTTCACGTCTCAAACCAGACGTTGGCTTCTCCAGGAAAGCCTTTGGTCAACCCCATCTAAGTAGATTCCCCTCCCTCTCTTGTCCTCCATCAGTGCACCTGGTTTGTTTCCGCTGTGGCACTAACACAATCTGTAATGAAATATGTATGTGTTTTCTTTTCCCACTGAGATGGCAAATCATAAAGGAATGCACGGAGTCTTATACATCACAGGGTCTGCCTCATAGTAGCATTTAATATAATGTTTGCAGGCCCCCGCTATCATGCATGGCTCATTTAAATACTGACAAAATCAAGCGCTAATGAGGGCCTGGAACAATAGGAACTTCCATGCAGCCTGTGGGAGTGGGCAATGGCACATCCACATTGGAGAGCAGTTTTTCAGGTAGCTTTTATCAAGGTGCACCGACGCTTTGGAGAAGGGAATAGCAACCCACTGCAGTACTCTTGCCTGGAGAATTCCACGGATGAGGAGCCTGGCGGGCTGTAGTCCACAGGGTTGCAAAGAGTCATACACAACCGAGCACGCATGCACAGACACTTACCATATGAGCAAGCAATTCCCAAGAGAGAGAAAATTGCATGATGTATGAGTCTTTATCACGCAAAGACTTGTACACAAGTACTGTAGGCTTGTTCCTCACAGCCAAAAACTGAAAACAAACCAAATGTCTGTTTAGAACAGGCAAGACCACTGTACCCCCATGAGCCAACTCAGTAGGGGAGGAGGAGGCAGTCCCAGGAGGCAGCTGAGAATCCTCACCGAGTGACACAGGGCTTAGTTCCCATGAGTGTTGAACACATGTGGCTCGGAGGAAGACCAGGCAGATAGAGGGCAGGCACGGTTGGGAGTGTCCCTGGAGTTGCACTCTCCGGGCATGTGCTACCTGGCCTGAAAGCAGGGACTGGCTGCTTGCGAGAACCAGCCTTGGTGCCGCCCGGGTGTACAGGATTCTTGCAAAATGCCAATTAAGACATTTGACCCAAATTCAGATAAAAGCCTTTTTCCTGTGTCAAGTTGAGCTAATAATATACATTTATTCATAATTTATGAGGCCTAGTAAGTGGTAACAATTAAGGAAAAGGCCTGGATAAAACCTATTTCTCTTCAGTGTCACGCAGGCCTCTTTCTGTTCTCGAAGGAGGTTCCACCCATCTCTGCCTGCCATGAAACTCTGTTTTATATTATTTTTTAAAATTTGTCACCATTCCTGCTTGCGACCATTTATTGAGCACTTACCAAGCCAAGTTATAGCATTGCCTCATTTAATATTAACTGTATGAGGCAGATGTTATTGTCCCATTTTACAGATGAGATAGTTGAGCTTCAAAGAGGTGAAGGGACTTGCCCAAGGTATCACAGCTGGTACATGGGGATTGTGATTCATAGACGCTGGACCCCAGTGTCTATGGTATCCTGTTTCTGTGTCAGCCTCCCCCAACTCAGGCTGTTTCTGAATCTGCAAGGCACCCTTCTATTGGTAACTTTTTTTTTTTAATTTAATTTTTAAATTTCTTGGTTGCTCCCAGTGGCATGCAGGATCTTAATTCCTTGCATTGGAAGCTTGGAGTCTTAACCACTGGATCCCCAGGGAAGTCCCTTGGTAACTGTTAAACCTGGGAGACCAGGGTGAGAAAGGGATCGCTTTCTGAGTCTGTCGTCTGGGTTAGGCTGAGAATCTGCGTTGTTTCCATCAGGTTCCGGGTGGTGCTGCCCCTGCTGGCCCTGGGACCACACTCTGAGAAGCACCGGTTAGTCAGTGCTGTGTTACCAGGTCCTTCCTGACTCTCTTCTACCCCACCCTCCACTTATGACCTTCTAGGCCTCCTATGTATTGGCGCTGTATTCTCATATGTATTATCATCAACAGTGTGCGGCTTGAGTGTGTCTCATTCTTTTTACACATGTGGGATAGTATTTTACCTGCCAATGTTCTGCAGTTTAGATTTAACATGATATGCATGTATGATATGATAACATACATAATGCCCTCATTCTTTTCAACAGCACTGTAGTATTCCATGATATAGATGGTTATAGTTTTACTTACCTATTGTCTGCTGATGGGTGATCGTCTACCCTTTTAGACATGACAGTTATTTCTGGGAACTTGAGTGAGTGTTTTTCTAGAATGTAGCAATCACTGAATGATGTCAGTTCTTGCTTTTTGTTGTTTCATTATTCATATAGAAGGATTGTTGCCTTCTAGAAATCCCCTTTCAAATGGGAACAGGTATAGAAAGGAGTAGTTCTCTATTTACAGGTTGTAATCAAGTTTTCAACCAAACATTTCTGGGAAGAGAAAAGAGGTCCTATACGGGCAGGGCTTTGAGGGGTGTATAGGAGTGTGGAGGAGAAGGGAAGATATAGCAGACAGGGGCATTTGTAATGCTAGAGCCTGACCTACCTCCTGGTAGTTTCAACAATTGCAAGAGGATGAAGTAGATCTTTGCATTTCTTGGTCATTTGGCAAAATCAGGCCCTAGACAAAGGCAGCCAAACGTTCAGACTGCCAGTATCCTAAGTAGGAGGGTCCCTTCTTGGGTCTAGCCAGGCTCAGCTCTGACCCACCTCCTTTCTACCTGTTTCCTCAGGGTGGGGGATCTGGGGAGGAACAACTCTGCGCTGACTTTCCCGAGCTCGACCTCTCCCAGCTGGATGCCAATGACTTTGACTCAGCCACCTGCTTTGAGGAGCTGCAGTGGTGCCCAGAGAACTCCGAAACCGACCCCAGCGAGTACAGCCCTGATGACTTGGAGCTCTTCCAGGTATGCCCTCCGAACCTCACCACCGTCTGCCTCACCTGTGCCTCTCTCTGCCCCTGAAAGCCTGGCTGCCCTGAGTCACCTTCTTCTCCTCTTGCACATGCAAAGAAGTCTCTTCATCCACTACAGCTATTGGGACCCTGTCTGTCATCTTGGGTCTGCACTTGGTCTTGGGCAGCTCTCACCCTCTCAGAGGCAGTATTATCGCCTCTGGGAAGTGGGGACTGGGAAGAGCTACTTTCTCCATGCCCCTAGTCAGAACCGAGTCTCTCTGTGAGCCAGAGAGAGTTCCTCCCTTCCTTGAATGATCACACTGAACTCTCATTCCCACTCTGTGAAGCAAGTGAGATTATCTCCTCATTTTACAGATGAGGAAACTGAGGCTTGGAGAAGTCTAGCTACATGCCTAGGGTGATTTACCTTGTCAGTAGCTGAACTAGATTGAAACCCAGTTTGCCTGCCTCCTAAGCCAGAGCTTTATAACCATGCTGACGCCATAATGGCTGACACCATAATGGGACTGACTCCCATTCCCTGTGGCAGGACTGTCCCTGTGTATGTATGTTCACTCACTTAATTTTATTAACAACTCTCAGGCAGGAGTGTATTTATCTCCATATTTCCATTGGTACCTAGAGGTTCTTTATTTATTTGTTTTTTCTTTATTTTTAAAAAAAATTTTAAATTGGAGGATAATTGGTTTACCGTGTTGTAGTGATTTCTGCTGTACAACAATGCAAATCAGTCATAATTGTATATATATATATATTCTCTCCTTCTTGAGCCTCCCTCCCCCCTCCCATAGAGGGTCTTTAAGAAGAAGCAATGCCAGGACCTGCAGTTCACATCTATGCCTCTTCCCCTGTGAGCCCCACAGTCCTGGAAGCACGTTTCCTTTAAGAAGGCCTCTAATGTGCGATAATGTGATGTCTGGGATTTGCTTCAGAATAAAGCAATCCCTGCATGCATTTGCATGTGTGGGTGTGCAGCATGGAGAGTAATAGGTGAAGTAAGATTAACCATGTTGAAACTGGGTGATGAGTACATTTGGAGTTATTATTCTTCCCTTGAAATATGCTCCTCTATAAACACTGGAGGAAGAATGCATATCTCCCTGTGCCTGTCTGACAATATAATAATAATAACAATAACAACAATAATAACATACCATGTGCCAAGTCAGTGTGCCAAGAGTATCATCTCAAATAATTCCACTGACAAATTGTATCATTCCTTCTAGAAATGTTTATGGAGCTCCCTATGTGTGTCAGACACTGCATTCAACAGTGGACTCTACGGTCTAGAGGGAAGATTGACCCTAGATCAGGTAATACATAGACAAACAGTGGTCACTAGGGACATGGGCACAATAAGAATAAACCTGGGATGAGGAGCGTCTGAAGAAACCGGGTGGTCAGGAAAGTCCTTTCTAAGAGATGCTTCAGCTGAAGAAGGACAAAGTAGCCTCATGGTGATCCCAGAGCCAGGAAGCAGGAAAGCTTGCTGTGTTGGGGAGCCGAAGAGCTGGAGGGCAGTAGCTAAAGGGAAAGTGTCAGGAAATGGGGGCTGGGGATGGGCTAGGCAGGGGCCAGATTATGCATGCTCTTCTGGGTCATATTAGTGAAAGTGATAGCCACTAAGCTGTGTCTGACACTTTGCAACCCCATTGTCTGTAACCCACCTCTGTCCATTGAATTCTCCAGGCAAGAATACTGGAGTGGGTTGCCATGCTCTTCTCCATGGGAACTTCCTGACCCAGGAATAGAATCTGGGACTCCTGCATTGCAAGCAAATTCTTTACCATCTGAGCCACCAGGGAAGGAGCTGGATTTTCCCCAAGATTATTCTAACCTATCACTAAAAAAAGTAACCCATTTTACAGATGAGAAAAGTGATGCTTAGAAAGGTTAAATAACTTGCCTAAGGCCACACAGTTAGGAAGGGTCAGTGTGTTTAATGCAGGAACCCAACCCCCTCGCTGTCGTGTGAGGATCAGCAGGACTGCGGTCTGGTTCTGCCTTCTTCCGGGGCCTCCATTCTTTCTCACAGCAATGGGGTAAACTGCGCTTGCTATTCCCTCCCTCAGAGTGGGGCCAACTTCCAGGAAATGCTTTCAGGTTATAGAGAACTGATGAGCCAGAGGGATTTGGATGCTGCCTAAAGACCATCCCTGATAGCTCAGTTGGTAAAGAATCCGCCTGCAACGCAGGAGACCCTGGTTCTATTCCTGGGTCGGGAAGATCCTTTTCCTGGGAGAAGGGATAGGCTACCCACTCCAGTGTTCTTGGGCTTCCCTTGTGGCTCAGCTGGTAAAGAATCCGCCTGCAATGTGAGAGACCTGGTTGGATCCCTGGGTTGGGAAGATGCCCTGGAGAAGGGAAAGGCTACCCACGCAAGTATTCTGGCCTGGAGAATTCTGTGGACTGTTATAGTCCATGGGGTCGCAAAGAGTTGGACACAACTGAGTGACTTTCACTTAGCAACTTAAAGACCATCCCCACCTAAACTGTACAGGCCCCACCTACTCAGAGACTGGCCAGACCCACTAGTAAGCTCCTGCCAGGAGCCTACGATGTGCATGAAATGGCCTCAAACACAAGTTAGCCTGGTGTGGCCCTTGGGCTCTTTGCATAGCAAGGAAGGCAGAAGAATCTTCAGAGGTGGTCAGGACTGTGGTGGAACTCTGCATACCCTGCCTCTCTCCCCTTCATGCCCTGCATTCCATAACCTGCGCCACCCATCACACCCCGGTGCCCCTGTGCGAGGGTGATTACATGATCAGTGCCTGATTCCTCCCCGATCCCCTCCCCACCCCTGGAGCTTGGGGGCTGATACAGCACTGTAAATTGTCATGGTCCCAGGCTGTGCACAGAGACCGGCACTTTCTTTATTTGTTAAATAATTAACAAATCTTTCTGTGAATACATCCTTCAACACCCAGCTCTCACGTTAGCTCTTCCTAAGGCAGGTGGTCAGTCACTTCCTCTCTGGGCTCCCATCCTGTGCATGCATGTGACCTTCAGAATTCAAGCTGCTTGAGGGCAAGCAGTATTTTGTTCTTCTGTGAGGCCCTTGCACATTGAATTGAAAAGACTCGGTCATAGGTGTTGAATGAAGAAACTGATTGCAATGTTTTCTTTCCTGCCAAGGACC
The DNA here is from genome assembly GCF_019923935.1 of Bubalus bubalis. NCBI lineage: Eukaryota > Metazoa > Chordata > Mammalia > Artiodactyla > Bovidae > Bubalus > Bubalus bubalis. The sequence continues at coordinate 50,063,486 of NC_059165.1, read as the reverse complement.
AGACATGACCCATTCCAGAGTCCTTGATGGAATTCAGAGCCCAGAGGTTCTAATACGCGTCCGCCGCTGACTGGGACAGTCCTCATTTGACCAGTGGCAGTCATGTAGCCATGCTGCCTTGAGACAGAGCCATGTTCTCACAAGTCAGGTGGCACCATCGCTATGGAAACAGACCCGGAGAGTGGAGAACAGCTATCTTTACAAGAGCTGACAACTGCCCCCGGAGGCAGGGACAGTACCTTCTGTTTGTGTGCCCAGAGTACTGGGGCCAGGGCCACCGTAGGCTAAACTTAGTAAACATTTTTGGAGGAGGCAGGCGTTTGGTTTTGTCACCGTGTGCTGTGTGGCCTTGGGCTAGCAGCTCCTCCTTGTTGCGCCTCAGTTTCCCCAGGTGAGAAATGGGGAAAGAGCACGGATTAGATCAGCGGTCCTTAATCTGTTATAGGGAGAGAGCCACAGGGTCCTTTTAGACTCTGTGGACCTATCCCCAGAAAAAAAGGAAGGGAAAGTGACTTCCTGGGTTTCCTGCACCCCCGTGAATGGGGGCAGTCTCTGAGTGTCCTTCTGGCCCTGGGAGCCTGAACTCTGTTCTGTTGTCTTTCCCTCAGGCCCCTCTAGGTGCTCAGAGTGAACGTTCTCCCTCTGGTTTCTTGAAGGTTCCTTTTTCTCCAGCCTCAGAGCGCTCAGGAAGATTGGGGGTGGGGCCGAGCCTATTAATATCCCTTCCTCAGCTGATTAACTCTCCATTAATTTGCACTCCGTTTCTAAGCAGAGCTGGGAGAGCTGAGCTAATGGGCCTGGGAAGAGGAGAGGGGCGGCCTGCTCCCTGTGATGTATTATCCTGGGGTGCTGATGGGACCATGCCGAGGGCAGGGCCGGACTCTCTTCCCAGCTGGGGTCAGGACCCCCGACCCCACCTGGCTGTTCCGAGCTGGAGCTGCTAAGGGAGGGCTGAGGACAGAGTGGGAAGGCCTTCTGTTAGTCATTTTGTTTTTGCCTAACCTGCTGGGGCTCCTTGGCGGCCTCTACCATCTGGTATTCATTTCAGCACCATGCCGAGTACCTAGTAAGTCCTTGACCATCCTCCCTACCCGCCTCCCAACTTGCTGTGTGATCTTGACAAGTCTCTCCTGGACCTTCATTCCCCCCACCCCAAAAAAGAATGGAAAATAGGCTTCCCTGTGAGTTCCAACCCAGATGATCCACAGTGTTGCCTGGAGGGTTGTGTTAAGAAAGGGCATGGAAGGAACACTGGGTGGGGGCATGAGGGATGGGACCCACAAGCTGCATGTTTGACTTCCCTGGTCACTGTGTGACCCCCACGGGCCCTTCCAGCTCTGATACTTGTGATAATTCAGAATATCTCTGGGCCTTTTTCCTCTGGCTGTGAAAGCCTGACCCCTCCTCCCTTCCAGCGCTGATGACACTGAATGACTTGTGAATCACTTCCCTCTGGAATGGGTTCTTTGAGACGCTAATCTCCCCAGTGGTCAGAGTTCATTTTTGGTTCACTCATTCTTCCATTCATCAAATCTGCCTGGAGCCTCCCACGCCCCAGGCACTGAGCTAGGCCAAGGAACAATTCACAGAGCCCTTGTGTGGCTGCCTCCAGACTGGCCTCCCTAGTAACCTTTGGAGGGAAACTGACTGGGGACCCGGTCTTCCCCCAAAGCTTCAAGGCTTAGAAATGGGAAATGACTTGCCCGAGGTCACCCTGTCAGTGGTAGAGTGCCCCCCAGTCAACCCCAAGAGTGGTCCTTGAGCCCCATGTCCAAGATCTTAACTCCCCATCAGGCTGGACAGATTGCTCTGGAAACACAGGTTTGGGGGTGCGGCCTGTGGATGGGGATTGGGGCTGCCCCTTGAGCCCTGTTGCGTTCCTGAACCAGAATTCCTGGACCTGCCCTTGGACCTCCATCCTGGGGGCCCTGGTCAGGCTAACCTGAAACCTTCCTTTGACCTTTCTTTTATTCTTAGCTGTCTTGCAAAGTCACAACCACATTTGTTCTCTTCTCCCCATGTCCCCCTTCGAATTACTCAGCTGCTGCTCTGGCTGCAAGGCCTGAAACAGATTTAGTGCAGCCAAAAGGCCGTCACGGGATGTGTATTTCAGATGAACTTCCTGAAGAAAGGATAAACAGCCTGACCTGGGATGGGAAAGAGCGCTGGTTAAGACATCATGTGACAGACAGGCCTCCTGCCAGAACAAGCCCAGTAGCTGGGCTTTACTGAGTGGGACGCTCAGTGCCTCACCTGGAAGCAGGGTGATCTCTGTGCAGGGCTGGTGAACTGGGAGAGTGCATGCTGACCCTCGTGTCAGAGATCTGAGACATCAGGGAAGGAAGCCTGTCAGTTCATCTGTGTGTTCTGTGCTCTGTGTCAGCCCTGCCTCTACCCCAGATTTGCTGTGTGAATGAAGTAAATGTACCCAGGACATGTTGGTCAACCTCCATGAGGCTCAGTTTCCTCAAATGCAAAATGGCAATTAGAATAGTACCCCACCCCCCTTTTTACGCTATCTAGGTTTTTCATAGCTTTTCTTCCAAGGAGCAGGCATCTTTTAATTTCATGGCTGCAGTCACCATCTAATATGATAGTGGACTTTTTGCTGACAAAGTTCCATAGTCAAAGCTGTGGTTTTTCCAGTAGTCATGTATGGATGTGTGAATTGGATCATAAAGAAGGCTGAGCACCAAAGACTTGATGCTTTTGAACTGTGGTGTTGGAGAAGATTCTTGAGAGTCTATTGGACTGCAAAGAGATCAAACCAGTCCATCCTAAAGGAAATCAATACTAAATATTCACTGGAAAGACGTATGCTGAAGCTGAAGCTCCAATACTTTGGCCACGTGATGCGAAGAGTCAACTCCTTAGAAAAGACCGTGATGCTGGGAAAGATTGAGGGCAGGAGGAGAAGGAATCGACAGAGGATGAGATGATTGGATGGCATCACCGACTCGATGGACATGAGTTTGAGCAAGCTGTGGGAGATGGTGAAGGACAGGGAAGCCTGGTGTGCTGCAGTCCATGGGGTCACAAAGAGTTGGAAATGACTGAGTGACTGAACAACAACAACCCCACCCCCACAGGGGTTATTGTGGCGTTTGCCTGAGGCAGTATTTACAAAGCCTTTCTATTTCTTTCATCAGCCAAACTCTTTGTCCCTGGTCTTGGCACTAGGTTCTCACTCTGCCTGGAATCGTCTTTCCTCAGCTCTTTGCCTGGCTGGTACCTTCTCATCTTTCAAGCCTAAGTTTCAGTATTAGCTGCTCAGAGCAGCCTTCTTTGACTGCTGTAAATAGCCTATAAATCTTTACCGCATTCTTATTCTGCATCACAGCTTCCTTTTATTTTTTTTCCCAGGCTTTCTCACTCTCTGAAATGATCTAGTTTTGTTTCCTTGTTTAACTCTTTTCTCCACTGGAGGGTAAGCTCCATGAGCTGCCAGTCTGTACCACCAGTCTCCAGTCATCGCCAAGCACAGAGTAGTAGTACATATGTGTTAGGAGAAGGAAGAGCGGGGAGGGGAGGGGAGGCACTGCCCCCCGCCACAGCCATCATCATCGCCCTCCCCCCGCCACTGCCGTCCTCACCTTCACTGTCGCATCATCGTGCTTACGGCAGGAGTCACAGTGGCGGTGGGAGTGGTAGCAAGCAGTGCTTGTTATGTGCCAGGCCCTGGGTTCCAAGCATCTTACATATATTTACTCAGTCCTTGACAATAGCCTTATGAAGTAGGTCCTGTTGTTACAGTTGGTAAATGTGAGATCTGGGATCCACCCCAGCTCCAGATCCCAAGCTCCTAGCCACCACACTAACCGCCCTGCCCATCCATGAGTGAATGAGGCTGCGGGCCCTGGGAACCCACAGGGGCATGGCAGCTGTTGTCCTGTTGCTCTGCTCGTCACTGTCACGGTCGAACCTTGAAGCTTCCAGTCTTTCCACCAGCTGTCTGGACCCCAGGGTCAGAGAGGCTGACCTGAGGCTGCCAGTGGCATAGACCAGCCTCAGTACTCTGTCCAGGAGTCTGGACACAGGAGGCTGTGGTATGAAGTGACTGTCCTTGGAGGAAGGGATGGGTGCCCCCTGATTAGCATGTGAGCCTAAGCCAAGGCCCTTTCTGTTACCACCTGCTACCTGCTCGAAAATCTCTGATTCTTAGAGTCCATAGCACATTTCTTTGGCATCTGCTTTCCTAAGAAACTGGGAAGATCTGAGCACGTTTGGCTGGAGGATGATGGCGGTGGTGGTGCAGCTGCAGGTACAGAGCAGATTTCTATCCAAAGTCGCTGAGCCCAAGGCCTTGGCTAACCGTGCCCCCTCTCTGCCTCTCTGCTCACTGCAGATAATCGACAATGAGAATGAGGCCCTCCTGGCAGCGCTCACCAAAACCCTGGATGACATGCCTGAGGATGTTGTGAGTCTGGCTGCCTTGCCAGCCCTGGATGATGGAGACACACCCTCCTGTGCTTCTGCATCACCCGTCCCCTCCTCTGCACCCCCCAGCCCCTCTCTGGAGGGGCCCCCTGCCTCGGCCCCTGAGGTGGATGAGCTCTCGCTGGTGAGAATCTGTTTCCAACTGAAGTGATGGTGGTGGCCTGAGATGTGGTGTGTGGTTGTAGGGGTGGTGGGTGCAGGGAAACCAGCTCTAGGTCCTGCAGGGATCTCTGTGCATCACCGGCAAGGGTTCAGGGCAGACAGCCTGGACTGGTGGTGGGCAGCCCCCCTGGGCTTAACCTGCGACTCTGTAGGCCCTTTGGGATTTCATGGATTTACCCTAAGTGTGTGTTAAACCTTGAAATTAAATGCAAATATTTTCCACAGACCCTTGGTGGTTCAGACGGTAAAGAATCTGCCTATAATATGGGAGGCCTGGGTTTCATCCCTAGGTCGAGACGATCCCCTGGAGAAGGGAAGGGAATGGCAACCCACTCCAGTATTCTTGCCTGGAGAATCCCCATAGACAGAGGAGCCTGGCGGGCTACAGCCCATGGGGTTGCAAAGAGTTGGACATGACTGAACGGCTGACTTTCACTTTCACTTTTTCACACATAAACACACAGTGAAAAATGCAAGCAGGAAGTATGGAGAGTTAAAAGCAAAACCTCCTTATCCATCTCATAATGGCTTTTTCTTTCCCCAGATGTAACCGTGGTTACTGATCTGTTGTGTGACTTTCCTCTTCTACTTTTTTTTTTAACGAGAAAAAGGAGCCTCCATTACACACAGCCTAAACCTTGCTTTTCTTGGTGAATTGTGTGGCATGGAAACTTTAAGATGAACAGAGGTAGCTCTGTTTTATCCTTTTTGTCAGCTGCATAGTGTTCCCTCTTAAGAAGGTACCGTAACTTCTTTAATCCTCTGGTTGGAGGATATGTGCATTGTTTCAACTCCTTTATTGTCCCATTGCTTTAGACTGTGTCCTTCACCAGGAGGAAGTGGATCCATTCCTAGAAAAGAAATTCCTGGGTCTTAATGTATGTGGTTTTTCAGTTTAGTCAAGTACTTCCAGCCTGACCTCCAAAGAGGTTGGACCGGTTCATACTCTGACCAGCAAAAGTTAAATGCTACCTGAATCCATGTGGAATGTGGAAATGTACACATGGCATTGCAGGTTTCTGGGGAGAAGGTCTCAGCCTTTTCAGATTCCAAAGGGATTTTAGAAGTTGCCAAAAGCAGTTGCTCTTGTCGCAGGCTAAAGGTGCCAGAACCCCAGATGTACTGGCTTGTGAAGTCCAGCTCATCTGTCTGCGACTCCTTACCTCATCACTGGCACTCCTAGGGCTGGTGAGACTTAGCTGGAAAGTTAGGGCCTGTTGGAGGTGGCAGGGATCTTCGGTCATGGAGAGTTAGAGCTGGACAGACCCTTGGTGATCATAAAGTGCACCTCTGGGGAAACTGAGGCCCAGGGAGGTGAGGGCCTCTCCCAGGATCACACAAGTTGACGTGCCAGCAAGGGCTAGAACCCAGGTCTTCTGATTCCTAGTCTAGGACTGCTTTCCCTCTCTCCTGCTGACTTCATGTTCCCCAAAGCAGTGTGGAACATTTAATAAGCACCTATGCGTGCCAGACTCTAGAGTGTGTTCAGTCCCATGTTATGCTCCTGCTGATGAGGGTCGAGCATCCTTTCTGATTAGAATCAGACCTCTTGGGTTTGAATCTCAGTCCCATCAGTGAATGCTCTTGTGCTTCTCTCTGACTCAGCTTCCTGGTCTGTAAGGTGGGGTTAATAGTACTGCTTATCTCAAAGGCGGTTGGGAGGAGTACAGCAGATAATACTTACATGTAAAGCACTTGGAACAGTGCTTGGTACAAAGAAATGGCTCAATAAATGCTATCTAAGTGATAGTCACGGCCGTCAGCCATGGTGTTAGTAGTAGTATTAGTAGTGGAAAAGTGAAAAGTGAAAGTGAAAGACACTTGGTCATGCCCGACTCTTTTCTACCCTGTGGACTATACAGTCCATGGAATTTTCTAGGTCAGAACACTGGAGTGGGTAACCGTTCCCTTCTCCAGGAGACCTTCCCAATTCAGGGATCGAACCCAGGTCTCCTGCACTTAAGGCGGATTCTTTACCAGCTGAGCCACCAGGGAAGCCCAGTATTAGTAGTAGTAATACTTTGTGTGTGTGAGCACCTGTGTGCTCAGTCGCTCAGTCACGTCCGACTCTTTTTGACCCCATGGACTATATAGCCCACCAGGCACCTCTGTCCACGGAATTTTCCAGGCAGGAATACTGGAGTGAGTTGCCATTTCCTTCTCCAGGGGATCATCCCGACCCACGGATCAAACCTACATCTCTTGCGTCTTCTGCATGCCAGGTGGATTCCTTCCTACTGCACCACCTGGGAAGCCCAGTAGTAATAGTATTAGTAACAAGAGGAATTCTGTATAGGACTCTGCAGAGGGACCACACCTGAGTAGAGAGGTAGAGAGCGACCCCTGCTGGTCACCAGTTAGTTGTTCCCTCTCATGCCTTGCTGTACTTCTGTTTCAGGCACTATGCTAGGCACACAGGAGACTTGCCATCTAGACTCCCCACATTCCAACATAGTTCTACAAAGGCCCTGAGAATTTATACAAATTCTTAACCTGGAGTCATGGGTCCCAGAGAGTCCACCTGCAGAACCCATGGACTTCTGCATACGTGTGTGTTTTCTGAGGCTAGCAGCTTCTCTCGTATTCTTACAGGGACCCCTGAATCAAAAAAGACCCAATTATTTAGTCTGCCTGCTCCTGTTTTACACACACACATGCACACGCACATCCATGCACACTCACAACCTTGGAGAAAGCAAGGCCAGGAAGAGAAAAGGACTCACCCAAGGTCTCACAGTGAGTTGGGTTGAACTGGGTTAGAACCAGGTCCCTTGCTCTGGTATGACCATCTTTTCCTGTCCACGTCAGAGAATCACAGACATGTTCATGCTGGTTTGGGGTCTTGGTAGGGTCGTGTGGCTCCTCTAGCTCCTAGGGCAGTGGGAGTGGCCTTTTCTGTGGTTCCCGGGCCCTTGGCAATCCCACTGGGGGGTCATGTCTCCTGAGGAAACACTCAGTGCTAAAACAAAAACCGCTCATGCTTCCTGACTTGTTCTCAGCTTTGGCTGTGGTAGGATCACCGGCGAAACCCCTAGGTGCGCTCAGCTCCCTGCTTTGTTGGCTGGAATACACTGAGCACCTTTCCTCTGGGTGTAGAAGTGTGAAAAGCTTATCAACTTTTATAGAAAAATTAGAAAAGCCAGACAAGCATCAGCTTAGGATGCTTCCACTCGTGTAAAAACAGCTGGCTTGGTTGGAGGTGATGTGTACATATATGCATTCTTGTATTGTGTATGTATATATTTCTGAGTCCCACCTCAGGAAAGGGTCACAAGAAGGTGGTTAATAGCAGTTGCCTCTGGGACCTTGGACAGGAGGGAGACTAGCTTCCCGTTGTCTACCCGTCAGTATTTGTGGTATGTGTATTTTTTACCATTTCCAAGTATTACTTGTTAAGGTAAAGAATCAATTTTCTAAACAATATGATTAAACAAAAAGAACAGAGGAAAATCAGCTAAAAATCCTACACCAGAGAAACATTGCGGGACCTCACCATCCAGACCGTGTGTGTGTGTGCATGTGTGTACTACAAGTGTGTGTAGAGGGTCCCAATCAAGTGTGTGCATCATATTTCAGTGGTAGCATGGGTAGACATCCCCCAAGATCTGTCTGGGTTTCTGAAGATCATAGATATTTCTCTTGGGTTATTCACTCTGAAAAGGACTTTACATTTTACTGGGATACTTGTGTCTGTTTGGCATTGCTACACAACCTGCTTTCTGTACTTAGTGTATTCTAGGCCATTGAGTGCCCTCCCTGTGGTCTTCCACGCTCCCACGATGATGGGGTCAGAGTGTGGTCAGTCCTGGGGGGCTGGCTCCGGGCCAGGCTTCTCCCTAAGATGTGCTTCCCTGTGTCTCTGGCTGTAGCTCAGCCCTAGCTTCTCCCATCTGCTCCTCCCTCAGCTGCAGAAACTCCTTCTTGCCACGTCCTACCCAACCTCAACCTCCGATAGCCAGAAGGAAGGGACCGCATGGCGCCAGGCAGGCCTCAGGTCCAGAAATCAGCGGCCTTGTGTCAAGGTATGTCTACACATGCCCCCAAACCCACCCAGGACTCCTCCAGGAGGGTCTCTGGGCAGGGGGTGCACCCTTCCACTCTTGTTAGAGGCCATCAAGTTCAATACATTCACAGTTCACTCTTTGCTCCTCACACAACCCTTGTTGCTGATGTGCTGGACACTACTTGAAACCTAGGCTGGTCCGGGGTTCTAGATAAAGCCCTGGACTTTTTCATGTACAGTTGACCTTGAACTACATGGGTCTGAACTGCACAGGGCCACTTCTACGTGGATTTTTGTCAGTAGTAAATATTACAGTACTGCAGGATCTGAGTTCATTGAATCCATAGATGCAGAGGAACTGTGGGTACTGAGGACTGACTATATCAGTCACGTGTGAATTTTCCACTGTGTGGAACCTCTGTCTGGTTCAAGAGTCAACTGTAGGGACTTCTCTGGTGGTCCAATGGCTAAGAGTCCACGCTCCCAATGCAGGGGGCCCAGATTCAATCTGGTCAAGGAACTAGATCCCACATGCCTCAACTAAAACCCAGCACAGCCAAATAAATAAATATTAAAAAAAAAAAAAAAAGCCAACTCAACCTCAGTGTTCCAGGCAGTCTTAGATGTTGAGTTACAGCTGGGACAAGGAGGCTGTGGCCTGCCCTCAGGAAGCTTATTCTAATGAGGTGACAGAACCCAGCATAATATCTTTGTTGGTACCATGGAGACCACAAGGAGGAGTTTGAATTTATCCTGCGGGTGGGGCGCATCAGAGAGCTGAAAGCGCCATTGTGAACACCCAGGAAGGAAGCAAATCCTTTTCCCTCCTTGGGCTCCATCTTCTGAGACCTCCAAGGAGGGGTTTCCAAGGTGACTTCCCAGTGTTCCTGTTACTCAGAGCCTGCACTCAGCCCTTCCTCTTGTTCCCAGACACTGTTGCCACGGACTGCTGCAGACAGTCCCACCCCTCCAGGCAGACTCAGGAGGGCATCTTTCTCAGATCATGGCTCAGTGTAGGAGCCTGTCCCCTCCTAGTCTCCCTGAAGGTGGGGGAGGAGGGGACCCTCTCTCTGTGCTCCCTCACTACTTGCCCTGGCTGGCCTCCCAAAAGAGAGGGCCATCCCTCACGTTCCCTTTTGTCAAAGAGGCGGCAGCTAAGCCCCTCTGTGAGGCGGCCTGCCCTCTGGGAGGTTCAGAAGCATTGTGGGGGGAGGGGGCATGAGAGACAGCAGGATAGCCGGCCTGGCCTCAGCAGAGAGACGGTTGCTCTGGGGGTGGAGCCCCTGTGTAGATGAGTGAAGGCAGAGAAATCTGGAGAGGGCAGTTGGCTGCGGCCACGTTGCAGAGCACCCCTGGCCAGGGGCTTCCCCTTTACTACACGGGCACTGGAAAGCTACTGAATTTTTTTTTTTTTTCTTTTAAAGAGGTTTATGAAGGTGCCATTTACATACCATAAAAGGCACCTGTTTTAAAAGTATGATTCAGTGATTTTTAATAAACTTACAGAGTTGTGCAGCCATGACCATAATCCAGTTTTAGAACATTTCCATCCTCCCAGGAAGATCCCAGTGTCTCTATTTACAGTCAGTCCCTGTTCCCACGCCCAGCCCCAAGCAGCCACTAATGTACTTCTTGGCGCTCTCACCGAGGGCTCCGCGCAGGGGAGCAGGGTAGTCAGAACAGGGCTTTGGCGGTTAACCTGGAAAGGGCGGGATCCATAGCTGGGGTCCCTGTTAGGAGGCTGGCCGTTCCTTCATCCTCATCCCCTGAGTGCTGCCAAGTGCCGGGTTCTGTGCTGGAAGCCGGGGATGGAGCAATGAAACCCAGCATGATCATCCTGGAGAGACAGGCTGGGCCTGGCCAGTGGTGCAGTTGTGGGCAGCGGAGAGAAGCCGTGCGGGTCTCCCTCCTCACTGTGGCCTCTTTCCCTCTCCAGATGGACGGCCCCCAAGACAGGAAGGCCCCCATGCCGCACTCTCAGAGCCGGAGCTGCACGGAGCTACACAAGCACCTCACCTCGGCACCATCCTGCCCCCGGGCTAAAGCCCTCTCCCCGGATAGAGGCCTGCAGCCACCACCATCCTTGAGTCCCCGGCTCCCCACCAAGGAGGATGAGGAGGCGGGCGAGGACTGCCCAAGCCCCCAGCTGGCTCCAGCCTCCCCCAGGGACTCACCGGCGCTGGGCAGGACAGACCCCAGCGCCCAGGTTTCCCAGGAGGACATGCAGGCCGTGGTGCAACTCATCCGCTACATGCACACCTACTGCCTCCCACAGAGGAAGCTGCCCGCACAGGCGCCAGAGCCACCTCCCCAGCCCAGCAGCAGCCCCGCCAAGCAGGTCAGACCCCGGCCTCGGTCCCACCACCCTTCCAAAGCCGCCTGGACCGAGTTCTCCATCCTGAGGGAACTTCTGGCTCAAGATGTCCTCTGCGATGTCAGCAAACCCTACCGCCTGGCCACACCTGTCTACGCCTCCCTCACGCCCCGGCCCCGGCCCAAGGACAGCCAGGCCTCCGCAGGCCACCCGGGCCCCGTGGAGGAGGTGAGGGTCTCACCTTCACCCAAGAGTTCAGGGCCCAGACCCAGCCTGCGCCCGCTGCAGCTGCAGGTGAAAGGGCACGTCAGCCGGTCGGCCAGGCTGCAGCCGGAGGAGGAAGAGGAGGAAGAAGAGGAGGAGGAAGAAGAAGAAAAAGAGGAAGAGGACGAGGAGGAATGGGGCCGGAAAAGGCCAGGGCGCGGCCTGCCGTGGACCAAGCTGGGGAGGAAGCCGGAGAGCTCCGTGTGCCCAGTGCGGCGTTCCAGGAGACTGAACCCCGAGCTCGGCCCCTGGCTGACATTCACCGATGAGCCCATGGTCCCTGCAGAGCCCCAGGGGCCTCTGCCCTCGCGCTTGGCCCCCGAAGCCTATGATGTGGAGGGGGAGCCTGGCAGCCCCACGGATGAGGACAGTGGCCAAGACCAGCCACTTCTGCGGGGACCCCAGATCCCGGCTCTGGAGAGCCCCTGTGAGAGCGGGTGTGGGGACACAGATGAGGACCCCAGTTGCCCGCGGCTCTCGTCCAGAGGTAGTCGGAGTCGGTGGTCCGAGAGAGGGGGCGGGGCTGAGGTGTGGCTGACCCCACTGCACTGGAGCCAGGAGCCCCAGGTTGGGCAAACCCCTCTCCGTCTCTGGCTCTCAACTTTCCTTCCTGTATAATGGGCTTAGCTGGGCAGACCTCCAGGAGTTACCTGAGCATCTCTGAGTTTCTCATCATGCATGGGCCAGGCGTCCTTAATGAACAAGGAGCAAGATGCCCGCGTTCTTGGGGCTTGTGTATCAGTGGGGGAGACGGGCAATCATAAAGTGAGCAAGAAAGGAAAGTAATTACAAATTGTGATAAGTCCTCTAAAGAAGACTTCCTGGGTAACAATGTGATGGACAGTGTGAGTCTCTAAATTCAGCTCCATGATGAGGTTGAATTTTAAATGGTAACAAGAGTGGCGATAATAATACATCAGTCATCTATTTTACACTTGCTCTGCCAGGCTTGGTCTATGATTTAATACAGATTATCCCCATTGATCCGCATAGGAAACCTATGTGGTGGGTGCTGTTGTAATTCCTGTTTTAAGACATGGAACAAAGGCACAGAGGCGTTTGATGGTTAGTCAGCTAGTTAGTCCTGCATCTCTTTGGGGCTGAGCCCACAGATGCTGGCCTTGGAAGCAGGAATGCTTCACCATACGCGCTATACTGATTGGCCATAAGGGGGTGCCCTAGTACCCATCAACGCTGCCAAAGCAGTAGCCCCGCCAGCTGTAAATGTCTGCTGAGTCTGGGGGAATGAAGGTTTTGAGCTGTTCCTGCTTGTCCCTAAAAATGGCAGAGGCTTTTGGGTCATGTGCCTGAAAGAAGCTGTGCTTGGTACCAATGCAGTTCAGAGGGAAACATCCTCTCTAGCAATGCCATGTTGAAGAATCTTATTTTTCTCTTTTGTCTTCTTTTCAGACTCTCCCAGGTGCCTCATGCTGGCCTTGTCACAAAGGTAGATTTCTGGGAATTGTTGACTTATTATTCCGTGAGACCTTATCTGGTTGGGTGTAGGGTGGCTCATTGACCCCTGAGCCTGATCCTGTCCCCCCACACCCCTGCCCTCATTACCATGTGGGGTTCTCAGGAGCTGGGTTTCCTTGGTAGGCAGTTTGGTTTTAGAAGCTGATCTCTGCAGGCCTAGGAGATGGAGAATTTCATGGGGAAAAGCTGACAGTGCTGTGGCTTTGGGCAAGTGTCTGCTCTCTGGGCCTCAGCAGTTCCATGGTAAATAAGGAGGTTGACAATGATTGTCCTGTCTCCACTGCCCTCAGATTTCTCCTGTGTCTCCTAAAAGCTGTATAGCTTTGAATTCCTCTAACAGCCAGGATGGGGATTCTCCTGCAAATTCTCCCCAGGCCTCACTTTCGTGGGCTGCAAAAGCAGGATCTGTCACGGTGTGCCCTTGCCCTCCTGGCATGCTCGGGGAGGTGGAAACTGCTGCTGACTGGCGTCTTTCCTTGCCGTCCTCCAGCCCCACCGGTGACCCTCCTTTTGGCAAGAAGAGCTTCGAGCAGACCTTGGCGGTAGAGCTCTGTGGCACGGCAGGTAAGCTAGGAGCTCAGTAGGGAGGTGCCCTTGGGGAGGAAGCACCTCAGGGAGTAAGGGGGTACCCCAACAAGCCCTCCTTGCCACCACTGCACAGGCTACGCTGGATCTTGAGATTCCCATTGAGAGAGTTATAAGGAGAGTCAGGACCCAGGCTCAGCTGTTTGGCTACCGACAGTTGGCACATGACCTGATGTAAAAAAAAAAGAGAGAGACGTCTGAGACATGTATCTTCCCCTGAAGCAGCCTGCAGTCCTATGTGGGAACCAGACTCACACCATAACACGTATTGTTTCATACGGGCTTGTTCCAAAGACCTTGCAAGAGCTCTGGGAACATAGAGGAAGGGACAGTATGGGGAGGGGCAGGATAAGTCCTGAGAAGATGCAAGGGTACCCAGAGCAGCAGGCATTTTAGCTGCGTTTGCAGGGTGATAGAAGTGGAGGAGACAAAAACAAGACAGAAGGGTATTCTTGGGAGCAGAATTGGCATGAGCACAAAGGCACAGAAAAGCGGAGGTACAGGTGCATTGGAGGAGACCGGCCACATGGTGGTGCTGTGGGGCAGAACTGGGGGCCAGGCAAGAGCAAACATCAAAGGCTGAGAGGAATGTCGGGCTGAAGGGGTTCATGCAGATCCTCAAGGCTCCAGGAGCCCCAGAAAGGGAGAGATCGCTGGCATTTTGGCAAGTTCCCTCTGGTACCTGGGTGAGGGTGAAGGCTAAGGTCAGTTGCAGGACCCCTAAGGTCACTGTGGTGGTCAAATCCAGATGGGAGGTTTTGGCCTGTGGTACCTGCCACCTCTGTACCCTGGGAGACTTCAGAGGTATTTGGGATGACCATTTGGGAGGGCTTGTGGAATGATGGAATGTGGAGCAGGAAGAGAGATCTCAGATAACCTGGAGGTTTCTGCGAGGCTACAGAAGGGATGGCAAATGGATTTCTTCACATGCCAGCTCCGAAAAACTGTTGACAGACTGTGTGAGATGGAGCTCCAGGCTCCGCCCAGGCTCAGTCAGCAGCGCAGTGACCGATTAGCGATGCCTGCCTTCCACTGGGTCTGGGGAGTGGTGACACGCATGCTGTTTCTCTGCCCTCCCAAAGGAGGGTTTCAGTGCTCCTTGGAGAAATGATCTGTCTCACATTTTTCCTCTTGCTTGGGTAGGACTCACTCCGCCCACCACGCCTCCATACAAGCCCACAGAGGAAGACCCCTTCAAGCCAGACATCAAGCACAGCCCAGGCAAAGATAGAGCTCCCGCCCCAGAGGGTCCCCAGCTCGGGGCCACCGCCAAGGCTGCCCACAAGCTGCCAAAGAAGCACCCAGAGCGGAGCGAGCTCCTGTCCCACCTGCGGCATACCCCAGCCCAGCCAGCCTCCCAGGCTGGTCAGAAGCGCCCCTTCTCCTGTTCCTTCGGCGACCATGACTACTGCCAGGTGCTGAAGCCAGACGGCGCCCTGCAGAGGAAGGTGCTGAGGTCCTGGGAACCGTCTGGGGCCCACCTGAAGGACTGGCCCCAGCCAGGGGCCCCACGGGCTGAGGCCCAGGCCGCTGGCAGGGAAGAAGACAGAAGCTGTAATGTTGGTGCCCCCACCAAAGACAGCACGCTGCTGAGAGACCACGAGATCCGTGCCAGCCTCACTAAGCACTTTGGGCTTCTAGAGACAGCCTTGGAGGATGAAGACCTGGCCTCATGCAAGAGCCCCGAGTATGACACTGTCTTTGAAGACAGCAGCAGCAGCAGTGGCGAGAGCACCTTCCTCCTGGAGGAGGAGGATGAGGAGGAGGATGACGATGAAGAAGAGGACTCGGGGGTCAGCCCCCCTCGCTCTGACCACTGCCCCTACCAGAGCCCACCCAGCAAGGCCAGTCTGCGGCTCTGTCCCCGCAGCCGCTCCAGCTCTGGCTCCTCATCCTGCCGCTCCCGGTCACCAGCCACACGGAGGACCTTCAGGTATGGATGGGTGGGTGGCCTCAGGATGGATGGTGGGCAGCTGAGCACCCCCAGTTCTGAGGTGTCAGGGGAGAGAGGAGCCCTGAGACCAGGGCCACAGCTTCCTGTGCGGCCTGTGTCCTGGTCAGAGGCCCTGGAGGTGGACTCCTAGGGAGTTATGGGCAAGTCCTGAAGCCAAGCGAAGCCTGCCGTGTGGTCCAGTGAGGAGTGGTCCAGATCGCCTTGCCTCAGGGGAGGAAGAAAACGCACTTTCTGGCCTTTTGTGACCTTATTCATCTGTTTCTGCTTTTATATTTGTAAAATGGGTAGGTTTTTGTGTAAACATATACAGTTGACCTTTGAATAAGGTGAGGGTTAGGGACACCAATCCTCAACACAGTCAAAAATTGTGTATAACTTATAGTCGGCTCTCCTCATCCAAGGTAACTCTGTATCTGCAGATTCAGCAACTTCTGACAGTGTGGTATTTACTACTGAAAAAAACCCCAGTGTTGGTGGACCCTCAGAGTTCAAACCTGTGTTGTTCAAGGGTCAACACGTCTATACAGTGTAATACCTATGTGACATTTACTTGTAAAACACAGATTAGCATAATTCTAACTTGTGTTCTAAAAAAACACCCAAACCCTGGCTTTAAAACAGTGATAAGGTTTATTCCCATTTCTCGGTGCCGCAGAGTTGTGCAATCTTCCGGCAGTCAGCCACCGGGTGGGAGAGCTCTTTTCCTTCGCACTGAGATGACGTGTCATGAGCGTTTGCTTATACCGTCTTTGCCCACTGAACCGGAATGTAGAAGGAGCTGTTCCAGAATTCTGTGGACAGCTGGGCAGAAAGAATGGAAGTCTGGCATCTTTTGGTGAAGACAGGTTTCTTCTCTTCCCTAATGACAGCAGGATCTGGCTCTTTGGAGGGGAGGCCTTAGGAGCGTGGGTGCAGGTCCCAAACCCTCTGCTCGAGATGCACCTGAGTGACCACCGGATGGCGCTCCTGGGTTCAGAGCAGTGCAGCAAGCAGGGTCCTGGGGAGGCCTCCTTACCAAGCTGGTGGCTGGGCCCCGCCTCCTGAGGTTTTATAGGTCGGGGGTAGGGGTGGAGAATTTCATTTCTAACAAGTTCCGGCGTAATGATGACATTGCTAGAGCGCTATACTCTGAGAAACAGAATTCAGGTAGTAGAAAGATAACTTTAGAAAAATTCCTCTTTATATTTTCTTATCTCTACTGGTGGCTCTTAATTGAAAATCTGATGAAAACAAAGCTTCCTTTCCCCATTAAAATGTATGCAGACAACTAATTGGGCATTGGATTTTAGGGGACTTCTGGACCCCGCCCCCCACCCCCAGACACTAATGTGCTGAAACCCTGGACTATCTGTTATTTAAAATAAACTCATTTTGAGCAATTTCTCTAAAAGCCTGTCTGTGTAAATAAGCCAGAACAGTTAGTAAGAGCCATCTTCTGTCAGACTTCTCTGAGCCCCCCTTTCAGCTCTGTTCTCCTTTCCCCAGCGGGTCACTTTGAGCTAGTCTGCCTGTGTTCATGTTAGCTGGTTTCTTCTGCAGCGTCTGTTCAGAAGCTACTAAGGTTCTTCTGTTGAAGCACATCCCCCAAGGCTAGAGCTGGAGCTTCTTGGCTTCCTTCCCTTCCTGGCCTGTTCAGGCCCTTTACCCATGGGCTTGGCACAAGAGTCAGGGGCCTCTCTCAATCACCACGGTTTCTCCTTTTCCTCTTTCTCACTTTTGAGCTAAGTTCAGGCTGGCTTTCGCTGGAGAAAGTTAATTGGTTAACTTGGTTCCTACTCAGCTGCCTGGCAGAGCTTGATGGCTGGTCAGTTGGATAAACTAGTCATCAGCCTTCTCCAGACCAGCATTTCTCTACTTTTGCTTCTGCTACCAAACATCGATCAACAGGAAGGCTTTGAGCTGGTTTAACAAGCCCTATAGCACCTTCAAGTCACTCTCAGCTCTTCATGGGGGAAGACTTCCAATGCTGCTGCAAGTGGATAATGATACTTTTATTATATAGCACTTTAAAGTTTGAAAGTCACATCCCTTTCTGTTACCCTCTTTGAGCTTCACAGAGGCACTTGAGGGAATCTAAAGTGCTTTTCAACCCCATTTTATAGATGAGGAAACTGAGGCTCAAAGAGGTTCAATAGAAAAATATAGCCAGCAAGTACCAAGCCATTCCAGGGCTAAGCATGTACAGGTATGTTCTGATTTGATCCTCCCAAATGGCTGAGGAGGCAAATACAATTGATTCTCCTTAGTTTACAGATGAAGAACTGGCTTAAGTAGCCGGTCCCGGGTCACCAGCAGAGAGGTAATAGAATCAGCATTGGAATACTAGCTGACTCTGGAGCCCCTGCTCTCATTCTCTGCTGTGTTCCCAAGGATGCACACGGTGTGTGGCAGAGTCGGCACTCAACCCCCCCTTACATGCTGAGCTCCTTCCCCTCCATCAGCCTGGCCACTGGGAAGAGAGGGCATTGTGCAGACAGGTGCCTGGGAGGGCGCAGGCGTGCGGCATCCAGAAGTTTCTCCAGCTGAGTAGCCCACTGGCTGCCTGGGGTGTGGGGGCTGTGATAGCCGAGGTTGCTGCCTGGCCAGACAGCAAAAGTGGAGGGGGAGCCATGGGTCTAGAATCAGCAGACCTCCCACTGGCTCTGGCTTCCCCACTTCTTAACTTTGGGGAAATTTTCATCTTGAACCTGAGCCTTAAGATTTTCATCTGAAAAATGGGGAAGCATGAGACCTCAGAGGATTTTTTTATCAGGTCAAATACCATAATGAAGCGAAAGGGTCTTTCCACCCTCAGCAGCATAGAAAGGTTCACAGGGATTATGGTTAGCAGTGTAGAAGGCGTGTGTCAGTCACATGTTCAGACCCACATGCGGCCCTGGGTGCTCACCGGTGAGGTGGAGAGCTGGGCTC
The DNA here is from genome assembly GCF_019923935.1 of Bubalus bubalis. Taxonomy (NCBI): domain Eukaryota; kingdom Metazoa; phylum Chordata; class Mammalia; order Artiodactyla; family Bovidae; genus Bubalus; species Bubalus bubalis. The sequence continues at coordinate 50,045,381 of NC_059165.1, read as the reverse complement.
CCTCTCCCAGTCCTACCTTCACTGATGAACGAGTCCTAACAAAGCTGAAGAAGCATCGCTCGCCTCCTGGAGCAAGTCCTCCTCCCGCCCCACTGTGGTCCCTGCTAAGAGTGAGTGAGTCTGCTTTGCTTGTTCACTGACAGATGTGAGAGCAGAGGGTCGTGTTCAGACGGAACGCCAAGCGTCCGGCATGCCAGGAAGCGGCGGGAAAAGGCCATTGTAAGTGACTTGGGGCCCCAGAGCCCGGAGTGAATGGGGACAAGCAGGGGCGTCAGGAAGTGTGGGGGCTTCAGAGACCCGAGGTGCTTTGAGGTCATCTGGCCTACAGGAGATAGTTGTATTTCTCTCATTTACAAAAGCATAAGGGTCATTAAAGGGCATCAAAGGTAGCACATGCAAAATGCAGCCAAGGGACTGGTTTGGGAGTGGGGTGGGGTGGTGTGCCATTGGTGAGGATTTAGGGCTCAGTATCAGAGGCTCGACAGGGCCCAGGGGGTGAGCACTGATGAGGGAGCAGAGCCAGCCCTGCTTCCACTTCTGTGTGACCTTGAGCAACTTCCTTGAGCCTCAGTTTACTCATCCGTATATAGGGTCCCCTGGTGTGATCTGGGCTAAAGGACCAAGAGAGCCTGTCTCTTCCTCCCTGCCCGACTCTCTAGTCCTCTCCCAGAGTTAGTCCAGAGGCCCAGGCTGTGCCTGGTGGACTGGTTGCAGAGCACCACGCGGGGAAAAGTCATTAGGAAGCTGGAGTTACTGCCCTTATATCATTAGAAAGGAAGGAAGGGAAAGTAAGACAGAAGCACAGACAGACTCTCACTGGATTTCCATACACCCCCACCCCACCTCCCCCACACCCCGCCCCCATGCACCCCCCTCTACCCCCCACACCCAACAACGTGGTACTTCAGGGCAGGGCATGCTCGAGGTGTGCATACCCCAGAGGTGTGCTCACAGCTATCTGCAAGCAGGTACTTAAAACCACATGGAGCAACTTCCTGGGATCCTTGTGTGACCGCTCAGTAGTTGTGGCATGCCTGGCCCTGTTCTCGGTGCTGGATGGCAGCAGTGAATGAGACAAACAAGGTCTCCACTCCTATGGTTGGGCCAGAAGGGAGAGAGAGACGACAGACTCATAAGCAAAGCAATAAACACTGTAATTACAGATTGGGAGGTGCACTGTGAAATTAATCACGCCACGACTAAGATGTCTGAAACAAATCATGTTTTGACTTGTGGGGAGGGTTTATTTACATGGTCGTCTGGGAGGGGCATCTTCAAAGAGCCAGGCCCCAAGGGATGGAAGAAGCCATCCAAGCAAAGGTTCAGGAGGACGGGGGGCAGAGGCTGGAAAGAGCCTTGTGAGTTCAAGGTCCTGGAGGAGGCGGGTGGTGGGAGGAGAGAGGGGGTGGGCAGGGGGTGGTTGCATTCTTACACGGAGCTGAACTGGGCCACCCTGGGGGACATACCTAGGCCTGTGACCACAGCAGTGCTCTCTCTGGACCGCCGCCCTCTGAGGTGCATGGCTGGAGAATCGCTGGCCTTAACCCTGTTCCAGAGAAACCCTGTCTAGACCAGACCCTGGTGGTCTTGCCCACCAGGAGTGCAGCTGAAGTTTCTCCAGCAAATCAAAGGCACTCTTCCGATGGCCATGCCTTTAACTGGATCCAGTCACTAGATGATGGTGGGGGCTTGGGGGAGGTCCCAACCAGGCTTCCATGATGCACCCCCTCTGCCCGGCAGGTCTAGGGGCCTGGCTCCTAAAGGTGACCGGTGTCTACATCAGTTCAGTTCAGGTCAGTCGCTCAGTTGTGTCCGACTCTTTGAGACCCCATGAATCGCAGCACGCCAGGCCTCCCTGTCCATCACCGACTCCCGGAGTTCACTCAGACTCACATCCATCGAGTCGGTGATGCCATCCAGCCATCTCATCCTCTGTTGTCCCCTTCTCCTCCTGCCCCCAATCCCTCCCAGCATCAGAGTCTTTTCCAGTGAGTCAACTCTTCGCATGAGGTGGCCAAAGTACTGGAGTTTCAGCTTCAGCATCATTCCTTGCAGAGAAATCCCAGGGCTGATCTCCTTCAGAATGGACCGGTTGGATCGCCTTGCAGTCCATGGGACTCTCAAGAGTCTTCTCCAACACCGCAGTTCAAAAGCATTGATTCTTCGGCGCTTACCCTGGCAAAACCAAAGCTAACGGCGGCTCCACATCCTTATGCCCCGGTCCCACCGTTGTCTCCCCACCCCCTCTGACCTGTAGCGACCTGGCCGCCAGTGCTCGCCCTCTAGCATCCTCAGCACCTCCCCCAGTGCCCGAAGAAGTCAGGCTCCAAACAAATACAGAAGCTACCCAGCGTGCAGTTACATTGGTAGTGGTGACTCCCTCTCCTGTCTCCGCCCAGTCTCCTCATTCCCTTCAAGTACGCAGTTGCTTCCTTTCAGGCCACCTCCCATCTGATGCTTAACAGCCCCCTCCTCCCATAAGGCAGGTCCTCTGGGATAGCGACTGTCACCGTCCTGTCGCTGACTCCAGTCCCAGCTGGTGTTGCTTGCTCAGCCGGGTGACATGGACTGGGGATGAGGACTCTGTGGGAGCCCGCAATCTAGGGCGCCCTAGGAAGCAACCCGAATGACAGGTCCCTCTGTGTCCCCCTCGGGCAGGGCGAAGGCCGCGTGGTGTACGTTCGAAATCTCTCCAGTGACATGAGCTCGCGAGAGTTGAAGAGGCGCTTCGAAGTGTTTGGCGAGATTGTGGAGTGCCAGGTGCTCACGAGAAGCAAGAGGTGAGTCAGGCTCTCACAGAAGAGGGGAGTTAGGGGTGTGCAGAGGTCCCAATTCAGGGCTCACCACATGAAGGTGCCCAAGAAGACTTCCAGGACAAACCTACCATTAGGTACAGGAGAAGGGGGGACCAGTAACAATTGTGCAGCCCAGGAATTGCCGCAAACGTGTACTGATATTCTGCTAAAGTGCGAGGCAACTTTCATGCATTGTCTTACTTCAGTTTTCCAACTTGTGTATGACGCATACAGCCTTACTGTTTCTATTGCTTTCCTTTCTGGATGGCGCAGATAAGTCAACTGAGCAGCTAGTTAGTGGCAGAGCCAGATCTGCAGCCCATGTGTCAGCTTCTGGTTTTCCATCCTAGAGTGGGTATGGGGCTGGCAAAAGCTGGTATGGTGGCTGAAGGCACACTTGCATTGCACTCTTGGCTGCAAACCCCATGTTATTCCATCCCTCCGTTCCTCTGCAGCTGCAGCCCTGTGTCCCACTCACCCAGAGAAGCAGTGCTTCATCTCTCTGGGAGATCTGTAAGAATAGGTTGCATATAAATGCACAACTTAGGTGTCAAAACTTCATCAGATTTGAAATAATTCTGAAGTATCTCCTGTTATTACTTGCAAACTGAGTTATTAAGGTTTTAAAATTCTAATTTAATAATGACTTAAAAACTTCAGTGAGAAAATAGTTTCTACATAAGAATCATTACACATCTCACATCCCTTATGATGGCTGTGGAAAAGTAACAAGTGAGGATGTGGAGAGACTGGAATCCCTGTGCACTATGGGTTGGAATGTAGTGGGTTGGCCAAAAAGTTCATTTGGGTTTTTCTAACCAATGTTATGGAAACCCAAATGAGCCAATAAAAGGTGCAACCACTATGGAAAATAGTATGAGGGTTCCTCATAAAATTAAACATAAAATTACCATTTGACCCAGCCATTCCTCTTCTGGGTATATAATCAGAAGAATTGAAAGCAAGATCTTGAAGAGATATTTGCACATACATGTTCATAGCACTGTTATTGTTATTCACAATATCCAAGAGTTGATAACAACTGAAGAAGAATAGATCAGCAAGATGTGTATGCATGCCATGGAATATTAGTCTTAAAAGGATGGGAATCAATCCTGTCCCATGCTACAGCATACATGGACCTTGAGGACATTATGCTGGGTGAAATCAGCCAGTCACAAAAGGACACATACTGTGTGATTCCACTCACATGAGGGATCTAAAGGAGTTAAACTCATAGACAGGGAAAGTAGAATGGTGGTGGCCAGGGGCTGGGAGAAGAGGATATAAGGCATTGTTGTTTAATGCGTTCAAAGTTTCAGTTTTGCAAGATGAAAAATTTCTGGAGATCCATCTTACAACAGTGTAAGTTAACACAATGTGGCCCTGGTGGTAAAGAATCCACCTGCCAGTGCAGGAGATGTAAGGGACATGGGTTCAAGCCCTGGGTTGGGAAGATCTGCTGGAGTAGGGAATGACAACCCAGACCAGTGTTCTTGCCTGGAAAATCCCATGAGCGGAGGAGCCTGGTGGGATACAGTCCATAGCGTCAAAAGGGTCAGACACGACTGAAGCAACTTAGCATGCATGTATATACTTAACACAACTGAACCATACACTGAAAAATAATAAAGGTGGTATATTTTATGATATGTATCTTTGTCATAATTTGTTTTAAAAAGTCATGACGCAAATTAAACTATTTATGTTCTGTGCAGTCTTCAGGATATCCCATGAAGGTAGCATGTAAAAACAAAGCAAGCAAATTAATCTCTAAAGAGATGGTGCAATTTGTTAAGATTTAAAAATTACTCAGGAGTCTCCGGAGAAGGCAATGGCACCTCACTCCAGTACTCTTGCCTGAAAATCCCATGGACGGAGGAGCCTGGTGGGCTACAGTCCATGGGGTCGCTAAGAGTTGGACATGACTTAGCAACTTCACTTTCACTTTTTACTTTCACGCATTGGAGAAGGAAATGGCAACCACTCCAGTGTTCTTGCCTGGAGAATCCCAGGGACGGGGGAGCCTGGTGGGCTCCTGTCTATGGGGTCACACAGAGTCGGACACGACTGAAGCGACTTAGCAGCAGCAGCAGGAGTCTCAGATATTTAGAGTCAGAGGGTTCCAGCCTTGGCCTGGTTCAGAGAGGTGTCAGGAAACGCAATTCAGTCAAGTGTTTGTGAGGCGGTCGAGGTCGGTAGACCTGTGCTGAGTGGTAGGATGGAGCTGTCCTTGAGGAGTCTGAGTAGCAGACTGATAGATCAGGATTCATTTGATTGTGGAACTGATGAGTGTAGATCTGACTTTAGGTCCCCTTTACGTTGGCATTCTTCTCAGGCAGGCTTCCCTCATGCTAGCAAAGTGGTTACCTCCAGCCGTAAGCATATCTCCTACCCAGGGAAGCAGGAGTTCCAGCAAAGATATGGCATGGAACCTTTGGGGTTCTGTTTTGGGTGACAGGTTCATGCTTGAACAATCACTATGGCCAAGGAGGGTCACTGTCTTGTGCCTTACCCTGGTGCCCTGAGCCCAGCTGAGCACCGGGTGGTATTGTCAGAGGGCAGGGAGAGAATGCTGAATAGGCAGGCGTGAAGGAGGAGGTGTATATGCAATATCAGCGATCTTAGGGAAGGTGAAGGACAGGTTAACAGCCAAAGAAGTGGCGGCTGAGGGGCTTCCCTGGTGGTCCACTGGTTAAGACTCCACCTTCCAATGCCGAGGACATGCATTCAGTCCCTGGTCAGGGAACTAAGATCCCATATGCCATGGGGGCAACTAAGCCTGTGTGCCACGACTAGAGACTCTATGTGCAGCTAGAGAATCTGCATGCCATGACTACTGAGCCCGTGTGCTCTAGAGCCCACGTGCTGCAAGAAGAGAAGCCCGAGTGCCACAGCTAGAGAAAGCCCACGCACTGCAACCAAGATTCAGCACAGCCTAAATAAATACATGAATATTTAATTTAAAACAAGAAGAAGAAGAAGTGACAGCTGAGGCTGACTTTGAAGGGCGTGGAGTGGTAGGGTGGAGCGTAGGTGTGGCCAATCCTGAAAAATGGGGATCATGAAGGAAATAGAGAGGACCATGAAGAGCCTCAGATTTCACAGCAGGGAGCCTGGGTTTGAGTCCCTGTTCTGCCCTCTGTCTTTGGGCAAATCCTGAACTCAGCCTGTTCCTCGTCCCAGAGGGAGAGATGACAGCAGTTCCTGGTCACAGGGGGTCTGAGAGCATGTGAGGCGATGGGTGGTGGCCAGCACTTATTAGTACTTTATTGCCAACCCAGTGACCGTCATCATGTCTATCGGGGAGCCGTGCGACACAGTCACGAGCCACTGACTCATGACTCATGGTTTCCCGCCCCTCACTGGGTAGCAGGTGGTCTGACAGTGTCCACCAGGCTAGCCCAGTAACATGCTCCCCCTTTCCTGTCCTTCCAGAGGCGAGAAGTATGGCTTCATCACCTACCGGAGTTCTGAGCACGCTGCCCTGTCCCTGAGGAACGGCGCCGCCCTGAGGAAGCGCAGCGAGCCCTCCTTCCAGCTGAGCTACGGGGGGCTCCGGCACTTCTGCTGGCCCCGCTATGCTGACTACGGTGAGTACGCAGGCCCTGTGCATCCTGCTCATGCCCAAAGCTCTGGGGCAGCGACCTCCTTTATTGAAACCTAAAGCCCCCTCTGGACACAGCTCCCATGCCCAGGCTGCCCTGTCATCGTTGCTAAGTCGTTGAGTCGTGTCCAACTTTTTGTGACCCCATGGAGTATAGCCCACCAGGCTCTCTGTCCACGAGGTTTCCCAGGCAGGGATACTGGAATGAGTTGCCATTTCCTTCTCTGGGGGATTGTCCTGACCCAGGGATTGAACCCATGTCTTCTGCATTGGCAGGCAGATTCTTTACCCCTGAGCCATGGGGGAAGACCAGGCTCCCCCATGCTGGTGGGAATAACTGGGCAGCCACTTGGCCTGGAGGCTGTCCTCTTGATTTCCTTCTGGCCTCTGGTCCATCTTGCCCTAGGCCAGGACTGGTACCAAAGAGATGAAGCCTCTCGTGGTCTCTTGGAAGGTCCAGTCTCGTGCTCGCAGCCAGGTGGCAGAACTATGGCTGCTGTCTCTTTGACCTCACAGGGCCGGCAGCCGCCCTGCCATCCATGGTGGCCCTGACAGGCAGCAGCCTTGTCCATTAACTGGGCCACAGTGAAACAATATTGTCACCATGCCCTCACCATCTGGGGGCAAATTGGTAAAGAAGGACAAGTACAATTTGGGAGAGAGCTCGTGGTAGGCCAGAGTCTGCTGCAGCCTCCAGAGTGCTGAGCGTCTGGATCTGAGCGTCAGGAGACCCTGGAGGCCCCTGACCAGGCAGTGCTCCTGACTTTGTGTCCCCTCTGGGGACCCAGTTCCCCAGCCACGCGCTGAGGACATCGTAGTTGTCTGCCTTATGTGACTTCTGCACTGGTTTCCTAAAGGGCAAGAAACCATTAGGGGAAGTAGAATTAGAGGCTGTTGGAGCAGGAAAGGAGCCCTGGGGGGAGGGCTGTGGTTCAGGCATCCCCAGCCTGCAACCAGGGCAGCCGAGCCCCCAAGACACCACCCACATGGCAGAGGTGGCCCGGAGGAGCGCAGAGCCACTGCCCACTGCTCTCTGAAACCTCAGGCCACCTCCGCTCCGTGGGGCTGACCCTGGTGGCAGATTTTCTGATTGGCAGGCTTTCTGAATCGCTCACTGCCTTCCCCTCTCACTGACTCCTCCACCCCCGCCCAGATTCTAATTCAGAAGAGGCCCTGCCTGCGTCAGTGAAAACCAAGTACGAAGCCATGGATTTTGACAGCTTACTGAAGGAGGCCCAGCAGAGCCTGCACTGATAACAGCCTTAACCTTCGAGGAATACCTCAATACCTCAGACAAGGCCCTTCCAAAATGTTTACGTTTTCAAAGAAATTAAGTATATGAGAAGGAGAGAGAGCGAGCGCGTGAGAGAGAGAGAGAGAAACTCGGAACTGCTGTCCTTTTAAAAAAAAAAAATCAATGTTTACATTGAACAAAGCTGCTTCTGTCTGTGAGTTTCCATGGTGTTGATGTTCCACTGCCACATTAGTGTCCTCGCTTCCGACGGTTGTCCTGGGTGTGCGCCAGATGCTTGGTCTGGCACCCACCTCCCCTTCCTCCCCGACTGACGTCCCCTCGTAGACGTGCAGCTGTGTTCACCATACCATTTCTCGTCTGTAGTGTGTGATGATGAAATTGTTACTCGTGAATAGAATCAGGATTATAAACTCATTTCTAATTGAAGAAAAAAAGTATATCCTTAAAATAATGTATTTATGGCTCAGATGTCCTGTGCCTGGGATTATTGTATTGCTTCCTTGATTTTGTTAACTATGCACTGTCATGAGGTGTTTGCCACTGACCTGCACTGCTCCCTTTACCAGAATGCCCCAGAAGTACTGGCGGCCGGAAGCCTGGTTACCAGGGAGGAGTGGCATGCAGCCACCATAAGGAGCGATGGGGAGAGGGCCTTTTCTGGGCCTGTTCTGCCAAGCGCTGCCATGTCTCTCATTGAGCAAGCTGGGGTTCGTTTACAGTCGGTGCCCAGCTCACACTTAGAGTTTGTGCCTGGATATGAGTGCGCAGATCCCCGCAGACCTTGGAAAGAAGGTGGGGTGAGCTGCATTATTCCCGTTTTCCAGGTGAGGCCAGCAGTGCCCCAGGAAGCAAAATGACTTGCCCAGGATTTCACGACCTGTGAGACTCTAGTGGCCCAGCCCAGGCCCCTCCTCCTGCCTTAGCTAGGGTAAAGAGGCAAAGTTGCAAGGACTGGTAGAAGTGGGTTCAACTGAAAAGTACAACAGTCTAGGCACCTCCGGGCTCATTTTGGGGGGCAAGTTGGCAGCTCCCTCGTCAATATCGGGCAAGTTCAGGCTTTGGCACCAGTCTTGATCCAAGGGGTCCTGAGGTGTGCTTATACCTATGGACACGCCATCAGAGCTTCAGGGACACACCTGGAGTGATACAGAGAGGTGATCTGGGAGCAGTCACCCTTTTGGGGCCAGCTACCACCTCATCCTCCTTCAGCTTGACTTCCCTTTTCTTCACCTGTGAAGTTGTTTGGGAGGCAGGGGTGATAGGGAGCAGGAGGGGATGTGAGGCGTGGGGATAGAGAAGACAATCTCCAAGCTCCTTTCCAACTTAGAAAACATTCTCATTGGGTTTTATTTTAAAGTTTGTGTTCTTGAGCGGTATCAAAGCCATGTCTACCTTGGATGTTCGGGAGGTGCCTTGGGGGCCATTTGTGAGGGGGAGCGTGGCTAGGCAGGGTAAGAGAGCACTGCTTCAGCTTCAGACAGAGTGGCTCTAACTTGATCTTTTTCACACATCAGAATTCCTTGGGGAGTTTTTGTATTTGAAAGAAAAAAGATCCTGCTGCTTAAAAAAGTTAGAACTTGGCTCATTTAACTAAACAAAGTAATATAATCTATTACTAATGCCAAGCCTTGTTCTTTGGCAATTGGTAGTTATGGGGTTTGGGTTTTCTATTTATGTTCTTAAGATTATAAAATACCTCAGTAGGTTAACTGGGCCAATAAACCTCTCCTGAGAGGTGAGCATACTTCAAGCCCACAGAGAAGGTTGGAGGAGACTGGCACTGGAAGAAGCAGGGGATCTGAGTTCCTGTGTATCAAGTCACTTCACCTCTCTGGACCCCAGTTTTCTTTTATGTGAAATGGACCAAGGAGGAGAATTAGGCAGGCTGATCTCTAAGGTCCCTGCCAGCTCTGACAGCTGTGGCTTCTAAGGTGGCATCTAGCAAGTACATGGCACACGGGCCACTATTTCCACATCCTTGGCCAGTTGCAGACATAACTAGTTGAGCACTGTACTCATGTTCTTTGAACTTGGTCATGCTCAACAATCCTCATCACAGTGCTCTGAGCAGTCATGACTAGTTGATCAGAGTTTAACCTATCTGACATCCTGGTGTAATCTTTGAAAGTTTTCTGTCATACAGAACCCCATGGTGGCCCGGTTTCATGCTGGCCCATCCCTCTCTGTCGTGTCCTGATCTATGAGAGAAAATTGCCCTTAAGCCATTTTTTGGCACAGGACTCCCAGTACTACTCTGACACAATCCCGCTTGGAGGTGGGGGCCAAGAGGAATAGTGGACAGGAATATGTTTGGAGAAGGCAGGGTTTATAAGGATAAACCAGAAAGGAGACTTTCCATGGCACGAGTCTGAACATTATAAATTCCCTTTATAGCTGTTCACTGCCTAGCACACAGTAGGCACACAGTAAATTATTATGGGATGGAATGGAATAGAATTTAAATCCACCTGATGCCTCCCCTAACTCCTGATTTGCACTAACAAGTAAACTGAAATTTCATCCTGTGGAAAAAATAGAAAGGAACTATACATTCAGAGTGGAGAGAGCTGCGTTGAGTACTGGCTTTGCCAAGAACTAACTCTGTGACTTAAATAAGTCAGAGTCCCTTCCTCTCCCTAAGTCTCTGTGCTAGGAGGGGTTGGACTAGAAGATCTCTAAGCCTCTCCTGTTTGCTTCTTCCCTGATTGCACTAGACCAGGGGTTCTACCATGGGCAGGTGGTACCTTAGGGTGAAAAAATGCAGATTTTTAGTGAAGGACAAGTCTCTTCCCTCTACTGGGTCAGCGGAAGCCACCCTTTCACTTCAGATTAATACAAGGCACTTGAAGGTGGTCAGACGCTGGCCCTTGAGCAGAGATTTGAGTTTAGTCCTGGGACATGATATGCTTAAGGTTGGGGCTGGGGCCTGCGGATGGGAGAGGGTGCCTGCCGAGGGCATCAAGCAGTTTCTTCTCACCATCCCATACGTAAAAGGATACAAGTTCTAAAGGTGACCAACCCTGCAGACAACCTCCATCCGAAGACTCATTCGGTGCTGTGTATTATTTACCAAGGAGACTCCAAGGTCTCTCCAGGAAAACCAGTCAACCTTGGTCTCTTTCCTACCAAATTAAGGAGTCCCCCAGAGGGAGCAGCTGCCACTGGCAACCATCTCACTGTAGCTGTGTCCTAGTATCTGCTCTCCGTCATGTTCACGTGTGATTGCCATGCAAGCTTACAGTAGACTGTGTTGGTAGCCGCCCACACAAGGCAGGTTGTACTGTCCATCTCTGTGCCGTGCTGGTGTTTTCCAAATATGTTCCATCTAAATGCTAAGTGGAATTCTTCCATCTCCTTCCTCAGTCGGTACAAGGCTGAATCAGAATCCTCACTCTCGGGGGCTCTGGTTAATGAAGGAAAATGCATCAAAGAGGTAAAGAATATGAGTGGATGGAGTGCAGCTAAGGCCCTGACCCTCTTCTCCCCATCACACCTTGACCCCCAATCAGAACACTGCTTTGAGGTATCAATACAAAGCACCAGCCAGGTGTCTGCAGCTGCTGTGAGCTCTCATAGCCCTGTGTGTGGAATGTGCTCAGGAGAGAGGCGGGGCTTTGGGAGCTCCAGGGTGGGAAGAGGAAGGGGTGGGGGATGCTCTGAACTGCAAAGACTCGGTACTCAGGTCCTTATGTGGGAAGAGATGCATAAGAAATCTGTCTTGCCTAAAGCCTGTGTTGATGTTTGGAGGGCGATTTCTTCTAGGCGTATGCAGTATGCACGCTTAGGGGACAGGGACAGCATGACAGTGCAGCCCTTCTGCATGGACAGCTTGAAACCCTATCCCAGGCCTCGGGTTCAGTTGCAATGACAGCCGAGCCCCCAGCTAGAGCGATGGGATGTCCCAGCTGTGAAGCAGAATCAACCCCAAAGAATTTGTTGATCTGACTCACTCATTCAAAACTGCAGTCTTTTCTTACCGTTTGTGATTTAGCAATTGTCCTCAGACATGACCAAGGAAAGAAGTTGAATGTATAGTAGCAAATAAAGTGAACCTAATGGTTTCAATGGCCAAAGAAGAGGGATCCTTCCCACTGGGGCAGAAGGAAACCTGTTAGTGCTTATGTGCAATATGTTTAAGCTGGGCCCCAAGTCCCTGAGATGTTTGCACACATAGATGGGCTCCAGAACTGTCTGCTGAGTCCAGGGGTACAGGGTAAATGGACGGAGAACGTGGGAGCTGGGAAACCTTTGTGCATAGAGATGCCCTTGGCTCAAAACAGACATAGAGCGGAGGGCCCCTGGGAGCCGGCTGTAGAATGCCCAGGAAGCAGGCAGAGGCTGACTTTGCATTAAACCAATAAAAGTACTTTGAGAAACCCATGACACTAAGCCTGGCTCCATGTTTCTACACTGGCAAACATGGCTCTCCCTGGGCGATGTGAGGTCCTCTCCTAGGCATTGGGACAGGGGCCAGGAAAGGGGCTGGTGAGGGAGGAAGGCGGAGATGCCTTCATAGACATCAGCCGAGGGAGAGCCCATCCTAGGGCCAGTCCTAAAAATGGAGCAATGCTTTTTGATCTGGTACCTATTTTTGTTAAAAAAAAAAAAAAATGAAGACAGCGCAGCCAATTGAAATGGGTTTGCAGAGCCAATCACTTACCTATAAGCCATCTAAAAGTGAGAAACCCAATGTTTCTTACTTGCTATGTGATCTTGGGCCTCTGTTTCCTCATTTACAGATGGGAATGAGTATTGGATGGGCTGAGTGCTAAAGTCCCTTTCACCTCTGATGGGCTGAGATTCCCATCCTGGAGCACCAGGAAGCCATCATTAACTCATGAAACCAATTCCATTCTCCGGCTGTGCCCAGCTCATGTTCAGGGTGAGAGTTCTCTGCAAGGTTACCAACCAGCAGGGAATTCAAATCCACATGGTCCTGGCCGAGTTACCTTATATGAGGAGGCCAGCTCCCCAGGACAGATCTAAGCCATAGTTTCTGGTGGGGATGGTGAGAAGTTAAACCCCAGCTTGGCTGGGTGGTGATGTCAGATCTCATATTAGCTTTGTCATCGTCCCCACCAAACAGCTTTCAATCTGAATGTTGTGACCTCTTGGCTGTTTCTCTCTTGCTGTCAGGCAATACTAGCAATACACTTGTTTTTGCAAAACAGCTTAACTTAGGTACTTTTCACACATTTGTTTCAAATGATTGTAAAACATACGGGGCAACAGGAGGCATGGATCACACTGCATATGTTTAGGGCAGCTTTTGTTTTTTGTTTCTTTAATGGTATAGCAGTGGTAGCTGAGGCTCTGAGATTTTGTGGGGCAGATTTTCAGAAAACTCCGTTTCATCAGAATGTCTTGCACATTCAGAAGCAGCACAGAAATCCAACTGCCCAAACTGGGGGCTCGGAGAATAGGGTTTTGTAGGTGGTCAGTCCCTGGGCTGTTCAATAACACCTCCAAAAGGTGTTTTATAGCCAGGACCCCCTCTGTGCTGTATGTTTTGTCAAAGGATCCTCCAGATCTCCCCTTTGCCAGCCTCGCTCATGGGTGACTTTTGAAGGGATTGGTCAGCTTCCACCTCAGCACTTTGCCTTATCAATGTCTAGTCGCCATCTAGTGGCCGAAGACTGTATCCACCAGCTACCCAGATAGAAGGCAAATAAAGCCTTTCGACCACCTTGCAGTCCAACACCAATGTTGGGAATGAAATGCAAGGACATGAGCGAACTGTCTGTGTGTTTAGAGCCCAGTGTAACACCAGTCAGAAGCCCCAGAAGCAACCACTCAGACTGAAAAATAGCTCTCCTGAGGGCAGCGGAAACACGAGTGGACCTGGCCCAAGTGCCAAGGAGGGGTTTACTGTAACTGCAATACCGGCAGCCCAGCTGCTGACCTTGTTAAGTGAACCTCTGCTAGGTGGCCCCCACTGGACCCTCAGGACAAGCAGAGAGGTTGCGCGTGAGGATTTTGTGGGGGGCCTGGCCGTGGCCTTTGATATGGTCTACCGAATAGCCAAACAGCTTTTGTTTGCTTGTTTTGTATTTTGTATTTTAAAATCTTGTCAGATGTTTTTGTGTTAGGAATAAAAAGTCATAAACTACTCCCAACTTTGTTTCTTGAGGAATGTTCTGATTCCAACAGAAAGAGGTTGGAAATCTCAAGGGGTGTGTGGTCAGGGTGGTCAGTGGACCACTTGGATTTCCAAATGGTTTCAGTGGAAGATGACCATCCAGAAGTCTGACTTGGGGCAGTCTGCTCCGGAAATTCACACCCACCCCCTTCACCTCCTTGTGCTGTGATATTAGCATTAGCATTGGCTTGGAGCATCTGCTTCTTCCAGAGGTGGCTGCTAATGAAACCAACCCAAGATTCCTCCCCCGCCCACCCCAGGTTTCTAAAGAGATGGTGTCTGTAGCTAGCCTTAATTGACTGGGCAAGGTGGTCCCTATGGTCCCTTCCAGCATTTCCAAATCTTGGACTCAAATCCTTTTCTCTTGGTGTGATCATGCAGCCTAGAGAATTCTGAGCAATAGGAAGCCAGGGCTTTCCCCGGCTCTGTAACAGGGTCAAACCAGGGAATGGCTCACCTTGTGAGGTTTGGGTATCCCCAGGGGTACTACCGTAGGGGGCATTATTATTAGGAAGCTCAACAAGGTAACTACAGCCTGGGGTGCGTGAGTGCAAGGCTGTGTGTGTGTGTGTGTGTGTCTGCACGTGTGCACGCCTATGTTTGTGTGTGTGTGTGTGGAATTACATTGATGCATTTCTTGAGAAAGGTGCAAGAATTTCACCTACACAGAGGGACACATCTGCTTTGTTATTTATAATAGAAAGCTAAATTTTAATTTTTTAAAGGACACTGCTAATGATTGAGAATCGAGTTTTTAGTTTTGCTATTTTTTTTAATTGGTAGAGGATTTTTTATATATTTTTTCCATTTTGTTGGGTTGTGTCCTTATTTATATAAATACTTTATCCGTGAGAGGCAAGGAAGAAAACTTCTTTGCTTTTAATTATTGTGGTTGTCATCGTCCCTATTTTATTTCTGGTGTGATTTATCTGTTTTACCTTCTAAATGAGAAAATGTTTTCCTGTATTTGTACATTGTCAGATTCTATAGTTTCATAGATAATTTAACCAAATTGCTCTATGTATTATTATTCTGTGAGTATAAAGTTCTATTTTAATGTCTGTAAATACTTCAGAACTGGCTTCTTTTCTCAAACTCCACTGTGGAGTTATTGTTTACATCACAAAAACTGTAGAATCTCTATGCTCATGTACTGTAAATAGTGAAGTGATCTGCTTATAAATAAACTTAACAAATACACTATGGAGATTAAAAAGAAAATACCACCCACAGCTCTGCCCAGGTGTGTCTTTCTTTATTGGGTCCTGTGTGCTTGTTGAGGGTTACTCTGGCTACTAAGGAGGAAAAGGCTTCTAGTTTCAGGGTCATCTCTGAGAGAAGACCTCAGCCTAGGGTGCCTCTCCAAAATCTTCCAAGTTTACTTGTCCTTTCTTCATAGCACTTTTCATGGATCACAAGGAACCATTCAGACTTGCTTCCCATAACATTGTTCCATTACCAACTTTTTGCCAGTATGACTTAAAAAGCTATACCACCTTCTGAACGAGGACTCCCTTGTTTTGGCATATCTGCTTTTCCACACAAACACACTGCATATATGTGCTAAAAGAGATATTTTGACATTATGGTTTCAGGTAAAGACACTTGCCAGCTGACAACTGTGGAACAGTCTCTGGACAGAGAATATGGAAAAGAGACTTGAATTGTGTACCATATTTGGGTGAACTTGAAACATTTTCCTTTGCTTACTTACTCCCAGTGAGAGCAGTGAAGAGTGGCACCTTCCAGGACCTTTCACCTTGGATGTGTGTGTTATTGCTGCGGAGTTGTCCTGGGTCGAGCCAAGATGGCCAGGCCTTAACACCTGGCATGGATCTGTCATTGGCTGCAGGCCACCACCCTCAGGCAAACTCTCCCTGCGGATGAGGTAATCCCGAAGGGACTGAGACTGAGGGCTGTCTGTTGACAGCGCTCATCGCTGCTGAGACCACGGTCTTCAGTAAAGGGTCTGGGCAGCTCATCACAGTATCCGCCACAACTGGGTATTAGGGGTTCATGTGTGGCATGCGATCATGATGTGATTATGTTTGAAAACACCCATTCATCTTTAAAGATGCGTAATGGAGGAGTCAATGATATGCCTGGAATTTGTTTTTAAATATTTCAGCTAAGAAAAAAAAAAAAAGAAAACTAAAAGGACAGATGAAGCAAATGCGGCAAAAATCCTGACATTAGAATCTGCGTGATGGGTCGGAGTCAATTCATTGTGTGATTCTCTACTTTTGTGAAGGATTGCATATTCGTGTACTATAAAATGAAAGTATAAGAACACAAAAGATTCTATGTAAGCAGGTGAGTCTGGCACTAATGTTTGAGTCTGTGAAAGCTAAAATGTTGGTTGTCACTCAATAAAAAGTTCTCACAGCTAAAAAAGAGGCTTGAAAGCCACTAGGAAAGATGTAAACTAAATTCTCTTGCAGTTTTCAAACCCCACAACTCTGACTTCTCGAGCAGGTGGCGTGTGGTTTCCCACCGGCCTGGGTGCTCTCGTCGGTGAAGGGTGGGGCCGGCCTGGGCCCTGGGTCCTCGCTCTGCTATTGGACGCAGCAAGACTTGGATGCAGGCCCGCCCCCAGGTTGCTTTCCTCCGGGCTGACTTCCTGCGGCTGAAGCGATCAGATAGGAAAGACAACACACCAGGTGAGAGGAGGCTGCAGCGGGCTTTCCCTCTGACCTTGTTTGGACCAAGAGTTGCAAACTCAAGGGTTTTGGAGGTCCTACATCCACCCCTTTATTGGAGTTTTGTCCTACTCTGGTCAGGGGCAGTTGGGGAGGAGTAGAGGGGAGACTCCTTTGCTGGGAGCCTCAATCTTGGGAACCAGGCTGTGCCACTGCTGACGGTGTGATTTGACCACGACACTTCACCTCTGCGCGCCTCTGTGCTCTCATATGTAGAATGGGGGCAATTGGGTTATGGAATGGCTTGAATGGGCCTACGTGTGTAAAGCTCTGTGGTCGTGAGCACCCAGTGTGTGTGGGGTTGGGACCCCCCATCCTCCCCCTTCCACAAACCTTGGTTGGCTGCCTGCTGTTTCTGCTTCTCCTCCTCCAGCCCCTTCATCTTGGTCTCGTACTCATCAGCAAGCGCTTTCCACTCCTTGCGGTTGTTGGTAATCCCATCCAGCATGGGAGTGATCTCCTCGTGGAAACGGGAGAATTCCTGCAAGAGACAGAGCCTCTGGCACAGGCACAGAGCCCTGGGATCCGGGCTCCGGGCAGAGCGCAGTGTGTCATGCCCTCACTGGAGTGAGCGTCCCCAGGGGGCAGCAGCTTCCATCACCCAGTGGTGTTAGAGACGCCACTGTAGGGCCCTCAGTCACAAGGTCCCATACCTCGCTTGCGTAATACCCTCCTGTGGCACCACCTGGCTTTCAGGATGGAACACAAACTCCACAAGGCTCCCAGACCCAGTGGTCTTCCTCGTCAGCAACTGGAACCCTCCGGACATTCCAGATCTCTGTCTGGGCCTCACACCAGCTCGTTGCTTTGCTGGAACTCTCTAACTTCCCCCTCTTTTCCCTTGAGGGCTCTACTCAGACATCACTTCCCCAGGGAAGCCTCTTCTGATCCCCACGGTAAGTCGAGTCCTCTATTAGCAGCTCCCCAAACCTTACATTCCCACATCACATTTCACTGTAGTGACTCCTCCCTCTGCTAGTCTGCCTCCGGAGCTGTGCACTGGGGAGGCAGGCACATCTCTGCTCGTTCACTGGGGTGACCTTGGCCCAATACAAGGTCTGGGGCACAAAGATGCGACAAGGATTCTAAAGGTCTCTTAGCCCTAGAATAAAAATAATGCCTTTAAGCACATCGTGTGACAGTTTATGATGTTCTGTGTCTCCTTTGGTCCTCAGAAAACTCCTGCCAGGTGGGACAATGAGACTCCTCACTCCTAGATTTTTGGGTGAAGAAATGGAGATGCAGATTGGCAGAGATTTGCATAAGGTGAGAATGGCACATCCAGGGTCCACTTCAGAGGTCAGCCAGAGCTAGCTGTGCTCAGATCAATTTTGCCACCAGCCGTGTGACCTTGGGCAGGTCCCCATGAAATTGGAACGGTACCTCATGGAGTTGCTGTGATAATGCATGTAACGCTCTTAGCCCAGTCCCCATTGTTTTGTATATTACTGATGATCACAGAGAGCATCAGCTACCCCCGCCTGTTGCTTGGAGGATCCTGGTTAGTCTGCGTTATATCAGAGATGCACTCGTGCGCCCCCTGCGGGCAGAAGGGCTGCAGCTCAAGTGAAAGTCACTTAGTCGTGTCTGACTCTTTGTGACCACATGGACTATGCAGTCCATGGAATTCTCCAGGCCAGAATACTTGAATGGGTAGCCTTTCCCTTCTCCAGGGGATCTTCCCAACCCAGAGATCACACCCAGGTCTCCAGCATTGCAGGTGGATTCTTTACCAGCTGAGCCACAAGGGAAGCCCAAGAACACTGGAGTGGTAGCCTATCCCTTCTCCAGTAGATCTTCCTGACCCAGGAATTGAACCGGGGTCTCCTGCATTGCAGGTGGATTCTTTACCAATGAGTTTATCAGGAAAGCCCTTACGCAGCAGAAAGAGCCCTCAAATACAGGGTCGGGCTCCCCCTCTGATGCTGTGTCCTGGCCCTGTCATTTCTCCTCTCTGACATCTGTCTTCTCGTGTAACATAGCCAAAATAAAAATAACCAATCAGAGGTGGATGGTGGCACAGATAATATGGATAGGGGCATGGCGGGTTTCTCAAGAGGGAGACTTTAACGTTGAGCCAGAGCTCAAAGAGAAAATTCAGAGTATCTTTCGACAATTGAGTAACTGTGACCTGTCATATTCCCACTAGCTGGGGAAGTTAGCTGGACATGTATCTGCTATGCTCCCCATGTCTCTGCCTGAAAAGATGATACATCATTTGACCCACAACTATTTACTGAACAACTCTGGGCTTCCTTAATAAAGGTTGGTAAAGAATCCACTTGCAATGCAGGAGACCCAGGTTCGATTCCTGGGTCAGGAAGATTCACTGGAGAAGGGATAGACTACCCACTCCAGTATTCTTGGGTTTCCCTTGTGGCTCATCTGGTAAAGAATCTGCCTGTAATGTAGGAGACCTAGGTTAGATCCCTGGGTTGGTAAGATCCCCTGGAGAAGGGAAAGGCTACCCACTCGAGTATTCTAGCCTGGAGAATTCCATGGACTGTATAGTCCATGGGGTCGCAAAGGGTCGGACACGACTGAGCAACTTTCACTTAGGATGTATGAAGCTGCAGGCTCTGGCCTGGGTGAAAAGTCACAGACGCTCTTATGGGGCTGTCCTGACAACCAAATACCACTGGAGGTGAGATGCATTTTGTAAAGTAGTACTCACAGGTCACTTGCCAGGGTTTTTTATTCCTGATATCATTTGGGAATCCCAATGACACCCCACTCCAGTACTCTTGCCTGGAAAATCCCATGGACGGAGGAGCCTGGTAGGCTGCAGTCCATGAGGTCACTAAGAGTCGGACACGACTGAGCGACTTCCCTTTCACTTTTCACTTTCATGCATTGGAGAAGGAAATGGCAACCCACTCCAGTGTTCTTGCCTGGAGAATCCCAGGGACAGGGGAGCCTGGTGCGTCTATGGGGTCACACAGAGTTGGACATGGCTGAAGCGACTTAGCAGCAGCAGCAGCAGGCTCATCAGAGACATTTTGTTGGGCCTGAGAAAGCGAAGGACCTACCTTGTAGACAAAGGTGCAAACAAAGTCGATGAAGCCAACCTGAAGCTTAGGGAGTTCATCCGCCTTGTTTCTGTCCATCATGGGCTGTCAGGGGGAGACAGAGTTAATTGCACTGGGCCCCTCTTGGGCTGATGCAGCAGGGAACCCATCCTATCTATGAAGTGAAACATTCTTCCAAAACAAAAACCCTCTTACTGGTCTCCCTGAATCTGGTGGGGAGCCAGTGGACCATTCCAGCCAAGTTTACTTTCAATATCGATAGATTCACAGCTGGACAGGTCTTCCCCTTGCATGGTCTGTGCTGTTAGCACAGAGCCATGGGAGGTAGACTCCTAGACTGTCGGAACTGAAAGGGAAATCTAAGTTTTGGCCACTAAGTTTTGGCATCTCTACTGAGCTGACTGAGCCAAGGATACACCTTAGAGGAGGGTCTCCAAACTTTAGGAGGGAGCATGTTGCTGGGCCCACCTCCAGAGTTCCTGTGCAGGTAGGTCCAGGGTGTGCACGGGGGGTGAGGGGGTGGAGTGGTCTGTGGGTTTGCATCTCTAATGTGTACCCAGGTAACAAGGTTGATGGTGGTCTCCAGGGAACACACTTTGAGAACCACTGCGTTAGGGGAAGGTCATCTCTGTGGTAAGGTCACACATCTGTGTGTCAAGGATGAAGAGGCACATCTCTCCATCATGGCCAGATCACTGCTCTCCACCAAAGATCACATGCCCAGTATCAGGCTGAGGTCCCTTCTCTACTCACAATGGGATTCTGTTGCAGCACCGTGCGCTCCAGGTCACCTTGTTCCCAGAATTCAGCAGCAACCAGCAGAGCCACCTGCAACAGGCAGACGCCCTCCATGGAGTCAGGTCTCAGCCCCGGTCCTCCCACCCTGCTCCCATCCCTCTTGGGCTTCCAGCTCAGCAAAAACACCCCACTCCTGCCCCACCACCCCACTATATGTCATCACAAGAGATTGCCACGTCTTGCCAGAGGATGATGGAGCAGTGGGCTGCCTCAGCAGCTAGAGAATCCAAGCTGCATTAGCTGCTGTCACCAGGACTGGGATGCTCCTCCTCTTAGGACAGGAGGACAGGAGGAGTGCGTACCTTGCTCTGCACCTCCCAAGGCTTGGTGATGGCTGAGAGATCACAGGCGGTCATCATCATGGCCCTGCACACAAGGACACCATCCATCAGTCCAGAGGCAGTCAGTGCTGTGTATCTGGTTGATTCCATCTAGCTCTTCTTTTTCTGCCCCTACTAGTAGGTGGCCTCATCCCATTGTGAGCAGAGGTGTCAATGCCCACCTGCATCTGAAGGTCAGGTTTTGTAGTCAAACAGATTTAAATCCTGCCTTTGTCAGTTATTAGGAGTTTGGCATTAAGCAATTAAACTAAGTTCTGTGCCACAGTTTCCTTGTCTGTAATAATACTGCTACTTTCTTCATGGAGTGAGTGCAAGATTCAATGAGATAATGTGTGTAAAAATCTTAGCATGGTGCCTAGATATATTATGTGCACAATGTGTGTGTGTGTGTGTCAGTCGTGTCTGTTTGTGACCCTGTAGCCTACCAGGCTCCTCTGTCCATGGAATTTTCCCGGCAAGAATACTGGAGTGGGTTGACATTCCCTTCTCCAGGAGATCTTCCCAATCCAGGGATCAAACTGGGGTCTCCTGCATTGCAGGCAGATACTTTACTGTCTGAGGCACCAGGGAAGCCCATGTGCACAATAAACTGGCAATTATCAGGAACACATGTTGAGTTTCTATACATTATGTGCCCCACGCTGTTCTAGGAATTTTATAAATAGCAATTTCATTTAAATCTCATCACATCCTCAGAGTTCCTTCTGACTAGAATGGAACAGTATTTCTCAACCTTTCTCTCTTTATCCTCCCTGATCTATTGTCAAAGAACCTTTTTAAACATCTTTCCTATAACCATTTTACCATGAAATTTTAATAACACGGACATACTGTGCCTCTGGAGGGCCACAGATCACTGTATTATCTAAGACTTTTTTTGCTCCTCTCCTGAGAACTACTTTTTGCCCCAGCAGGTAATGAATGATGAAAGGAGAAGGACGACCCTGGTCATTGTGAGGAAGGCTTATGTTAAAAAGTAGAGGAACGGACTGAGGAAAGAAAGGATTAAAAGATAAACTCTTGAAGGACTTTCACAGTAATAGGAAGGTAAGACAGGTATTGTTACACAGGTAGGTATGACATAAGACAGAAAGGGAAGGGACATGTGAAAAGAATTGGAGCAAGAGGAGGAAATTTGATAAGGCATTTCAGAGATGGGGCACAGCGGCATGAAGTCTGGGAGGGGAATCCAGGGTCATGTGCTGTGGGTGTCAATCCCATGCCGGGGAGTGCAGGTGTATTCAATAAGCAGGGAGTGCATTGACGTTGCAGGGTCGGATCATGACTCATCAGAGCTGCTTGGCAGCACCTGTAGGATAGAGCAGAGAGAGGGAGGGAGGCGGGGAGGGAGGAAGGAGAGATGCTGCAGCAGTTCAGGAAGGACAGCAAGAGGGCCTGAGCTCCCTGGCCGGGAGAGCATGGGATCAACCCCATGTGGGAGAGTCAACCCCACTTGGTGAGAGGATGGGCAGAGACTGTGGGGGACAGTTGGAGAAGCTTGGGGCTCTGAACCTAACTAGCACTTGGATGATTTTACAGTGAACCAGCTGTATCTGGCATAGGTTACATAAGCTGGTCTGGGAGGCCTTAAGAGTTATGAAATATTAACAAGTTTAACTATCTTTAAGTAAACCCTCAAAAACTCAAAAAATTCTTTGAGTAAATAAGCTTTCAGAAATGCATACATCTTCTTAGGAACACATTTAGTGGTACTGTTAGTCGTGCAGTTGTGTCTGACTCTTTGCGACCCCATGGACTTTAGCCCACTGGGCTCCTCTGTCTATGGGATTCTCCAGGCAAGAATACTGGAGTGGGTTGCCGTTCCCTTCTCCAGGGGATCTTCCTGACCCAGTGATCGAAGCTGGGTCTCCTGCATTACAGGCAGATTCTTTACCATATGAGCCACAGAGAAGTCCCATAGGAAAACATTTATTCCTTGTAATAACATCAGAACACATGCCTGATGCTCAGTGTTAAGTGTTGTCAACATGCTACGTTTACTGTCAAACACACTAAGCAAATGAATGTTTGGTTGCGCATCCAGGAGTCACTGGTTCCTTGTTACCTGTCAGTGTCCACATACTCAGGAGAGCTCTGGATGTTTACTCTCCCTGGCTGAAGAAAGCATGTGACAATTACTCCCAGGAGTTAGGGAAACACTTAAGTGTTTTATAGATAGATATTTGGTATATGCATGGGATGGGTGCTGGGGCTGGGGGACACTTGGACACCAGAAAAGTCAGTCCCAAGTTTCGTGCCCTAAAGACAAGGCATTACATTCACGTCAGCACTGTGGCCTTAGGTGTTCCTTGACCAAGATACTATGCTAGGCATTAGGAACCCAGAGAAGCCTGTGGGGAGTCATGTAAGGAGCAGAGGGGAAACACATTCTAGGCAGAGAGAACATCTAGCGCAAAGGCCTTGGTGGAAGGAAGCCTGGAAGCAAGGAGGGGCTCAGGGAGCAAGTGGAAGAGGGGTTGAGAGGGGACCTGAGATGAACAGGGTAGACCCAGAGCCCGGGCGCGGGGATATTTCCATACTAAGAGCAACAGGAAGAGTCACTGAAGAGTGGGGGAGGGGTCATATTTGCATTTTGCAGAGAACAACACAGTGGCTTCAGTGATGAGGTCCCAGGAGCCCAGTTAGGAAGCCATTGAAGGGTCCAGACAAGAGATGGATGTGGCAATAAAATGAAGTATCCAGACAGACAAGGCATTTAAAAATAAACTCAGCACGGCTTGGGGATAGATTAGACATGCAGAGTGAGGAAGACGGCAGTGTCAGGATGAAAGAGGACACTGTGGTTATTATGCAGAAGAGAGCTAGAGTAAGTCCTAAAGACTTGTGGAGAAATTTGAACCTTATCCTCAAGGTGGGTGAGAGTCATCAATTGCAGGGGGAGGGGGGTGGGGGCGGTGAAGTTAAACAGTATGAAATTCAGTGCAAGGCTTTGGAGTCAGACCGAGCAATTAGATCCTCACTCTTGTCCTTAGTTGTCATATCCAGGACAAGTGACTTATGTCTTTGAGGCTCTCTCTGATCTTTGGTGAAACAAGATAATCACATTAGGTTGGGTCGTACAAAATTCTGATTTTGTGGGTCAGAAACAGTCGATTGCAGCAACATGGATGACCTAGAGATTGTCATACTGACGGAAGTAAGTCAGAGGAGAAATATCATACGGCATTCCTTATATGTGTAATCTAAAAAGAAATGATACAAACGAACTTACAAAACATGACTAGTAGACTTAGCGAACTTATGGTTGCCAGGGGGAAGGATGGGGAACAGCATAATTAAGGAGTTTGAGGTGGATATGTACATCCTGCTGTACTTAAAACAGATAACCAACAAGGACCTACTGTTAATATATACCACATGGAACCCTGCTCAATGTTATGTGGCAGCCTGGACGGGAGTTTGGGGGAGCATGGATACATGGCTATGTATGGCTGAGTCCCTTTGCAGTTTACCTGAAACTATCACAACATTGTTCGTCAGCTATATATAAAAAAGTTAAAAAAAAAAAAAGCAGTTGACAGTCAGCAATTTCATGGGCTCAATGCAATATATCTGTCCTAGGGGTTACTCTGACCAATACATAGGATGATTTTATAAGTGTTACCATGGGCCTTATCTTCATCACTATCATCTGCATCATATTAATCACCAGGATGGGCCCCTGCGCACCAGGTCCAAAGCAAACATTACTTCTGCTCAGCTGGGATGCTCAGCAGTGCTTCTCCTTGACCCTTAGCTTGAAGTGTGACCCTGGAAGCATCCCAGGCACCCTTGCGAGGCATTCAGACTCTTCCTGGAATTACCCTTGGTCTGAAGTGGGTAGCCTGCGGGGGAAGTTTGAAGGGAGCCAAGGATAGCTGTGGGTGTACGGGAGGGGGATAGGGTGACCTGGTTGATGTTCCACGATTGCCCATGAGACACTAGGTAAGTCACTTTGTCTCTCTGAGCCTCATTTTTTTCATTTGTAAAACATGAGACCAGGAGGCACCAACTTTTTCTGTAAAGGGCCAGATAGCAAATATTTTAGGTTTTGCAGAGCATGTGGACTCGATTGCATTACTCAGTTTCATCATCGCAATGGGAAAGCAGCCACAGATAAGATCAGTTGGTGCTTGGCCACCAGAAATGTGCTGCTGAGGCCTGGGCTTCGTGGCCTGGGGCTTGAGGGGGGTTGGAGGTTGTTAACTCACCCAGCACGCCTTTGCTGAGTGCTCACTGCATGCCAGGCCCTGGAGAGTTTGCTGAGGACTTAGGACTGAGAGCAGCCCTGGAGGCATTTACCATTAAAGTACCTCTTAATCAACGGGCCCCACACCATTGTGGTTTATGAATTGTGCGGTTTGCAGTTTTTTTGGTGTCTTCGTGGTTTTCATACTTTCTCTCCGGTCCTTCCCAAAGTTCCCCTCTCTTGAACACAGAGAGCACCTTACGCCAGGTAGCAGCTGACGCTGGAGCCGAGGTGATGAGCTCACTGGGTTTTAAGTGGCTCTTAATTGCTGCTTGACAACAGCTATATACAAAGTCTTGGCCACTATTCCATTATTTGCAGGATGAATATTAGAAGAACATGTTTAGCACAGTGGTTGCCTTTGGATTCAACTGCAAAAACTGTTTTTAAATTCTTTTATGGGGTGGGGGAAAGGGTGGAGAAGGAAGGATTTATTAGTTGCAGCAAGTAAGGGGAACACCAGGGCTTCTTTTCCCAAAGCCATGTCTCCCTGAACTAGCAAAATTGGGGACATTTTAAACTATGGGTACATGCGTATTTCTGAGGGGGCTTGAGTAGAGGAGAATTCAGCACAGAATTGGAGCAAAGACTGAGTCCAAGTTTCACCTGATTGAAGTCAGGTGAAACACACTATCATTTCATCCCTCGCCTTAGTTCCTGGTGGCAGGACTTACTGAAGTTCAGCTTCTTTATGTCTCATGGAGAAAGAATTTGGTGAGAGACAAAGTGATAGGTAAGAAATGGATTTATTTGGAGAGGTACACATTCCATTGACAGAATGTGGTCTGTCTCAAAGGGCAAGAGTGGCCCTGGGAGAAAAACACTCCATGGACAGAGTGTGGGCAGATTCTAAATTCGTAACATTCATTTCTAGATGGTTGGGTGGATGGGGAAGGGGAGGATGAGCTGCTGAAAAAAAAAGAAAATGACAGGGTCACTTATCTCTAAGGCAGTGCCTAAGTAGGGTTCAGGATACTTTTAGGCACTTGTGAAAATATTTAAATTTTAGTTTCTTTAAAAAAAAAAGTAATAGTGAATATATGAATAATGAGTTAAGCCTGGATTATATTTGCATTTATACTAACAGTCATGAAATATGATTTTTATTTAAATGGAGGAAGAAGCCATTAAGGCAAAAAGTACCTCTGACCCACCTACACATGTCATAATGTGACCCTCTATTAAAGAATATCAATCTATGGGTACTAAAATTGGAATTCTTATAATTTCTATTTATCAGGAAGTATTATTCACCATTATCTTCATTACCTCCACCATAGTTTAGTGAAGTGAAGTGTCTCTCTCACTCATGTCCGACTCTTTGCGACCCCATGGACCGTAACCTACCAGCTTCTCCATCCATGGGATTTTCCAGGCAAGAGTACTGGAGTGGGTTGTCATTTCCTTCTCCAGAGGATCTTCCCAACCCAGGGATTGAACCCAGGTCTCCCACATTGTAGGCAGATGCTTTACCGGCTGAGCCACCAAGGAAGTCCACCATAGTTTGGACCCAGGTAAATAGCAGGGAGGGAACACAACTCCACCCATCAACAGAAAATTGGATTCAAGATTTATTGAGCATGGCCACACCCATCAGAACAAGACCCAGTTTCCCCCTCAGTCAGTCTCTACCATCAGGAAGCTTCCATAAGCCTCTTATCCTTCTCTATCAGAGGGCAGACAGCATGAAAACCACAATCACAGAAAACTAACCAATCTGATCACATGGACCACAGACAAACTCAATGAAACTATGAGACATGCTGCGTAGGGCCACCCAAGATGGACGGGTCATGGTGGAGAGTTCTGACAAAACGTGGTCCACTGGAGAAGGGAATGGCAAACCACTTCAGTATTCTTGCCTTGAGAACCTCATGCACAGTATGAAAAGGCAAAAAGATAGGACACTGAAAGATGAACTCCCCAGGTCAGTAGGTGCCCAATATGCTACTGGAGATCATTGGAGAAATAACTCCAGAAAGAAAGAAGAGACGGGGCCAAAGCAAAAACAACACCCAGTTGTGGATGTGACTGGTGATGGAAGTAAAGTCCGATGCTGTAAAGAGCAATATTGCATAGGAACCTGGAATATTAGGTCCATGAATCAAGGCAAATTGGAAGTGGTCAAACAGAAGATGGCAAGAGTGAACATCGACATTTTAGGAATGAGCTAACTAAAATGGACTGGTATGGGTGAATTTAACTCAGATGACCATTATTTCTACTGCTGTGGGCAAGAATCCCTTAGAAGAAATGGAGTAGCCATCATAATCAACAAGAGAGTCCAAACTGCAGTACTTGGATGCAATCTCAAAAACGACAGAATGATCTCTGTTCGTTTCCAAGGCAAACCATTCACTATCACGGTAATCCAAGTCTATGCCCCAACCAGTAATTCTGAAGAAGCTGAAGTTGAATGGTTCTATGAAGACCTACAAGACTTTCTAGAGCTAACACCCCAAAAAGATGTCCTTTTCATTATAGGGAACTTGAATGCAAAAGTAGGAAGTCAAGAAATACCTGGAGTAACAGGCAAATTTGACCTTGGAGTACAGAATGAAGCAGGGTAAAGGCTAACAGAGTTTTGCCAAGAGAACGCGCTGGTCATAGCAAACACCCTCTTCCAACAACACAAGAGAAGACTCTACACATGGATGTCACCAGATGGTCAATACCGAAATCAGATTGATTATATTCTTTGCAGCCAAAGATGGAGAAGCTCTATACAGTCAGCAAAAACAGGACTGGGGGCTGACTGTGGCTCAGATCATGAATTCCTTATTGCCAAATTCAGACTTAAAGAAAGTAGGGAAAACCCACTAGACCATTCAGGTATGACCTAAATCAAATCCCTTACAATTATACAGTGAAAGTGAGAAATAGATTCAAGGGATTAGATCTGATAAAGTGCCTGATGAACTATGTACGGAGGTTTGTGACATTGTACAGGAGACAGGGCTCAAGACCATCCCCAAGAAAAAGAAATGCAAAAAGGCAAAATGGCTGTCTGAGGAGGCCTTACAAATAGCTGTGAAAAGAAGAGAAGTGAAAAGCAAAGGAGTAAAGGAAAGATATACCCATTTGAATGCAGAGTTCCAAAGAATAGCAAGGAGAGATAAGAAAGCCTTCCTCAGTGATCAATGCAAAGAAATAGAGGAAACAATAGAATGGGAAAGACTAGAGATCTCTTCAAGAAAATTAAAGCTACCAAGGGAACATTGCATGCAAAGATGGGCTCAATAAAGGACAGAAATGGTATGGACCTAACAGAAGCAGAAGATATTAAGAAGAGGTGGCAAGAATACACAGAAATACTGTACAAAAAAGATCTTCATGACCCAGATAATCACGATGGTATAATCACCTAGAGCCAGACATCCTGGAAAGTGAAGTCAAGTGGGCCTTAGGAAGCATCACTACAAGCAAAGCTAGTGGAGGTGATGGAATTCCAGTTGAGTTATTTTAAATTCTAAAAGATGATGCTGTGAAAGTGCTGTACTCAATATGCCAGCAAATTTGGAAAACTCAGCAGTGGCCACAGGATTGGAAAATGTCAGTTTTCATTCCAATCCCAAGGAAAGGCAATGCCAAAGAAAGCTCAAACTACTGCACAATTGCACTCATCTCACACACTAGTAAAGTAATGCTCAAAATTCTCCAAGCCAGGATTCAACAATACGTGAACCATGAACTTACAGACCTTCAAGCTAGTTTTAGAAAAGGCAGAGGAAACACAGATCAAATCGCCAACATCAGCTGGATCATCAAAAAGCAAGAGAGTTCTAGAAAAACATCTATTTCTGTTTTATTGACTATGCCAAAGCCTTTGACTGTGTGGATCACAGCAAATTGTGGAAAATTCTTCAAGAGATAGGAATACCAGACCACCTGACCTTCCTCTTGAGAAATCTGTATGCAGGTCAGGAAGCAGTGACCTTAGAACTGGACATGGAACAACAGACTGGTTCCAAATCAGGACAGGAGTACATCAAGGCTGTATATTTTCACCCTGCTTATTTAAAGAGTACATCATGAGAAATGCTGGGCTGGATGAAGCACAAGCTGGAGTCAAGATTGCCGGGAGAAATATCAATAACCTCCGATATACAGATGACACCACCCTTATGGCAGAAAGTGAAGAACTTAAGAGCCTCTTAATGAAAGTCAAAGAGAGAGTGAAAAAGTTGGCTTAAAGCTCAACATTCAGAAAACAAAGATCATGGCATCTGGTCCCATCACTTCATGGGAAATATATGGGGAAACAGTGGAAACCGTGGCAGAGTTTATTTTGGGGGGCTGCAAAATCAGTGCCGATGGTGACTGCAGCCATGAAATTAAAGGATGCTTTCTCCTTGGAAGAAAAATTATGACCATCCTAGACAGCATATTCTAAAGCAGAGACATTACTTTGCCAACAAAAGTCCGTCTAGTTAAGGCTATTGTTTTTCCATTGGTCATGTATGGATGTGAGTGTTGGACTATAAAGAAAACTGAGTGCCAAAGAATTGATGCTTTTGAACTGTGGTGTTGGAGAAGACTCTTGAGAGTCCCTTGGACTGCAAGGAGATCCAACCAGTCCATCCTAAAGGAGGTCAGTCCTGGGTGTTCATTGGAGGGACTGATGTTGAAGCTGAAACTCCAATACTTTGACCACCTGATGCAGAGAGCTGACTCATTGGAAAAGACCCTGATGCTGGGAAAGATTGAGGGCAGGAGGAGAAGGGGATGAAAGAGGATGAGATGGTTGGATGGCATCACTGATGTCACGCCCTGATTCTGAAGGTACTGTAACATCCTGGTCCTACAGTAAGCACACTGCATTAGGGTGACCCAAGAGATAGCAAAGCAGGAGACTCACAAATGTGGTTGGGACTTCCCTAGTGGTCCAGTGCTTAGGATTCTGCAGGGACTTCCACTGAAGGGGGCATGAGTTTGATCCCTGGTCAGGGAACTAAGAGCCCACATACCTCAGGATGAGGAGAAAAAAAAAAAAAAGATACCTCAAGGGTTGAGGTGTGGACCTCAAATAAGATGAAGGTTACCAACCGGAGCCCTCCAAGATAATCAGAGCAGAGGAGGCAAGTGCTGGGTTTTTTCCTCAAAACAACCAATTCTGTCACCAACTGGGTGTCCTCAGATTCAATTTGATTCAATACAATTCACTTTTAACACTTGACTAGCATCAGATTTTGCAGGTTGGCGGGCTCAATCCAATAAGACTGCCCTCACTTTGGAAGTCAGTTGCAAGTATCAGAGCCCTAGGCTACCACACCTCTGACTTGACTACAGAGGCAAGGGGTTCTCATGAACCCCAGGTTTAAAAACTTGTTAGGACAACTCATAAAACTTCGGAAAACTCTTCTCTTTGCCAGTTTGCCGTATAGAATATAACTTGAAAGTGAAAAGTGAAAGTGAAGTCGCTCAGTCATGTCTGACTCTTTGCGACCCCATGGACTGTAGCCTACGAGGTTCCTCTGTCCATGGGATTTTCCAGGCAATAGTACTGGAGTGGATTGCCATTTCCTTCTCCAGGGGATCTTCCCGACCCAGGGATTGAACCCAGGTCTCCCGCATTGTAGACAGACGCTTTACCGTCTGAGCCACCAGGGATGTCCGTAAGATATAACTTAGGAATAGCCAAATGGAAGAGACGCACAGGACAAGGTGGGGTTGGGAGTGCCTACAGAGCTTCCACGCCCTTTTCAGACATGTCACCCTCCCAGCCTGTCGATGTGTTCACTGACTTAGTGGCTCTTCAAACTGTTTTTCATAGGTTTTTATGGAGATTTTGCCCCATAAACATGGTTTATTAAATCATTGGCCACTGACTGATTCAGTCTTCAGTCCTCTTCCCCTCCCCAGAGGTTGGGCTGGGGCTGAAAGTTTCAAGCTTCTAATGAAATCTTTGTCTTTCTAGTGATCAGCACCTATCCTGAAGCCCTCTAGGGTTCTACCAAGAGTTGCCTCATTAGAGCCAAAAGAAAGTGAAAGTGGCCCAGTCGTGTCCGACTCTTTGCGACCCCGTGGACTGTATAGTCCATGGAATTCTCCAGGCCAGAATACTGGAGTGGGTAGCCTTTCCCTTCTCCAGGGGATCTTCCCAACCCAGGGATTGAACCCAGGTCTCCCACATTGCAGGCAGATTCTTTACCAGCTAAGCCACCAGGGAAGCCCAAGAATACTGGAGTGGGTAGCCTATCCCTTCTCCAGTGGATCTTCCCGACCCAGGAATTGAACTGGGGTCTCCTGCATTGCAGGTGGATTCTTTACCAGCTGAGCTACCAGGGAAACCCTTAGAACCAAAGACACTCCTATCAAGTCTATGACTCATCATTATCAAGGGTTTTAGAATCTGTGTTGGGAAATAGGGACAAAGGCCAAAATACACAGGTCTCTTTATATCACATGAAAAGCCTGACACCATGCCTGCCATGAGCAATGCAGCACAGCACTCCACGTGTCCCGGCTCAGCCCCTGTGATAATCCATAAGGTAGATACTACCATTACTCTCTGAGCAGATGAGGAAACAGGCACAGAGAAGTGAAGTTACCTGCTCAAGGTCAATCACCAAGAAGTGAGAGAGATGAGACCAGACCCTCTGGAGCTGAAGCCCTAAGTGTGTAACAGGTACACTATACCCAGGTGTGTAGTAGCTCTAATTATGTGTCTAATCACCTAATAGCTGGACCAGCCCCAAGACCGCTTCACAGCAGTGCTTTCAACCAGGTGCCACGTTTGCTCCCAGGGGATATTTGGCCATGTCTGGAGATAGTTCTGCTTGTCACAGCTGGGGAGGAGGGGCTGCTACTGGGATCTACTGAGTAGAAACCAGGGATTATGTTAAATATCTTTAAATGCACGGGAGAGCCCCTATTACAGTTATTGCTCCCAAATGTCAATAGTGTTAAGATTGAGAACCCTACTTTATAGATCTTTGAACATTTTTCACTGAGTGCCTACCAGAAGAATTCTGAAAAATGTTTACCTTCTTGTACATTTTTAAGTTGACATCTTGACTTACTTACCCAGTCTTGAAAGATTGAGGACTCTGCAAATAGTATTACTACCTCCTCCTACATCATGGTACCCAGATCACTTATATTGTTGAGAATGTTACCTTCTAAAAATCTTAAATGGGTTCCTTGTAACTTTCTTGTATTAATGTGTCTTCAGTGATAGGCTGTTTCTTTTGTTGTAATTTAATCTATATTTTTATGTTTAATTAAATGTAGTTGGGTTCTCCCTGTAAAGCTCTGTTACGTTTTTGGCTTAATAAAAATAATTATGATCATAAAAATAAATGAAATGGTTGCATTATTCTTTAAATATAAAGAAATCTAAATAGCATAGCATTTTTATATCAACCATCAGTGTACCATCCATTTAAAAACAAATGAAACAGCATTTCTTTAAGATTCTAGAGTTTTAAAGGCTTCCCAAGTGGTGCTAGTGGTAAAGAACCTGCCTGCCAATGCAGGAGATAGAAGGCTTTGCCTAGAGAATCCCATGGACAGGTGAGCCTGATGGGCTACAATCCACAGGGTCACAGAGAGTCAGACACTACTGAAGCGACTTAGCATGCACACACAAACCTAAGACCAGACACAATAAATCTCCTGGAGGAAAAGGTAGGCAGAACACTCTTTGACATAAATTGTTCCAATATTTTTTTGAATCTGTCTTCTGAAGCAAAGGAAGGAAAAGCAAAAGTAAACAAATGGGACCTAATTAAACTGAAAAGCTTTTTCACAGCAAAGGAAACCATTGACAAACCAATGATTCAACCCATAGAATGAGAAAAAATATTTGCAATTGACATGTCCAATAAGAAGTTTAGTATCCAAAAATATAAACTATTCCTACAATATAAAAAAAAAAAAACAGCCTGAAAATAAAAAAGTGAACAATTTGATTAAAAAATGAGCAGAAGAACTGAATAGACATTTTTCCAAAGAGGAAACGCAGATTACCAATAGGAACATGGAAAGATGCTTAACATTGCTAATCATCAGGGAAATGCAAATCAAAATCACAATGAGAGATCACCTCACACTTGTCAGAAAGACCTTTATCATTAAAAAAAAAAAAAGTGCTGATGAGAGTGTGGAGAAAAGGGAACTCTTATACACTGTTGGTGGGAATGTAAATTGGTTCAGCCATTGTGGAAAACAGTATGACAATTTCTCATAAAACTAAAAACAGAACCATATGACACAGAAACTCCACTCCTGGTTATATATCTGGGGAAAAAACACTAATTCAAAAAGACACATGCATCCCAGTGTTCTTGGCAGCACTGTTTACAGTTGTCAAGGTATTGAAGCAACCTCAGTGTCTGTCAACAGATGAAGGGATAAAGATGTGGTATGTGTGTGTATATGTGTGTGTACATACATATATACATATATGTATATATGTGTGTGTGTACATACATATATACACATACACACATCCATCCATCCAACGGAGTAATATCCAGTCATAAAAAAGAATGAAATTTTGTATTTGCAGCAACATAGATTGACTTAGATGGTATTATGCTAAGTGAAATCAGTCAGAGAAAAGCAAATACTATATGATGTCTTTTAAACATGGACTCTAAAAAATACAACAAACTAGTGAACATGATAAAAGCAGCAGCAGCAGACTCACAGATATGAAGGACAAACTGGAGATACACTGGTTACCAGTAGGGAGAGGGAAGTGGGGAATAACAATATAAGAAATTAAGAGACACAAACTACTATGTATAAAATAAGCTACATGGATGCATTGTACAGCACAGAATATAGCCAATATTTTATAATAACTATAAATGGACTATAACCTTTAAAAATTGTGAATCACCATATTATACACCTAAAAGTTACATAATATTGTACATCAACTATGCTTCAATTAAAAACAAAAGTCTGGAACTTTGCATTCTTTTTTTCTCCATAAACATGTATTTCCAGTTAACTTCCCCTACAGAGTTTATCCTAAGGTTTTATATTTGTGTGTATGTATATCTATATATGTGTATAACTGTATATATATCACAGATATTCAAATATATATATGAAATGTGTTGATCACTTTTTCATACTGATTTTTAACCAAATATGTCCATTAATTGAAATATGTAACTAAATATTGTTGTCTTTGACCATAGATCTCCAAGTATAGAAAACTTCTGTTCTGGAGTGAATTACTATTATTACATGATTAACCAATACAATAAAATATATTATCTGTTTTTTATAAATTATTAAAAACTCAAATATTTTTGGAAGTTCATCTATTGATAGAGAGGATGGGACTATTTTTTTTTTTTAATCAGTTAATACATGGGGAATTCCCTGGCAGTCTAGTGGTTAGAACTCTGAGCTTTCACTGCCAAGGCGAGAGTTCAATCCCTAGTTGGGGACCTAAGCCATGTGACATGGCCAAAAATGAGTTAGTGAATATTTCATACTGCAAGACTAATTAGATGCAACAATTAGAAACCCTGGGAATGGAAAAAGTTTTGTTACAACATCATTCCATTCTTTAAATTCTTCCACATTATCAGTTGACAGTTTAATCAGATTCTCCTTTAAGTTTGTCTAAAGCAAACATTAGAGTCATTCACTTCCTCAGTTTCCGGGAATTATGCCATAAAAATTTGACTAAGATTCCTCATATGACTATTAATTGTACCCCAGACACTTTCTGTGTGGCACTTTGGTTAACCCAAGATACTCAGAATATGTTAAGTCAATTAAAACACTATTCACTTTAATATATCTTCCAGTTTTATATTTTTTGACTTTTTTCTTATATTGGAGCGATTAACAATGTTGCATTAGCGTCAAGTGTACAGCAAGTGATTCAGTTATACATGTATCTATTCTTTATTTCAAATTCTTTTCCCATTTAGGTTATTACAGAAGAGTGAGCAGAGTTCCCTGTGCTGCACAGTATGTCCTTGCTGGTTATCTATTTTTAATATGGTAGTGTATATATGTCATCCCAAACTCCCAATTTATCCCTCCCCCTCCCAGTGCTGTATTTTTTATAAAGTGCTTTTATCTTATCACAACATTTAGCAACATTTTCATCAAAACCTTGAACCTTCAAGTTTGATTCATTTATTTTTGGAAATATCTGCCATGTAACATACTTGGAAATGCCAGTCTTTTATTGTCAACTGAAGCCTGAAAATAAGACTTGTTTCAGAAAGAATCTGACCCTTATTTTTCATTTCATATAAGCATGTTATTAGAATGCATTCTGCTGACACCCACCTTATTTTTTATTCTTAATTCTAAGAAAGGCAGAGGTACTAATAGATGGATAGGTATGTAGGCAGACTAGATAGATTGACGGATAGACAGACAGAAGCATGGATGAAATCAAGTACTGCTACCTTTTTGATGGCCCTGATAGCAGGGGGCCATCCCACATGCCTAACAGCAGAGAGTGTGGTTCATTCTCTGAAGGAAGTAGAGTGCTAAATAAGAGATGCTCAGCTTCTGCTGCCCCACTGTACAATCAAAGGACAAAGCTCTCCACTTCTAACGCCCTAACAAAATAAATATATAAGACAGGGAAGGTCCAAAGCCCTCCCTTGGGTTTATAACGCCATGATTAAAAGGAGCTTTGAAAACACCAATATTTATTGTCCCTCTGTTTGATGCCCCAGGGGTCTTCACACTATAGACTTCAAGAAAGGGCAAGTTTGTCTTTATTTTGTTACATGGGATAAGAGTGAGGAACTGACCATGCCTCACCTACTGCACTTTCTCCGGAAGATAATGTAAAGAGAAAATACGGATTCCCCTGAGACCATCCAAGCCTGTGTTTGTCTTGGAAGGCTTTGCAAGGGCTGTGTGTGCAGTCTGAAGACTTCCGCTTAAGACTACGTTGGCTTTTACCATGATTCAAGAAGTCTTGCTTCTGGCTTTATTTATTTATTTTTTTTTTTGAAATCTTTCATGTCATATCTTTGTAAACTGCATGACACCACACTGTGTGTAAATAATATAATGTATTTAACCTGGTCCCCCATGATGGTCTTTTAAGTCTTTTTCAATATTTTTTGTGATTACAAGTAATGTTGCAATGAATAACTCTATGCATACTTCTTGTAGCATAGGTGGGAGACATTCTGTAGGGTAAATCCTGGATCTGGGATTTCCTGGGCCAAAGAGTATGGCTGGTTTCAATTTTGATAGGCATTGCCCTTCGTAAAACTGCACCTGTTGGAGAGCTACCTGGCCATCCAGGGGTTAGGACTTGGTGCTTTCACTGCCATGGCCCTGGGTGGTCAGGGTAAAAAGTATAAGCCAACATTGAAAAATGAAGAAACAAAAACTGCACCTGTTTACATTCCCAGCACAGTGAATAGGGTTGCCTGTTGCCCCTCAGTTTGCCCAACACCACGTGTTAGCAAGCACTTCATCTTTGCCAGTAGGAGGGATGAACAGTTATATCCCAAAGTAGTTTTATTTTTCATTTGTCTCACTATGGCTAAGGTCATCATCTTTTCATATGTTTACATCCCACTGTAATTCCTTTTCTGGGAAATGTTTGCTCACGCCTTTTGCTCATTTTTCTGTGGGATTAGTCTTTTTCTTGAATTATATTAACACGACTGAGGAAACTAGCTTTTTTTCTGTCAGAAGCATTACACATATTTCCCTCCAGTGTATCATTTAAATTCTGACTTTGGCTCTGAGTTTTTGTGGGTGTTGTCCAGAAATCTCTAAAGTTTCATGTAGTCAAATTTATCAGTCTCTTTACGACTTTTGAATTTTATGTCACACTTAGAAAAGCTTACTCTTTTCAATTCTCCCAAGCTTTTTTCCTCTCTCCATATTATTAGTTTATTTTCTCATTATTTTAAAATCCTTGATTCATCTTGAATTTATTTGCTATAGGAGTGAAATAGGGGTCTGCCTCTGTGACCACCTATGGCAGAATCTGAAATATATTTCTTCTTTGTCCCTGGTTCCTCACACAGAGCTCCTAAAACCCTTGAGATTTCCCTAGTGATACAAGTGTCTTGTCCTTCCCAAGAAGCCCCCTTTGGGTTTATGCTAATGAAGTGACTTAGAGTGACTGAGGGTAGGGTCCCTAGATGGGGTCAGGCCTACCTGAAAGACCAAGGGAATAGAAGGATGGACTTTCAGCCCAACCTGCTGGCCTCTGGGAAAGGGGTGGGGGGAGCTGCAGATTAAGCTTTGTAAAAACTATTGAACAAAGATTTAATAAGCATCAGCATGGATGAGCACACCCCAGTTCTGTAGTAATGGAAGCCCCTGCATTCAGGACCCTTCTGGCCTTACCTTATGTACCTCTTTGACTGTTCTTCTATATTCTTTGTAATAATCCTTATACTAAACTAGTAATGTAAGTAAATGCTTCTCTGAGTTCTGTGGGCCATGCTAACAAATTAATCAAACCCAAGGAGGAGTTCACAGCAACTTCCAGTTTATAGCTGGGCAATCAGAAGCACAGGCAACCCGGACTGGCTTCATCTGAAAGGAAGCCAGTCTTGTGAGGCTGAGCCCTTAGTCTGTTCACTGAGCACTGGAGAACTGCTTGCTGGTCTTGGGGGGAAAAAAAATCCATCAGATCACCTCATGGTCCCAACACCATTTATGAAATTATCCTTCTCCACTGGCAGAAAATCTACTTTTAGCACAGGCATTGTCTTCTGAGTCTGTCTACTGACCTCTCCTGCTCATACCTAGGACTGAGCTATCTTCAGTTCTGCTGGCCCCTATTATTTCCTTTTTTCCTCAGAATTTTCTGGCTTTTTTTCATACTTAATTCTCATAAGGATTTTGGAATTGGCTTCCTAATTCTCCACAAAATAAAGTTGATATTTTCTTTGGAATCACTTTAAATAAATAACTAAATAGGGAGAACAGACAACTTTGTAATAATAAGTCCCCCTGTCCAAGAACTTAGGGTTCTTTCCACTCATTCAGTCCTTCTGCAGCACCATTTTGAAACATTGTGGAGCAGCTCCTGGTCTGCCTGGGAGCAGCTCTCACTAGAGCGTGACTCATTGTTCAGTGGGCACAGGTCACACTGCTCCTCAGGGTGGGAGGACCTTTGGGGAGGCTTGGTTGGACAACTTCACAGCTGAGGGAAAGACAACTGGCCCCATCTTTCCTGAGCCTGTCCCAGCAGCTGTCTCTTCTCTGGACTTATGGAATTCGTGACTTGATTAAACCTCACCTCTGCAGAAGCATCTAGGGATAAACAAACAACAGTTCTCTGGGTCCTGGGTCAGGCATTGTCTCCTTTAATATCACCTAGGACCTGTCATAGGGAAGCCAGGGGACCCATTGGCTTGGGCCACGTAGTCATGAAAAGACTCAAATTTGCATTTCTAACCCCACCATCAACTGAGGTGAATCAAGGAAGCATACTGAGAAACTAAAAAATATTCACCAGAAAGCTTTGAGTCGCATTACCAGACCTTGTGCCAACAAAGCACTATGAATGTCACACAAACCAGGGAACTAACTTGTGAATTGCATGCCTGCTTTTGCCATGTGTAAGGGAACACTAAAGAGATTAAGCCCATATATTCTGAGTAACACTTAGCTATCACTCAAACCATAATTGGTTTAGTGCTCTGTGTTTTATCAAAAACTTTATCACCAAAAGTTATATCACTTCACCACCAAAATTCTGCATTTTAGCATAGAAGTACTTCAAATCTTGTACTTTTTGTATACAGAGAGGTATGCATGCATGCATACATTCTTAGTCACTCACTCGTGTCTGACCCTTTGCAACCCCATGGACTGTAGCCCACCTGGCTCCCCTGTCCATGGGATTTTCCAGGCAAGAATACTGGAGTGGGTGCCATTTTCTTCTCCAAGGTATCTTCCCCACCCAGGGATTGAACCCATGTCTCCTGCATTACAGGTGGTCTTCTGTATTGGAGACAGATTCTTTACTTACCGAGCTACAGGTACTGTCTTGTATTTTTGTGCTAGAATGAAGAGTAAACATACCATTTTTGCAGTGCTGTTTTGGCATAACTTCTTTGTTTTGTGTGTCAGAGGCCTCCAGAATGAAAAGTTTTGCAGGGCTCTCTTGAAGATGGAGAGGCCTGTCAGTATAGCATCTTGCCTTTTGACCCTGGGCTTAAGGCAATCAGGGTTTAAGTCTTGTCTCAACTCACATGACAATTTCCTTCCGTGTCTGATCCAGCATCATGTACTGCGTCCACTCCTGTTGAGTCTCGTATGTCTTAGACTGATCCACGATCTTTTGGAACATCGTCCTTTTCCTACAAAACACACCAGTTTGTTAAAGGAGCACATATTAGAATAAGGCAACCCCTGGCCTTCTAATGTTGGTTGTTTCAGAGGCTAATTACGGCAGTGTAACTTTTAAAAAGAAAGGTGAAAAGAACCAATGCCTGGGAGTGAAGACCTAGGTTCTAACTCAGACTCTACCATGGGTTTAGTATCTGATCTTAGCTAATCTTCCCCTGATCTCAGTTTCCCCAACTGTATAACAGGGTAAGACTATCTAACTCAGAGCTGTAGTGAGAATGGATGCGTCCATAGCACAAGTGTGGTACCTGGCACAGAATACTCACTAAATCAATTAGAACTGTGGTGTTCATTATTTTTATAATAATCAGTATTGTTTTTGTTTGTCCATGCCTTGCAGCTTGCAGGATCTTATTTCCCCTGCTAGGGACAGAACCTGGCCCCATGGCAGTAAAATTCCCAAGTCTTAACCACTGGACTGGCAGGGAATTCCCTAATCATTTTTATTCTTAAAATGAGAAGAAATACCAACTTGAAATACAAGGCAAGGTCTGTAGCAATGATCGCGATGTCCATCATGTGGATTGCATGCTCATGCTGCCTGCGATTGAGGTTCTGAAAGATATTTAGGCTCTAAAGAGAAAATGGAGGGATAGAAGTGATGTGAGAAGGAGAGAAGGGAGAAGTGACGCTGGCAGTAAAGTCATTCAATTCCCGATGGCTGCCCCAGGTGACCAGAGAGACAGTCCAGGCCAATGCCTGGCTACACTCAGGCTTCTTGTGAGATGGGGACTCCATCTCAGGCCCCAAAGCCAATGCAGAGGGCCCTCATCCTACCTCATCTCTCAACAGTGTTTTACCAAACTCCAAGTGGTGTCTTTCCAAGATGGAGGACCCATGGAGCTTGGCCAGTGGGTTCTGGGATCTGAATGGGAGAGAAAGAGACACACAGAGAGGATTAACATGGAATGGCTGAGATGAAGGTTAAAGACATCATCCGTTCCTGTTGCCTCCTAATTCTGCAGGCAGAGAGGTTGAAGTGCAAGAATAAGAAGGGACTTGTCACACAGTACGATGGTGAGAAATAGGACTAGATAGCAGGTGTCCTGGCTCTCATACTGTAACTTTCTCCATAACTAACGATGGGCCTCTTTGGGGACATGGCCTCCCTAGAAGTGTGGACCCTTATCCCCAGAAAAAGAGACAAACACAATGCCACGTGCAGTTTTACAGACCCGTCCCCATAGCCATCCATGGACACTGGCACTGGGCCAGTGCTTTAAAGATCGCCGAGCCCCAGATCTTCCAAACCTGATTCTGAGAAGTCACTGGATTCCCACAAGCAACATATTTATTCACGTCTTTATTCAGTAAATATTTGCTGAGCTCTTGTTGTGTGCCAAGCACTGAGATCAGTACTTCACTTTCTACAAGGTAAAATGTAAACATAATCTCTAACCTTGGAGCAGCAGGCAGAAACTGAGAAGACTCACAGAAGCATGACTTATAGTCTGTGGGCCCTGGGCAGAGCCTGGGTACGACACTAGTCCCTGCTCTGCCAGTCCACGTGGTGGTCATGAGGGTCTCCCAAGACCATGGTTCCCGGCCCCTACTCCAGAGACTAGGATATACGCTCTGTGAAGTCAGGGACTGTGTCTGGTTTGTTCACCATGGAACCTCCTTTGCCTAACATAGGGCCTACCATGCTGGCCTTTTGCGCATTATAAACCCAAGGTGAATAAATGAATCATTAGCAGTTACTAACATCTTGGCTTAAATTAGTTCAGTAGGTAGGAGAGGAAGGAGCAGAGTGAGAAAGTTTATTAGTTTCCTGTTGCTGCTCTAAAAAATCACCACAAACTTAAATGTCTTAAAACAAGAAAAATTTAGTGTCTTTCAGCTCTGGAGTTTAGAAGTCTAAAATGGTCTGAAGAGCTGCGTTCCTTCTGGAGGTTCTAGAGGAGACTGTTTCCTTGCCTTTTCTAGCTTCTAGAGGCCCCTAATTCCTTGGCTTGTGACTTATCCTGCATCTTCAAAGCCAACAGTGTAGCATCTTCTGTCCTCCCTGAGTTCCTACCTCCTTCTTACAAGGACCCTTCTAACTATTTGGGGCCCACTTGGATAACCCAAGATAATCCCTATATTTCAACATCCTTAATCACGTTTATGAAGTTTCCTTTGAATGTAAGGCAACATATCCCCAGGCCCCAGGCACTGGGGTGTGGACATATTTGAGCTTCATTATTCTATCACAGGAGTTTACCCAAAACCAAAGGGTAGGAGGAAGTGGGAAGCTGTGGACCATGGGAATTCCCCATGGCAAGTGAGTCTGTCTAAGACCCATTCAGATCTAGGTAATCAATCCCAGAGGCAGGAGGTAGAGAGAAGGGCCAGTAAGGGCTGACTCACTTCATCTGGTAGAGATTGTTAGTGCCTCTGTGGTCAATGTCATGGCAGAAGGCGGCGGTGACCATGGCCAAGGCCTCCAGGTCTGTGAAGTATCGCTTCAGCTTTCCAGTCTGGAAGGGCAGTCAGAGATGCTACTCACTCCTTTTGTGGGGGCCTTGGAAGCAGGACTGAGAGAGCAGGAGTAAGGGGGAGGTCCTGGTGCTTGGAAACACAGGTCTGATCTTGGCTCAACCCCTGGTGCCACAGGATGACCAGACGTTTGCCAGGACTGAGATGTGGGATATGGGACTTTCTGTGCTAGAACTGGGACAGTCCAGGCAAAGGTGATGGTGGGTCGTTTTACTCCCGAGTCACCTTAGCTGGTCCCACCTCCCTCTGGGCCTTAAAGTGGAGGGCGTCAGACTGGATGATTGCTGAGAAACAGACAGCCCTGGACTTTGAGGATTTAGACGGTGTTGGAACATGTCCAGACTGGTAAAACAAACCTTCCAAACCTGGTCTACTGGTTCAAACACAGCTCAGAAGAGTTTTTCCCTGGCTGTCCTCACTTAACTCCTTGTTTGTGCCCGGTGTTGGAGTTGAGGGTGGAAAGAGCCCTGAGGAGGTGCCGCTGACTTGTGACTCTAAGAAATAAATCACGTCTAAATGGTATGTTTTTCACCTTCAGAGGCAGCCTGGCTAGAATTCCTGCCCCCGGGCCCCAGTGCTTTCTCCGGCCTGACCATTCCAGACACAAGGGAAAGGAATGAGGATGGGGACACTGGGCAAGGGCAGAGATTTGTGTTGTGACCTGGATGGGAAAACACTTTTAAATGAAATATAAAAGCTCCAAACCTTCTGAGACAAAATGACTCACATATATACACATTGGTATGTCCATCCAAGGACATAATAGCATTGTTCATAATAGTGAAAGATCAAAAGCAATCCTCATAAGGGAGCTGCTGCTGCTGCTGCTGCTGCTAAGTTGCTTCAGTCGTGTCCGACTCTGTGCGACTCCACAGACGGCAGCCCACGAGGCTCCCCTGTCCCTGGACTTCTCCAGGCAAGAACACTGGAGTGGGTTGCCATTTCCTTCTCCAATGCATGAAAGTGAAAAGTGAAAGTGAAGACGCTCAGTCCTGTTCGACTCTTAGCGACCCCATGGACCGCAGCCTACCAGGCTCCTCTGTCCATGGGGTTGTCTAGGCAAGAGTACTGGAATGGGTTGCCATTGCCTTCTCTGAATAGGGGAGCTAGGTAAAGAAATTGTTGTCTACTTAAACAATGCAAAATACTATGAAGTCATAAAATTAGATCATGGATAAGCCTTGAAGACATTATGCTAAGTGAAATTGATCAGACACAAAAGGACAAATACTGTATGATTCTACTTAGGTGAGGTACCTATAAAAAAGGGAATTCATAGAGACTGAAAAAGTAGAATGCTGGCTCCCAGGGGCTGGAGACTGAGGAAATGGGGAGTTGTATTAATGTTGTTTAATGGAGACAGGGTGTCTGGGAAGTTGGAAAAGTTCTAGAGATGGAGAGTAGTGATGGTTGCACAATACTGTGGATGTTCTTGATGCCACTGAATTATGCACCTAAAAATGGTAAATTTTAGGTTATATGTTTTACCACAATAAAATATATATATAGGAAAACATGATTGATATATTTATATACTTTCAAATAAAAAAGCATATTATAGAATCATATTGTTTAATTGGTTATAAATAAAATAAATTTTGTGTATTTGTGTGTGAACAAATCTATCTCGATGCTTCTGGAAGGAAACCTGGAAGGAGCTGTGCCATGGTTTTCTCCAAATACTGGCTTAGGGGTGGGAGTAGAATGCTGCCTTTCTTTCACTTTTTATTTTACATACTTCTCGCTTCTTGGAATTCATTTATGCTAAGCATGTACTCTTGTTGTCTATTTTTTAAAAAGGCGATAAATAGAAGAATGATGCCGGTTGCTGCCTGGCGAGCTGCACTGAGGTGCCCAGGGTAGCGGGAGCCCCTAGCAGCCCGAGGTCCCTCCCACCACGCTGCTGGGTCCCCCTGTTCTCGTACCACCAGCAAGGAGAACATGGTCTGCCCCACGTTGAAGCCGTGCCGCCAGTTGTGGTAGGTGATCCTGCGGTAGCCCTTGCTCAGGGAATACATGAACCGCACCAGGGCCTGTGAACACACACACAGCACACTGTAAGGCGGCAGCACCGCACTGGGGCGGGTGGGGGCGCCCGGCTGGCTGAGCCCCTCAGTGTTCCGGTCCCCACACCCGACCACAGTGCACTAAGACTGTGAGAGCACTTTCGGACGGCTGGATACTATGACAATGGACGTGGTTATGAAACAAGGCCCTAGGAGAAACTTGCAGGAAGTGGAGGAGAGAAAACCAAAGGCGTGTTGAAATCAGTGGGTCTCAAACTTGAGTGCATATCTGCTTTGCTGTGGGGTATGGGAAGGTCTTCTTAAAACAATTTCAGATTCCTCACAGCCAGTGGAGAGAGGAGGGGGAGAAAGAGGGTGTATGTGCGGGTGTTGGTGGACCCGTGCTGGCATTGATCCATTTTCAGGTGATACTGATGTAGTTTAAAGCACAGTTAGGACTGCTGCTTTAATCAAAGAAGTCTGGGAAATTCTGCACACAATACACCCCCAGCTCCTTTTCTGTCCATCCCCATGCCTCTAGATGCACAGGACACCTAAGGAATCCTGCAGGGGGAAAAGCCCTGTCTAAATGGATTTAACACACATTTCCCACCCTGTTGAACTGTAGGAACTTTTTTTTTTGCATCGCTTTTATCCACAACCTTCAGAACTCAGTGCCTCAGAACCTACCTTGAGAAACATCACAGCTCAGAGGAACCATGTGTCTCTTTTCTGGTAAATGACTCATCTGTGTGATGTGACTAATGCTTTAAATCTTAAAAACTGAGAGTACACTCTTTCTAAGGCAGTTTACAGATTGAGGTTTTTTTTTTGTTTTGTTTTGTTTTAAGCAAGCAAGAAAGGAAGGGAAAAAAAGGGAAACCAAAGGTTTGTTTCAACCTCACCTCCTGAGGAATGTGAAATTTATCCACCACTTTGAGCTCATAGTACATCTGAATTCCACATTTCACCAGCTCCAGTTCCGTCAGGGGCAGGTCGCTGAAGTGGAATTTATTAATTTCATATTTGTCTGCATCTGGCAGCTCTCCTTGCTGTATGAAACATGGAGTCAAGTGACTGGGGCACATGCGGAAT
Organism: Bubalus bubalis; assembly: GCF_019923935.1. NCBI lineage: Eukaryota > Metazoa > Chordata > Mammalia > Artiodactyla > Bovidae > Bubalus > Bubalus bubalis. The sequence goes on along the minus strand of NC_059165.1, from coordinate 50,000,562 downwards.
CCCTTGGTCCCTCCCTCACCCCACCCCCCACCAGCCCTGTCCCTGATCTGAGTCTGCTGGAAGGATCAGAGCAGAGTGGCAAGGGCCACACTTGACAGAGATGCTCCCCACACGTGCAGGGGCACGCATGCCCTGCGCTTGCAACAGGTCAGGACCGGCACTGCTGCCCAGCTCACCAGGATCTCAGCCAGTTCTTCTTCCTCGCATTCCCATGGCTCCTTCCCATACACCTCTCTGGTTTTCTGCCAGGGCCCGAAAGAGCAGAGAAAAATATTAGTTTACTATATCTGAGGTCAAAGTATGTCTCTACTTTTCCATTTCCTTTTTTCTTCTTCCTCCAAAGTTCTTGCAACAGAGCTACCAACTCAGAGAGGCTCCCATTCAGCATTTATTGACAAGTAATTCAAGGTCATGGGATTTGGAGTCATGGAGTCCTGCGTGCAAATTCAAACTCTACCAATTGGATCCCCCATTCCTCATCTGCAAAATGGGGATACTAAAAATACTTAACTGGCAGATTAAAATTAGATTATCCAAAGTCATTTTTAAAAATGTATATGAAATTAAAACAATGCATGTAAATCACTGAGAGCAGTGCTTGGTATATAGTGAGTGCTAGGATTAAATAATGCTGTTGACATTCTTACTGTTTTTATTACTAACTGAGAGCCTGGAGGTCTTGCTCATGGCCCTGGCTTTTCCTCTTACTATGGGACTTGAGCCAAGTTCCTTCCCCTCTGGTCCTATTTTCCCTGTGTTACAGGGGGAGAGGAACCTGGACCCAATAACTTGTTCCAGATTTCTTGATCTAGAGCACAGTCTACCTACTTTTAACTGGTTCACTATGCCTCCATAGGGCTTCCCTTGTGGCTCAGCTGGTAAAGAATCTACCTGCAATGTGGGAGACCTGGGTTTGATCCCTGGGTTGGGAAGATCTCCTGGAGAAGGGAAAGGCGACCCACTCTAGTATTCTGGCCTGGAGAATTCCATTGACTGTATAGTCTATGGGGTCACAAAGAGTTGGACACAACTAGCAACTTTCACATGCCTCCATAGGGTCTACATATACATCATGTGGCTTAAAATTGTGGACTGAGACAAGCAAACCATTAACCAGTTCATCCAAACTAGATATTTTCTTCTCTGAATTTCCCAGTTATTGGGATCAAAATGATCCAATTTGTTGTGATATCTTTCCAGCTTGAGAAATGCCCTCTGAACACATTTGGCTTATATTTTTTCAACTTGTGCAGTGCATAAACCCAACAAGTCTTGGGAACTCAGCTGGGCATCATATCTAATGCTCTTTGGTTAATTCAGTTTCCTTGTAAAATCTTGATCTTTCTGAGTCCAAAATTCCAGGAATGGTGGATCACTGATTTTCACATATCTTGGAAAGCCTATCATCCTATTTCCCACCCACGTGGGATTCTCCTCTATAGCATCCTTGATATGTGATCATCCAGCCTGTGTTGCAATATTTCCCATGACATGGTGCTCGCTACCTTCCAAGGAAGTCCTTTCATAACAGTGATAATTTGCTCATTATCCTGATAAATGTTAAATGAGAACTATTTAGTGAGCTGTGTGATTTGGGGATAACTTCCTTCCCCCTTCTAGGCCTCAATTTCTTCATGTCTACAATAGGGTGAAAATCCTTACTGTGCCCATCTTACTGGGCTATTGTAAGCATCACAGGTATGAAATACCAGATATACTCTATAGCGATGAAGCTATGTGATGGCTTCCTGCCAACATCTGACGCTACCCTCTGAACTATTTCTTTGCTCAGAAAGTTTGACCTCCTAAGGCAGGTCTGATCCTGCCTCTGTAATTTAGAGCAAGACTCTCTGAGCCCCCACCTTCTCAGCTATAAAATAGGTGCGGTTAGCTGACCTCACGGAGGGAGGCTCTGAGCAACTGACCATTATCCATTGGTCTGTCAGATAGAGCTTCCTCTCAGAGTGGGAATTGTGGTTGGTGACTCCATCTCTAGTACCAATCAAGTCAGCCCTGAGCACAGAGGAAAATGGAGTTTCTAGAGCTGCTAAGCCAAGGCATGGTTTTAAGACTGAGGTAACTTGAGAGTCCCTTGGACTGCAAGGAGATCCAACCAGTCCATCCTAAAGGAGATCAGTCCTGGATGTTCATTGGAAGGACTGATGTTGAAGCTGAAACTCCAATACTTTGGCCACCTGATGCGAAGAGCTGACTCATTTGAAAAGACCCTGATGCTGGGAAAGATTGAGGGCAGGAGAAGAAGGGGACAACAGAGGATAAGATGGTTGGATGGCATAACTGACTCAAGGGACTTGGGTTTGGGTGGACTTTGGGAGTTGGTGATGGACAGGGAGGCCTGGCATGCTGTGGTTCATGGGGTTGCAAGGAGTCAGACACGACTGAGTGACTGAACTGAACTGAACCCTGGGAGGGATAGCTGTTCCCAGAACGGCCTTTTCTTGAGGAGAAATGGGAAAACCACTACCCACCAAGATTGTCTGGATTTCTTCATTGTCACACTTCACGTGGTATTTCACCATGTCTTGGAAAATATCCTTCCTGTTTTCAAGTTTGTTCATCAACTCATAAGTGTCAGGATTTAAGACAGACCAGCCCAGGAACTGGGCCAAAGACTGAAAGGAAAGAAAGGAAGAATCAGAGGGAGAACATTCTGGTCTGGTCCTTTCTCTGTAACTTGGGGCAAGACTCTCTAAGCCTCTATCTTCTCAGCTATAAAACAGATGTGGTTAGCTGTGTGCTGGCCTCCTCAAAGGGATGCTGTGAGGATAAGATAAAATGATGGATGAGAATACACTTTGAGTAAAGCTCTAGCACAAAGCGTCGTCCTCATGCATAACAGCTTCACAAAAAGGGAATGTGTTGTTCCCATGTGGGGACAGAGGACATAAATGAACTCTGTGCTTTCTGCTCAACTTTGCTGTGAACCTAAAGCTTCTCTAAAAGGTAAAGTTTGTTAATTTTTAAAGAAGGGAATATAGATTTCTTTGACAACAGAGGCAGTGCAGGAGGGCAGCCAAACAAAAACATCGGATCAGGAAAGTATCTACGAGGTGAGCCCCCATCCGTCCTGGGCTGGGACAGCAGCATGCTAGGTCCCCACCACGTGGCTCTGGAAGTCCCATGTCCAGAAGCCTCCTTAAAAACTATACCTCCATGAGGGTCTCATCCATTTCATCAAAGGGTTTCCCATCTTTGCGATTGTAAAACGTGGCCACTCCAACAATTTCCTCCTTCTTGTTCACAATTGGCATAGAAAGGACATTTTTAATCATCCATCCAGACTCATCCAGAGGCTCTTTCTGCAAGAGAAGAGCCAGAATAAGTTGCCTGGGTACCAGGCTACAGAGACATCCATGATGGATTTCATGCTGTGTTGTGACTCTGCTTGGCTGAGGGGTTGGCAGGTTAGACCTTGCTGGGTTACGCCTGGTTTTAGTCACCAAACGCCACGAGCAGTTTTGCCCATCTGGTGGGAGCTCCATAAGCCAAAGAGCAATACCATTTTCATTCCTCAGATATCAGGGCCATTACGTGCCAGGCAGTGAGTTGTGTGTTGCTGGCTCTAAGGATGCCCACAGACAGTCCAGGGAGGCAGTGTTTCCCTTTCAGATGCAGGAGCTGACTGTGGAGGACTGGCTTGGCAGGGGCCCTGGTGATACTTGTAACTTTGAACTCATCAAGTAGATATAACCTGCACCTTTTGACTGCCAATCTGCCCGTCTGTGTTCCTTTTGGCATGTCATTTTATCTCTGTGGGCCTCAATTTTCTCATCTATACGTGGGGACGGTCGTGAGAGTCTGTGCCTCATGGGACAAATGAGAAAATAGAGGTGAGATTTCTTGGTCAATTAGAAGGTGCTCTTTGTGAGTCATTTCCTATTCGATCTTCACTTCCATCATCTATAAAAATGGGAATAACTAGACTAGATACTTTCTAGGCTCTTTTCCCACTGATTCATTACAGATTTATCAAGTGTTTTACAACGTGCAAGAGCTAGAATCTGAGGAAACCAAGGCAAGTAAGGCACAGGTGTTGTTCTCAAGTTGCCCATCATCTGGAAGGTAAGGAGGCCATCAGATGGCATGCAGGAAGTTCTCTCAGGGTCTGTGGGAGCCGGGGAAGGGAAGGAAGTCATGAAAGCTTTCCTGGAGTCGGAGAATCTTCCAGCTCAGAGGTTCCAAGGTTTTGAAGGTGGCAATATGATGGTTATTATTATTTCTGTAACACTGGTATCACCTGGTAGGAGAGTGACCCCATAGGGATGAAGAACATAGTCCAAAGGGCGTAGGGCTGTCAGTCAGGAAACTTGAGTTTAAGGCCTGCCTTCCTCCCCACTCTCTTCCTCACCTTGGGGGAGTCCCTTCCCTCAGAAGGCCCTGATAAGGAGGCAGATTTTATCAAGAGTGAAATGGGAAAGCATTAAAGATTTTTAAGGAGAGAAGTTATTTGGACAGGCATGGTCTATGTTTGCCAGGAGCTCATGATCTCATGGGGAGAGAGACATGTGGAGTGCTGGCCAGGAGAAGGGTAGAGGAGGGAATCTCAGGGGGGCCTGAGTTCATCCAGAAGGAATCAAGGAATGTGTCCTTGAGAAATTACATTTGAGCAGTAAAAAATGGAGAGAGGATTGCAGGAAAGAGAAGACTTGTGGAAGGAAGAGTAGACCAATGAGCCTGAGGGGAGAGTGGCAGGAGGAAATTCTAGAGAGGGAGACAGAGGCCAGGTCACACAGGGCCTGGAAGTTTTGAGTTTAAAAAGCATTAAAGATTTTTAAGGAGAGAAGTTATTTGGACAGGCATGGTCTATGTTTGCCAGGAGCTCATGATCTCATGAGGAGAGAGACATGTGGAGTGCTGGCCAGGAGAAGGGTAGAGAAGTTTTTTTAAAAACATCACTTGGGCTACTTTGTGGAGATAGAAGACTATGATCTAAAAACAAGACCAGATTTGACTTATGAATATGAGTAAACTTTAATCAGATGACTTGGGTAAAGACCAAGCTCTGTTTTGGTTATAATCATGGTAGCAACTCTCAGCAACAATCTGCCTTGTCATACTGATATGATCAACATCACAACACAAGACATACAGTTTTAACCTTGGAAGGATATTCTCCCTAAGGTCTTTCATAATGTTCTTCAAGGAGTAAACACATAAGACACTAATATTTAAATGAGTCATTTTTATTTCCTTCTTAATTATTTTCTGACCACTCATGATTTGTTTTCTGTATATCTAAAATGCTAAACTCAAAATATTGACAGGGCACCTGCAACTGAAGAAGTTAAGAAAGATAAGCCACAACCTTTGACCTAAGGAAACCAATATTTTGCCAAGAAGAATTAGTCTAAAAGGCAAGGAAGGAGCATAAAATACGAGGTAAGGGAAATGGAGTGACAAAGACAAACTTCTTGGCATGGACTTCCAGGCCCTGTGTGATCTGGCCTCTGTCTCCCTCTCTAGAACTTCCTCCTGCCACTCTCCCCTCAGGCTCATTGGTCTACTCTTCTTCCTTCCTTCTTTCTCTTTCCTGCAATCCTCTCTCCATTTTTTACTGCTCAAATGTAATTTCTCAAGGACACATTCCTTGATTCCTTCTGGATGAACTCAGGCCCCCCCTGAGATTCCCTCCTCTACCCTTCTCCTGGCCAGCACTCCACATGTCTCTCTCCCCATGAGATCATGAGCTCCTCCTGGCAAACGTAGACCATGCCTGTCTGGTCCACCTCTGTAGCCAGCGTAGCATTGTGCCAATGGCTGGCCCAGACCGTGCCCTCCACAAACATTTTTTTAAAAAGACACACAGACAACATCAAATGGAATACTAAACAAGATTCTGTGATCATCTTAAGGAGACAGAAATGATACTCAGCCAGGGGAAGTAGAATAAAACTTCATAAAAGTTTCATAGCATTGAGTCTGTCATTGAAGGGGAGAGAGCATTGCATAAGCAATGTGAGAGAGAGAATTGCATAAGCAAAGGTCCTGAGACCAGAAAGCAAAGGCTATAAACCTTAAAACCAAATGGAACCTTGGCATTTACCAAATTAATTCTCTCCCCACTTCCATTGGCACATGACTTTTTTGCACTCACATTTTCACTTTATTGAGATTGCTTCCCAATAACGTAGATAGATTTTAATGTATTCTAGTCCTCCTTGCGGGGAAAAATACCAAGTAACTAAGATAGCAAATGAAAAATGACTTACCTGGAATGCAAAAAAGTCCTCTGAAGGCGCGTTCATGATGTTGCAAATCTGAAAGCCATGGAGAGGAATAATGGAATTTTAATTAGCCTTGATAGAGTACACATCAAGGGCACTGGGCATGCTATTTAAAAAAAAAAAATACCACATCCTTGCCCCACGGCACTCACATTCTTTTCGTTAGGTAGACATGCTCATGATGGTTTTGAATTATTAACTGAGGTTACTGAACAGGAAAACTGCCTTATAAAGCATGACTTCTTACCATTTGCCTTACTTCTGAGTCATTTCTAAGCTTTGAAAAAGTTAAGGCTAAAATTTGTCATTTTTAAAAGCTGTATAGTGTCCCATTTTCTTTTTTTACATTAACTTTTTTCTTTCACATTTCATTTTTTTAGTTATATATATCCATAGACCTATTCTTTTTCAGATGCTTTTCCCGTATAGGTTTTTACAGAGTATGTGTAGAGTTCCCTGTGCTATACAGTAGATCATTGTTGATTATCTATTTTACATATAGTAGAGTATATATATTAATCTGAACCTCCGAATTTATCCCTCCCCCCACTACCTTTCCCCTTTAGGTAACAGTAAGTTTGTTTTCCAAGCCTATGAGTCTGTTTCTGTTTTGTGTATAAGTTCATTTGTGTCTCTTTCTTTAGACTCCATACATACCTGATAGCATGAGCTTTGTAGATATCACATACAATCACTTATATGTGGAATCTAATTTATTGTTTGTAGACTTTTTGATGATGGCCGTACTGATCAGTGTGAGGTGATAACCTCATTGTAGTTTTGATTTGCATTTATCCAATAATTAGTCATGTTGAGCATATGTTTTTGGCCATCTGTATACTTTGTTTGGAGAAATACCTATTTAGAATCTTATGCCGAGTTTTTGATTGTGTTTTCCTTTTTTTTTGGATATAGATCTGTATGAACTTTCTGTAAATTTTGGAGATTAATCCTTTTTTGGTTACTTTGCAAATATTTTCTCCATTCTGTGAGTTGTCTTTTTGTTCTGTTTGTGGTTACCTTTCCAGAAAAGCATCTATTTCTGCTTTATTGACTATGCCAAAGCCTTTGACTGTGTGGATCACAATAAACTGTGGGAAATTCTGAAAGAGATGGGAATACCAGACCACCTGATCTGCCTCTTGAGAAATTTGTATGCAGGTCAGGAAGCACCAGTTAGAACTGGACATGGAACAACAGACTGGTTCCAAATAGGAAAAGGAGTTCGTCAAGGCTGTATATTGTCACCCTGTTTATTTAACTTCTATGCAGAGTACATCATGAGAAACGCTGGACTAGAAGAAACACAAGCTGGAATCAAGATTGCTAGGAGAAATATCCATAACCTCAGATATGCCGATGACACCACCCTTATGGCAGAAAGTGAAGAGGAACTCAAAAGCCTCTTGATGAAAGTAAAAGTGGAGAGTGAAAAAGTTGGCTTAAAGCTCAACATTCAGAAAACGAAGATCATGGCATCCGGTCCCATCACTTCATGGGAAATAGATGGGGAAAGAGTGGAAACAGTGTCAGATCTTACTTTTCTGGGCTCCAAAATCACTACAGATGGTGACTGCTGCTGGTGCTGCTGCTAAGTCACTTCAGTCGTGTCCAACTCTGTGTGACCCCAGAGATGGCAGCCCACCAGGCTCCCCTGTCCCTGGGATTCTCCAGGCAAGAACACTGGAGTGGCTTGCCATTTCCTTCTCCAATGCATGAAAGTGAAAAGTGAAAGTGAAGTCGCTCAGTCGTGTCCGACTCCTAGCAACCCCATGGACTGCAGTCTACCAGGCTCCTCCGTCCATGGGATTTTCCAGGGAAGAGTACTGGAGTGGGGTGACTGCAGCCATAAGATGCTTACTCCTGGGAAGGAAAGTTATGACCAACCTAGGTAGCATATTCAAAAGCAGAGACATTACTTTGCCAACAAAGGTTCGTCTAGTCAAGGCTATGGTTTTTCCAGTGGTCATGTTTGGATATGAGAGTTGGACTGTGAAGAAGGCTGAGCGCTGAAGAATTGATGCTTTGGAACTGTGGTGATGGAGAAGACTCTTGAGAGTCCCTTGGACTGCAAGGAGATCCAACCAGTCCATTCTGAAGGAGATCAGCCCTGGAATTTCTTTGGAAGGAATGATGCTAAAGCTGAAACTCCAGTACTTTGGCCACCTCATGCGAAGAGTTGACTCACTGGAAAAGACTCTGATGCTGGGAGGGATTGGGGGCAAGAGGAGAAGGGGACGACAGAGGATGAGATGGCTGGATGGCATCACTGACTCGGTGGACGTGAGTCTGAGTGAACTCCAGGAGTTGGTGATGGACAGGGAGGCCTGGCGTGCTGCGATTCATGGGGTCGCAAAGAGTCGGACACGACTGAGCAACTGATCTGATCTGATAGCTACACAAAAGCTTTTAAGTTTAAGGAGGTCTCATTTATTTATTTTTGCTTTTATTTGCATTTCTCTAGGAGGTGGATCTAAAAAGATATTGGTGTGATTTATGTCAGAGAGTGTTCTGCCTCTGTTTTCCTCTAGGAGTTTTATAGAGTTTGGTCCTACATTTAGGTCTTTAATTCACTTTGAGTTTATTTTTGCACATGGTGTCAGAGAATGTTCTAATATCACTCTTTTACACATAGCTGTCCAGTTTCCCAGCACCACTTATTGAAGAGACTGTCTTTTCTCCATTGTATATGTTTGCCTTCTTTGTCGTAGATTAATTGGCCATAGCTTGTGGGTGTATTTCTGCATTTTTTATCCTGTTCCATTGATCTATAAGTCTGTCTTTGTACTGACACCATACTGTTTTGGTTACTGTAGTTTCATAGTAAGGTGTCCCATTTTCTTTCCCCTTTTTTTTCAGGATTGGATTATGTCCTGAACAAAAATATGTATTTTTTAAAATTAATATAAATAATGCTATAAATAAACATCTTTGAAACGATTATATTTGTTTTGCCAGGCAAGAGTTTTTCCTTGTGGTATAAATGTCACAGCAGATGAAGAAATAAAAAGTGCTGTAGCTCTGGTTGCATGTTGCAAAATTTCTCTCCTGACAACTAGGCCAGTTTACTCTACTGCACCAGTGATACTTATCTGATCCCTCCAGAGCCCTGCCCATGGGGCTACTGTTCAGATTTTTCCATAAGATGTTGCAGAAAACCCAAATGAACTTTTTGGCCTACCCAGTAGTAACCATCCAGGTTTTCTCTTTCTTCTCTTGCATTCTCTACCTTCTCATTACCCACCCACACCTCAGAAGACCACCTGCTGGTTTCTGTCCCCAGCCCCCTATCCCGCCACCTTACCACCAAGCCTGTTCTCATTAGGGACATCAGTGACCACCTAATTGCCAAACCCAATGGGGATTTTCAGTTCTTATCTCACTGGATCACTTTTGTTGCATTTGGTATTCTATTTATTGAAATTTTCCACTCCCTTGGTTTCCATGACACTACCCACTCCTGGGTCTCCAGACACTTTTGAACCCTTCTACCAATTTTCCTTCACACACTCTTCTTCCGCCACCCAGTCTTTAAATGTTGGCATCCTCCAATATCCTAATTGAGTTCCTCTCCCTGGTAACTTTATCCACACTCATGGTTTCAAGTACCATCTGCTACTAGGAGCAAAATGGTCAAGGATTATAATATTTTCTATACTATAATATCTTCTGCATTGTAGTCAGTATGAATCTCTACCTTTTGTGGACACAAATCTCCATCTTCATCCCTTATCTAGCTCCACAGCGGCAGCATCATCTGTTTAGCTACTTGCTGGATACCTACTCTTGAAAAAAGTCTCTGTCACATCTTACCTGAAACTGATCTCAGCAGGTAACATCCAAACCTGGAGGCAGCATTATCCATCCAGTCTAGAAATCTGAAGTTGGCTTTGACTCTTCTCTCCCTGTCTCTCTGCTCACGGCCAGTCACAAAGCCCTCTCACTGTTAGATTGAGTTCTTATCTTCCTCTCTCCACCTCGTCTTTGTTTGAGTCATGAGTATTAAATGACCAAATGTATTTACTGCCTGGCTTATCATCAGCACTCTGTGGCTGTTTAGCGTTCTTTACTGCCTCTGCCTTTGTTGAGATGTTCATCATCTCTTGTTTGTGATGACATCCTTTTCTCTCTGCTTCCAATCTTAAGTCTCTTCAGACCTATTTTCCAGGGAGCTTTCAGAATTTTCTTTCTAAAATGAAATTTATTGTGTCAACCTCTTACTTAAAAACCTGTCACCTGTGGATTAAAGTTCCACCTTCTTGATCTAGCATTCAAGCTGCTGTGGTCTGGCCCCTCCCTTTTTCCCTCTCAAGCCTCATCTCTTGCCATCTTCCTGTCTCAAACCTAACACTCCAGCTACTCCAAACTGCACACACCATGTTGCTCCCAACCTCCAAGCTCGAGTTGTTGGCCCGTGTTGTTTTCTCCACCATGTTGCTTCCTGGTCCCTACCTGCCTTACCCCTATTTATTTTAAAACTCAACTCATACCAAAACACCCTGGAAAGTAAAGGCTGGTTTAGATGCACCCCCCCCCCACCCTACTTTGTGTTCCTAGAATATACCATGTACATCTCTATTGTGACCCTATTGCATTATAATATAAATATCTGTTCATAAAGATATCTCCCATTTGATGACAAGCTTCAGGACAGAAATTATTTGATTCATCTATCTTTGTATCCCCACAGCCAACTACAGCACCTGGCACATAGAGAATGCCCAATAAATAAACACCCTGATACATGAACAGCACTGTGTAGTGTGTGCCTGGGAAAAGATACAGAGATGAGCGGCCTCAAATTTGGGGCTGATATGCTGCTAATACCCATGGCCCTTCTCTCAAGGGCAGGGGATGCTGTCACTCTACCCTGGACCCTGTGGGTAGGGCATGTGGGAGACAGAGCATTTGAGCTCCACTGTGTGGTTAGAAATGTGGCAGGCATGGGGGCTTGGGAGGGGCAACCAGGTCTCTGGGATAAGAGGCTGGGTCTTGCTCTGTGGCAAGCCTTGTGGACCAGCCAGTCATGACATTATCCCTGATATTTGAATAAGTATCTTTGGTTGTCAGGGAGACTTACACTTCTCTGTCTCATGTTTCTTCAAATGTCAATTCTCTGCCCATCCCCTTGGGCCAGCCATCAGGTGAGTTGAGAAACGAGAGAATCAGGCTTTGAGAGATCCATACTTCCCATAGTTTTTCCTACTCTCTTGATCTGAAATCCTTTCACTCTCAACATTAAGAAGAATGATTCAAAAACTGATTCAAAACTCTCCCCCTTCAACATTATATTACTTACCAGGCCATTTTGGGCAACATAAGTGGGGAGACCGCTCACTAAAGCCCAGTGGTCTGGAGGTGGATTCCTGTCAAGACCAAAGACAGTGGTGACTTTTGATGTGGGGACAGATGGACTAAAAACTTGAAACTGGATCTTACCCTCCCTCTTCCCTCTGGTGGCTCCAAGTACGGCCTCCACCAAGATCAAGCCCCAAATCTTGGCTAAGCATCTTAATGTCCAAATGTAGACATTGAGAAAAAAGTCATAAATCAGTTTTACGGATTTCATGCTCTCTAAGAGACAAAATTGATCCAACAGATGGTTATTGGCTGCTGAGCAAAACCAGATGCCATCATTTCCCCCCACCAGTCCTTATGCAAAGTGAGTTGCTCACTACTGTGTAGAGTGAGGGAAACCCACTTAGGATGAGCTCCTACCACATGCCAAGCACTAAGCTAGGCGCTTTACATACTTATTTATCCCTCATTCCCAAGTGACTCAGATGGTAAAGCATCTGCCTGCATTGCAGGAGACCCGGTTTTGATTCCAGGATCAGAAAGATCCCATGGAGAAGGGAATGGCAACCCATTCCCGTATTCTTGCCTGGAATATTCCATGGACAGAGGAACCTGGCAGGCTACAGTCCATGGGATTGCAAAGAGTCAGACACGACTGAGTGACTAACATACACAGCAATATCACAATTTAGATTTATATATTTATTTTATATGGTATATTTTTACTTGTTTATTGCTAAAAATACACAGAAAAATGTATTAAGAACTTCAGTTGTTTGGAAGTGAACACCTATGGAACTACATCTATGAAACTCGAACAACCTATCGGCATCTTGGAAATCCCTAACCTGCCCCTCCCACTCACAACCTTCTCCTGAACCCCAAAGGGAACGGTTGTCCCAACTTTAGGATTCTTGCTTTTCTGTGGAGTTTTACCACCTGGTTTCCTGTACCCTGTTTCACATATTTTTCAACTTCATTCAGGTAGAATCATTCAATGTACATGCATTATTTTGTTGGACTTCTTTTTCATGTTGCTGTAATTCATTTGTTTGATAGACTTAAACCATTTTTCCTTGTAAGATTGTATATAATTTATGCATTCAACTGTTGATGGACATTCCCCTTAGTGTGAGTCTAATATGAATATTGCTGCTTCCAACACTCCGGTGTGTGCGTGCTCTCAGTTCCATGTGGTATTTCTGGAGTAGAAATGCTGCTGCTGCTGCTGCTAAGTCACTTCAGTCGTGTCCGACTCTGTGCGACCCCATAGACAGCAGCCCACCGGGCTCCCTGATGTGCATATCTTCAACTTTACTTTAGAAAGCCAAACTGTTTTCTAAAATCCAATTTGCACTACCATTGGTGGTATATTAGAGTTGCCTTTGCTCCATGTCTCTGTCAATGCTTTAGTATTTTCAGACATTAAAAAAATACATATTTTTAGATTAATAAAGTTCTCTATGGAAATAATTATAACATGTTTCTGTTAATGTGACAGATTTTATAGATTGATTGTTCTAATGTTGGCTTTGCATTCCTGGAATAAACTCAATTGGGTCATGATGTATAACCCTTTTTAGTTATTATCTGCTAAAATTTTTTTAGGATCTTTGCATCTAGGTTCACAAGTAAGCTTGGTATGAATTTTCCACTTTCATTCAGACTTTGTTGAGTTTTGGTGTCAAGTTTATACTAGTCACTTTTTTTTCCTCTATTCTCTTGGATAATTTGTATGAGAATTGTGTTATTTCTTCCTTAAATATTTAGTAAAACTCATCTCTGAAGGCATTTGAGCCTGAAATGTCTTTGTGGAAGGGTTTTAATGTATTTTACTGTTATAAGACTATTCTGATTTTCTATTTCTCTGTAATTTATATTGAGTAGGTTTTATTTTTATAGGAATTTGCCTCTTTCATCTAGATTTAAAATATTCTGGGCATAATATCCTTTTATTGTATCCTGTTAGTGTCTGTATGATTGTGGTTATTACCCTTTTCCTTTCTAATACAGTTCATTCAAGTTCCTATTTTTCTTGGTCAGTCTTGCCAGAAATTCGTCAATTTTATTAATCTGTCCACGAAACCAACTTTTGGCATTTGTTCAATATTTTGTTAATATTTAATTAATTTCTGGGCTTATCTTTATTATTTTGGAAGGGTATGCTTGCTTGTTGTTAGTTTCTTGAGATCATGTGATGGATAGCTCCTGTCTGCCCCTCCAGAGCCACTTCCAACCTGCTCCTCCCTGTCACGGGAGGCCAGTCCGTGTGGATTTCATCAACGGGGTGTCTGGCCTTCTAGCTTCTGACTTTGTTTAGGGTGAAGGGGAGACTTGGCCAAAACTACAGGGCAGCAGAACAGGAAGGTCAAGCTATTTATTTCCTTGGGTTCCCCTGGCAGCATTGTTCTGAGTTTGTCTGCACTGCTCTAATGATGGTCTGCTCTATATGAGTATTTCTCCTCACCACATTCTAGAAATTTCCTTGGGGCCCAGAAGTGCTTACAACTTTACTACTAAAATATTCTCTCGTGGTTGGTTTCCTTCATCCCACACACACACACCTCTGTAATTCATCCCTTTGTAAATAAACCCTCCTTGATTTACCCTGATTAAAAATTTTTTGACTATGCTCAGTCTTAGTGGTGGCACACAGAATCTTTAGTTGCAGATTCAAACTCTTAGTTGCGGCATGTGGGATCTAGTCCCCTGACCAGGACCAAACCCAGGCCCCCTGCATTGGGGGTGTAGAGTCTGAGCCACTGGACCACAAGGGAAGTCCCGAAATACCCTAATTTAAATGTGACACCTAGTATCTGCTGGGACCCTGGCTGATATAATTTTGGTACACAGTTTATTACTTTATTTTTTTATTATTTTCTAGTATGAAAGTGTAATACTGTAAATTGCACCTTAGGTATGATTTCACTGCATCACATTGGTTTTATCACATATCATGTGATATTGTCATTCTTTTAGTTCAGAAAATATAATAATTTCCATTGAGTTCTTCTTTGCCCATGGATCATATGGAAATATATTCCTTTTTTTTTTTTTATAAAAGTAGTTTCTAGTTTCCAAGCATATGAAGATTTTTTTTTCTAATTAGCTCTTTGTTATTAGTTTCTAGCATATTTTCATTGTGACTAGAGGACATTTCTGTATGATTTCAATCATTTGAGGTTTGTTTTATGGTCTGTTATATCACCAGTTATCATAAATGCACAAGTATTCTTGAAAAGACCGAGTGTTCTGTAGTTTGGGTGTGAGATGTCATGATCTATTAATGTATATATCCATTAGATTGTTTGGTAATTATCTTATTTAAATATTCTCTATTCTGTTTATTTTAGTCTGCTGTATCAATTAGCAAACATGAATTTGTCTATACATTCTTAAGTTTCTGTCAGTTTTTGCTTTCTCTTTGAGGCCGCATTATTAAGCATATACACATTTGTAAATTCTTCCCAGAAAGTCAAGTTGAATTGGCCCCTTTATCATTAAGAAGTGACTATCTTTACTAATGTGTACCTTGACACCTATTTTTATCTGATAGTAACATAGTTACATCAGTTTTCTTTTGATTATCATTTGTGAGGCATATCTTTTATTCATTCTTTCATTTTCTCTGTATGATCTTATAGCTAGGTCTCTTGTAAAGAGGATATATGGTATTTCTTCATGTATCAATGGAGCTCATCAGTTCTTAGAAGAACCCAGCCTGTGGGGTCTTAACTGCCTGAGCTCTGTAGTGCAAGTGCAGAGTCCTAACCACTGGACTTCCAGGAAATTCCCAAGAACCGTTTCTTATACACACCTGAGAGAGATAATATTCTGCCAGTTTTAATCTGTAATACAAAGCTTTTTGAACTTAAAATTATTTATGAATACCGACAGAGCTCTCTTAGCATTTAGATTTAGGTTTTTATCACATCTCGCATCTTTCTCCTGTCTCTGTGCCATTCAAAGCTGCTTTTTGTTTTGGTGTTGCATCATAGTGTAATCTCTTGAAGTTACTTCTGGGAATTTATATTAAATTCAGTGTGGATACAGCCCCATTGTAGAAGGCAGCAAGGCAGATATTATCAGAGACTAGAGGATGTGATGCTTGGTGAGAAGTGGTGAGAGGGGGAATGCTGTGGCCTGTGATAACTCCGAACACAGACAATGAGTCTGATAAACCGGCACCTCTAGAGAAGGGGTCAGAAGACAGGATGGAGGCAGAGTATGCCATTGACAGGAAAAAAAAGAAAAAGAAATGAATTTAGAAAGGACTTAGTTGTTGTGTAAACAGAACTGAACAGAGAAAACCCAGAAACTTAAAGCAATCTCTCATCCCTCATTAGGAAAAGATAAACCAGAGAACTGGGTTATCTGAGTGACAGCATTATCAACATTCTTTGGCAACAGTTGAGACCTCTCACACCCACTGTTTAAGGATTGAGGTGACTTGCAATAAATCTCTTCATTTGAACCAGAAATGGGAGGAGAGGTGAGGCTCTCCACAGAGGCTGATTCTGGCCTCAAGGCGTCTGAAGTTCACTTGGGAAAGAGCCAAGTCTCAGATAGAACTGTGGGCATGGCTTCTGGCACTCTCAGAGGATTCGAGTAGGTGAAAAGCCAACTGAGTTTTGGGGCATGCTCTCCTGGCCAAAAAGTTCAAGCTTATATGCAAAACATTCTTGACTGTTGGAGTCTTAAAATGGCCTTTGAGGCCCCACCACCTGCAGGGAGGCCTCACCCTCTGGGATTTCAGCCTTTTCATTATCCTCCTTGGAGAAGGCGATGGCACCCCACTCCAGTAAAATCCCATGGATGAAGGAGCCTGGTAGGCTGCAGTCCATGGGGTAGTTAAGAGTCGGACACGACTGAGCAACTTCACTTTCACTTTTCACTTTCATGCATTGGAGAAGGAAATGGCAACCCACTCTAGTGTTCTTGCCTGGAGAATCCCAGGGACGGGAGAGCCTGGTGGGTTGCCGTCTATGGGGTTGCACAGAGTCGGACATGACTGAAGCGACTTAGCAGCAGCAGCAGCAGCATTATCCTCCTTGATCACGTAAGACATTAGAGGGGAATTCCCTGGTGGTCTAGTGGTTAGGACTCTGAGCTGTCCCTGATGAGGGCGCAGATTCAATCTCTGGGGAACTAAGATCCCACATGGTGCAACCAGAAAAAAAGACGCTAGAGAGCAAGCTTTCCTTGGGGGCTGAATCAGTTCCTTTGCTAACTTCCTGCCTTTCCCTCACCCTCTGCCTTAGGCCCCAGATGTGCCTCCACAGAAAACCATTGAAAAGCCCTGATCAGATCCATGGTCTCATTCCATAGTGGCCTCTCTATGGAATGAGACTTGGGACTTGAACTCACAGCAGCTGACTAAGAATCCAGCCTCATTTTCCAGCCTGCACGATCTTTCCCACCCTTCCGCATTGTCTCTTTGTTGCTCTGCCTGAGTGTGTGGCCTTCTTGGGTTTGGTTAGTGTTGATTTTTGAATGAGTATGTTATGGACACTAATGCGCCTGCAATTCTGCATGTTTGGAGAAGAGACTTACGGGATGACTTTGATGTCTTCTTTGCCATGCAGGATGTAGTCGATGACCTTGTAAAAGTTGATTTCCTAGGCAGAAGAGAGAGAAATACATACTTTCAGAGTCTGAGACAGAACTCCAGCAGGAGTGTGTCCTTGAGGAAGGCTTTGTTCTTTCCCCAGTGCCCTGTGGTTTTCCAGAAGCACTGGCCTGACCCGCTGAGGCCGTGTCCCAGGGCCCCTGGAGCTCACTGTCAGCTGAGTCTCAAGATTCATCCTGCTCTTCCTTGGAGCCAGCTCACAGTGGCCAGGCAGGGTTTGGGATCTGGGGCTTTAAAAAGGAGTAGGAAGTGTTCGAGGGGGCCTGGGGTTCAGTACAAGGAGAAAAGATTACTACTGGAGTCTAGTGAGAGAGGAAGATGGAAGGGGCCTCCTGTCCCATTAGCATCATCGTTAACCCAGCCATCCTCCATGCGGAGTCAGCTTCATGGTCACAGCCCCTTCCTCCTTCACTCAGTTCCTCTCTCTGTTTCGTCAGCTCTTTCAGACTTGCCTTCCCAATCATGCCCCATGTGTCCCACTCACTTTCCACCTCCTCCCTCCTTCCTACCTTCTTGCACCATTAAAACCCCCATTCTCTTACAGTGCTGCTACTAAGTCACTTCAGTCATGTCCGACTCTGTGCGACCCCATAGATGGCAGCCCACTAGGCTCCCCCGTCCCTGGGATTCTCCAGGCAAGAATACTGGAGTGGGTTGCCATTTCCTTCTCCAATGCGTGGAGATTCCTTAAAAAACTGGAAATAGACATGCCTTATGATCCAGCAATCCCACTGCTGGGCATACACACTGAGGAAACCAGAAGGGAAAGAGACACGAGTACCCCAATGTTCATCGCAGCACTGTTTATAATAGCCAGGACATGGAAGCAACCTAGATGTCCATCAGCAGATGAATGGATAAGAAAGCTGTGGTACATATACACAATGGAGTATTATTCAGCCATTAAAAAGAATACATTTGAATCAGTTCTAATGAGATGGATGAAACTGGAGCCTATTATACAGAGTGAAGTAAGCCAGAAAGAAAAACACCAATACAGTATACTAACGCATATATATGGAATTTAGAAAGATGGTAACAATAACCCTGTGTACGAGACAGCAAAAGAGACACTGATGTATAGAACAGTCTTATGGACTCTGTGGGAGAGGGAGAGGGTGGGAAGATTTGGGAGAATGGCATTGAAACATGTAAAATATCATGTATGAAATGAGTTGCCAGTCCAGGTTCGATGCACGATACTGGATGCTTGGGGCTGGTGCACTGGGACGACCCAGAGGGATGGAATGGGGAGGGAGGAGGGAGGAGGGTTCAGGATGGGGAACACATGTATACCTGTGGCGGATTCATTTTGATATTTGGCAAATCTAATACAGTTATGTAAAGTTTAAAAATAAAATAAAATTAAAAAAATAAAATAAAATAAATTCTGTGAACTTCAAAAAAAAAAAAAAAAGAAAGTGAAGACGCTCAGTCGTGTATGACCCTCAGCAACCGCATGGACTGCAGCCTTCCAGGCTCCTCCGTCCATGGGATTTTCTAGGCAAGAGTACTGGAGTGGGGTGCCATTGCCTTCTCCGTCTCTCTTACAGTAGATCTGTTCAATTACATGAAAAATGTAATTGGGGAAAAATTCATTACCTTATTAAAATGTCTAAACACCTACATGTGGTGGGCATGTTAGCATTTTACAGATGCAAAAACTGAGACCCAGAGAGGGGAAAGGATGCATTTATTATAAGACAGTGAACCAGGATCAGAACCTAGGCCCTTGACTCCAGGCTGAGAGCTCTTTCTGCTGTGTCACTTAAGGTTCATCGGCTTAAATAGTGTGTTCCTCTCTGTATCACCCTCACCTAGAACATGGTTACTCAAAGTGTGGTCCCTGGATTGGTACCAGTCTGTACACTATTTATTACTATTCCATGATGAGATAAAAACAGAAATTGGCAGTCAGTGTTTAGAAACTTTTATAGCAATTTGACTGAGTTAGATTATGTCTGCTGAAATTAATAATTTTTAAAAGACTTAACATTTTGTATGTCTTCTAAAATGTTTAGAAGACAATTTTTTCAAATATAGACTTTTATCATATCATGAAAAGTATTAGTCCAAAATGAATTGGAAATTTTTAAAAATTATTTCTTAACACAGGCATTTTGAGAAGTATCGCCCTAGAGTTTAAAGTGTAGATATCTGAGCCTACCCAGGCCACCTGACCCAGAACCTCCACAAATAGAAATTCCTCATCTAGTCAAGGTGCCTAGTTGAGAGGCAATTGTGATCTGCAGGATCATGAGGGAGAAGGAGACACTCTGCCCCTCAATGCTCAGCGTTTGAAGTAGCTACAGTGACTGAACCCTTACAGAGCACCCATGGCTGCTCCAGGGTAGGTAGGAACTCCCTGCAGCAGGAAGCATGCAAGGGGAGGCCGGATGCCCCCCACAGCACGATGAAATGGAGTCAGGAATAGATCTACAGTGCAAAGACTCAGGCTCTGGTCTTGGTTCCACTTGGTGTCTTCTCTGGGTCCCAGCTGTAAGATGGGTGGTACTTGTTTATCGTCAGTATCAAGTAGCAGAACTCTTTCTCCTCACAAAGCATAGGCCCTACTCCTAGAAAGCAGAGGAAAGCAACATCACCCTGATGGGAGTAGAGTCTGGTATCTCGAGATCCTGCATCTCTGGGTTCTCCCTCGCTCCCTGTCCTGTCCTCTACTGCCCCATTCACCCCTCGCTGAGGCAGCCACTGTGGAAACCTAGGTTTCTAAAGATAATCCGGGAATTTAAAACACTGCCCTGGGGAATCCATAAAGCCCATTCCAGCTTTGAGTCTAAGACTGTAGGTGGATAGTAAGCATGAATATCCTTTTATAGATTAAAATGCCATATTCTTTGACTCAGTAATTCTATATATGCTAATAAACCCTATAGATATATATACCCAAACATAGGTAAAAGCATTGTTTTCCCCACCTAGGGCTCTCAGCCAGACTGCTTTAAAAAGCCTAGAGATAGCTGATGTCCATCCCTTGGAGATGATTAAAAAACAGTGCCTGTGCATAGTGGGTGCTTGTCTCCAGAGCTGTATCTGTGCTGATAGGGAAAGATGCCAAATATTCTCAGGTGGGAAAGTAAGGCACAAAATAGAATCATCACGTTTGTCAAAGGGGGGTGGTGGTGGAATACATACATTTGTTGCTGTTCAGTCACTAAGTTATGTCCAACTCTTTGAGACCCCACGGACTGCAGCACACCAGGCTTCCCTGTCCTTCATTATCTCCTGGATTTTGCTCAAATTCATGACCATTGAGTCAGTGATGCTATCTAACCATCTCATCCACTGTTGCCCTCATCTCTTTTTGTCTTCAATCTTTCTTAGCATCAGGGGCTTTTCCAATGAGTTGGCTTTTTGTATCAGGTGGCCAAAGTACTGGGGCTTCAGCTTCAGCATCAGTCCTTACAATGAATATTCAAGGTTGATTTCCTTTAGGATTGACTGGAATGATCTCCTTGCAGTCCAAGGGATGGTCAAAAGTCTTCTCCAGCACCACAATTTGAAAGCATCAGTTTTTTGGTGTTCAACCTCCTTTATGGTCCAACTCTCACATCCATACCTGACTACTGGAAAAACCATAGCTTTGACTATATGAACCTTTGTCAGCAAAGTAATGTCTCTGCTTTTTAATATGCTGTCTAGGTTTGTCATAGCTTTTCATCCAAGGAGCAAGCATCTTTTAATTTCATGGCTGCAGTCAACATCTGAAGTGATTTTGGAGCCCAAGAAAATAAAATTTGTCACTGCTTCTACTTTTTCCACTTCTACTCACCATGAAATGATGGGACCAGATGCCATGATCTTAGTTTTTTGTATGTTGAGTTTTAAGCCAGCTTTTTCACTCTCCTCTATTACCCTTATCAAGAGGCTCTTCAGTTCCTCTTTACTTTCTGCCATTAGAGTGGTATCATCTGCGTATTTAAGGTTGTTGATATTTCTCCTGGAAATCTTGATTCCAGCTTGTGATTCATTCATCCCAGGATTACTCTGCCTAAAAGTTAAATAAGCAGGGTAACAGTATACAGCCTTGATGTACTCCTTTCCCAATTTTGAACCAGTCCATTGTTTCATATCCACTTCTAACTGTTGCTTCTTGACCTGCATACAGGTTTCTCAGGAGGCAGGTAAGGTGGTCTAGTATTCCCATCTCTTGAAGAATTTTCCACAGTTTGTTGTGATCCACATAGAAAAAGTAGTCAATGAAGTCAATGTAGTCAATGAAGCAGAAGTAGATGTTTTTTGGAATTCCCTTGCTTTCTCTATGATCCAGTGCTAAGCTGCCTCATTCATGTCCAACTCTTTGCAGTCCTATGGACTATAGCCCTTCAGGTTCATCTGTCCATAGGATTCTCCAGGCAAGAATACTGGAGTGGGTTGCCATGCCCTCCCTCAGGGGATCTTCCTGACACAGGGATCAAACCCTTGTCTCTTATGTCTCCTGCATTGGCAAGCAGATTCTTTATCACTAGCACCACCTGGGAATCCCTATTATCCAATGAATGCTGGCAATTTGATCTCTGGTTCCTCTGCCTTTTCTAAACCCAGCTTGTATATGTACATACAGAAATATCCATAGACATTTGAGAAAGATAGACCACATATAGTGGCTGCCTAGCTGCCTCAAGGCAGGTTGGATTTCTGTACTCTGCCCTTTTGTCTGGTGTGAGCTCTTCTCTGTTCTCATGTATTACTTTTTCAGTACATATAAACAAATTGTGCTAAGAACATTTTAAAACTATGAAGTCATATCCTATGGGCAGTTCTAGAAATCTGTTGGGCCTTTGGCAGAGCTGTTTCCTCTGGCTGGAGAGATGGCTTTCTTGCTTCACGGTCATCTGTCCTTGGACCTGGGCTGGTCACTGTTCCCCAGGCAACCTGCTGGCTCTCTGGGCCTGGTAGACTGCCCTACCCAGAGGTCTGTACCAGGTTCCTTCAGAAAGATGAGAGATGGACTTTTTTCTTTTAAACTTACATAAGACTCAGTTTTACCTTCGCAGAGAGCAACAGAAAAATCAGTGTTCTCTAGATAAATAAAACTTTTCCACACGCTGTAGCTCAGCCAAGTTACTTTCAAGGCCATATTCATGTAGGAGTCCACCCGCTTTTGGAAAATCAAAACCAAGCCATCAATGAGTGCCTTTGTCACCTTGCACCTAAGCAGCTGACACTGTAACACAGGGTCTTTGAAAGAGCCAGATATAACCAGAGCCAGATTATCATGCATGGAAATATACCAGTTTTAAAAGAAGTGCCATTTTTGTTTTTTGAAGACTACGTAGCTGTTTTTCATAATGAAAGCACACACACATACAACGCTTTGTTCTTAAAAGGAGATGAAGTGAAGTATAGCTGCTTTGGGAGAGCTTCAGACCCAAGATTCAGGGAGGTTAATTGGTCAAAATCCAGACAGAAACTGTGTTTCTAGCGTGAACATGGCAGATCAATTGTGAGAGTGATGTTAGAAGGCAACAGGGGAGGTTAAGCAGCCTGATTGCCATAATAGTTACCTGAAAGAAAAGCATCCAGGGTTTGAAACTGTGTAAATGATTTTTCCCCTTTAAGCCTTTAATGTCCTCTACTATCCAATAGACATAAAGAGAATGTTGTTATTTAGTCGCTCAATCGTACACAACTCTTGCAACCCCATGGACTGTAGCCTGCCAGGCTCCTCTGTCCATGGGATTTCCCAGGCAAGAATACTGGAGTAGGTTGCCATTTTTTTCTCCAGGGGATCTTCCTGACCCAGGGATTGAACTCATGTCTCCTGCTTGTCAGGCAGATTCTTTACCGCTGAGCTACCTGGATACCTCCTCCATAAACTGATGAGAAGAGTATATGACAGACTCCAGGTGAAGTGTCCAGCAGAGAGTGAGACTTACGTTGCTGTGGTTGTCGGAGTGCCTACCAAGTCAGTGTGATTTGCTTTAGCTACCATGGGCTGCCTAGGTCAGCTTGATTTCCTGAGTGTTCCAGATGAGGAAGGGGAGGCTCAGAGAGGCACCCAAGGCCACACAGGCAGCTGCTGGAGCAAGGACCTGAATTTAGTCTTTCTCCCTTCAACCCTATGCTCTTTCCAGAAGATCTGCTTTTGTCCAGTCCTGTCCTGCTGTGTCTGGGCCCCTGCTCAGGCCTCTGTGTGTTTTCCTCATCAACTGTGTCCTAAACATCAAACTGCCTTTGGAGATAAATTCGGTGACAAAATTCCATAGAAGAGAAAGTGGAGACCCTAAGGGGTTATTTGACCAAGCTCACCCTACAGGCTAGCAACCCACTAAGACCAAAGTTCTTTGTCTTCTGGCCTTTTCCATTGCAACCTGACATCTCACACTCTTGCAAGGACTGAGTCATTGCTGCATGAGGTGGAGGAGGGTTTGGGGAAGAAAAGTTTTGCCCATGAATGTGCTGGTCACCTCAGTGAAACTAAAGCTTCTGAATTGATCAGATGATGGGCATCTCTTTTAGGCTGGAGTTTAGTGAGAAAATGTCCTCTTCAGTTTAATCTTTTTTTTTTTTTAAACCTTTTATTTTATATTGAAGTATAGCCAATTAACAATGTGGTAGTTTCAACTGAACAGCAAAAGTCCTCACTCAAACATATAAATGTGTCTTCTCCTCCATCTTCAGTTCAATCTTGAAGATAGGGATCCTCAAGAGTGAAGAACCAGATAAGTTAGATAGGGCCTGATATTTCTCTAGGCCTTCTGGAGTTGGAGATGACCTCTGACCACAGGGCTCAGCTCAGAGAGCTGAATATTAAAGCAGCCCAGGAAATTGAAACTAACTGAGGTTGGCGGAGTTTGAAAGCTAGAATGGTCTCTACCCTAGTTCCTAAAATTCTTGAAGAAACAAAACCAGCTCATATGTGAATTTGATGAAAACTCAGTAGTAACATCTCAATTATGCCAATACAGCAAGCTGTACTTAAAAAGGAAAAATGTCCCCAAACAGTTTTCTGACAGTAGCACGTGATGTTAACCTTGCAGACTTAGTCTTCCAAAATGAAAACATGAAATTGTATGGGCAAAATAATAGTTTGAAACTGGACAGCGGCAGATTATAAAGGTCATTTTGGATAAAGCACAGCAGACATTGTCGATTCCAAGGCTGAAATCTTTTCTGGTGTGTATATGAAGCTCACAGTTCAGTTCAGTTCAGTCGCTCAGTTGTGTCCGACTCTTTGCGACCCCATGAATCGCAGCACGCTGGGCCTCCCTGTCCATCACCAACTCCCGGAGTTCACTCAAACTCACGTCCATCGAGTCAGTGATGCCATCCAGCCATCTCATCCTCTGTTGTCCCCTTTTCCTCTTGCCCCCAATCCCTCCCTTTTCCAATGAGTCAACTCTTCGCATGAGGTGGCCAAAGTACTGGAGTTTCAGCTTCAGCATCATTCCTTCCAAAGAAATCCCAGGGCTGATCTCCTTCAGAATGGACTGGTTGGATCTCCTTGCAGTCCAAGGGACTCTCAAGGGTCTTCTCCAACACCACAGTTCAAAAGCACCAATTCTTCGGTGCTCAGCTTTCTTCACAGTCCAACTCTCGCATCCATACATGACCACTGGAAAACCCATAGCCTTGACTAGATGGACCTTTGTTGGCAGAGTAATATCTCTGCTTTTCAATATGCTATCTAGGTTGGTCATAACTTTCCTTCCAAGGAGTAAGCGTCTTTTAATTTCATGGCTGCAGTCACCATCCGCAGTGATTTTGGAGCCCCAAAAAATAAAGTCTGACACTGTTTCCACTGTTTCCCCATCTATTTCCCATGAAGTGATGGGACCGGATGCCGTGATCTTCGTCTTCTGAATGTTGAGTTTTAAGCCAACTTTTTCACTCTCCTCTTTCACTTTCATCAAGAGGCTTTTTAGTTCCTCTTCACTTTCTGCCATAAGGGTGGTGTCATCTGCATATCTGAGGTGATTGAAATTTCTCCTGGCAATCTTGATTCCAGCTTGTGTTTATTCCAGCCCAGCATTTCTCATGATGTACTCTTTAAATAAACAGGGTGACAATATACAGCCTTGACGTACTCCTTTTCCTGTTTGGAACCAGTCTGTTGTTCCATGTCCAGTTCTAACTGTTGCTTCCTGACCTGCATACAAATTTCTCAAGAGGCAGGTCAGATGGTCTGGTATTCCCATCTCTTTCAGAATTTTCCACAGTTTCTTGTGATCCACACAGTCAAAGGCTTTGGCATAGTCAGTAAAGCAGAAATAGATGTTTTTCTGGAACTCTCTTGCTTTTTTGATGATCCAGCAGATGTTGGCAATTTGATCTCTGGTTCCTCTGCCTTTTCTAAAACCAGCTTGAACATCTGGAAGTTCACGGTTCATGTATTGCTGAAGCCTGGCTTGGAGAATTTTGAGCATTACTTTACTAGTGTGTGAGATGAGTGCAATTGTGGGGTAGTTTGAGCATTCTTTGGCATTGCCTTTCTTTGGGATTGGAATGAAAACTAACACAGCCAGGGTATTAATCTGAATACCTAGAGTTTGAATTAAGGTTAAATAAAGTCTGTCACACACACACACACACACACACACACACACACTGTCCTTTATTTTGGGTAGGGTTAGTGTTGGCTAGGGAGAATCAGGCCTCCTAGCAGAAATGGTATACCGTTTCAGACAGCCTGGAAGGTTTTGTGAGAAGATGACTGGACTAAAGCTCAATTCAGGACACAGCTATGCTGCTTACTTATTCTATGTGGCCTCAGCTAAAGTCATTCTACAGGTTCTATAGGCCATTTGAGTGCCAGGTCTGTTTACCCTGCTTCATCTTTGCATCCCCACATATTTCATTACAGCTTCTCTAAAGTGTTTATGTCTCATCTTTAAAATGTAGCAATAGTAGGAGGCCAGAGGTTGCACACTGAAATGCCAAGGGAGACCTAATAGAAACATATATGAGAGGAGGCAGCCAGGGGTACACAAGAGGGAGTCAGGGGCACTGTGGCAAACTAGGGAGCTCAGGCCAGGTTGCAAGGAGGCAGCTGCTACTCAGCTCCAATCAAATTTAACCTGTGGGATGGGGGTGGGGGGGCTGTGCAGTTTTGAATAGTCTGCCACCTTTTCAAAAGGATCTGAGAATCTAGACATTTGTTGGAAATAAAGAATTAAAAAACTTTCATAACTAAACATTGTTGGGGGCCGGCGTGAGGCACTCCGCCCATGGCAAAGGTCATGAGGAAGGAGGCTTGACATACGCAAAGGCGGGATCGAGCCTCAGGAGTCCCCCTGGAAATCCTCAAGCATCTACCCCCATAACCAGAGCCTGCCTACTTTACTACTTTGTGCTCTCACCTACACCTCTGGCTTTACGGGGGGCTGTCCCCCACCACCTCTTTCGGAGAAGGAGTTAACTTAGAGCTCCAGTTAATAATAATTCCTGGGCGTGATAGGAGTGTTTTAACCTACAAACTCCTCTGAAGGTTCTCTAGCCTGCCTGACAGGCTTGTCCGGCCACATGTGATTGCTCACAGCCTCCCAACCATGAGAGGCACAAGATGCTTTAAACCTTCTAAAAACAGGTTCCTTAGAAAAGTTAGAAAATTATTAGTATAAGTATAATGGGCTGATTAGAAATCATATTGGTGAAGGGTTTTTCATTTGTTGAGCTGATGCTTACTGCTAAGTCTCCACATCCCCTGCCCTTATACACATTAATGAATAAATAGAAGAAATAAGTATTAACCTTTGATATCAATCACGTTAGACCTTAGGCTAAGTAAATTCTTTCCTTAACTAAAACCCAATACACCCTCACCCTATAGGAATGTAACTTTATTTGGGTGGCGTCTGTTTTAAGAATAATCACCCCTGGAGAAATAAGTGTCCTGGTTGACTGACCGCTGTCACAAGGAGAGGGTCGTAAATTGTCAGCAGGCCCCCTGGCCAGAAAATGATGTAACACCCCTAAGACCTCTGTATACATTTGTATGAAGCACCTGACTTTGATAAAAGTCAGGACTGCTGACCCCGCGTGACTTTTGCATAACATCTCAGTGTATAAAAGTAGACCATGGAAAATAAAGAATTGGGATCAGTTCCTCGAAAGACTGGTCTCCCCATGTCTCTCTCTCTCTCTCACTCTGGTTGAGTCTCCATCTGGAGCGCGGAACCCACCATGCTTACTAATTATGCCTGGGCTTCTAAGATCCGACCGGGGAGGCCTCAGTGTCTCCTCTCCTTCGGGAGAACGGAAGGACGCCTGCGGCCTACGTAAGTGGTGCAAGCTTCTTGTCTTGAAGTTTTATTGGTCCCCCGCGTAAACCAAGCTACTCAGCCTCTTTTCTCCACTGAATTTCCTCACTGAGCTATCCTTATTCTATTACTCTTTGTATCCTTAATTAAAGTGTAATTAAGCAGTTGTTTCCTGACCCTCGCCTATGCCGTCTCTCCTTCGAATACCCTGGATCAGCTGGGGCTGGACCCCGGCAAAACATATTTATCTATTGACTGGAAATGACCTTCCGGCTATCAACGTGTACATATAGATTCGATTTTGAGATTATTTACATCTTTAATAGTCTACAGTTCTGCTGAGTGAGTCCTTAAGCATGTTGCCTGATCTTTCTGGACTTCTTTCCTCATCTATGGAATAAGAATAGTTTCCCTCTTCTGTCAGTCCCACCAGGTTGTTGTGAAACTCCAGGGAGATATTAAAAACACCTTGCAAAATACAGGGCTTGAGCAATCGTGAGGAATTACCATAATTTCAAAGGTGACGACCCAACCCAGAAGAGATAAATACCTACGTGGTAGAGAAACTTCAACAGGGCCTACAGTGCCTTACATGATATTTCATTAAACATTTGTTTATACTGAACAGGCCAGAGGGAGACCTACCCTTCCATCCGGAGTCCTGGGACCAGCGTAGGGTGGAGCCTCCCCCATCAGGACTGGCCACACATCAAAAAATTCCTAGGATTGAGAAAAACAATAATTATGTGTCTTGAAAGCAGATCAAAAAAGGAGATTAAGAAAATAAGACTCACCTGGATAAGTCATCTATCACTGAAATTTGGAAGATGGGAAGAACTCAGTGGAACCTAAGCTTGGCAGGGCTGCAAGATTCACTAGACTTGGAAAAAGTCAATTGTGTCTGTGCTTTGAAATATATCAGTATCATCAGAACTGGATCTGTCTAATCAATAACCAAGAATGGGCGCTAAGCAAGAGCAACCTCATACTTCCTCTGCTGTGGGACATGAGAAGGAAAAAGGGGACTCTATGGCCAAGAAATTTACCTTACATACCTGCTAAACATGTGATCAAATGTTTAGCTAGAACAATGTTTCTTACAGTATCATTTATAGTGGTGAAAAATTAGAAAAAACCTACGATGGCACAGTGGTAAAGAATCTCCCTACAATGCAGGAGACATGGGTTTGATCCCTAGGTCAGGAAGAGTCCCATGGAATAGGAAATGGCAACCCACTCCAGTATTCTTGCCTGGAGAGCCCCATGGACAGAGGAGCCTGGAGGGCTACAGTCCATGGGTTCACAAAGAGTTGGATATGACTTAGTGACTGAGCACGAAGTATCCAAAAGGAGGAGACTTATTAAATCAATTATGGTACATCTGCTGCTGCTGCTGCTAAGTCGCTTCAGTCGTGTCCGACTCTGTGCGACCCTATAGACGGCAGCCCACCAGGCTCCCCTGTCCCTGGGATTCTCCAGGCAAGAACACTGGAGTGGGTTGCCATTTCCTTCTCCAATGCATGAAAGTGAAAAGTGAAAGTGAAGTCACTCAGTCGTGTCCGACTCCTAGCGACCCCATGGACTGCAGCCCACCAGGCCCCTCCGTTCATGGGATTTTCCAGGCAAGAGTACTGGAGTAGGTTGCCATTGCCTTCTCCGATGGTACATTTAGTAACAAGCATATTACAGATGTGTATGTATTGATTACAAAGATGTCCATGATACATCAATGAATAAAAAATGTGAAGTGATAGATACATAGATCATGTGACCCCCAATGGTTTAACTCTATATAGAAAATGCTCTCAAAGAATTTACAACAAAGCATTAACAATTGACTTTCTCAGAATTCTTCCTTAATAAAATGTATGGCTTTCATAATAAAATTTTTTTTTCCAAATAAGAAAAGAGAAGCAATGGTGCCAAATATGGACAGATAGACCTTTGAGCTTCAACAGGAAAGGATGACACCTGTAAGATAACTGGCAAAGACAGGGGCAGAGAGAGGAGAGAAAAGGGTCAGCAAAGGCTCTGCATGGTCACGCAGCCCCAGGAGAAGAAACTGACTAGGACGCCACACAGGCTTCCTTGCTGCTTCTTCTCCGGTTTTTCTGCAACACATGCTGCTGCACACTTGGGTTGGGCCAAATCTGGGCCTGAGGAGGAGGCCCCTGTCCTCCAGTGCCTCTCTGTTCACTTATCTGCTGTGTTTAGAGACAGTGATCCGCTCACTCTGGGTTACCATGGGCAGGATGTCAAGCCCCTCTGCTTCGTGAACTCTCTCTCTCTCTCATTTGAAAATATTTGTCATGGTGGTTTGTCTGCTCTTACATCATCCAGAGGGCAAGCAGATGGCAAATGAAGTCCACATGAAATTCACATTTCACGTCCTCACCCTTCTGCCCAGTTGGACTCTTCCTCTTGACTATCGACAACAGGAAGCAATTCAGTTCTGGGTGAAAATGAGAGCTGGGGACCTACCTAAGCTCCACAACATGCTTCGTGCTGGATAGAGACAAGGTACAGTTCATGCCCAGAGGATCTACTATCTCATGGAGGAGACAACTAAGCCTTTGAGTGACTTTAGTAAGGTAGCCAGGGTAAGAATCAAAACAGTAATAAAAAGAGAACACAAATGGTAGAGGAGACCAGAAGAAGGCTATCAGGCTGACACTGTCAAGGTCAAACACTGCACGGTTTTGAAGACTGTCCTGAGGAGAAGCAGATGTCAACAAAGGGTGCGCTGGAATGTGGGGCGTGTTTGTGCCTGCCGTCCTCTGTCCCGTCTCTCTCTCTCTTTTACTTCTAAACAGCCTTCCTGAGATATAATTCATACACCTTGTGACTCGCCCAGCTTAAGTGTACAATTCAGTGGCCTTTATTGACATTTTTCATAATGTCAATACTTCAGTTAAGAATTTAGCTATCCAGGGTAGGGCAAGGGGGTGGGGAAGGGGGAAGAGAACCAGTTCTTAGAGTGATTATAGGCAACCCAACCCACTTCTAATTGCTAGATTGTTCCATCTATTGGGGATGACTAAATCAGGATATTCTCACTTAAATGTGACTTTCCCTTTTGAGGGAGAGTTCAAAAGAAACAGAGGGCAGAATGCTGCAGCTTAGAGCTGTGTTTTGATCTTTTAAGATACAAACTGAGCACCTTAAAATGGACTCTTGAGTTCAACTACTCAGAAATTCTTCTGATTAAAAAAGAACCATTCCCAGTATGGAAGATGTAGGGAGATTCCTTAAAAAACTAGGAAGAAAACCACCATATGACCCAGCAATCCCACTCCTAGGCATATACCCCGAGGAAACCAAAATTGAAAAAGACACATGTATCCCATTGTTCATTGCAGCACTATTTACAATAGCTAGAACATGGAAGCAACCTAGATTTGCATCAACAGATGAATGGATAAGGAAGTGGTGGTATATATACACAATGGATATGTATCAGCCATAAAAAGAATGCATTTGAGTTGGTTCTGATGAGGTAGGTGAACCTAGAACCTATTATACAGGGTGAAGTGAGTGAGAAAGAGAAAGATAAATATCATTTTCTAACGCATATATACGGAATCTAGAAAAATGGTACTGAAGACTTTACTTACAAGGCAGCAATGGAGAAACAGACACAGAGAATAGACTTATGGACATGGGAAGAGGGGAGAAGAGGGTGAGATGTATGGGAAGAATAACATGGAAACTTACATTACCATATGTAAAATAGACAGCCAACTGGAATTTGCTGTATGGCTCAGGAAACTCAAACAGGGGCTCTGTATCAATCTAGACGGGTGGGATGAGGAGGGAGATGGGAGGGAGGCTCAAAAGGGAGGGAATATATGTGTACCTATGACTGATTTGACAGAAAACAACAAAATTCTCTAAAGCCATTATCCTTCAATGAAAGATAAATTAATAATAATAAAAAAGAACCATTCATTTATATGAACTCACTTATTGCTTTCTGAAGGAGTATCAGTGTTATTGCTGGATTTAGCCATGTTTGGCAAAATATTTGATTCAGGAATTTACCAAAATCAAAGGGATGACTGCATTAAAACCAGAAGTTCCCTGAAATCAGTATATGACTCAACTGCACCAGAGTCACTTAGGGAGCTATTTTAAAGTAAAAAATCAGAATAATAAACCCACGAATATATGAAATCTGGTATATTATAAAATGGCATATCAAAATGGTGGCATTTCAAAACAGTAGAGAAAGGGTAGACTATTCTTTAAATGGAAAATTATGAGGACATCACAAAATTTATCCTTACCTTATAACATATTAATAATTTCAAGATGAGTAAAAGATGAAAATGTATTAATCAAAGCAATTAAGGTTATTTCAGACTATAGTATTCAGGTTGAGGAAGTCTTTCTTAAACAAAATTCAAAACACAGAAGCCATAAAATTTAAATCTTCTGTATTATGAAAGATGCCATAGACAAAGTTAAAATATAATCCACAGAAAAGGAAAATATGGTTGCAGCTAGGTGACAGATACGCAATCTATATAATATAAAGCACTCTTATATTTTAATAAGAAATAGACAAAGAATTCAATTTTAAAGGTGGAAAAAAAGGGCAATATATTGCACAGAAAAACTTGGGCAGTATATGTAAAAAGAAAAGTTAAATTACAAATAAATATACAAAATGTATTTACTCTTCTATGATAATCAGTGAAAAAACAATTAGAAAAGAAGAATAATAACATTTTTGCCTGTTTAAGTAGGAAAAATAAAAAAGATTTATGATACACAGAATTGGGGGCAGGAGTTTGGGGAAAGGGAACTCTCACGCAGTGCAAGTAGGAGTATAAAATGATTAGCCTTTAGACGGAAAATTTGGGGAAAGCGAAATAAAATTTTTTTCTTAGTAATCTACTTCCACACCTTTGTCCTATAGATAGTCTTTGTCGAGTGGGCAGGAATTTAACTCCAAGGTTGTTCATTACAGCATTGCCTTTAATTGCAAGACTATCTAGAAATGATTTGAATGCCCAGAAATAGGGGAAAGGATAAACTAATTATGGTATACCAATACTATTTTAAAAAATGAGATAAATCTATGTGGACTAAAGAACAAAAAAAGAGGATTTCTACTACTACCAATAGTAGCCAGTCTGTTGCAAAGCAATCCTCTAACTGAGAATTATCATGAACCTGGACTCTGTATATGTATGTGTGTATGCGTATATAAACATTTATGTGAAGGAATCATAGCGCTAGCAAGGCAGCAATAATTTGATGGGCCAAGATCTCACAGAGAAGGGAAGCCCAGAGATATGAGCCTGATGCCTGATTCAACTTTTCCTCTTACTGACACCAAAGATGTTTTTTTTTTTTTTTTTTTTTTTTTAATTTTATTTTATTTTTAAACTTTACATAACTGTATTAGATTTGCCAAATATCAAAATGAATCCGCCACCGGTATACATGTGTTCCCCATCCTGAACCCTCCTCCCTCCTCCCTCCCAGCAACTGGAAAGGTGTGCAAAGCTTTCAGTAGACCTACTTGGCTAGTAGGACTAGGTTGAAATTCGGGACCTGCCAAAAAGGATGCATCCTTGAAAACAACCCATTTAGCTGGTCCTTCCTAAAGATTTATACTCTAGGAGTAAAAGTGAATCAGAAACAGAATAACCCTCACAAAAACTCAAGACCAGCTTCAAATTGGCTCAGTCCTTGATTAGATTCAGATACTCTGCCTTTGTCTCAACTTATAACCAGAAGTAACATAAATCCCCTTTGGAGGAATATAACATTGCCAAGAGTTTCAAATCATCTCCAAAATATTTTATACAGATTTCTAGTGTTCAAACAAAAATAAATGGGCATGTACAAGATACGGATTAACTGAAAAATCAAGAAATAAAGCAGATTATAGAAAGAGGAACCATAGAATATATATGTGTACCGAAAAAATATGTACTAGAGTGTTCATGATAGCAATATTCACAAAAGACCAAACTGGAAAATTCAAATCTCTATCACTGATAGAATAAATAAATACTTTGTGGATTACTCATATAATGGAATATTCTACAAGAATGAAAATTAATGAACTAATTAATGAAAATTGATGACTATAATGAGCAATAAGAATGAATCTTACAATCCAAATTTTGATCAAAAGAAGTCAGACACAAAAGAGTATAATTACATTTATATGAATTTCAAAATTAGGGAAAACTAACATGGCTTTAAAGGTCAGAGAGTGGTTACCTTTTAGGAGGAAGGAATGGGAGTTACTAGAAATCGGTAAGAAAGGGGCTTCTGAGGCACCAGTAATGTTCTTATTCCTTAGTCTTGGTGGTAGTTACGTGGGATATTCACTTTGTGGTAATTCACTGAACTATTTTCCTGTAATAGTGCTTTTCTATGTGTGTTTGTTATATGTACATATATTATTTAAAAATCCACATGTACTACTATGGAATTATGTTTGTAGAGCATTATGTAAAAAAGGGAGATTATCATGTTGCCCAGCAATTTATTTTATTTTTTTAACTGGGTTATCTTTTTATTGTTGAGTAGTAAGAGATTTTTGTTTTCCCCTTCATGAGCAAACATCAAACTTAAAAAAAAAGATGGAAGTATAGTTGATTTACAATCTTGTGATAGTTTCAGCAAAGTGATTATTATATATATATATTTTTCCATTATTTTTTAAACTAACAAATGTATCATGACTATTATATTTATTTTTTAATATTTATTTATTTATTTATTTGACTGCACCTGGTCTTCATTGCATGCACAGGATCTTCGATCTTTTGCTGTGGTATGCAGACTTTTAGTTGCAGCACATGGGATCTAGTTCCCGACCAAGGATCAAACCTGGACCCGCTGCACTGGGACCACAGAGTCTTAGCCCGTGGACCACCTTCCATTGTAGGTTATTTCAAGATACTGAGTATAGTTTCCTGTGCTATACAGTAAATTCTTGTTGCCTGTCTATTTTATATATAATAGTTTGTATCTGTTAATCCTATACTCCTAATTTTAAGAGTTCTTTTTATATTTTACATACTTGTCTTTTCAAAAGCTTTCTTCATTACTGTCCTTTCAAGCACAAAAGTTTTAAATTTTTATGAAGCCCAATTTATCTGTTTTTCCTTTGTTACTTGTGCTTTTGATGCCATATCCAAGAAACCATTGCCTTATCCAGGGCCACAAAGATTTACATCTATATTTTCTTTTTTAAAAAATTTTATTTCTTTTTTAATTGAAGGATAATTGCTTTACAGAACCTTGTTTTCTGTCAAGCATCAACATGAATCAGCCATAGGTATGCCTATGTCCCCCTACTCGTGAACCTCCTTCCCATCTCCCTCCTCATCCCACCCCTCTAGGTTGATACAGAGCCCCTGTTTGAGTTCCTCGAGTCATAGAGCAAATTCCCACTGGCTATCTATTTTACATAAAGTAATATGTTTCCATGTTACTCTCTCCATACATCTCACCCTCTCTTCCTCGCCCCCCACCCTGTGTCTTCTCCATTGCTGCCCTGCAGATAAATTCATAGGTACCATATTTCTAGATTCCTTGTTTGTTTGGCTGCATCACATGGCTTTCAGGCTCTTAGTTCCCCAACTAGGGATTGAACCTAGGCCCTGGGCAATGAAAGCTTCAAGTCCTACCTAATGGACCACCAGGGATGGACAATATTACAATAGTAAGCAATATTTATCTTTCTTTTTCTGACTTACTTCACTCTGTATAATAGGCTCTAAGTTTGTCCACCTCATTAGAACTGACTCAAATGTGTTCCTTTTAATGGCTGAGTTATATTACATTATATATATGTGTGTACCACAGCTTCTTTATCCATTCATCTGTCAGTGGACATCTAGGTGGCTTCCATGTTCTAGCTATCGTAAACAGTGTTGCAATGAACATTGGGGTACATGTGTCTTTTTCAATTTTGGGTTTCTTCAGGGTATATGCCTAGGAATGGGATTGCTGGGTCATATGGTGGTTTTATTTCTAGTTTTTTAAGAAATCTTCATACCATCTTCCATAGTGGTTGTATCAATTTACATTCCCACCAACAGTGCAAGAGGCTTCCCTTTTCCCCACACCCTCTCCAGCATTTATTGTTTGTGGATCTCTTGATGATGGCCATTATGATCGGTGTGAGGTGGTATCTCACTGGAGTTTTGATTTGCATTTCTATAATAATGAGCGATGTTGAGCATCTTTTCATGTTTTTGTTAGCCATCTGTATGTCTTGTTTGGAGAAATGTCTATTTAGGTCTTTTTCCAACTTGTTGACTGGGTTGTTTGTTTTTCTGGTATTGACTTGTATGAGCAGCTTGTATATTTTGGAAATTAATCCTTTGTCAGTTGTTTCATTTGCTATAATTTTCTCCCATTCTGAGGGTTGTCTTTTCACCTTGTTTATAGTTTCCTTTGCTATGCAAAAGCTTTTAAGTTTAATTAGGTCCCACTTGTTTTACATCTATATTTTCTTTTAAGAGTTTTTATAGTTTAAGGTCTGGGTCCATTTTGAGTTAATTTTTGTATATGATGTGAAGTAGGGCCCCAAATTCATTCTTTTGCATGTGGCTATCCATTTGTTCTAGCACCATGTGCTAAAAGGACTATTCTTTTGCGTTTGAATGGTCTTGGCACCCTAGTTGAAAATCAATTGACCATGGTTTTTATATGTGACCACAATTTTTTATATGTGGTTTGCTAGTATTTTGTTGAAGATATTTTGCCTCTGTATTCAGATAATATATTGATTGGTATGATTTTTTCTTGTAATATGTTTGGTATCAGGGTAATACTGGCCTCATAGAATGAGTAGAGAAATGTTTCATCCTCTTCTATTTTTGTAAGAGTTTGTGAAGTATTTGTATTATTTTTTCTTTAAACACTTGGTGGAATTTATCAGTGAAAAGATCTGACTATGGGTTTTTCTTTGTAGGAAGTTTTTTTTTTTTAATTACCAACTCTATCTCTTTATTCGTTATAGGTCTAGTCAGATTTTCTATTTACTCTTTTCAATTTAATTTTTATTTTATTTTTTCCTTTTTTATATTAATTATTACTTTGGCTGCACCATGCAGCATGTGGGCTATTAGTTCCCTGACCAGGGATTGAATGCATACCCCCTGTAGTGGAAGCACAGAGTCTTAACCACTGGAAAACCAGGGAAGTCCTAAATTGTATTTCCTAATGGAGTATAGTTGATTTACAAAGTTATGATATTTTCAGGTATGTGGATAAGTGATTCAGTTATATAAATACATTATCCATTCTTTTTTTAGATTCTTTTCCCTGAGTAGATTTCCCTGTTATACAGTACGTCCTTGTAGATTATTTCATACATTTATTAGTGTGTATCTGTTAATCCCAAACTCCTAATTTATCCCTCCCCTTCACATTTCCCCTTGAGTAATCATAAGTTTGTTTTCAAAATCTGTGAGTCTGTTTCTGTTTTGTGTATAAGTTTATCATTTTTTGTAGATTCCACATATAAGTGATATCATATGATATTTGCCTTTGTCTGTTTGAGTTACTTCACTCAATATAATAATCTTTAGGTCCCTCCATGTTGTCGCAAATGGCATTATTGTATTCTTTCTCCAGCTGAGTAATATTCCACTATATATATATTGGGTTGGCCAAAAAGTTCATTCGAGTTTTTCCATAACATCTTCTTTCCATGTCTTGACTATTGTGAATAGTGCTGCTATGAACATAGGGATACATGTATCTTTTTGAGTTACAGTTTTGTCTGGATATATATCCAGGTATGAGATTACTGGATCATATGATAATTCTATTTTTAGTTTTCTGAGGAACCTCTATACTATTCTCCATAGTGACTGTACCAATTTACATTCCCACCAACAGGTAGGAGGGTTCCCTTTTCTCCATACCCTCTCCAGCATTTATTATTTGTAGACTTTTTGATGATTAGCTCAGCAATTTTGAAACTGTTCCGCAGAAGATTCTAATTTACTGTCACATTTGGGAGCCTCTGGACTAGATCTAAGGTCTTTTCCAACCCCAGATTCTGTAATGCATTTATTCATTCAACCAAATATTTGGAGGGTCTCCACTGGGCTGTGTACTGCGTGCAACATGACAAAGGGCACAAAATGAAACAGACAGTTTAGTCTTAGGACTTTGGAGAGGAAATGTGTGTAGATAACTCTGGAACTCTGTGCCAAGGCAGAAAATGATTAGCTGCAAAGACAGGCAGAGAAAGAACAATGGGAGAGTCAGTTTGGTGAAAACTGGCTGAAGAACCTGGCTGGAGGCCATTTGAGTCTCTCTGCCTCCTTAGCCAACATGGCCTCAGAACATTCTGAGGGGCCAGATCTAAGTATGTACCCCCACTTTCATGGCCTGGATGATCTCTGGTCTCCACACACCATAGGAAATGTTTCTGCCCACCTTTGAGCGTATTTTCTGACAGTTTCTGAAGTTGGCAACTTTCTTCTTGCTGCGCTTTCACCCTACACGGAAACTTCTTTATCACTCACCTTTACCACCTCATCATGCCTTCTTCTCACATAATCATTTTTTCCCTATGGACTAGGGAAGATACAGGTTATTTTTCCTCCCCTGTGCCCTGGAATGACTTTTCCTCTGTAAAGGCTGGTACTCCTCTCCTCAGTGTAAAATACCTATGAAAAACCTCTCATAACTATCCACCTCCTGCCAGCCATTTCCCTGCGCAACCGAATTCATGACAGAGGCTGGGTTCCACCTGGTATATAGCTGCTATATATTTAACCCATTCTTGGAAATGTCTGCTCTTAAGTGTTCTCACCTTCTGCTTGGTCATGTCTAAGAGCCCCACAGAGTATCTGTCACAGTTGAGGAAGGCACGGACTGTGTACAGGGCTTTGTGGAACTGCCTCTCAATGTCTGTAAGCTCTTCAAAGACTTTGCTCCCAGACCACAACAGTATCTGAAGAAATACAAAAACACAGTTAGTGTTCCTGAGGCACAGAACAGCAGCTCATAATAACCAGGAATAGCTGTCCCTGTTTTGTAGATGAAGAAACTGAGGTTCAGAGAGGTGAATAATGGGGCAGCTTCCATTGGGTCCAACTCTTTCCAATTCTTTTATTTCCTAGGTTGTTAATAACAATGATAATAACAAACATTGACAGAGCCCAAGTATCCTACATACTTTATCCCGTAATTATCCCCATTTTTCAAAAGAGGAGGCTGAAGCTTGGAGAGGTTAAATGATTTGCTCAAGGTCTTAGAACTGGTAAATGGCTTAGCAAGGATTCAAATACAAGCTGGCTGACATGAAAGCTTATACGTGCAGTCACCGTGGGTTACAGCTCTACAGACATCATGACGCATGCACCCCAGGGATGCTGGGAGAGACTGCACGATACTTCCCGGGCACTCTGTCACGACTGCCTTCTGGTTGAGCACATCAGTGCTTCAGGAAGAGGACACCTTCAGTCCAGTCCATTCCCTCAAGTCAAGCCCTTTACCTGGCCACGCCGAGTCTCGCAGTTGTGCAGGTAACTCAGGTGGAACACCTTCATGATTAGATTTGCAAAATTGAGGTACTTGAGAAGAATCTGAAAATCAAACAGCATGAGGAGAAACAGATGAGAAGGAGAAATTCCTCTTCGGGCCACTTCTACCATCAGCCGATACGTTTGAATATTTTCAAAGCTTCATCTGAGACAGTTTGAGCAGATGGATCATGGAAAGCTAACTCATAAAATGTTGCATTATGTGAGGGTAAAACTCACAGAATGTAGAATGTTAATGTTATTAGAAGTGTATTCATGAGAAGTTGCTACTGTTCACTGAGTTTGCAGGCCCCTTGATAAGTCATGTATGTATGTTATCCTGATGGCCCCAAATGACCTCAAGAGACACTATAGATACTCTCTATAAAAGATACTATAAAACCATCCCCATTTTACAAATAAGTAATCTGAGGTTCAGAAAAACGTGCCCAAGACAAACAGATATTAGCAGAACCAGAACCATTATCCCTACATTCTTATCTCCAAAGTCCAACATCTTAATGATTATCCTGTCCTGCCTCCCTCACAGATCATCAGACCACTAACTTCCTTGTCTTACAGAGGGGAAAGCCAAGGTCAGGGCAAATAGCAAGGGTCAGAGGATTTGTGAGCTGGGAGAATGTGCTGGCATGGCCAGCCCACCAATTCCTAAGCACTCTTACCTCTTCATCATTCTCGGTGAAGTGGGGCCCATCCACTTTATTCACAGCCATGATTATGGCCACCACGTCCTTCCCATTCATTATGGGAGAAGCCAAGATGTTCTTAGTCTGGTACTCTGTGAGGGTGTCCACGAAGTCACAGAAATGTTCATCCTGAAGGTAGACAAAGACAAGCATGAGTGGGCAGAGGAAGAGCAAAGACAGGAAAACAACCCAGAGCCCCAGGTGCCCGTGGTTGCTGCTGTTGTTCAGTCACTCAGTCATGTCTGACTCTTTGCAACCCCATGGACTGCAGCACACCAGGCAACCCTGACCTTCACTGTCTTCTGGAGCTTGCTCAAATTTGTGTCCATTGAATCAGTGATGCCATCCAACCATCTTGTCCTCTGTTGTGCTCTTCTCCTCCTTCCTTCAATCTTTCCCAGCAACAGGAAAGATGCTGGGAAAGATCTTCACATCAGGTGGCCAAAATGTTGGAGTTTCAGCTTCAGCATCAGTCCTTCCAATGAATATTCAGGGTTGATTTCCTTTAGGATTGACTGGTTGGATCTCCTTGTAGTCAAAGGGACTCTCAAGAGTCTTCTCCAACACCACAGTTCAAGAGCATCAATTCTTCAGCACTCAGCCTTCTTCATGGTACAACTCTCACATCCATTCATGACTACTGGAAAAACCATAGCTTTGACTAGATGGACCTTTGTTGACAAAGTAATGTCTCTGCTTTTTAATATGCTATCTAGGTTGGTCATAGCTTTTCTTCCAAGGAGCAAGCATCTTTTAATCTCATGGGTACAGTCTCCATTTGCAGTGATTTTGGAGCCCAAGAAAATAAAGTCTTACTGTTTCCATTGTTTTCCCATCTATTTGCCATGATGTGGTGAGACCAAATTCCATGATCATCATTTTTTGAGTGTTGAGTTTTAAACCAGCTTTTTCACTCTCCTCTTTTACTTTCATCAGGAGGCTCTTTAGTTCCTCTTTGCTCTCTGCTATTAGGGTGGTGTCATCTGCATGTCTGAGGTTACTGATATTTCTCCTGGCAATCTTGATTCCAGCTTGTGCTTCATCCAGCCCAGCATTTCTCATGATGTACTCTGCATAGAAGTTGAGTAAGCAGGGCGACAATATACAGCCTTGATGTACTCCTTTCCCAATTTGGAACCAGTCTGTTGTTCCATGTCCAGTTCTAACTGTTGCTTTTTGATCTGCATACAGGTTTCCCGGGAGACAGGTAAGGTGGTCTGGTATTCCCATCTCTTTAATAATTTTCCACAGTTTGTTGTAGAGGTGGGGTAGAGAGGCTCCCCATTCTCTTGCTGACAAAAGAATGAAGCCAGTTTCATCTACTCCTCATCAGGGACAAGGCTATTATAGATGATTTCTACCCTGGAAGCCTCCAAAATCCAGTAGAAGAAAGTCTGAAATACCCTTATGAAGGGTTATGGAGATGTGAGCAAAGCACTGGAGGGACCCAAGGATGGAGGTGGAGGGTTGGCTTTGTCTGTGGAGGAAGATTTTGAGGAGGCTCTCTTCCATTGATGACAGTTAAGTGTAAATCAGAAACCTGAGTGAGGAGAAGACCTTAGTGAATAGAATGAGCGCAGTTGCCAGCAGGTGTTGCGTGTGGCGCTTTGCCTGCCTCAGCTCACTGTATTCTTCCCAATAACCCAAGAGATGGGACCATTAGTAGTTCATCTTACTAAGGGGGAAACTGAAACTCAAGATTAACATTACTTATTACTGTGTGTGTATGTGATTTGAGAAACTGCCCTCAGCTCTGCTGCTTCATCCAGGGAAGCTTCATTTCAGGGAAGCCTGGATAAGTGTAGACCTGGGTCTGGGTCTTTGAACCAGAGAATTTGTTACTTCCAGCTTTTATTTATTCATTTATTGGCTGCACTGGGTCTTCGTTGCTGCATGCGGGCTTTCTCTAGTTGTGGCAAGTGGGGGTTACTCTTCATTGCGGTTCATGGGCTTCTCATTGTGGTGGTTTCTCTTATGAAGCACAGGCTGTAAACATTCAGGTTTCAATAGTTGCAGTACACGGTCTCAGTAGTTGTGGTTCGTGAGCTTTAGACTCTGGGCTCAGTAGCTCTGGCTCACAGGCTTAATTGCTCTGAGACATCTGGAATCTTCCCAGACCAG
Organism: Bubalus bubalis; assembly: GCF_019923935.1. NCBI lineage: Eukaryota > Metazoa > Chordata > Mammalia > Artiodactyla > Bovidae > Bubalus > Bubalus bubalis. Next base: position 49,958,823 of record NC_059165.1, on the reverse strand, counting down.
GACTGAACCTGTACCCCCTGCATTCGCAGGCAGGTTCTTACCCACTGTGCCACCAGGGAAGTCCACTTTCAACTTTTTTTGCAATCCAGTTCTAGCACCACACAGCCAATCCAATGGATATCCCCATTCCACAAATCTTAACGGAAGCCCGGCTCTGTGTCAGGCCTTATGCTAAGCACCGGGGATAGAGGGAAGACTAAAATTCAGGCCAGCACACAGATGAATCACACAGAATTAACAGAATTCACACAGAATTAACACAGATGTCCTGTGTTAATAGTAACACAGGACATAAGGGTTGGCTCAAAGCAGTACAAGTGCAGAGGAGCACACACCTTCTACACCCCACCCCGAAGGCAAACTTGGAGGCCAGTATAGGGCAGTACAGTCTGGGTGGTCAGAAAGTGGGGACAGAGCCTGAATTGTTGTCTTAAATCCAAAAGAATCCACCTTTCTGTTTCTTGGTCACACTGTGAGGTTTCCCAACAGTCAGCGTTGCTGGGAACACAAGCCAGCTGAGATGTGTACAGTTCAGGCTGTTCTGAGAAGGGAGTGTATTTTGCAGAGCCAATTCACACAGCTGTGCTAGAACTAGAACTTTCCCACAATGCAGAAGTTCAGAATGTGGTGCTCTGCATCTGTGGATTCTTCCAGTTGGAGTGGGACTAAATAAACAGGCCCTGTTGTCGATGAAGCTCTCTCAAACCAGGTGAAGGGTAAAGGAATTAAGAGAAGCCTGTAGTGCTCAACTTGAATTAGTGTTGGAGGATTAAGCAAAATCTCTAAAGAGGTATTAACCATAAGGGTATTCCATGTCACTCTCTAAGGACAACTGATGAATACAAGCCTGAGTGAGACATGCCCAGATTCATTTCATCAAGTCTGTTCAGTCTTTCAGTATTCACTTCTGTCAAGGAAAGCAGTACTTGGGCCTTACCTGCATCTGAGGCCAATGTTACTAAAGCCACCAGTACCTTCTCTCCCACTGAGTTGTCAGCCCTAGAACTTTCTCACAAATAGCACAGCTGCCAATTGACTGGTGTCTGTATAATCATTAGCATCCTTATATTTTCAGCATATACAGTGTTCTCAGCTGTGTCATAGAACCTCAACTTATCAGCGGCGGAGGGACCTTAAAGGCCACCTGCTAAAACTGTTCTGTTTATTTACTTTTTGTTTGGCTGTGCCTGGTCTTAATTGCTGCATGAGGGATCTTTTTCTTTGGTTGTGGCATTCGAACTCTTAGTTGCAGCATGTTGGATCTAGTTCCCTGATCAAGGATTGAACCTGGGTCCCCTGCGTTGGGAACACAGTTTTAACTGTTAGACCACCAGGGAAGTCACTAACCTATCTGTTTTAAAGCCTAGGAATCAGAGGTCGAGCAGAAGAAAGCCCAAGTCATTCATTCATTCAGTTGGCATTAACAGAAAGCCTTTAATGTATGCTAGGCAGTTTGGGCAATAAACAAGACGGGTGAATAGCTTTCCCTAGTAAAGCTTCCACTCAAATGGGGTGGACAGACAAAAATCAAGTAAACAGCTGCTTTGAAGAAGAGAAACTGGATGATGCTATAGAAAGTGATGGAAGCGGGGGTAGGTTGAAGCTGCTCTGGTCAGTCCTGGCAGGTAAGGAGACTTCTCTAAGAGGCAATGCAGAGAGTGAGGGCTCAGAAGAGCCAGCCAGAAGTGTATTCCAAGCAGAGGGCATGGAGGATGCCAAGGAGCAGGGGGCAATGAACTGACTGATCTGAGAAACAGGAAGAAGGCCTGCTTAGTGAGGAGATTGGAGGTCAAGGAAGTCAGAGAGGTGGCATACGTGCATGCCTACGTGCATGCTAAGCTGCTTCAGTCGTGTCTGACTCTTTGTGACTCTATGGGCTGTAGCCAGCCAGGCTCCTTTGTCCAAGGGATTCTCCAGGCAAGAATACTGGAGTGGATAACCATTTCCTTCTCCAGGGGATCTTCCCAACTCAGTGATCAAACTCAGGTCTCCCACATTGAAGGCAGATTCTTTACCATCTGAGCCACCAGGGAAGCCCCTCAGAAAGGTGGGCAGAGGCCTTATGTGACAGGGCCTTGGAGGCCACTGGAAGAGCTTAGATTTTATTCCAAAGTAATTCAAGACTGCTTCTCATTCCTGGAAACCCAGTTTCTCTTTTCAAACATCCTCTGTGCCAAGCTCCAGTGTGTCCCATGATGAGATCTATTTATTGAATGACTTTCACTTTCAATGATGTACTAGGCCCAGAGCCAGACAATTCATTAACTCTCACATCTTCCCTGTCATGTAGAACTCTCTCCTTCCCTGTTTTATAGACAATTCTCCTGCTCGTAAATGGCACAGCCACTGCATTCATTCATTCATTCACTGATACACTGATCGGCTCATTGATGGATTGATTCATTCATCCACTTATATTTACTGAGCGCTGGCTCTGTGAGAGGCACTGGGTCTGCCAGGACCAGTAAGAAAGGTGAGGCTGTCCTCAGTGGGTTATCACTGTGCAGTGGGGACATCATGTAAAGCGTGAATTCACAATTCAAGCCATAATGTGAAGAAAGCCCCAGAGGACTGATGGTGTCCTGGGGCCCCAGGAGGTAGTGACTTCATGAGCCTGTCAGTAGTTGAAACCTCTCCAAGCCTCAGTTTCCTCTTCAGTAAAATCACCGTGTCAGACCGGGTCCTCTCTGAGGTTTCTTTCTGGCCTGGCATACTGGGTTCCAGGTGTCATAGGGCGGGAAGGAGAGCAGGACAACCAATGTAAGAGCCTCTGGACATGACAGTGCTTTCAGCTTCAGTCTTCAGAAACGGGATTGTCACCATCTAGAAGAAACTCACTGTTTTCCTTTACTCTCACATAACTACCATATTCACAACACTTTGCACACCAGCTATGTAGATGCTTTTTTCCCCTCACTGACCAGTTCTCTGACACTAGCTGGGTATCCAACAATTCAGTTCAGTTCTGACACTGTTTACCTGGAGAACAGGAACGTACAACTGGAGGGTTCAGTCCCTGAAGACTGCCCCTGCTTCGGATGCCAATGTCAAGTCATAGGCTGCTATCTGCGCTTCTGCCTCACTAACTGTAAATCGAGTTTCGAATGACTCACTCCTTGGGTTTGATTATTTGCCAGAAAAGCTCATAGAACTCAGGAAAGTATTTACATTTACAGTCTTAGAATAGAATAAGTATACTGATGAACTGTCAGATAAAGAGATATATAAGGTGAGATCCAGAAAGGTCCTGTGTGCCAAAGATTCTGTGCCCTGGAGTTGGGGTGTACACTACCCTCCCAGAACATGCATGTATTCACCAGCCCAGAAGCTCTCTGAACCCTGTACTTTTGAGGGTTTTTTATGACAGTTTAATCACAAAGGCATAATCAATTATTAACCCCATTTCCAGCCCCTCTCCCCTCTTACAAGAATGTTGCTGTTTAGTTGCTAAGTTGTGTCCAAATCTTTTGCAACCCCCTGGACTGTAGCCCTCCAGGATCCTCTATCCATGGGATTTCCCAGGCAAGAATACTGGAGTAGGTTGCCATTTCCTTCTCCAGGGGATCTTGCCGACCCAGGGATCGAACCTGAGTCTCTCGCATTGGTGCGTGTGTGCTAAGTCTCTTCAGTCACGTCCGACTCTTTGCAACACTATGGACCATAGCCTGCCAGGCTCCTCTGTCCATGGGATTCTCCATGGCAACAGTACTGGAGTGGATTGCCATGCCCTCCTCCAGGAGATCTTTCCAACCCGGGGATTGAACCTGCATCTCTTATGTCCTCCTGCATTGGCAGGCGAGTTCTTTACCACTAGGGCCACCTGGGAAACCCTCTTAAGAGAATAGAGGATGGGTTGAAGGTTTCAGGTGTCTAATCAAGGCTTGATCTTTCTGGTCCCCATCCAGGAGTCCACCAAGAGTCCTCTCATTAGAACAAAAGACCACCTACCACCCAGGAAACTCCAAGGGATTTAGGAGCTCTGTGTCAGATGGTTCTATCACTCAGGAAATTACAAGGGTCAGTTCTGTGTCAGGAACCAGGACAAAGACCAAATAAATATTTCTTTTTATAAATCACAATATCACAGCCCACTGGGAAAGGGCCATGACTTATTAATTCACTCAATAAACTGTAATGAGGAACCACTCTGTCCCAGGCCCTGGGCTAGGTCTGGGGACCAGTAGTGGTGAATAAGATATGCAGGAACAGACAAGCCTTGTGGGCTTTCTTTCCCAAGGAGAAAGGGTAAAGAATAAATACACAGACATACACTGAATGTCAAGTAGGGTTGCCAGATTTAGCAAATAAACACAGGATTAATTACATTTGAATTTCAGGTAAACAACTTTCTTAGTATATCATGTGTTGCATAGGGTGTACTATAGTGTGAGCTGGACACTCTTGGTAGTCGTTTGTTTTCATTTTTGTAATGTGAATGTATGACTTAGGCTTTGATTGCTGACATCCATCTCAAAGATGGCTATCTGCCTATCTCAAATAGACACATTGTCAGCCACACACTAGTTAAAGAACCATGCCACCTCCTCACACTGAGGCTCTTTTGTTTTAAAGATCTTGGTTGATTTTGATAACTGATCATTTGGAGCCACTTTTTGCTTTCTATTTTCTCTTACCAAGATTTCAATTTCTGCTCTTATGTTTTAAATTCGCTAATAGAGAGTGAGCCTGTGAAACCCTCAACCCTCATGAAAGTCCTAGGCCAGAGCCCACTCTCTCCCTCTCTAACCTGAGACCTCCTTGTGCAGCCCCAGGTATGCAAAGTAATTTCCAGGTCTTATAAGTAATAAGCCTTTGTTTTTTCAAAGTTTCCTGATCACTAGTGCTAAAGGGTATCTTGCATTCATCATAAGAACCACATGGGCTTGTCCAGTCACAGCATTGATTATTGACAGTTTAACAGTTATTAGCACAAAACACATACTAAAATAGTTCTCTGGGGCTTCCCTGGTGGTCCAGTGGTTAATACTCACACTTCCATCGCAGGAGGCATGGATTCAATCCCTGCTTGGGGAACTAAGATCCCACATGCTGTGCAGCTCAGCCAAAAAAAAAGTATCTCTTTGTTTATCTAAGATTCAAATTCAACTGGGCAGCTTACATTATATCTGGCAGCCCTAATGACAAGTTGCCCCCGAGAAGGTCCCAAGGATAAGTAAGAATGTGTCAGAGCATGGGAGCCACATTACAACCATGGGAAACCCCATTCGTGGTTTCACATTTTTCAATGCAGTAATTACAACCACTTTCAGGTTTTGGTGGGGGCTGATGGGAAGTGTGCTAAAGGCTAAGAGTATCACTTATCAGTGGTTCAGGGACCACCCACTCCGCAGTCTACACCATATCCCTGCTTCTTCTCCATCCAGCTCCCAGTGTCTTTCCACAGACCCCAGTAAAGTATGATATCTCAAGGAGGAAGATATGTACAACTGAAGGACAGAGGCTTGCTGACGTGAACTGACATCACTCCAGGCCTGAGGCACACACCAAGGGGGCTGCCTGGCCTGAAAGCTTCCTGGGAACACAGCCATCCCGTCCAGGGTGAACTTTGGGGCTGACAAAGAAACAGCAGGCTTAGTGCAGGGGCTCATCGAACTCTTAGGGATATTTTAGGATCAGAAAGTCTACTTAAATCCTCAGTCCCTCAACACCAGGGTCCATAGAAGATTTCAGCACCTCTGTCTGTCTTTCCCACAAACAGAATCTAAACTGAAAGCTCCAGAAAGGCAAGACTGGATTCCTCTCCAAGCCCCACACAGACCTGGTCCAGCATCTATTCCATAGAAAAAATTCCTTAACAGCAACAACAAAGTAGTAGTGATATTAACAAGGAAGAGAAGCTGTCAGTAAGAGCCTAAACTATGTGCTAAGAACTTTGCTAGAGGAGAAAGAATTATCTCATTTTATCCTACAACAACACTTAGAGAAGCTAGGTTTTCTTCCTCTATTTTACAAATTAGGAAGTGAGCCCAAACAAGCTAAAGAGTTTGCCAAGGCCATGTTATTAGAAAGGGAGTCTTGATTCACACCCAGATCTGACCTCAAAGCTTAACATCTCAATTTTCTGCCATGTAATTTGAAAGGACCTTTTCTTCGTACACTGCACTTAGTTTAATGCACTTGTTTTATAGGCCAGGAGGAAGTAGAGAACAGCAGAGCAGTGAAAGGGTGTGGCACCAGTCCCAGTGCCTGAATTCAAATCCCTGCTCTGCCGTTTTCTGTGTGACTGAGAAAAGATTTTAATTTCATCATCTGTAAAACAGGGATAATCAGTTATAAGACTGTGACAACCCATGTTGGCTACAGTCTAGAGAGAAGTTGAAGTCTAGAGAGAGTTGAAGGGAGAACAGACTCCAATCCAGTTGAATGAGTCCTGAGGAAAGTTCCCTGGGTGCAGAATTACCTTTACCCTAGGAGGGCCAAGGAGAGAGGAATCCCATAGGAGATCTAGCCCAGCATACTTCAAAGAAAACCAGGTTCCACAAAGGCCCAAGTCTATGCCTTTCATCTTGCCAAGTAACTCAAGGGACTTTCTAGTGGTCCAGTAGCTAAGACTCTGCCCTCCCAGTGCAAGGGGCCAGGGTTCGATCCCTGGTCAGGAAATTAAATCCCATGTGCTGCAGCTAAGAGTTTTCCAGCCCCAACTGAAGATTTTCCCATGCCATAACTACAGGATCCTTCTTGCCATCACTAAGACCTGGTGCAGCCAAATGATGAATTAATTAATTTTTTTCAAAAAAGGAACCCAAGTCAAAAAGATGATCCATTGGAATTCTTACATCTGTGCATGTGAAGTCCAGGAAGCTCTGCTCTGATGCCTTGGTGACTTTGGGCAAGCCCCTTCTCAAGATCTTCTGACGCCAGACTTCTCATCCATTAAACAAGTCAGCTGGATGAGATGATCTTTGAAGCCCCATACCTCCCCAACTTTTAATTTTAAGACCTTTAATCTGAAATTAGGGCAGAGGTAAAGGGAACACAAAGTCACAAAATGTCCAGGCTGGATCTTGGGAATGACTGAACACAGGCTCCTGGTTAGGCCAGTTCAGCAATAAATGAGACCAACATTGGCCTTGACAGCCTAGGGCAAATATTGGGGTGAGACAGGTGTTAAAGGGATTATTGCAAAATTACCTGGGTGTGAGTCTTTTTGCTAAGTGTTTGTTGAGCATCTGCTTTGTGCCAAACCTTTGCTATAGAGTGGACAATTGCTATAAAGTGGACAAACATTTGGTATAAAGTGGACAATAAGGCAGGCATGATCCCTGGCCTCCAGGGCTTATTGTGGTAAATGGTTTTAGGGAGGAAACTTACAGAAGGATGTGAGAGGGTCTCCCTGAGGAAGTGAACTTTAAGATCTGAAGGGTGAGTAGGAGTGGACTCTGGCAGATGGTTATGGGGAGAACTGCATTAAATGATTTGCTGTAGGTGATCAAAGAAGTCTTTGTCAGAGCTGCCAGGAGAATCCCACAGAACCCTAAACTCTTAGAAGACAGAGCCAAGTGCTTAACCAAGTGGTCAATTTAGCATTTCCGTAATGACTGCCAGCCTATGTCTCCTGACGCAAGGCACAAAGTAAAAATAACATCACCTCTGTGATAGTCCTGCCAGAAATGCATAGCCTGAATCTAAACATGAAGACACATCAGACAAGCCCAAGTGGAGGGACATTTCTGCAGAATAAGTTGGCCTATATCCTTCAAAAACATCAGCATCATGGAAAACAAAGATAGATTGAGAAACTGTTTCAGATTGGAAACTAAAGAGACAGTGCTAAATGGGCATCATTGAGACGATTCGCAAATAACTGAATATGGACTGTTCATTAGATAATAGTGTTGTAACGACTGTCACATTTCCTGAGTTTGATCATTGTACTTTGGCTATGTAAGAACTGTCCTTGTTCTGAAAATACATAGAAAAATTCCTGGGGTTAAAAGTTGTCTGTGTTTGTCTCCCAAATGGCTCAGAAAAAATGGAGACATAAAGCAAATGTGGTAAGGTGAAAGTTGCTCAGTCGTGTCCAACTCTTTGAGACCCCCTGGACTATACAGTCCGTGGAATTCTCCAGGCCAGAATACTGGCATGGGTAGTCATTCCCTTCTCCAGGGGATCTTCCCAACCCAGGGATTGAACCCAGGTCTCCCACATTGCAGGTGGATTGTTTCCCAGCTGAGCCACGAGGGAAGCTGGGTAAGGTATAAACAGTTGATGAATTGGGATGAACAATATACAGTTCTTGGTACTGTATTTTAAACTCTTCTGATTTTTTTTTTTCAAAATAAAAAGTTATCAATAAACAAATAGAAAGACTTCCCTGGTGATCTAGTGCTTAAGAATCTGCCTGGCAATGCAGGGGACACAGGTTCTATTCCTAGTCCAAGAGGATCCCACACACCACAGGGCAACTAAGCCTGTGCGCTACAACTACTGAGCCCGAGGACCTAGAGCCCAAGCTCCGCCAACAAGAGAAGCCACCACATGCCGCAAGGAAGAGTAGCCCTTCACTCACAGCAACTAGAGAAAGCCCTCACAGAGCAACGAAGACCCAGAGCAGCGAAAAATAAATTAATTAAAAAAAAAAATAGACAAGTAAAAAAAGAAAGAAAAGTGTCAAGTGGTCACCAGCCCAATCTTGGTGGCTGACAGCTCCCCGTCCCATATACCTCCCCTCCAAACCCCATGGAATAATGCCTCCCTGTCCCCCACTCCCATGGGGAAGAGGATACCTCCTCTGTGTTGGGGATGTTGACGATCTTTTTAGAGAGCGCAACATGGCCCACCACTCCCATGTCCAGGGGGAACACGATCTCCGAGTCAGGCGCCACCAGGCACTCCTCGAGCACAGCATCCTTGTGGACGTTGAAGAGCCGGGTGGCCAGCTCTGCGATGCCGTTCCGGGCCCTGTACATGAATAGGCTCATGCGGTCGGCCTGCAGCAGGAAGCACAGCTTCTTCATGACATTGAAGACGCACTTCTCGGCCTGCAGGTTGTCCTGAAAGTCCCGCAGGAGGTCGAAGATAATTTCACTCTCTTCCACGCTGCTCAGCGGGTGGTAGTTGCTGAAGTCCACGGCCGCCTCCCTGGGTCCCAGCAGGTCTGAGATGACCTTGGCCCGGTAGCGCAGGTTGTAGTACTGTTTGGCAAAGCTGACATTTGAGTTCAGAAACTTCTCTACTTCCTCTGCTGTCACCTCGCCCATGGCTGGGAATTGCACTGCCTATTTCTGTGGGTGGGGGTGAGGCTGGCCTAGACTTCTCTGAGTCTTGTTTGTGAACCTTGTTGGTGTGGCTGCAGAGCAGAGTGAGTGAGCTTGGGAGATTAAATCATTAATATTTCCCCAGAACAAGGATTATGAGGATCAGGGTGTTCCGGATGCTTCTGGGCCCCAGATGGGAGAGGTGAGTGTTCTCTTTTCACCTTGGTCCGCTAATAGGAGAAGAAAATTTGGCACAGAACTGGCATTGAGATCAAGTAAAAGAATTGGTGTTCTCTTTTCACCTTGGTCCGCTAATAGGAGAAGAAAATTTGGCACAGAACTGGCATTGAGATCAAGTAAAAGAAAACACCAAACACAGAGGCTGCAAACTGGTAACATAAGACATCATACTGTTATAAAGAAGCTTTCTTTGCCCTGTATGGTATTTTTCTTTAACATTTGATACAGAAGCCCATGTTTACTGTTTAACAGATTTGTTTAGCTTCTCTCAGAGAATCAGAAGATCTAACAACCCCATATCCAATTTCTCTGTGGCAGAAATGGCTAGAGCTGAGAGGAACTGGGCATCCACTTCCTGTTCCTGGCCCCTCACCCCACTCTTCTTCACCTCTGTCCCCAGGATCTCCCTAACACACGGCTTCCCTCTGCATGCTCACTGCTGAACCTGCTTCCCTTGTGTAGATTATGGGCCAAATATCCACATTACATCTCTGAATTTGAAGGACCTTTATAAAAACAGGGCTTCCCTGGTGGCTCAGCTGGGAAAGAATCCACCTGCAATGAGGGGGACCTGGGTTCGATCCCTGGGTTGGGAAGATCCCCTGGAGAAGGGAAAGGCTACCCACTCGAGTATTCTGGCCTGGAGAATTCCAGGGCATGGGGATTCCATACAGTCCATGGGGTTGTAAAGAGTCAGACACAACTGAGTGACTTTCACTTTTCACTTTATAAAAACACCACCTTTCATAGTTTTTTTTCCTATTACAATACACATGTTTACTATAGAAAATACACAAAGAAGACCCTTAAAATCACCCATAATCCTGCCATTCAGAGGTAACCTTTAGTTAACATTTTTGTTTCTGTCCTTTCCGTAGAGGCTTAACTTTCTACTGTCCTTCAGTCCCTGATCTTTGTTTTGGCATTTTAGGGTGCTTTTGCTGGCTTCAGTCAGTATCTTCTTGGGTTGTCAGTAAGAAACGCACACAATACTGTGGATTTTATCAGCTCCAGTGAGGCTCAAAATGCCAGAATCCTCGTTGGGTTGTCTCTCTGAACCCACCAGGGCAGGAAGAGAAGAGCATGTTCTTTCTGGATGAAATATACTGTAGTGACTATAGAAAATACACAAAGAAGACCCTTAAAATCACCCATAATCCTGCCATTCAGAGGTAACCTTTAGTTAACATTTTTGTTTCTGTCCTTTCCGTAGAGGCTTAACTTTCTACTGTCCTTCAGCCCCTGATCTTTGTTTTGGCATTTTAGGGTGCTTTTGCTGGCTTCAGTCAGTATTTTCTTGGGTTGTCAGTCAGAAACGCACACAATACTGTGGATTTTATCAGCTCCAGTGAAGCTCAAAATACCAGAATCCTCGTTGGGTTGTCTCTCCGAACCCACCAGGGCAGGAAGAGAAGAGCACGTTCTTTCTTCATGAAATATACTGTAGTGACTATGGATATATATATATATATATATATATATATATATATATATATATAAGAGCCTGGCACACCTGTCTTATAAATACTGTGGAATGTAGGATCATAGACTGTGGTTGGCACTTTGAACTGTGTAAGTGAACTTTAATGGAAAGTATTAATAGATCACTTCCTTTATTATAGAGTGTAATTAATTAATTCCTGGGATACTGTGCCTATTCAACACTGTGTATACAGATGACCCTTGGTCTGGTGGATCTCACAATAACTTTTCCAAACACATCCACCATAACAAACATGAGCTCTCTGTCTGGTATGCGAATCCCTAGCTCGCCAGCTCCTCAGCCTCAAGGTCTCAGCTCATGCTGCTGCTCCTGCTGCTGCTGCTGCTAAGTCACATCAGTCACCCTTAATTGTCTTATCTCAGGGAGCCCCAATCACTCTCTCCTCAATTCCTGCCTGTCATATCATCCGTTTATTTCCTTTTTTACTATTAAAACGTGTTTTCTTGTTTTATGTTTGTCTGCTCTGTGTCTTCTTCTCTATACTGTGAGCTCCAGTGAGGGCAGGCACCTGTCAGGACTAATTACTGAGGCTTTGCAAGGCTGCCTAGCATAATTCTTGATGCTCAGTAATGTTGTTTTTAAATGATGTTCGTGGTGGTTCATTTTATGTGTTAGTTGGGCTAAAGGATGCCCAGGTAGCTAGTAAAACATTACTTCTGGGTTTGTCATTAAGGGTGTTTCAGAAGAGATTAGTTGAGTCGGTAGACAAAGTAATAACTTTTACCCTCCCCAGCACAGGTAAGCATCCCCCAATCCATCAGGAGATTGAATAGGAAAAAAAAAAAAAAGGTGAGGGGAGGGTGAATTGGCCCTCTGCATGAGCTGGGACATATATCTTCTCCTGCCCTTAGATGTTGGCACTCCTGATTCTTGGACTCAGACCAGGACTTAAACCTTTGTCCCCTGGACTCAAACCGAATTATATTACTCTTGACTAATACAAAGTCCTATATTTCTTTTTTTGGCTGCACTGGGTCTTCCCTGAGGTGTATGGGCTTCTCTCTAGCAGTCCTGCAGCATCTGGAATCTTAGTTCCCTAACCAGGGATTGAACCTGCATCCCCTGCATTGAAAGGCAGATTCCTAACTAACTACTGGACCACCAGGGAAGTCCCACAAAGTCCTATATATTTTTGATTAAAATTTAGAAAGTACAGGAAGTCACAAAGGAAAAAATTGAAATAAAACATAATACCAGATATTACCATCGCCAATATTCTTTGTATATTTTTAAATCTTTCCATACCTATCTATATCCATATGTATATTCTCAACCTTGGCATTTTGGGCCCAGTGATTCTTTGTTGTGGGAAGCTGTCCTGTACACTGTAAAGATGTTTAGCAACATTTCTGGCCTCTACCCACTAGATGCCAGTAGCACTCCCTCCCCTTTAAGTTGTGGAAATAAAAAACATTTCCAGACATTTCCAAATGTCCCCTGAGATCAAATTATTCCTATTGAGAACAACTGCTCCACTGCTCTGCTGTTTCTAGTTTTCTAGTAGTATAAATTATGCTGTAATGAACACTTACATTTCTTAGTGGAAATATCTAGAAGTGAAAACCCAGGCCCAAAGAGTTTGAAGCTATCTAAGGGTTTGAATAAATAATGCAAATTTTGCTCTAAGAGGCTCTATCAGAGTGTGTGAGGCTGTTCTTACCCCTACTGAGCCCCTCAAAAAATTGAGCAATCTTTCTTAATCCTGACATAAATAGTACTCTGAAATTTGGCCCCAGTATTCCTTCTTATTTTGTTTTGCACAGTTTCTCTACACACACTCTAAGCTCCACCCTAGTGTTTTTCATTCTCTCTGACTTTGCCTCTTTATTCTTGCTGAGCCCTTGACCTGTCCCATACCACCCAGTCCAAATGCTGTTCCCACCATGGATTCTTTATGCTCCAGTTAAGACTCTTTCTACTTTGAACTCCAAACTATTGGTCTGCTTCCATGTCAATAGGAGTTTCTACATTCTAGGCTGTGTTATTTCTATACATTTGTACTCTTATCAAACTCAAAGTCTTTGAGGATAGGAGTAAAGCTTTACCCCTTTAAAAAATCTCTAAAACAGCCCAGCCCACGTCCTTCCTGTCATATGCCCACCGGGCTTAGTTCTGGCTGGGAATATAAGCAACTCTTTTGCAAGAAATCTATTTTTACCTTATTTTTCAATATGCCAGAATGAGACAGTCAAATCTGCTAACAAACTTTAGTGCTAATTGTTGGCTAGGCAGGGATAAGCTAGTATTTGCATCAGGTCACCTCCTATAAGCCTGTTCAATGGGTCTGATTTCAGATGTCAGTGAAGGAAATTTGAAGCTTCTTTCATTAGAAACAGGGGTTACCAGTATGCGTAGGAGAGAATGCTTTCTGTAGTCCAGTCTGTACACGAACATGTTCTACCTGAAAGGAGAAAACACGACTGTAGGCCCAACAATGCCACTGACTCATTCTATGACCTTGAAAAGGTTCTGTCTTCTCTCAAGGCTCTGTTGATTTTCCTAAGAACACAACAGAAGAGTTGAATAACATTATCTCTAGCACTCCTGGTTCCAGGACTCCAAACTCGCTGGAGTGAGGGAAGACTGACCAGATGGTTGACCTCTCTGTTTCTGACCACAAGCCTTGCCAAAGGATCCTCCCGGAAGAAAAGCTGGAGCTGTTTATTTAACATAATCTCTACCCCAAGATCTATATTTCACTGAAAAGAAAACTGAAAGGCTTTGAAAATTTACGTGACTCAAATCATAGGTGATTTTAAAATATGTGTTTATTGAGATAAAATTCACATTATATAAAAACATATTTTTAAAGGGTATAATTCGTTGGTTTTTAGTGTATTTCTTATGTTGTGCCCCCACTAATCTATTTTCTCATCATCTGGTAACTACTAATCTACTTTCTCTATGGATTTATCTATTCTGGACATTTCATATAAATAGAATTATACGATATGTGTGTGGCCTTTGTGTCTGTTAGGGGAGGCACACTGATTGAAACCGCCCACCCTGGCCAGGCACCATAGTAACTATTTGCATGAGTTGTTTTATGACAGGAGATCCTGATAAGGAATACGGAACTAATAAGCCACCACCAACTGGAAGAGTTCGGGAAAGGTCGAAAGGAGACACCACATGTCCGTCCACTTTCTAGAATCCCTCTCACTAGCATCCATCTTGGCTGAGCGATGTGTGTGCCACCAGGAAAGACTCTAAATTAGAATGATTGGCCAAAGACCACCCGGAAACTAATCCCATCACCATAAAACCCGACACTGCGAGCCACGCGCGGCAGGGCAGTTCTCCTGGGTTCCCTTACCCTACTGCTCTCCACCCGGGTGCCCTTTCCCAATAAAATCTCTTGCTTTGTCAGCACATGTGTCTCCTCAGACAATTCATTTCTGAGTGTTAGACAAGAGCCCAGTTTCGGGCCCTGGAAGGGATCCTCCTTCCTGCAACATGACCATTCTCATTTAGCATATTTTCAAGGTTCATCCATACTGCAGCATGTAACAGAGCTTCATTCTTTTTTATGACTGAATAATGTTCCATTATGATGGATATAGATACATTTCATTTACCCATTTATTAGTTGGTGGACATGTAGGTTGTTCTCACTTTTTAGCTATGCAAGTCTTTGCATGGACATGTGTTTTTGGTTCTCTTAGGTATATACCCAGGAGTGGAACTGCTGGGTCCACAGGTGGTTTTAAGACACTGAGTTTGGAGGTAAAGAGTGGGGAATAAAAGAAAGAAATAGGGCACAGCAAGGAATCAACTGGGTGAAGGAGAGGTATGTGTGGAAAGGTATTTTGTGAAGCACCTTTTGGAAAGAAGAGGAGCCTGAAATTCAGGACCTGTTAGAATGGGAATGGGTTGTGTTGTATGTCAGTGGCCACCACAAATCCTAGTGTTGGGTGAAATGGTGTCCACAGGCCCCCACTGTTCATCACTTGTTAATAGCAATGATGAGGGAACTGAGGATGTTCAACTAGGAAGAGGCTCTGAAAGATTATTGGGAGTGGAGTGTGCCAGCTTGTTCAGTGAGGAACCAGAGAGCCAGACAAGCCAGTAGGTCAGAGACAAAAGTTATTATAATAAGGCAACACCAAGGAATTCCCTGGCAATCCAGTGGTTAGAACTTAGCACTCTCACTGCCAGGGCCCTAGGTTTGATCCCTGGTTGTGGAACTAAGATAGCCCAAGCCTTGCAGTGAGGAAAAAAAGCAATACCCATAGTGTTTAAGAGGTGGTGTGTAAATTATTCAATATCCCTGGACCTCACTTTGCTTAGCTGTAAAATTAGAATTCTTTTACATGGTGGTTGTGGAGATGAAATAATATATTGTGTAATGTGCAGCTATGTACACAGTGCATGTTAAGTTGAACCATATAAAATTGCTCCTCTTTGACTATTTTTGTCCTCTAGGGACAGCGGTTTCAGACTGTTCAATTTAATAGAAGTCATCCAATCATCATTAGTTATCACAACTATCAAAGATTAACTGGATTACCTTAAAGATAGTCAAGTCCTTGTCATCGAAGGTAGGTAAGCCCAGGACAAGGCAGAGGATTCGAATATCAGCATTTAAATAGGAAGATGATTCCTGTTAATCAGTAAGGACGTGGTTGCAAATATTTAAAAAATAATTTTTATTGGAGTATAGTTGATTTGCAATTTTCCCAGAGGAATGAGGAACTGGCCTAGAATGAGGATTGAGAAACTGGAGGGAAGGAAGTGGGTACAGACGCAAGAAAAAGGTGTGGAAGACACATTGGTTGACTGGGAGACAGGGCCTGAGAAACAGTGTTGCCAGCCTGGGTAATTTACGTCACTGGGCATTGAGTGTCCCCCTTCAGGACCTTTCGCTGGCATTAAATGTTGACTTAGCCTCCATTTCCTGATAGGAAGACTTTCACCTATGGCTTGCCAAACCACACAACCTCTGTGAAGCCATAGAAGGGAAGAGTTTTCCTGGCCCCACCTTGGAACTGCTGGAATGGCCTCCAGCCTCATTTTGTTGGGCTCCACCTTCATTTTATGGCTTCCCAGGTGTCACAATGGTAAAGAATCCACTTGCCAATGCAGGAGACACACAAGACTTGGGTTCTATTCCTGGGTCAGGAAGATCCCCTGGAGTTGAAAATGGCAACTTGCCTGGAAAATTCCACGGACAGAGGAGACTCATGGGCTACTGGCCATGGGGCCACCAAGAGTCAGACACGACTGAGCAACCAAACACACACACAAACACACCCTCATTTTATACTTAATCTTGGCTGTCTGCCATATTTCATTTGTTCTTATCCTTGACCTAGAGTTGATGTCAGTTCCTCACGGTCCTGCTTCCTGACGTTGACGTAATGCCCTACGTGGGTTTCCTGTTGAGTCTGCCTCCAAAGCGTGGCTAGTCTGTGAAGTTCTCTTTGTTTTACTTTGAGGATCTAACCTGGGTGATGGATGAGCCATGCAAAATTTTCTCCTTAGGTGCATTTTAACCTTTATGTCATTTTTATTTTCTCTTCTTTTTTTTAATATTCATTTTTATTTATTTGTCTGTGCTGGGATCTTCAGTTGCTGCATGTGAGCTCTTAGCTGAGGCCTGTGGGATCTAGTTCCCTGAACAGGGATCAAACAATTTCCTAAACTCTGGTCTCAATTTTCTCATTTGCAAATTGTGGATAATAATGATACTTATTTTATAGAACTGTGGTGAGGCTTAGTGGCAGTGTATGTATAGAACTTTCTTTGTGGCTAGTTCTCAATAAAAAGTGTATGTTAGTCGTTCAGTCATGTTTGACTCTTTGTGGCCCTATGGACTGTAGCCCATCAGGTTCTGCTGCCCATGGGATTCTCCAGGCAAGGCTACTGGAGTGGGTTGCCATTCCCTTTTGCAGAGGATCTTCCTGACCCAGGGATCAAACCCAGATCTCTTGCATTGCAGGCAGATTCTTTACCATCTGAGCCACCAGGGAAGCCCATAAAGGTAGTTTAATACTTTTTGGGCTGCACCACAGAGCATGTGGGATCTTAGTTCCCCAACTAGGGATCAAACCCCTGGTCCTTATATTGGAGGTATGGAGTCTTAACCACTGGACCACCAGGGAAGTCCCTAGATATTTTGTTTAACATGTATGTAAACATCTTTCTATGCCATTAAATATTCCATTACCACCTGACTTTTAATGGCCTCAAAGAGTTCCACTGGGTGGCTGTACCATAATCTAACATATTTCTAACTATTGGTTATTTAGGCTGATTTTTTCCTTCTTTTTTTCTTTCCTTTGGTATTCTTAAAGAACATTTGCTAAATCTTTGTGCACTTTCTTATTGTCTTACCTTTTAATAAAAATATGAACAGAAAAAACAATTTCAACTACTAATCTTTTAAGATATTGTCCTGGCTATCCAAAAATAAAAGCATTTAAGTAAAGAAATGTTGAGAAAGTCAATATTTTAGTGCAGACATCATGTTCCATCTTGAATGACCATTTCCCACAGCACCTAGCTCAGAATCCTGAAAGAACAAATCTGGAATGCTGGGGTTTGTTATCACTATGAAACACCAAATAACAGATCACTTTCTGTACCTAAATATTATATTCTGTACCTAAATATTGTACTGCTTCAACCCCCAGTGTAAGAATCACATTTCTTTTCTTCATCCAAATCAAATTGTATATGTTCCAAGCCCCCATCCCACAGTGCTGGCAGGATATCCAATCTCAATAATTACTGTGACCATCATTCCACCCCAGGGTCATGTGAAGGCCTGTTGGTCTAACTCAGTTCAGCTGGAGAAAAGCCCTGTAACCTTTATTTTGTCTATTCTGTGTCCACACATGTGCCCCTTGTCCAAACTGATAATGCCCCTGAAACAGTGGTGTTCTTGGCCAGGGTTCTGGGGTTCTTGCTATGGCTTCATGCTCCCAGAGCTACCAAAAGGCACCCACATGGCAAACCTTCCCACCTCCCCAGGGCAGGACAAGGCCCAGGTCCTTGCCACTCAAAGATCCTGCCAAGCCTAGCCCTCTTGGCAGAGGCTTTCAAAAATTTCCTTTCCTCCTCCATTCTTTCCCTCTCTGGGATGATTCAGTCTAATTTCCCTCAAAGGCCAAAAAGAAGAGAGGATCTCTCCTTGAGTCTGAGAATAGTTACTTCCTATCCTGCCACACAGCATCCTTGAGAGGCAAGTGATCAAGAAGGGCCAAGCCCCCTCTAGGAACTGGGGGAGAGGGAGCTGAGGAAAAGTGGAGAGGACTTCCCTGGTGGCCTGTGCCTAAGACTCCTTGTTACCAGTGAAGGGGGCCCGGGTTCAATCCCTGGTCAGGGAACTAGATCCCACAACTAAGAGCCCACATGGCAGAACTAAGACCCAGCATGGTTAAGTTAATTAGTTAAAAAGAATGGAAACAATATAAATGTCCATCAATGCTTACATGAATGATGGTCCCCCTAAAGAGTGGGATACCATGCAGCTGCTATGGCCAAAGACAGCCACAGTGATATTCCTTCCCCACCCGACATGTCCTTCTCACAATGTGACTTGCACATGTCTCTTATTAAGACTTGCAAGTATGTGACTTTTGAGGCCAGATCCTAAAAGGCTATACAGAATCCTCCTATTACTGGAACCTTTGAAGTCTTCAGAGGTCATTTAAGCACAGACTGCCCTGAAACTGCCATGATGTGAGGAAGCCCAAACTAGCCCATACAGAGAGACACAGGGTGAGGCCCTGAGTCTGCATGAAGAGAGATGTTCAGCCTTCAGCTTCTTCATTCCCTGTCTCCACTCTAGCCATTATCTGACTATATAGCTCTATGAGAGATCCAAGCCAGAACCACCCATGGAAACTCTTACCAAACCTCTGACCCACAGCAACCATGAGAAATAACAAAAATGGCGATTGGTATTTTAAGCCACTAAGTTTTGGAGTGATTTGTTACTTAGCAATAGATAGTCATAAAGGAGCTCTTCATGCACTGAGGTGGAAGAATCTTCAAAATTTAGTATTATTAATTTCTAAGAGTATAGAATAATAATGTATGCCCATTTCTTTTTTTAAAAAAAAATTATTTATTTACTTGGCTGTGTCAGGTCTTAGTGGCAGCATGCAGGATCTTCATTGCCACATGGGACCTTTCACTGCGGTGCATGGACTCTCTGGTTGAGGCACACGAGCTCCAGAGCGTGCAGGCTCAGCAGTCGCAGCAGGTGGATTTAGTTGCTCTGAGGCGTATGAGATCTTAGTTCCCTGACCAGGGATCGAACCCATGTCTCTCCCCTTCATTGCAAGATGGATTCTTAACCACTGGACCACCAGGGAAGTCCCTGCCCATTTTTTTTTTTTAAAGTATATATGAGAGTGACTAATTGGTTGATTGGGGGAGTCTTGTACATGCATAGATCACTGGCTTATCAACCCTAGGTGTACATTAGAATCTTCTGGTGGGCTTTTAAAAAGCATCAATGCCTGAGCCCACTCTTTCCCAACTCAATCATAATAACTGAGGATGAGACCAAAGTATTTTTATTTTCTAAAAGTTTCCCAAGAGATTCTGATGTGTAGCCAGAGTAGAGAACTGCTGGTTAGACTACCTTGGAAGGCAACACAGGAAGCTGGTGCTGTGTTTGCCTCCAGAAGGGATGCTGGGGTAAGAATGGATAGTGTAGGAGAGAGATCTACTTTTCATTGTAAACTCTTTGATATTTTGAACTTGTTTACTTGTACATGTTACCTATTCTAAGAATAATCAGTGTTAGTTGCTCAGTCGTGTCCAACTCTTTGCAACCCCATGGACTGTAGCCCACAAAGCTCCTCTGTCCATGGGATTCTCCAGGCAAGAATACTGGAGTGAGTAGCCTATCCCTTCTCCAGGGGATCTTCCTGACCCAAGAATTGAACTGGAGCCTCCTGCATTGCATGCAGATTCTTTACCAGTTGAGCTACCAGTGAGTTCTGCCTAAGAACAATCAAGTTAAATTAAAAAGAAAATGAAAAAAGCAAAACAGCTATATCAGCAGAAATGAATCCCAAATAGCAAATCAGGAACAGTCCACTCAACAGTGGGGTCTCAGAGGAAGTGACCTGTCCTTCCTGGAAGAGTGGGTAGTCAGGAAGGGCTGAAGAACTGAATCCTGAAGTAATCCCTAACCTGAGATGACTTCGCTGGCTCATAACATCCCCAGTTAACACATCATTAGTTACTCTTTGGAAAAGAGTTTGGGACAGAGTAATGGCTATAATGTACAACCCTCTGGCTGCCAGTCACCTCTGTGCACCCTGAGACCAATAGGATGGAAAATGCTCAGGCCTGGTTGGGAGGGGTGAAGAGATCTGGGTTCCGCCGACTGGCTGGGCTGCTGACATGCTGTTATTGAGGAAAAGCTGATTATTACTTAGCCAGCTCTCCTTTAGCAGGGATTTGGTTATCTGTTTCACACCTTAAGATTCCTGCCACAGAGAATTGGAGCATGATGAAGGTACAGTAGGAATGGTGGACCAAAGTCTAGCTGTATGAGTCTAGCTGTATGAGGCCCCTGGGGATTTGTATGTGGGTAGGTGAGGGGACCACAACATGAAATAGCAGCCTGGATGCTGAATTAGGGGGTTGAGAGGCACCAATGAGAGGCTCGGGAGACAGACAGCTATAACAAAGAAAACCCCTCCCTGTCCCACCTCAGAATCCACTACTTGTCAGTTGAGTGGCTCTGTTAAGTAACAATATTCCAAGCTGCAATTTCTTCATCTGCAAAGTAGATGAGGGGCTTCCATGGTGGCTCAGTGGTAAAGAATCTGCCTGCCAATGCAGGAAATGCAGGTTCTATCCCTGGGTAGGGAAGATGCCCTGGAGAAGGAAATGGCAACCTGCTCCAATATTCTTTCCTGAGAATCCCATGGACAGAGGAGCCTGGTGGGTTATATAGTCCATGGGACACGACTTAGCAACTCAAAAACAACAAAAGTTGATGAGAACGTATGGAGTAAGAGAGAAAATGATAGCCGTTATTATATTAAACCAGTCTTTAGTGGTATCTATTACACACAAGGATGGGGATAGAGTCTTACCTTTGACTAACACAGTGAGTGCAGTGGTTAAGAGTGGGCTTTGCAGGCAGGTATAATTGGGTTGAAATCATGCTGTTGTCATTTATTAATAACTGTGGGACTGTGGACAAGTCACCTAACATCTCTGAGTCCCATTTCTTCACTGATAAAGGGAGAATCATAACATAACACCCCCTCAAAAGCTTCTGCTGCTGCTAAGTTGCTTCAGTCATGTCCAACTCTGTGAGACCCCATAGACAGCCCACCAGGCTCCTCTGTGCACAGGATTCTCTAGGCAAGAATACTGGAGTGGGTTGCAATTTCCTTCTCCACAAAAGCTTCTATGAGGCCTAAATAAGATAATAAATGTGAAGTTTTGTGCATCCAGGAATAAATAACCAGAAATTGTTAACTGTTGTCTTGTTTGTTTTGCAACTTACAAGGAGTGGACAAAATACATTAACACCCATTGTCTTACCTCTCCAGGACTCTTGAGTGTGGGGCCATTAATTACCCTTGGAAAGGTGAGATTATGCGATTTGTCCTCATTGCTAAGGGATTGTACCAGGAGGAGGACCCAGGTGTTCTGATCCTGATATGGCTTGTGACTCTGTAAGTTCTGAATCTGATGGGTGACAGAAACCTGAGGCTCATCTCAGGATAAGAAAGGGAGTTCCTTGAAAGTGTTCTTGAAAAGGGAAGAAAAGCAAGTTGACCATTTTGTTTCCTTCACTGGTTTTCTTTCACTCCCATCTATCCTGTCATTCTATGCAATCATCTGTGAACCCCCCTACAGGCAATACAAGATAGAAAATGAACAAATGAACGTATAATCTATATCGGATAGTGCCTAGTTTGTGGCACATAATTAAATGAAGACTACATGCTAAAAAGTGACTAGCAGGACAGTCGCCAAGGAAAGGGCAGGCAGGTCTTTAGGTTGACACTGGAGAAATAAGTAGAGGCCAGGTACTGGAACCAGTCAGTGTCTAGGTCGAGAAAGAGAACAAGCTTGGCAAAGGAGGCTAGGATGGGTGGAGAGGGCTGAGGGAAGGAGAGTTGCGATGTTTGAAGGAAGGGGCCGGGGCCCAGAACATTCAGGACTTTGGCGGCATAGGGTGAAATTTCACATTATCTATGAATGTCAAGGAAAGCCACGATGGAATTACATTTCATATTTATTTTTATATACTCATTCACATCTTTAAAAGAACCTTTGGGTATTGGTACCTTTGGTCGAGAGTAAGTTAAACTGGGGCAAGAGGCCCTCTTACTTTGTAGCAGACCTTTTCCCATATAGGGTCTCCATTTCTCTCTCCGTGGGCTTCCCTGGTGGCTCAGACGGCAAAGAATCTTCCTGCAATGTGAAAGACCTGGGTTCAATCCCTGAGTCGGGAAGATCCCCTGAAGAAGGAAATGGCAACCCACTCCATTATTCTTCCCTGGGAAATCCCACGGACAGAAGTGCCTGGCGGGCTATATAGTCCACGGGGTCGTAAAGAATCGGACACGACACTGAGCGACTAGCACTTTTTTTCTCTATCGATAAGGGGGGGGGGGGGGGGTGTGTGCCAAAAAGTCGAAGATGAAAACGATACCCCTCTTAAAGGAAGAACAGTTTAAGCTCTCCTTAGAGCATTTCCACGTCTCGCCCGATAGTGAGTCCTCGTATCACCCTAAAGGTTAAGCCGGAGGAACCGAGATCTGCCCACTTCCAACAGACGAAATCTCCTTTATAATCAGGAACGCGTGGCTTCTTCTGTACAGGACAGCCAATCGCGAGGAGGAAAGCGGCTTGGGGGCGGCACTCTTGCCGGTTCTGGCCGTGTCATTGGCTGATAGCCGCGTCGCTCTGTCGCAGTGCCACGTGACGGCGCAGACTGAATTTTCGCTCTATAGTCGCCTTCCGCACCTCCCGGCGGGTGCCTGCTCACCGCTTGCCTCAGTCCCGCCCAGCCGGGCCACACCTCCTCCTGGGGCAGGACGATGGGCGGGCAAGGGAACTGGTGGGTTAAAGGGAGCCCGGCCGGGCAGTGGGCTACCTCCGCTCGCGCCACGCTACCGCCTCAGTCCCGCCACGGCGGAGGACGCGCCTTGGAGCCGGGTCGCACAGTACGGCAGAGACTCGAGAGGTGAGGCGAGGGGAGGGACTCGAGACCCGGGAGAATGAGCAGTTCTGGCCTCCGCGCGGTCAGTGGGCTCCTCTTGGAGTCGTCTTCGCCTGTGTCCCACGTGTGGTGGGAGGAAGCCCATGCCAACGGTCGCTGCGGGCAGTCGTGGCTGGGCCGTGAGAGGTGGGCGTGCCTCGGGGTTATTTCCTCTGTCGGCAGGGGCGGAGGCAGGGCTAGCGTCGAAGGCCCACATCCCCACCCAGTGAACCCGACCCAGCTCCGGCGCTTGAGGTCTGGTCGTCCTTCACCCCATCTAACGCGCCGGGTGGTCCTCAGCTCGTAGGTGAAGGCACGGGTCTTCCGCCGGAGTCCTCCTTGTGCCATCCGGAACCCCGATATCTGGGAGCAGGACCGAGGAGATGAGGGCCACCCTCACCACTTCAGATGGGTAAACTGAGCCTTGGGCAGGAGAGAGGACTTGATTATCTTGGTTTTAAAAACTACACACCAGGTTAAGTACAAATCAGACCTCTACTTCTTTGAGATTCATAGACTGAAGTTGAAATCCTTTCGCGGGTGAGATGGAGACACTGAAAGGACACAGAAAGGGACAGAAGCTTGCTGAAAGTCACACAGCAAGTCATTTGCAGAGCTAGGACTTGTACCCAGCTCTTCCAGACTCATAGGCTATTAGACCGGGCCCCTTCTTTGCGCAGATTGTTGGACCACGGTGAGTTAGAAGCATTGAAGACTTAAATGGCACTCCTCTCTGGCACTCACTCTAGAACCTTTTTTCCTCATTCCTAGGGCTCTTTATGTGAAATCTGGAACTAATGTGATATCAAATATTGAGTTAAGCAGAAGTTCTTGTCTTCAAAAGTTGAGTGAATGAGAAATGGAGAGCCAAATCTGTTGGCAAGAAATAAGTCCATTTTTTTTCCTCTTCAGTAATCTCAAAGGATGAAGACTAGTAGCTGTCATTTTTTAAGCAAATGCTATGTGCTAGGCACTGTGCTAGGTACTTTACTTGGCTTCGTTTTCAAACAACACTGCAAGTTAGGTAATGTTATCTCCATTTTACAGGTGAGAAATTAATGCTGAGTAAAATGAAGTTTTTTCACTAGGTGCCATACAGATGTTGAACAGTGTGGCTGGGATCTGATTAGAGTTCTTTCTGACTTCAGAACATACCTAGTGATTCTTGAAATATGGCCCACAGTCTACTTACTCAGAATCACCCAAGGGGCTGTCTTGAATCTCACCCCTGGGTTTGTCTGAGAATCTGCATCTTAACAGATCTCCGTGTTGGGTGTCATTGTAATATAATTTGCTGCCTCCTGGAGGAAGATCTAGAGATGATGTATTGGGATTTGACAAGATCTAAATTAGATTCACTAGGGGTCCTTTTGAGAATTGATTTTACTTTTAATGGGTATAAACCGTCAGATAGATGCTTCCCAAACTAATTTCTTGACACCAACTTGGTTATGGTGTATGAGGGTGGAGGGGGAGGAGTAATTCCCTTTTCACCAACATAGCTGGTAAACTGTTATTCATCCATTTGCTTAACAAATACTTGTTAAGCTCTTATTAGGTGCCGTACAGTTTCAAGGTACAGGGGATACAGTTGCAAACTGCATTAATTATCAAAATTAATAATAGACTCAGAAATGAGTTGAGTACTTGGCCACAAAATTACTGCTTTGAACTAGCTCCTAAGACCTCTTAGCAAGGAAACAAAATTGGAGTCCATGTGGTGTTTTAGAAGAGAGCTAAGCTTGGAAATTGGAAAATGAGGATTGAGAATCTGGTTCTACCAGTTGAACAAGTGACTAAACTTTGATTTTTCTCATATTGGAGAATAGGAATTCGTACTCTATTTTCAGATTTACTGAGGAGGCAAGTGGAAGATGCTGATGAAATCTTACTAAATTTTTATTAAAATTTTTTTTCTTTTTTTCTTATTTAGGTGAAATTTTTTGAAAGCAATGTAGTGCTGTGCAAAGAACTATTTAATTATTTTACCATGGTTTTACAGTAAGTTATTTTCCTCTTGGGTATTTTATTATTTTGTCTTATAATGGGCTTTATAAGAGAAACAATATATCATAGTGCTTATACTACTGATGTAAGCCTTGTGGTGGTGGTTCTTTTTACATCACAGAATTAATGGACATTATTAATCATCTGTGATAACTGAAAAGTAGGGAATTTTTAAAAATTATTTATAGAAGTTTGGCTGTGGTGGGTCTTCGTTGCTGCTCGGGCTTTTCTCTAGTTGTGGTGCTTGGGCTTCTCATTGCAGTGATTTCTCTTATTAAGGAGCACAGACTCTAAAGCACAGGCTCAATAGTTGGGGCGCACAGGCTTAGTTGCTCGGAGGCATGTGGGATCTTCCTGGATCAGAAATCAAACCCACATCTCCTGCATTGACAGGCAAAAATTTTTACCACCGAGCCACCAGGGAAGCCCCAGGAAGGTTTTTTTTTTAAGTTATTTATTTTTTAAAATTTTTGGCTGCTCTGGGCCTTGGTTGCTTTGCACTGGCTTTCTTTAGTTGCGGTAAGCGGAGGCTGCTCATTGCAATGACTTCTCTTCTTGGGGAGCATAGGCTCTAGGCACATGGGCTTCATTGGTTGTGGCACACGGGCTTACTTTCCCCTCCGTATGTGGAATCTCTCCAGAGCAGGGATCAAACCTATCTTCCCTGCATTAGCAGACAAATTCTTATCCACTGTGCCACCAGGGAAGTCCAGGAATTTTTTTTTTTTTGGTCTTCACTATATTTACTTGGAGCTTCACCTTTTTCTTCATTTCAATAAACATAAATCACAGCCATACATAGCAAGTTGGAGGCATTACGTTAGATTCTGGGTATGTAGACACTGGGATGACTTGGTGTCTGTCCTGAAATGGTACTCGTGTTTGAGAGACATGTAAACTTGAGCGACTTGAGTGCTAAATGTCATGTCATTTGTTGGAGAAACATAGCCTGTGAAATTTCAGCCCCCTTCTTCTATGGCATTTGAGGTGGGACTTAAAAGATTAGAAAAAGGACTAAGACAGATGGAGACAGAAGGGAAAGGCATCCCAGACTAAGGAATGACATGAGCAAGGGCCCCAAAGGACAAAGGCTGTTTAGTGTTTTCATGGACTGGTGATTGGAACACTGGTGCATGAAAAGAAGCAAGAGAAGGGCAGCTGCAGGCTTATTCACAGAGAGAAGACTAAAGTTATTTGACTATATTCAAGGAGGTAGAGAGTTATTGCAGATTTTTGAAGAGTGTATCCAAATGATTTGATGTCATGTTGTTAATGAATGCTCCTTTTGAAGAAGAGGCAGCATGGGATGGTGGTTAAAAACATTGGTTCTATTCAGTGTTTAAGGCTGAAGTGTGTCTGCAGCTTTCAAATAGTTGAGAGAAAAATCACCAAACAAACTAACTGGTATGTGTAAAGAGTGCAAAAGTAGTACAGATATAGCA
Source organism: Bubalus bubalis (assembly GCF_019923935.1). Lineage (NCBI taxonomy): Eukaryota > Metazoa > Chordata > Mammalia > Artiodactyla > Bovidae > Bubalus > Bubalus bubalis. Next base: position 49,932,219 of record NC_059165.1, on the reverse strand, counting down.
AAACATTAACAATTGGTGAATTGTTCAGTGGGTGAGTTATGAATAACCAGTGTTCATGTATCATTTGTTCAACTTTTCTGAATATTTGAAAGGTTTCAAAATAAGCCGTTCAGAGACAGAGTAGGCTTGAATCAGACAGGTCTTGATTCTCATCATGATTCTACTGCTTAAAAGCTGTGTGAATACTGGAAAATTATTTCCAAGCAACACAGTCCACACCTATTCCAGGCCAGTTTAACTGAGATTTTCCACTTAGGAAAAGAGACTTTTTGTTCACATTAATATTAGGTTAATGTTAAGACTTCTCAAGTTTTCCACAAACTTTAGATTAAGGTTATTTTATATAGTAACTGTTTATATCCCCTTCTATGTCTTTTTTTTTTTTTGCCTGTGACGACATGGCATGTGGGATATTAGTTCCCTGACCGGGGATTAAACCCACATCCCCTGCATTGGATGCATGGAGTCTTAACTGCTGGACCACCAGAGAAGTCCACCCTTCTCTATCTTCTTTTGGATTATTTACTATTTTCTGTGATCCCATTTTATCTCCATTGTTTATTTGCCATAACTTTTTTGTTATTAATGGGATTGCTTTAGAGTTTATAGCATCTGTAACTATCACAGTTTGCCTTCAAGTGATATTATATCATTTCATGTATAGTGTAAGATGCAATGCTATGCTATCTCCTGGTTTTGTATATATTAAATTATATATAGCATAACATTGGCCATATTAACCATTTTAAATGTTCAGTAGCATTAAGTATATAAGTGGAATTATATAGTATGTGTCCTTTTGTGTCTGGCTTCTTTCACTCATCTGTGCTGTAGATAAAGAGTATCTGAGCTTTATTTCTTTTAATTGGCTAAGTAATATTTCATTGTGTGGCCTAGACCAGTTTTTTTTACATTCATCTATTGACAGATACTTGGGTTATTTCTGCCTTTTGACTATTGTGACTAATACTGTTGTGAACGTTTGTGTACAGGTATTTGGTCCCTGTTTTTAGTTCTTTGGGGGATATACCTAGGAGTGGAATTGTTGGGGTATATAGTAATCCTGTGTAACTGTTTGAGTAACTACCAAACTGTTTTCTGCAATTTTTTTTACCATTTTACATTCCCAATGCAATGCATCAATTATGTTTCAAAGAAACAATCAAGTTTTAAAAGTTAAGAATTATTTTTGAAAAAATTTTTTTTGTTAAAATAATTAAAAACCAATCTATCCATCAACAGAAAACTTAGTACATGCCTCTTGGGTGCCCAGTTCTATGCAAGGTATTGTGAGAGTTCACAAAAAGCATAAAGTAGCTCCTTGAATAATTTTTAATCTAGTTGAAAAGATAAAATGTATATTCAATAGACATTTATTGAACATCCAAACCATGAGAATTCAGAGAAAAATGAGATTCTCTTTATGTGCTGATGATCTATGTTCTCTTCCCCTCCTCATTTATTTTTTTCAGTTTTGGCTTCTCTCCTATGCTTGACACCCCCAGTTTCTTTTTTCTTGCCTTTTTTTTTTTTTTTTTGGCCATACCATGCAGCATGTGTGATCTTAGTTCCCTGACCAGGGATCAAATGCATGATCCCTGTAGTGGAAGGCCAGAGTCCTAACCACTGAACCACCAGGAAAGTCCCCAAAATGCCCATTCCTAATTGCTTACTGGATATCCTCATTTGGATATCTAAAAGTCTCAAACCTATGAAATATAAGGCCACCTTTCTGTTGCTCCCTGTCTTTACATTCTGTCCTCCATAGTCCCATGCACTGTCCTTTTCTGTGGCCCACCTCAGAGTTCATCTTATATGTGTCCATTTCCTGCAAGCATCATCTTTTGTCTAGTTGCACCTCTGAAATATCAAACCTCCTTTCCTGCCCTGTCTTGGAGTTTATTCTTTGTCCGCCATAGCTTACAGGATGAAGTCCAGGCTTCTTGGGATTACATAAGGACCTGTTTTGCACTCCAGTCTTACCTTCTGCAGTTTCACTCCAGAAATCTGGCAAGCTAGGTGACTTTTTCCTGGGTCTTGAATTTTTCTGGGACCTTCCACTTGCCTGAGTTTCTTTTCTTTTCTTATGTACTTTGTAACTTCCTCACATTGACCTACAGCCTATTCTCTACTCTCAGAGTATAGCAAACCTCTGTTATGGCACTTAGAGTGTTATAGTTTATCTGTTTATAAATCTGTCTTAACCCACTGATTGTGGGTAGAAACTGGGTTTCTTATCCATTTTCATATGAATTTATTGATCTCCTACTATGTGCTAAGCATTATTCTTATTGGGGATACAGTAGGTATGAAAAAGACTATAAATAACATTTTTTAAAAGTATAAATGCACAATATAATTGCAAAAGTCTATGAAAGTGCTGTGAAGAAAATAAAGCCAGATAAGGATTTTTGAGAGGAGTGGCAATATTATTTGGTATGGTCAAGGAAGGCCATTATATGGAAATGATATATAAGCTGAGGCCTGAAGAATGAGAAAAGGCCTGCAAGATCTGAATGTGTGTTTGTTCCAGGCAGAGAAGTTGAGCAAGTGCAGAGACCTTAATAAGGGAATCAACTTGGCATGTATTTGGCATGTTCCAAATAACAGCAAGAAGGCCAGTAGGAAATGAGGGTGGAGAGTTGGACAGGGTTTAGATATTATTAGCTGTTGGAGTAGCCCAGTTGAGATCTGATGGTGGAGGGAAGTAAGAAGTGACTGGATTCCAGATACTTTGGACAGTGGGGAGAGGATGGATATATTTAAGGTAGAGCAGACGGGGAGTTGGGGGGAGGGGTATGTGAAGGGGTAAACAAAAGCAAAATCGACCCCTAGATTTGTAGTCTAGGTTCTAATGCACTGTGTCTAGCACAGTGGTTAGCTTGGAGTAGATAAGGAGACCAGTACTCAATCTCTGGAATCAAGATTGCCAGGAGAAATATCAATAACCTCAGATATGCAGATGACACCACCCTTATGGCAGAAAGTGAAGAGGAACTAAGAAGCCTCTTGATGAAAGTGAAAGTGGAGAGTGAAAAAGTTGGCTTAAAGCTCGACATTCAGAAAAGGAAGATCATGGCATCTGGTCCCATCACTTCATGGGAAATAGATGGGGAAACAGTGGAAACAGTGTCAGACTTTATTTTGGGGGGCTCCAAAATCACTACAGATGGTGACTGCAGCCATGAAATTAAAAGACGCTTACTCCTTGAAAGAAAAGTTATGACCAACCTAGATAGCATATTCAAAAGCAGAGACGTTACTTTGCCAACAAAGGTCGGTCTAGTCAAGGCTATGGTTTTTCCTGTGGTCATGTATGGATGTGAGAGTTGGACTGTGAAGAAAGCTGAGTGCCAAGGAATTGATGCTTTTGAACTGTGGTGTTGGAGAAGACTCTTGAGAGTCCCTTGGACTGCAAGGAGATCCAACCAGTCCATTCTGAAGGAGATCAGCCCTGGGATTTCTTTGGAAGGACTGATGCTAAAGCTGAAACTCCAGTACTTTGGCCACCTCATGCGAAGAGTTGACTCATTGGGAAAGACTCTGATGCTGGGAGGGATTGGGGGCAGGAGGAGAAGGGGACGCCAGAGGATGAGATGGCTGGATGGCATCACTGACTCAATGGACGTGAGTCTGAGTGCACTCCGGGAGTTGGTGATGGACAGGGAGGCCTGGCGTGCTGCGATTCATGGGGTCACAAAGAGTTGGACACGATTGAACTGAACTGAACTGAACTCAGTCTCTAGGAGCTCACATAGAAAGTTAACCAGTCCATCCTTGGAAGGCTTGTTGACACTTAGGAACATTTGTGGAGTAAGCAGGGGTGCAGGCCCACAGAACAAAGACGGGTCTGAATTTTCATCTCATAGTACTTGAACTTCTTAGTCTGTGGCAGAGGGCTGGATCAGTGGTCAGGGCTGAGCCATCCTGGTTGTAGACACCCATGGATGAGATGGACTTCAGAGCCCAGGTAGGTACGTTGTTCCCTTGAAGCCTTGCTAAACTGTTCATCTCTTGCAGGTTTCTTCCCTGCTTAGATGCTCTGATCATAGTAGTTGGCAGCTTCGAGTGTATTTAACAGTGAGTTGTCTAATATACAGTTAGAGTCTAAAGTACAATAGAGCAAAGCATGAATATGGAACCATTATGCTTCAGAGGGAGACTTTACCAATCTCTGAAGACTATTGCCTTCCAAAAAGGCATTTCAATTTCACAAATTGAAAAACTGACTTATATACACTATTGGTTAAAATATGCTATAATTACTAACCAAAAAGTAGATATTGTTTCTCTTATATCTGCAAAATTCCAAAAAGAAGTTGGCCGAGTGCGGTCAGGCTTACATGGAAGGGATGTCCCTCCCTTTTAGTCCAGTGCTCTTTGTTGTTGTTCAGTCGCTCAGTTGTGTCCGACTCTGCGACCCCATGGACTGCAGCACACCAGGCTTGCCTGTCCTTCACTGTCTCCCGGAGTTTGCTCCAATTCATGTCCGCTGAGTCTGTGTTGCCGTCCAGCTATCTAATCCTCTGTTGCCTCCTTCTCCTCCTGCCCTCAATCTTTCCCAGAATCAGTAATTCACACGGAAAACAGTGCCAGGGCTGCTGTTTCATCACCAGAGAAAGAGAACTAAGTAGTCACAACTTCATGTGCCTGATCAAAGAAGGAAGTACAGAAATGTTCTTTCTGTGTTGCCTGAACTGCCATTATACTTTAATATATGAATGTGTAAATGTATTTTTCAAATATTTTGTTGGTTATTTTTCTCCAGTTCCTGCAAGATAATGTGAAAGGTTCAAGAGTTTTCCTTTTGAGCCTTATTTATCCCTTACTCTCAAACATCAAAGTTGATAAAGGGAGAGATTATCCTGGGTGATACAGGAGAATCCTATTTTATTAAATTTCATGGAATATAGAGTTAGGTATTCCAACTTTTTAAAAATGGGGGGGTCTGGCTATCGGCTATATTTCAAGAATAAACACTGTAATTTCTTAATTTTCATGAAGCAGTTGGTGAATACTATAATTAAGCAGTAACAGGCTTGAGGGAATGAGAGGATTTTTGTGCAAAAAAAAGGATACTTGAAAAATGTAGCTATTTCCAAAGTAGATATTTCCACCTGAAAATAAATACTGCTTTGCATCCTACCTTTTCTGTATTTCAGTTATTTATTTAGCAAATATTTTCATTCCTGTTTTGGAAAGCATATACTTGGACACAGTAGGGGATACAGAGATGAACCAGAATGAAACTTGCTCTTAAGGAGCTTAATTCATACGGAGATCATACCTACAATTTAGTTTAAGATAATTTTTAATGTAGTTTTTTTGGGGGGGGTTTAAAATAGGCTTGAAAAAAGTAGTTTTGAGAAGGATTCTAGATGGTGACTAGGATCAGTCAAAGGCTATAGATCGTTTTTGGATTCAAACTGATGGCTAAATCAGTTCCACTTCTAGGACTGCTTGTGAGTGAATACCTGTTTTATCTCCACCTCAGTTTTTGAGAGCTGGAGATGGGAAAGGACCACGGCCATGAATACAGAGAAGGAGAGTTGGACACAAGCTTGTTGGTGTCAGTGCTAGGTCATTTTGGGTAGCAGGTAGGTGAAACTGGGATCTGTAGGGTACCTGACTTTCAAAGTGTTTAGAGATAAGTGAAGTTAAAGAAAGCTAATTAGTGACATGGATAATAACATGCTCAAAAAAAGAGCTATTCTTAGAGTCTTAAAATCTGGATTTTATTATCTGGTTAAGTTACTTACAAGCTACATGAATTACTGTAAGTCATTTCACTTTATTATAATCTGTATCTTTATATTTAAAGTGGGTTTCTTATAGACAGCATATAATTGGGTCTTTTTAAATCATATCTGGCAATCTATTTAATTGGTATGTCTAGACTATTCACACTTAATGAGATTTTTTTATATGTTTGAATTAAATTCTACTATGTTACTAGCTATTTTCAATGTGTTCTATCTGTTTTGGGTCTCATTTTTCATTTGGGTTAATTAAGAATTTTTTACAATTCTATGTTATCTCCACAAGTAGCTTATTATTTATATCTTAAAAAATTTAGTGGTTACCCTTGAGTTTACAGTGTACATCTTCTTTCATAGTATTGTACTACTTCATATATAGTACAAGATCTTAGAATTCTTAATTCTGCCTACTGTAATTTGTACTCTTATGCTTTTTATTTTGCATGTGCTATAAACAAAATGCATTTCTATTTTTGCTTTAGGCAGTTATCTTTTAGAGCAATTAAAGAGTTCTAATTAAAAATAAATTTTATTTTCATTCATTCCATTTCCTAGACTTTCTGTGTTGTGTATTGTGCACACCTGAGTTTTTGTCTGGTGTGTGTGTGTAGCAGTAGTAGTAGTATTAGTAGCAGTAGTGCTGGTCTGCTGGCAATAAATTCTCTTCATGTTTGTCTGAGAAAAGTTTTTATTTCTTCTTCATCCTTCAAAAAATGTTTTTTTCTGGGTTAACAGTTATATTTCTGTGATAAAAGTATCACTCCATCTTCTGGCTTATATGGTTTCCAAAAAGAAGTTTGCTATAATTCATATCTTGGTTCCTATATTTAGCGTGTTTTTTTTCCCTTCCTTTGGCTGTCTTCAGAATTTTATTTTTGTCTTTGTTTTCAGCAGTTTGAATACGATCTGTGTAGGTGTGTGGTGCTGTGTTGTTTGGTTTCGTTTTATATTTGTCCTTAGTATCCTCTGAGATTCTTGGATCTGTAGTTTGGTGTCTGTCATTAATTTTGGAAGATTCTTGACTATTATGTCTTCAAATATTCCTTCTTCCCACTCTCTGTCTTCCCCTTTTGAGATTCTAATCATGCATAAATTTGGTTATTTAATACACCCCACCACTCTTGAATGTTCTCTTATTGTTTTTGATTTTTTTAAAGTTCTGTTTTTCTCTGTTTTAGGTTGGGTAATGTCTATCGACCTATCTTCAGTTTCATCGATTCTTTCTTTGGCTTTGTCAGGTCTGATGGTCCTGTCAGAGGCATTCATTATCTCTGTTACTGTGTTTCTCACTTTTCGTATTTCATCTCAGTTCTCCCTTACAGTTTCCTCACTCTGTCACACTTCTATTATTAATTTTTACCTTTTCCTTTCCAGCTAGCTGTCATATAGGGCAAGATTTGAATTTTATTAGTTTTTCTTATGTCTCTTTTGCATACCTTAGGTTTGGAAAAGCCTTTTGACCCAGAAATCACTAAGAGCTATTCCAAAATAGAATGATGTAAGGAATGCACTCAACCAAGCTTGGCCTGAAAGTAGAAAGTGAGAAGAAAGTTATGGACCAGTTGCATTGAGGAATGAAGAGCTGCTGTGTGTTTTCATCAATCTGATTGACTTGCTCAGGGTAAGCAGTCATCTAAATCTGTTCTTTTTTTCCTTGTTTGTTTAACAAGACCATCAATGTAACTGTTATTTTACTCTTGTTCAGTGGGATGACCAGCTATAGGCCTTTTATCCTAAACAAAATTAATGTGGATTGCTTTTACAAATACTGTGTTCTTGAATGGGTCATGGGTCCTGGATTATGGTGTCTTGGCAATATTAGGCTTATGGAACCTCACAAGGGCCTATCTTTTTGTCAGTTCTGAAATGGAAAACTCCTTGAGTCCTTTATTTAATATTACGTTATGCTATGCTAAGTCACTTCAGTTGTGTCCGATTCTGTGCGACCCCATAGATGACAGCCCACCAGGCTCCCCCGTCCCTGGGATTCTCCAGGCAAGAACACTGGAGTGGGTTGCCATTTCCTTCTCCAATGCAGGAAAGTGAAAAGTGAAAGTGAAGTCACTCAGTCGTGTCTGACTCTTAGCGACCCCATGGACTACAGCCCACCAGGCTCCTCCATCCATGGGACTTTCCAGGCAAGAGTACTGGAGTGGGGTGCCATTGCAAACAGCTAACACAAAGACACTGATTTGTGAAGTATTTGCCAGTTGACACTCTGTTCCTCTGAAGGCCTGTTTCTTTTTCCTTCTCTTTTACTACAAGACTTATTTTTTGTTGTTGTTGTCCCTCCTCTCTGTTTACTTGTTTCTACCTTCTGTGTTTTCCTATAGTTCTTAGTGACAGGTCGTATGGCACTGGTTTTGTGCTTTAGGACCCAGAGATGCAGGGTCACCTGGATCGCCCTCCAAGTTGACGTGTTGGGCACCATCATTCCTCCATTCAGCCTATGTTTCAGAGTGTGTACTTGGAATAATAAAGCAGATCTGTCTTTGCATGTTTATAGATCCTGCACACAGGACAGATGTGACTCTCTACTACACACAGTAGAATGAGTAGACCAAAACCTTTCAGAGCACGTATCAGACACCTGCCCCATCAGTCCACCCCATGCTGGTGCTTTGTTTCCTTCAGCAGTCCCTTATCAACTTGACTCTTCTTTTCTACCAAACTAGAATATGTTGTTCAAAGATATCTCCAAAGGCATCCTGTCCTATTTTTTTTTTTAATTTCCCAAAACATTTAAGTTTACTCTGTCATTCACATTTCTTTCCTGTTTATTTTCAACAGCTAGTAGGTTATTTTAAAAGGGCCCTACCTCTAAAAAAAAATCAGTCATCTTCCTTGTTTCAGGGACTTTTGCAGGTAAGGTAGGTGTCAAGGTTTGAGACCAGAACCTCTTTTGCAGAATTCCTCGAAGTAAAGAGCCTGAAAGTAAGATAGTTAGTAGCAGGTAGAAAGGAGGAGATGGGCTACCCTGAAGGAAAAAACTGCATAAAGTGCCAGCAGAGGTGGGGGAGAATCCTTGATAGTTTATACTTTTGGGCAGCCCTGTACTCCGTAAATTGTTTTCTTTAACTTGGTTGTTTATGGTCTCATTCTTTTTTCCTGGGTCAAGACAAATGAGGCTCAACTAAGGAACGTGAACAAAAAGTACCTACCCCCAAATTGAAGTCCTCTTAACTCTCATGCATGACAAGTAGGACTGTTAAAATATGTGCATACTGAGAATTACAGAATAAGTTAACCCTGCTGTTTTCTCTGGGATAGGAGGCTGAAACATCTGTCTCCAGAAATGTCTTTGAAAAATGAAGAGGAAAATGACCTTTCACCCAAGGACTCAGTTAAAGGAAATGACCAGTACAGAGCTCCATCTGGGATCCATCTGGAGCGTGAAGAGGAATCACGTAATGACTTCTGGCAGTTTGAGCCCAGTAATCTTTTTAGACACCCTAGGATCCATTTGGAGCCTCAAGAGAAATCAGATAATAACTTCAAGAAGTTTGTTATCAAAAAACTAGAGAAGAGTTGCCAGTGCAGTTCAACCAAAGCCAAAAATACCATTTTTGGTTTCCTTCCTGTTTTGCAGTGGCTCCCAAAATATGATCTGAAGAAAAACATTTTAGGAGATGTGATGTCTGGCTTGATTGTGGGCATCTTATTGGTGCCCCAATCCATTGCTTATTCTCTCTTGGCTGGCCAAGAACCTATCTATGGTCTGTACACATCGTTTTTTGCCAGCCTCATTTATTTCATTTTGGGTACCTCCCGTCACATCTCTGTGGGCATTTTTGGAATACTGTGCCTTATGATTGGTGAAGTAGTTGACCGAGAACTATACATAGCTGGCTATGACGCTGTCCATGCTGCTTCAAATGAGAGCTCATTGGTAAACCAGATGCCAGACAAGACATGTGACAGAAGTTGCTATGCAATTATAGTTGGCAGCACTGTAACCTTTGTGGCTGGAGTTTATCAGGTAAGAAACGATGGAATAAGTGATTCTTTCTGGCAAAGAAATCACTATACATGAAGTCTCAGTTCTGTCAGGGATCTTAGCAATCATAATAATTAAAGCTATCATTTATTGAGTGCACAGGATATGGACGAGGTAGTGCCAAAGTTTAAACCCTGGTTTGACTCCACAAGTAAGATAAGGCTGCTTCTATTTTCTCAACTTCAGCCTGCCTTTTAACTAGTGAATGTCAGTCAGCCAGAATTTAATTATTTGGTTGTAAAAATTTAGACCAGAAAGGGACCTCAGACCACCTAGTTCAACTTCTTAATTTTATATAATAAGAACTATCAGATTTGCTTGAAGTTACTTGTGGTTGGTTATTGGCAGAGTCAGCACTAACATGCAAGAGGGTGACTGGGGGTTGGGAGAGGAAGAGTGCAAGTTTTTTAAACTGTAGGTGACTTCCCCCTTTCTTTTAGAATTGCTGCTCTAGTCAGTGACTCTCACTAAAGTTTGTAGTTTTCTCGGACTGTTGGGGAGGAAACAAGTTGGGGACCTCTATTTCATACTATCAGCCAGGAGAAGGATTAGAAATGAAGTTCTTGGGTCTCCACAGAATCCACTGATCTGCCATTACCATCATGCCTGTGCCTTTTGGCATTCAGGACTCAGTGCCAGCATTAACCCTCTTCTCTGTTAGAGTCATTTAGAACCAATATGGGGTGCAGGAGAGTAGCTCACTCTATTAGGTGCCTGGGTAGGAGGGGAGGGAGAAGAGGCTGGTGAACAGAAGAGTTGTGTCCTCAGAGTTCATTTTTGCTTTTTCATTAGTATGCCTCACCAAGAATGAGGAAGGGTACAATAGAATTTTGAGGAAGAATTAATTGGGAAGAGGAAAAAGAAATAAAATATTGTATCTTTGAGGATGTAGAATTAACATGGAAGGCAGTATGGCATAACCACATGCACATAGGCTGAAAATCGTTCTCAGTTTTAAGTTAGATTAAAGAGAGTTCTATAATTTTTAAAGTGTGATTCCATTTTGATGTGAATCTAGTTTTTTGTTTTATCGGTAAAAACTTTACTTTTACAGTAATGATAACATGATTTAAAGAAAAATAAATGTTTTTTAAGTTAGAATTTTTCCAGTTTGCATCTTTATGATTTCTCATAGATCCTTAGGAAACTTTTTCTTTTTCAAAGCAATCTGAACTGTATTCAAGTTTAAGAAACATTGAACAAGAAAGTAGGAATCCTGACTTCTTGTCTGGGCTAGTTAGTAACACTGTGACCTTGGGCAACTTGTTCAGGCCTCTGAGTGTCAGTAAAATGAGCCCTCTCTTTGTAAAATGAGAGAATTGATAAATGATTGTGTTTTTGTTTCTAGCTCTGACATTCTGTGGTGCTCTGGTAGAGTGTCTCCACACAAAGAAATACTAGGGGAATATAGGATTTATAAGGTCTTTTCCATTTATATTTAACACTTGTATATCCTTTCTTCTAGGTAGCAATGGGCTTCTTTCAAGTGGGCTTTGTTTCAGTCTACCTCTCCGATGCCTTGCTGGGTGGATTTGTCACTGGTGCCTCCTTCACTATTCTTACATCTCAAGTCAAGTATCTCCTTGGACTCAGCCTTCCTCGGAGCGCTGGAGTGGGATCACTCATCACTACTTGGATACATGTCTTCAGAAACATCCATAAGACCAATATCTGTGATCTCATCACCAGCCTTTTGTGCCTTTTGGTTCTTTTGCCAACCAAAGAACTCAACGAGCGCTTCAAGTCCAAGCTTAAGGCACCGATTCCTGTTGAACTTTTTGTTGTTGTGGCAGCCACATTAGCCTCTCATTTTGGAAAACTGAATGAGAAATATGGCACCAGTATTGCTGGGCATATTCCCACTGGGTTTATGCCACCCGAAGCACCTGACTGGAACTTAATTCCTAGAGTGGCTATAGATGCAATAGCTATTGCTATCATTGGGTTTGCTATCACTGTATCACTTTCTGAGATGTTTGCCAAGAAACATGGCTACACAGTCAAAGCTAATCAGGAAATGTACGCTATCGGCTTTTGCAATATCATCCCTTCCTTCTTCCACTGCTTCACTACTAGCGCAGCTCTTGCAAAGACACTGGTGAAGGAATCCACAGGCTGTCAAACTCAGGTTTCTGGTGTGATGACAGCTCTGGTTCTTCTGTTGGTCCTCTTGGTCATAGCTCCTTTGTTCTTCTCCCTGCAGAAAAGTGTCCTTGGTGTGATCACCATTGTAAATCTCCGGGGAGCCCTATGTAAATTTAAGGATCTGCCCCAGATGTGGAGGATTAGCAGAATGGACACAGTTATCTGGTTTGTTACTATGCTGTCCTCTGCACTGATCAGTACTGAAATAGGCCTGCTTACTGGGGTTTGTTTTTCTATGTTTTGTGTCATCCTCCGCACTCAGAAGCCAAAGGCTTCATTGCTTGGCCTGGTGGAAGATTCTGAAGTCTTTGAGTCCATGTCTGCCTACAAGAACCTTCAGGCCAAGTCAGGCATCAAGATTTTCCGCTTTGTGGCCCCTCTCTACTACGTAAACAAAGAATATTTTAAGTCTGTCTTATACAAAAAAACTCTCAACCCAGTCTTAGTAAAAGCAGCTCAGAGGAAGGCAGCAAAGAGAAAGATCAAAAGGGAAACAGTAACACCCAGTGGAATCCAGGATGAAGTTTCAGTGCAACTTTCCCATGATCCCTTAGAGTTCCATACAATCGTGATTGACTGTAGTGCAATACAGTTTTTAGATACAGCAGGGATCCATACACTGAAAGAAGTTCGCAGAGATTATGAAGCTATTGGCATCCAGGTTCTGCTGGCTCAATGCAATCCCTCTGTGAGGGACTCCCTGGCCCGGGGAGAGTACTGCAAAAAGGATGAAGAAAACCTTCTCTTTTATAGTGTATATGAAGCCATGACTTTTGCAGAAGACTCTCAGAATCAAAAAGAGACATATGTTCCCAATGGTCCGAATTTTTCCAGTGATTGATTGAGAAGGTAGATGGAAGGAAGAATCCCGTCTAGCCAATAGGTTAAAATTTCAAGTGTGTAGCATTTTATACTGTGGAACTGGAAATTGCTGCACACAAGAAATTTTAACCTTTTGGCTAGGCAGAATTCTTCCTTTGAAGTTGATGGCCTTTGTAAATACAGAAATGCGACAGAGCTTTTAGTTAGGCAGAATCAAAAAAAGAAAATGTGGTTTTAAGTTTTCTCTCAAATATGAGATGTTCTTGGAATTAAATATCTGTTGAACTGTAAAGTAGCCCCAAACCTAATTACCATCCTGTTTTAGAAGATATGCATCTGAACTCTTGCTTCTCCAGGAGGTAAAGGGGTAAAGCTGGCATGTACATAAGAGGTGCTGGAGCCTGTTTGGCATGGCTCTTTGGAGAGAGAGGAGAAAGGAAGTAGGGAAAGAATGTATGTCTTCTCTTGTAACAGCAAGTCAAGAGGCTTCTGGAGGGCAGGGTAGTAACTAGACAAGCTTGTTCTCACTTGAGCTTCTCTATCCCCTGTCTTTGCTCTCCAGATGGCAGTCAGATCTCTGGCTTTTTACAGGAAAGTATCGTTCCTCTCTGGCACAGTCTTACCAGGAGTCTGATGGCAGAGCAGGTTTGGGAAACCCTACCAGTCAGTCCCACATTATACAGAACGCTCGTGGTGTGATACAGTTGATGTTTTTAGTCAGCCTTTTTGTTTAGGGTAAGTAGGTGAGAAAAGAGCTCTCCATGCCAGTCAACATAGTGAGAATCCTCCCTGTCTCTTCTGTGATTCCTGTCTGTCCTTGTTTCTGAGTATTAATCTGCCATTAAGCTCTGTTTTAACTTTCATGTACTGTGTTTCCCATGGAATCTGTTCTAAACTGCTATGTCTGATTGCCAGTGAGTGACAAGTTTGCCAGAGAAAAGGCACAGTGCTGACTTAGCAATTTCATGTAGCTTTTTAAGTGACCTTGAGGCAAACTGTTCCGGACAGATTGCAAAAAAGGAATGATTGACAACTTCCCTTAAACATTTTTAGTAGTGAATTTTTCTTTCCTTCCCATGTTTAGCAAGAGTAAGCTGGGAATTGACAGTCTTTCTCATATTTGAGAAGCTACTATTCATTTTTAATCTGTAAGAAAAAATTTATTGTGACCAATGGAGAAAAATGCACAGAAGTGACAGAATGCTTCCAAAACACCATCAATAATTGTAGATGTTTTAGTGAAAACAAAACTAATGCTTACTGCTACGCACCCTGTTGATGTATAATAAATACTGATGACAGTGACCACTTTTCGCTTTTTGGGCCACCTAAAACTATTGCGTAAAAGGATTTAGAAGCATCATACTCATACAACCTAGGTTCTGGGGATGTACTATTTATCATACCTGGTCACTAGTTGTGGTTCAGAAATATTTTCTTTGGAAAAGTATGTCCAACATTGAAAGCTTATAGTTCTGTATCTGGACCTTTATGGGTGAGGGAAAAAACCAGATTTTCCAAACTTTGGATTAGGAGACTGAAACATTTAGCACACCATTTTAAACAAACAAGATAAAAACTACGAAAGTTCAAAATCATTTTTAACCCATTCCTACATTCTAAACAGTATGTTTATGAGAAACAAACCCTATGTATAGCGCATCTACTGAAGTGGGAGACTTTTAAACATCTTTCTTCTTGGCTCCATTAACTGCAAGTGTTGATTTTCTTTTGAGAGAGCTCTGCCTATCAGTTTACATGAAAAATGCCTTGCTATGATTAAAGCAGTTTCTCAGGAGCTAGATTTCTCTCTTTGAGGTGATTGACATCACGATTAAATGTAATAGTGTCCTTAGAGTTTTGACATCCTTTTAGAACTTAAGTCTTGAATTTCAGAAATGTTAACTGCTGTTTGTATTTGTGTCTCTTTTGTTTATTGTTTGTAGCAAATATTTGCTCTGTCTCTCCAGTCTTAGATGAATAGGAATAGTAAAATCAAAGTATCTTGGTTGTTATTTGTTTTCAACCCGGTCTTGTACCTCACCCGAGCCAAGTTTTGAATCCAGATCATGGTAAATACCTAATGCTATGTGACAGAGTAATGAGTACATGTTCAAGATGACTTTATAATTTAGCAAACCTTACCATGGGGGAATTAAAAAAAAGAGTCCAAAGAATTTAGAAAATCTCTTAAAAGAACAGAATAACAGGCTTTGACCTTTACCTCCCATTTCTGTCCAAAATGTAGATATAAACAATTCTGGAACTTTCTGCAATTAGCAGATTCTTGAATTGTGTTCTGGTTTGCTTTTCTCCTACCTACCCGAACAAATAAGACATTCTGCTTTTGGAAGCCATTTGTAAAAATATTGAAGATACACTAGAATTTAAATCTTACCTTGTCTGCTTGGTTTGAAATCTGCCTGTACTTTCATGTTAAGATTTTTTGATTGCTGGTATTTAAAGGAATCAAGCCTGAAACCAAAGCCAAAGGAATCTGCTTTCTTGCTCAAAGGTTTGGTTGATTTAGTTGATTAGGTGATATTTTACACACTTTATTGACACAAAATGTCTTGTTTACTCTGAACTTTAGAGTCTAACTGAGGCATATTTGTATTGCTTATTGATGAATGTACAAAATTCTGAATATCTTAAAATGGTCATTTAATTGAAATATATGTACACTCTTGATGGTTAAAACTCATACAACCAGAGGGGTAGAGTTCACCTAGAGTCAAAGGGTAATATTCAAGAGAGAGGTGAAGGAAATAGACTATTAAAAAGATGATCTCTGACCAAGCAAGGGAGAAGAGGGCCTCAGATGAATAGGATTCAACCCCTGGTTAGCTTCATACATGACTGTCCATAAGTAGGGAGACCAGGATTAAGAGCCACAGCTTAGTCTGAGAGCAGACTCAGAACTGGATTCTGCTTCTAGAAGTGGAGTGCACAGATTCACCAAAGTGAAAGAGCTGGTAGCCAAGGTTGAGGCTAAAGCCGGGGTCGACCTACTGCAGAGCTCTAGATTGAGTGACTGTAGCCTCTGATAGCAGTAAAACTGACAGATGTCTAATTGACTTTTTTAAGGAGCAAAGGAAAACAAAATTTGGATAAACTGACATAGCTTTTAAACATCAGTAGACACTGAAGCCAAAATTTACTGGTAAATTTATAGCATGGTAAATGGTGATCTTTAAATGGTGTCAAAATATTAGATGAGTTCATTAGACTATTCTAATGCTCATGACCACATTTTAACAAGAAAAGTAATCCTCTGCAGGGGTATTCAGTTAGTAATTTGTCACTTAAGAACACGTGGGGTGTTAGCCCTGAGCTTAATATAAAAGTGAGAATAGGGTTGTAGTGAATTTTGGGGGGACTTAAACCTAGAAGTTATAAGGATAAATTCAAGCCTTGTGCTCCGTATTCATGTTCTTGTTTTCCTCTATGTATTCCTGTAGATAAGCCATAACATCAGTGTAGACAGTACCTCAGATACATCCTGAGGACCTATGCAGGAATCTAGGGCCCTGGCCAGGTGCTGGGACTTAGATACTAAATCCAGTAGGTGGGCTATATGCTAACTCTTCTAGTAACACATGGCAGCACTTGGAGGTGCTTTATGGAGGGCCTAAGCTGAACCTGGACTGATGTCTGAGTGGAAGGCAGGCAACTGAGGCAAACAAGGACACCCCTGTTCTGCTCAAGGAATGATTGCACAGTGACAAGGTAAGAATCCAATCGATAGGATTCAGACTTTAATTTTTCTGTTCTTTGATGTTTCTCTTTTTTTCCGCTACTGTTTTATCTGTTCTAGTGATGCCTTATTTGAAACTGGGCTTTAAGAACTGCGAAAAGGAAGAAATTAGATCTAAAAAGCTTTTAGGCTATGAACTAATTAGGCTTTTTTTTTTTTCTTGTGGTATAAAGATTTTAGAAATCATGAATGGAATCATTCAAGTGCTAATAACAAGAATGAAAATTATAATGCAGTAGGCCAAAATAATATACCAACTAGTTTATTATCATAGCCTATTATCATTATTAAAGTAAAATAGTTCTGAAACACTATATACAATTTTAGGTTTTTTAAAAAGATGTTAGTAACTTTAGAAATGGAGAATTTAAACATAGAAGTGGGGGAAATTTATTTCTATAAGGTAATTTTTATCTTGACAAGAACTATTTTTTAAACAAGTGTTTTGCACCTGAAATTTTAAAGTAAACATGTTAATACAGTTAGGAAAGTAAAATAAGCATTATACCAAATAGTAGACTTTTTCTGGTGTGTATTTTTCTCTTAGTGATGTAAAATAGGAAGGAGATACTGAATTATGAAAACTGGAATAATGAAGGACACTAGATGGCTATATTGGAGCCACCACATTTATAAATCTACATTGGAACTTTGGGTAACCTTTCTTGGACTTGAATTATGACTCTGAAATTGGCCAAATAATTGTAATCTTATTAAAAATACCAATGACAGAATTTCTAACAAAGGGTTTTTACTAGGCAAACAGAAAGCATCCTTAGGCATAAAGGATCTCTAACTGCAGTTTAAAGAAACTTATTTTAGGGAAGTTTTCTTCCCACACCCCAATCCCCATCCCTAAAAAATTAGTTGGAATGAAACTGCTCTTGCGTTTTCAATTCAAATCAGTTGGGGAGTTACTGTTTGAGTTCTGATGCTGCCATGATTCCTCAAATTAGTGTGAACAAACCAATCTATATAAAACGCTACCTTTTTTAGTCTCTTCAGTTTTGTATACAAATCAAGACAATATTAGGATTAGAGCTGAATGAACTTAAATTCTCAGTCTTGTCTATTCACTAAAAAAGTATACGGCTTTTTTTTTTCCAGTTTATTCAAGGCTAATGACTTTTGAGAATTTGTTTTATACCATGTATGTATATCTGTTTAAATTAAAACAAGTGCCCTGATGCTACTCCACATAAATTATGCTTAATCCTCCATGGATTGAGGATGAGTTGTTGATGGATTACAGCCTATTTCAAGAGAGGGGGGAATTGGTTAATAGCAGCTCCTTTTCTTCTGGGATCTGTTTGTGATGTTATTAATAAGATCTTGTATGTGTTGAGATCTAGAGGTGTCATTTCATTTGTCTTTTAATAAATTGTTATGCTAATAAAATATTACTGTGTATACATTATTCAAGTGCAAGAGGGAAGTGTTTCTAACTAAGCATATTTAGGTCACCAGTGAATTTTAAAATACCATCTCTTTACGTTGGAGTGTGATTTAGTCATTCATTTTTGCCACCAGACAAAAGTATTTGTCCTTACAGAAAATCTTAAAGCATAAAAAAGCCTAGTTCTTTCCTTTTTGCTTTGGGGTCCTGAGTCCCCTCTGGGGACTCAATTTTTCTATCAGTGAAGTAGGGGAAGAGGACTGGATTGCTCAAAGAGTCTGCCAGTTCTTATGTTGCATGACTCCTGTTCGTTACTGTGTTGAAATCAGAAAACTCAAATCTGGCTTATGTTTTACTGCTGTCCTAACACTGAATTTTGAAGCACATTTTCCTCATCAGATTGCAGCTAACACCTTATACCAACTAAGTGAGAGAAGTGGGAGTGCAGTTCCTAAGTGGAGCACATACCACTTTGTAAGGATGAATCTGTACCACCATCCCTTCCCCATACCTGCTGAGAGCCTCCCGGAGTGTCCCCCCTCGTCTGCCTCTCAACTGTGGAGAAGAAGTAGGAGTGTGTGTATAGGGTTAAGGACAGTTGTCAGTCTTCCTTTGGCAGTGCTTTGGTAGCCCTGGGCATTCTGCTCCTAAGCTCACACCTGCCCCACAGGGTGAAGGAGTGTGCCCTCACTCCGTCTGCACGCAGCATCTAGGATCAGAGCCCCTGCAGTGCCTCCCACACTCATCC
This sequence comes from Bubalus bubalis, assembly GCF_019923935.1. NCBI lineage: Eukaryota > Metazoa > Chordata > Mammalia > Artiodactyla > Bovidae > Bubalus > Bubalus bubalis. The sequence continues at coordinate 49,913,595 of NC_059165.1, read as the reverse complement.
TCTGGCATCTCCTCTAACCAACTTGGAGGGCTCTGCTATCCTGTCGGTCCTTTCAGTGCTTGTGTCCTTGGCCTTGTCTCTTCTCATATAGCACTACTGTTTAAAGTTTGAATTTCCAGATCCATTGTAACTGATCAAAGTATGGCTCTTCTTGGAGAAATAGCCACATGTGCATGTATATACAGACACTTGATTAGAAAAAAAGGCTGGTTCATGGACCCTCATATCATAAACATCTTGCATTGTAAGCTCTCCCCAGATGGCTGTATCCACATTTATGGCTTTAATTCCCTTATTATATGTATGCTAATGCCAGCCAAACATAATTTCCAGCCTGACATTTTCTAAACACTAACCAGCATGTCTGTCTGTGTATAAATCTCCACACTATTATTGGACAGTTCAACCTGGATCCCACAGGCATCTCATAAGCAATGTATCTCCAAGCACCTCCTGTTTAACCTCTCTTGATTATGGCATGAGCTAGCTACTCAAGCCAGAATCCTGGGAAATTCTAGAACATTCCTCTTCATCTCTCACACCAAAGCCATCTACCTGACAAGAGTCTTTGAAGTCCAACACCTCTTCCTTGCCCTCAATGTGTATCATTTCTCTTCGGGATGATGTCACAGCCTAACTAGTTTACCTGTATCTCTGCAGCTCAGCCTCTACATTAGTTCTCAGTTTCTACAAAAATGAAGTTTGACACTTGTAAGTGGTTCTCCAGTGTTTTTAGGGTAAGTTCAAGATTAATGCTTTAGCCAACAGGACCTTAAAAACTGTTCTTGCTTGCATCTCCAGTCACTTGTCCTACCACACATCCTTTGCTTGACATCCCTACCTCTAATGTTAGCTGTTCCCAAATGGGCCATTTTTTTAATACTCAGGCCTTTTTATAGAAGGCTATTCCTTCTGCCAGGGATTGCTTCCCAGGCCCATATACATAACTCCCTACTCTTTCTTCAAACACTTCATATTAAATGTCCCTGGCTCTTAGCAACAATTCCTATTGAATTCCTCTTCTCATGCAAAGGCTCCTTTGGGCTCTATCTCTGTACTTCTGTAAATTTCTCTGATTATTCTCTAAAATGGCATTTACAACTCTTATTATTTTTCCCCCCTCTCATTGATATCCTCTGCTTCCTGGACTGCTTGAGGAGGGTCATGAACTTAATTCATTCTTTGTGCCTCTCAGGTCAGCAGTGGGTATTTTATTAAGGTCCAACATTGATGGGTGACTATTTCTCTAACACTGGCTTATTTGCAGAGCCTGTCAATTATCTGCCCAGTCAATTAGGTGGCATGTGTTATCAATACTTGAAGGGATAAGTGTGTATAACGGGGTGAATTGGGTAGTCTGAGGTACAGTTATTTCTTTTTTAAAAATAATTTTATTTTTGGCTGTGGTGGGTTTTCTTTGCTGCACAGATTTTTCTCTAGTTGTGGACATTGGGGGCTACTCTAGTTGGAGTAGGCAGGCCTCTCATTGCTGTGGCTTCTCTTGTTACGGAGCACGGGCTTTAGGACACACAGGCTTCAGTAGTTGCAGTGCAAGGGCTCTGTAGCACAGGCTTAGTAGTAGTCGCTCCTTGGCATGTGGGATGTTCCTGGATCAGGGATCAAACCTGTGTCTTCTGCATTGGAAGGCAGATTCTTTACCATTGAGCTACCAGGGAAGCTCAAGGTACAGTTATTTCTAAATCAGTTGCTTGAACAAGTCCCACATCCTGTGTCTCCTCTCCCTTTCCTCTACCTTCTCAGTCTCTGCTATGTCAGAGAAATTCCAAGTGGCTGCTCCTAATTTCTTCAGTTGGCTGAACTGTCTCCCTCATGTAGCCCACCTCTGCCCTCTGGTGGCAGGAATATGCTCTGAGTGAGGGAGTGAAGTCGCTCATTGGTGTCAGACTCATTGTGACCCCATTGACTACAGCTTATGGAATTGTCCAGGCCAGAATACTGGAGTGGGTAGCCTTTTCCTTCTCCAGGGGATCTTCCCAACTCTGAGATCGAACTCAGGTCTCCCGCACTGCGGGCAGATTCTTTACCAGGTGAGCCACAAGGGAAGCCCAAGAATACTAGAGTGGGTAGCCTATCCCTTCTCCAGAGGATCTTCCCGACCCAGGAATCGAACCGAGGTCTCCTGCATTGCAGGAAGATTCTTTACAAACTGAGCTACCAAGGAAGCCCTCTGCTGCTCCCGCTAAGTCGCTTCAGTCGTGTATGACTCTGTGCGACCCCATAGACAGCAGCCCACCAGGCTCCAGCGTCCCTGGGATTCTCCAGGCAAGAACACTGGAGTGGGTTGCCATTTCCTTCTCCAATGCGTGAAAGTGAAAAGTGAAAGCGAAGTCGCTCAGTCGTGTCAGACTCTTTGCAACCCCATGGACCACAGCCTACCAGGCTCCTCCATCCATGGGATTCTCCAGGCAAGAGTACTGGAGTGGGGTGCCATTGCCTTCTCCAGGAAGCCCTCTACCACATCCCAATTCAAAGATAACTATCTATCCTTTGGTATTATGATTTGTTGGAAAGAGTAAATAATAAGAAGTGAGACAATGCTTGACATAAATATGCATTCAGTAAGTCTTAGCTTTCTTCTTTTACACATCAGTTTTTAAAATACTTATTTGGCTGCTTGAGGTCTTAGTTGCAGCATGTGAGATCTAGTTCCCCTATCAGGGATCGAACCCTGGCCCTCTACAATTGGGAGCATGAAGTCTTAGCCACTGGACCACCAGGGAAATCCCTTAGCTTTCTTCCTTTTTAATGAAAGAGCCCTTCATAGGAATAGGGCAAAGACAACTCCTTGAGTTTTATCTATTGCTCAGGTTGGGTGGTTCTGGAACACTGAACCCCAAGATATTTTAGTGGTAAGGCAGGTCCTTGCCTCTAGATGGTTGGGTTCCAAATTGGGTGGATAGTAATGACAATGTGTGTGTGCGCGCTCAGTTGTGTTCAACTCTTTGTGACCCCGTGGACCGTAGCCTGCCAGGCTCTGTCCATGGAATTTTCCAGGCAAGAATACTGGAGCAGGTTGCCATTTCCTACTCCAGGGGATCTTCCCGACCCAAGGATCGAATCTGCATCTCTTGTGCCTCCTGTATTGGCAGGTGGATTTTTTTACCACTGCGCCACTTGGGAAGCAAGTGATGACAACAGACAGCATTTACAGGTACACTTTTTTATCCTTATGACAGCACAGTTGAGGTACGTCCGTAATCCCAGAATGGTGGCTTAGAAAATGGATTGGTCAGGTGGGACAAAAGCAGAAAGTCAGAGAGAAGCCAGAGAGGGCCTGATGAAGACAGCAGACCAAGAGGGATAGCATCAACCAAACAGTGTCAAAACCCTCTAATTTTGGGACTTTCCAGGTGGTCCAGTGGTTAAAACTCTGCACTTTCACTTGGGGGTACAGGTTTGATCCCTGGTGAGGGAACTAAGATCCCACATTCCAGAAGGCAAAACAACAACAGCAACAACAACAACAAAAACCCAATATCCAAGAGGAGCAAAGTTTCACCTGACATAAACCAGACTGCAAAAGCTCTCCTGGATCTGATTTCCATCTACTTGGATATAATTCATATGATATGTTAAATGAGTCAAGAATGTGAGTTTTTTTTTTAAAGAGCACGTTTAAACACATACTTACTGAATATTACTATATACAAAGCACTGAGATAAAGCCTTTCACACTAAAGTCTTATCTTACAGAATTGCAGATTCCCGCAGTGACTTTCTGTGCAAAGAAATAGGTTTAACTCTATTAGAATTCTTCATTATCAAAGAATAGATTGTAACCTGGACTGGAATAATATTTGAACAATGATTCATGGAAAAATTTTGCAAGTCCTTTTAAAATAGAGGGCAGCCCTATCTTATCTCCAAATCATTTTCTAGTAGGATCAGTGCTTCTTGCAGCTTTAAAAATAAGGTAGCTTTGACATTACTTGATGTTAATTTATACACCAGTGCTTACTGATGTGCCTACTGATGTTTACTGATGTTCCCAGCACAGTGCTAGGCACCTTTATGGTTACAAAGGCAGAGTGGTTCCTGCTCTCATGAAGCTTACAGTCTGGCTACAGAATGTTGACAAAACATTTAAGTGCTTAACTGAATGATAGAGACAGCAGTGCTGAGGAGTTGAGGGAGAGAAAGGTGGAACAGGTGCTGGAGTCTTTAAGAGGGGCTAAAAGAAAAAGGACTCTGGTTAGTGCTTGAAGAACATGTGAGGCCCAGCTTGGTAGAGAACAGGGTGAGGCATTCAGGCAAAGGCACCTGGCAGACATGGGTGTGGAGTGAAGACAACGGCCCATGGTGGGGGCCACACTAAACTGTGCTGAGCAACCAAGCTGGAGATGCAGGTTGGAACCAACTCCAGAGGGTGCTAGAACTCAGCTAAATAGTCTTTTGCTTTTGTAGGCCTTTGGGAGCCACTACAGATAATTGGGGAGGGGAAAGAGTTCTAACATTATGTGCAAAATGGACTTCAGGAGAAAGATGAGGGAAGAAATTAGAAATTTCATCAGTAATCCTGACACATGATGAGAGCAATTAAGGTGCTGACAGTGAGACAGAACCACAGGACTTAGCCAGAAGACACTGTTTTCCTCTTCTATGTGTTAATAATTTAAAATATGTATAGTAACTTTAATTCAAATTATATTAGTTTGTTAAAAGGAAAAAATATCCATAATAAGGTTAAAAAAAAAAAACCAAATCTAAGCATCTGTTGTGTGTGTGTTTGTTCTTTTGTTCAACATGGAAGTGGTATTTTCTATGATTAATCTGCTTTATACATCTGATTCAATTAAGTAACTACAGGAAGTAAAATCACTAAATTGCTATGGATTTCTAAAATAGCCATAAAATTAACTTGTGGCAGGGAACCACACTACAACAGTAACAGGTATTTCGTGTACCTTCTAAAAATGAACCTGACACTTATCTAACTCATGAAGAATAGATACTAGGGTTTCAAAGGATATTAAGCATGCCTTTTTATAGGAGAAAAACTTTTAATATAATTTTAAGTTTATTTTTTATTTTTAACTGGAGGATAATTGCTTTACAGTGGTGTGTTTAATACAAATTTGATGATAAATTTGTACAGTTTTAAATAGCTTAACTCTGCTCTCACAGACTCTTTGAAGAACAAACACAAATGAATAAGGGTGATTTATGGGCTTCCCTGGTAGTTCAGTGGTAAAGAATCCACCTGCCAGTGTGGGAGATGCAGATTTGATCCCTGACCTGGAAGGATCCCTTGGAGAAGGAAATGGCAACCCACTCCAGTATTCTTGCCTGGGAAACACCACAGTCAGAGGAGCCTGGTGGGCTACAGTCCATGGGGTTGCAAAGAGCTGGACATGAGTTAGTGACTTAACAACAACAGCAATGAAGTAATTGTAGTGAGGGCAAACAGTGTGCCCTTGTATTAATGACATGGTCCAGGTTGGGTTATCCACTGGTGTGCAGAGGACCACCATGGATTATCCAAATAATCCAAACATTCTCACACAGGTCATCTCGCTTATAAATGTTCCTCACGCCTTGCCTGGATTTGAGAGGTACACTGGTATTACCATGCTTTCCAGGTTGTAGCATGTCTCCTCTTTCAGGCACTTTATTTCCCTATACTCTGGCACCCTACTGATAATAATCCTGAAGTACTAAAAGATGCTTTGATAGGCTAGAGGGCTCTTGGTAATTCTTTTGACATAGATGTACCTCTACTGAATACTTGGTAGGGCATTCAGGAAAATAGCTAAGAAGGTTCTGGAGTTACTAGATCAGCAGGAAGGAGTTACAGTTCTAGAGTAAGAACAGTTGATGCTTTTTTTTTTTTTTTTTTGACAGTTAGTGATTGGGAGTATTTAGATGGCCAGTTAAAAAGAGAAGCGGTAGAACCCAGCAGAACCAGTGGTTCTCAAGCACGGACCTTGGACTGCATCAGCATTGGCATTGCCTGGGAACTTATTAGAAATGAAAACCCTTGGGTCCCAAATTCCATTCAAGAAAGTTTCCTGATTATTTCAGAAAACTGGAATGTTGTCATAATATTGCTCAAAATTTAAGCTCAATATCCTATCTAAAGAAATTTATTCTTGTAAACTACATCCTCTGAATTAAAAGCAGTTAATTTCTATATTATTTTGTTTGGAGGAAATCTGTAATTTTGGAATCAAGAGTTTGCATCACTCTTCTCATTAAATATTCATCTATGCCATTTAGCTGTCCAAAAATGGCATCAGAACACCCGCACAAGTGGAAAGGAACCGTCTAAGCTTCTGTGCACTTGATATGGCCTCTGTGATGGTGATTTTTGGCTGCTGTGGTAAAGATGCCTCCCCCTTATCTTCACTTCCAGCTTTATCAGTACTTTCGCTGGCTCCCATGTCCTGGATGACCTCTGTGTCCAACAGCTCCTGAGAGATGATGAGGTCATCGTCTGCAGTGACAAAGTCTTGGAAATTTATTTCATTTGGGACACAAGTGGCAAGAGCCACCAAGTGCCACAACTTTTCAGTGGCAATACCTGGTTCACCGGTGGCTGCTTCTGTGTCAGAATCTGTCAGTTCCACAAGGACGATGCCTGCCTGCTGCCAGCAGTTCACCACTGTGGACCGCTAGTTGACTGACCACCATGCTGCAGCAATCATGCCATCAGCCTACTTGATGTCCACTTTTTCTTGATCCTCACTGCTGTTGAACTTTAGGAAGATCCGTTGTAAAGGTGGCTCCTGTACAGCACTTTCATGGTATGAATTAAGCCAAGATTCAGTGGCTGCAGGACGGTAGTACAGTTTGAGGGCAGATACCACACCTGACTCCTTTCCAAGCATGGAAGAAGCATGCTGTGAGCAGAGCACTTGTCGATCAGCAGGAGGCTCCAGCGTTCCGCCTGCTTCATCCTGGCATCCACTTGCATCAGCCACTCATTAAACAGATCCTGTGTCATCCATGCCTGCTGGTTGGCTCAGCAGTCACAGGGGAGGGAATGGACATTCTTGAGGCAGCGTGGGTTGGCTGACCTACCAACAATCAACGGTCTCATTTTTTCAGTTCCTAAAGTGCTGCAACAAAAGAGTGCTGTCAACTGCTGCCTCGCTTTCTTGTCCCCTCGACAATGGTCCCCTTTAGCAGCAAGTGTGTGCTGGGGAAGCAACTGGAAAAACATTCCTGTCTCATCAGCATTAAAGATATCATCTGGGCTGAAGTCAGCAACTAGTTTTATAATTTCCTCTGCATGCCACTTGTTAACCATTCATTAATCTCTCACTATCCCCTCTACAGACTGCTTTCAAAGAAATTTCGTGGCGATCCTGAAGTCTGTTCAGCCAGCCCACACTTGCTTGAAAACTGTCATAGCCAAGCATATTGGCCAAGTTTAGTGCTTTTTTCCAAATGACAGAACCAGTCACAAGAACGTTTTTGGCATGGATTTCTTGAAACCAGGCAAAAACAGCCTTATCAATGTCATCATAAAAAACATTCCTTATCCTTTTCTGCTGAAGTCCCATACATGCCTCCTGCATCTTTTCAAATTTGGCGTGATCCTTCAGAATTCTGGCCTAGAGAATTTCATGGACTACGTAGTCCATGGGGTCACAGAGTCAGACATGACTGAGTGACTTTCACTTTAAGAATGTAGACAGAGTAGAAGGAGTGATGCCAAATTCTTTTGCCACATTGCCGTTCCTCTTGCCTGAGTCTACAGCTTCCACAACTCTCATTTTCTCCTGCAGGGAGAACTGCGGATGCTTCTTGTTCCCCTTGTTTGCCATATCTGTAGAGTGAGGGTCAGGCCACAACTACCAAGGCTGTGTCCGTTCCTCCTCTCAGCTTGTTTTGCTGCAAGTGTGGAAAACTGAGAAGACAAAATGGAGTGCCTATCAGGAACCAAAGATAATGGATTCCCCCTAAAAGATGAGTTCAGATTTTTTAAAATCGTATTAAAAAATGATAAGGCCAAAGTCAAGAGAAGATGGGATTTATGCTACTGACTTTTTGTAGAGATTACTTATACAGATTCATCATATTAATAGAAAGTTTGAAATAGAAGAGATCTAGTCAAGTTTCCTCAAATTTTCTGAGCCTTCATAAAAATAATAACTGTGTCTGCTCTGTCTGCTATGAGACTAGACTGAAATAATAGATGGTAAAAGCTCTGCAAATAGCAATGCATTATATAAATTCAAGGAATTATTATCAGGCTCATTTCATAGATGCAGAAACTGAGGCCCAGGGAAGGGGCCTACCCAGGTTCATATAGCTCAGATTTCTTGACTCAGATTAGTGCTGTTTCTGCCAGTCTATAGTCCTGCTTGAAATCCCACTACCATGAAATCTTTATAGCTCTGTCACCATGGTTTGGAAGGATTTTTAACTGTGGGAAGATGTTTCTGGTAGCCACAAATTCATTTAATAAATAATTACAGGTGCCTAGTGGTGAGGATACAGTGATGAACAACATTGTTAAGGTTCCTGCCCTTATGAAATATACAATGTGATGTAGGGAGATAAACAATAATTGAACAGAAAAACTAGTTAATCTAGAGTGTGATATGTACTATGAAGGAAATAATCCAGCAGTAGCAGTTTTGTTAACTGCCTGCTTAAATCTTTTATCGTGAGAATCCTCTGAGAACAAGAGAAGCTGCTGTGCTTTAGGCTGTGAGACTTCTGCCACAATCTCCACACATGTCTATCCGTTCATGACATCCTCTTTGTGCTAAGCACTATATTTGATGTCAGCCATACAAAGATGAATGCAGCATAGTGCCTACCACTGAGGACATTACTAGGGAAGCAGGGAAGACAAAACTATAGAGTGTATGGAGTACTTTAATAGAGGCTACAGTGTACTGTGGAAGAACAAAGAAGTGGGATGATCAACTGGTGGGACAGAGATGGGCAGTGTACTTCTAAGAGGAAACAAGATTGATGTTAGGAGTTAAAGTATAAACAAACAGGAATTCATGAGATAGAAGGAACTATGTGTAAAGGCAATGAAGTACTGTAGAAAATAAAAAGGCATTGTCAGAGGGGGAAGTGTCTTTGGAGAAGAAAACAAGGATCTTGGGATAGTAAGAGGCCTTTAGAGTTTTGGGGTTTTTTGTTTGTTTTTGGAATGACATGATCAGATTTGCACTTTAGAAAGTCTTTTGGTTGCAAGGTGGAGTACCTAATGGGTAAAGTACATTTTCCTAAGAGGTGGCCCTAAATCTGAAGATAAATGCAGGCTAGCCTATAGGCTATATATAGTTGGGCTATGTTAATTTGAGTGCAACAAGAAGCTCCTGAAGGATTTTAAGCAAAGAGAAAGATGACTGCTGTGTGAAGAATGGAATGGAAGGGTGTCAGAGAAAAAGGAGGAGACTAGGAGGCTGTTGCAGGACCCTTGATGTGAGATAATGGTGGCTTGTTTTAGAGTAATAATAGAGATGATATGAAGTGGTCAGTTTGGGACAATGTTTTTTCAGATCTTCCTGATGGATTGGTGCAAGAGGAGTCAAGGATAACTCCCAGATTTTTGGCTTGAGCACTTAGCAATTGAGTGAATGGTGATGCCATTTACAGAAATAAGTACCAATTATTGGTTCTTTGTAAACATAACTTGTTATTAATACTTTACATGCTTAATACAGCTTATATGTGATGGGACTGGAATTCAAACCCAAGGAGGCTCAGTACAAAGCTAGCATTCTGCATGCTACAGAGTGCGATATAGCTTGTTCTGAGAACAATACCAGTACTGAGAAGAGATGTGGAAGGAGAATGACTCAGAGCCAAATCAAGGCCTTGAAGGTCAAGTTTGAATTTTATTCTAAGTAAACAGGAGGACACTGGAGGGTCTTAAGCAGAGAGTGACCTAATCAGATTTACAGTACAAAAAGATATGTCTGCGTGTTGTGTGGAGAATAGTTTGTAGAGGGAAAAGAGGGGAGATTGGAAGAAACTGCATCAGTTCAGGCAGGTGACTAGAAGGCTGGTGACAGTGGTAGACGGAGAAAGCCGATAGTGGTATAAGCAGAAAATAAGCAAATCCGGGAGTTGGTGATGGACAGGGAGGCCTGGCGTGCTGCAATTCATGGGGTCGCAAAGAGTCGGACACGATTGACCGACTGAACTGAAGAGTGCAGGGACTTGTACAAATGTAGGACGATCTGTGACATCGGCAGGAAGGGACAATTCTTATCTGATTGCACATGTCATTCAGTTCCATTTGAATCAGTCACAACCATTACTGTGCGTAGGACGGTGGGAGAGACGGATTGCGGGCAGATCACTGGGTGAGGAGGACGGCTTGATGACGCGCTAAGAAGTAACAAACCTATCCTGAACAAGCGGTGACAGAGCAGGAATGGGATCATGCCTTGAACGCCGTGCTGGGGGATCGTGCTGAGGCTCCTCTGGCCGGACTTGGCTTTGACAGGCGAGGCGGGGCCTCGACCCCCGCCCTCGGCACAGCCCCGACCCATTTACCTGAACGCCCTACGGCAACACCCGAGGGGCTGAGGGCGTCCAGCGCGGGCGGCTGTAGCTTCCTTCGCCTCCCGGAACCTCTAGCAGGAAGCAGTCCACCCTCCTTAGCAGCCCCCTTCTAAGTCTCTAAGCAGTTTCTATGGGCCCGCCCCAGTCTAAGATGGACTACTGCGCTTGCGCGAGGGGTCGCACGCAGTCACGCGCCGCCGGCCGCTTCCGGTGCGCCGCGAGGGCTGCCGGGACGGGTCTCCCTGGCGATCCGAGGTGTGCTGCTGACTGCTGCTGCCGCCGCCGCTGTTGGGGCTGAGCCGGTTCCGCGGTGACGCCCGTGTCCCTGCTTTCTTCCTCGGGCTTCCCGGGGCTTGACCCCCGGGGCCCTCGGCAGGCGTCACTGAAGAGCCTGCGGGGCGGACGTGTGCTTCCACACCCTCCCTCCACGACCCCATATCGCGACTCCGAGGAAGGGGAGCGAGAGAGGCTGTCGCGACTCCGCGCCGTGTGTTGCCGGGCGGGGCCGCGGGGCCGGGGCTCCTCTAGCCCCCGGGATGCGCGCGCGAGTCCTCGCCTCCACTTCCTTGCTGCTACTGCCACGACTGGAGCCGCCTCTCGCCGACAGCGCGGAGCGCGAGTGCGCCGGCCAGCCCCCTCGTCGAGCCCCCTGGCCGGGCGCCACCGGGAATGTGAGCCGCGCGGCTTGCACGCTTCTCCAGGTAAGTCCCGCCCTTGAGCGCCGCGCTGCACGAGCTGGGCGCCCACGAGCTGGGAGCTGCGGGTCTCTGAGCGCTGTTGCCTCTTCCTTAATGTAGGAGCAGTGAGCCTTAGTCTCCTCCCGCATTCGTCTAAGGCCCATAGGCCAACCATGGCCCACAGCTGTGCTGTCAAACGCCGTTTAATGAGGGTCCGAGGGGTATCTGATGGGACAGTGAAAGTGTGTCACATATTTCAAGTATTACCTTTTCTTTTACAAGAGGAGAAAACTGAGGCTTCGAGAGGGAGAGTAGATTGCTCAAGGTCATAGAACTTTGTGCGCTTGCTGTTAAAGTGCGTGAATTAAATTAGTACCCTGATCTTCTGCCCTCCAGAGCCCTTGGTTTTACCCTTTATATTATTTTGGCTTTTTTTTTTTTTTTTTTTTTGCATTGCTGTACTGGGGACTAGGATCTGAAAACAACTCTTGAACCCAGGCTTAAGCCAGGCTAGTCAAACAAGCCAAAATCCAGGGTAGTCTCTTCCTGCCCCTAACCCTCAATGTGTTTGTATGACTTTGTTTTTTAACTTGTTTTGCTCTGCGTGCTAAAACCCTGTATGTCATTCTTTACAGAAGCTCTCCTGCAGTTATTGCTTTTCTCTGTGAGACTCAAGGGCTGAGGAGTCAATTATTGAAGGCAAAAAAAGCACATCCTCACATAGCCTTGATTTGAACCCTCGGGTCCCTTACCCAATGAAGGCACTGGCCTGTTTCTGACCCAGCCGAATGTGGGTTATGTTCTCCTCCTGAGTTGTGCTGTAACAGAAGGCTGGGGGTTTTTTTGAGGGGGGGGTGGCGTTGGGGGTGGTTATGTTTTCTAGTGGTAAGGGAAGTTATTTAGAGGTGGTACAGAAGTGGAAAGAACTTTAGGAATAGTGTGTTCTTAGCCTTTGGTATATCTTAAAAAATTAAAAGTGAAATATTTATCTACATTTTCTGGGAGAGGGTATTTCCACTTTCATAGGATTCTCAAAGGTATTCTTGCCTTTCAAAGTTAGGCGCCACAGATTTCAGCCTCTTCAGTCTCACTTGAGGAACAACAGAATTTTAGGGTGGGAATAGACTTACCTGAGATCTCATGGTTAGAATTTAGACTTAGATCCAGGTCTCCTGACTCAACATGCAGTGCTCTTTTTCTCATTATAACTTATCAGATACTTCATCATTTGTGGAGTGAGTTCTAAATTGAGATGTGAGTGGACCTTGTAATACACATATCAGTTCTGTGTTTACTTACATAGCTCCTTCTTCCCAGAATCCTAAATTATCTTCTCACAGATTTTCCAGAGCAACTATATTATTTCTTGTAAAATGAAGTTTCTGGGAACCTTTCTGCATCCAAGGATTGAGTCTGGGTAAAACTCCAATTTCGAATGTGGCCACAAATAAACTAACTCTTCTTGAACTAGTCATTGAATTTTTTTGTAATGCATTCCTTTCCCTAGGAAAGGCTATTAGTAGATTATCTGTTTCTTAGACCAGTTCTGGGAAGTTAATGTCTGTCTGTCTGTCAGATTACTGTTTTACACCTGAGTGGTTCATTACCTTAGTCACTAACCATATGTGGCTATTTGAACTAATTACAATTAAACAAAATGAAATCAATTCAAGTTCTTCAGTCACACAATCCATATTTCAGGTGCTCAGTAGCTATAAGTAGCTACCATATCGGAGGAGCACAGATGAAGAACATTTCAGTCATTTCAAAATGTTAATAGAACAGTGCTGATTTAGAATGTTGCTAATGGAGATGGGAGCAGTGTAGTATAGTGGAAGAAGGCTCACAGTTGAATTTTTGAGTTAAAAAAAAAATCTGTTTTTCAAGTCCCTGGGTGTAGTGTCTCTTTGGGGAGGTCATTAAGCATCTCAGTCACAGATTATTCATCTTTAATAATGAACCCTTTTTGTATAGCACCTGACTGTTCCTTGAGCCTTATCACTATAAATCTGTGGTAAGGTGGGAGAGACATTGCTTTGTACTGTTTAAAAAGAGAGAATTGAACCTAAAGCAGCTTAAGGACCTGTCCAAAGTCACACAAGTTGGCAGAGTGTAAAGAAACTTCCTACATATTGGCACTTATTACACGTTTGAATGAATGAAAATCAATGAAGCATTTTACTTAAGGCATGAAACATGAGGGAGCGTCCAGAACTGACTCCTGGCCAAGTATTCACCTGTTACCATATGGAATTCTTATAACATGGGGCTAATAAATCTTTGAATTGAAGGATTACTAAGTGTCTCATGAGTGAATATAAGTGAAAGGGCTAAGCTAGTGATCCCAGATTTGCCTGGTCAGAGGAATCACCTGGGGCGCTTGTTAAGGATGTTGTTGTTCAGTCACTGAGTCATGTCCGACTCTGCAGTCCCATGGACTGCAGCACGCCAGGCTTCCCTGTCCTTCACTGTCTCCTGGAGTTTGCTCAGACTCATGTCCATTGAGTCGGTGAGGCCATCCAACCATCTCATCCTCTGTTGCCCCCTTCTCCTGCCCTAGTCTTTCCCAGCATCAGGTCTTTTCCAGTGAGTCGGCTCTTTGCATCAGGTGGCCAGAGTATTGGAGCTCCAGCATGAAGGGCTTCCCCAATGGCTCAGCAGGTTAAGAATCTGCCTGCAGTGCAGGAGACACAGAAGACGAGCGTTTAATTCCTGGGTCAGGAAGATCCCCTGGAGGAGGAAAATGGCAACCCACTCCAATATTGTTGCCTGAAAAAATCCCATGGACAGAGGAGCCTGGCAGGCTACAGCCCAAAGGGTCAAAAAGAGTCAGACATGCCTGAACAACTAAGCACATGGCACACAAATCTTGTTAAGGATGCAGATTGCCATACCCTTTAGAGATTCTGATTAGAGGGCTGAGGTGGAATCCTAAAATCTGTATATTTAGTAGGTTCCCAGGTGGTGCTTAAGATACATCTGCTGAGTTTGGGAAATGACTGAGTCTTAAGGCCCTGGCAGAGATAAGGGATCATTGGATTGGGAGGCTGCTGTCCTCTTTCAGGTAGATTCTTGACACTTGTTTGTGTTTGACTTTCCTCTAGCCATGGAAGCATCGTATGATGGTACTGAGGTAACTGTCGTGATGGAGGAAATTGAGGAAGCCTACTGTTATACCTCCCCTGGGCCACCCAAGAAGAAGAAGAAGTATAAAATCCATGGAGAAAAGGCCAAGAAACCCAGGTTAGCCAACACATTTTGGTAGCTGGCATTTATGAACAGAATCTGCTTGGAGATCTCTGTTGAACAAGAAGAATTTAGACTGTGTCCAGATTCATTGAGAATGCCATGTCAGTTCTTGAAGTCTCCTGATGGAGGTAGTGGGATTGGGGGGAGAGGGAGTTGGGGAGTAGGAAGTGGCCAATTGATGTCAGCAGTTGTCATTCCTTTCCAAATTTTGGTCCTGTTTCTAGGCTGTAGCAGGAAATAGGCATACAAATGGTGGAAAACTCTGTACAAGAGAACCACATCCTGCATTATTAATATTTCTGTTGTCTAAATATTTCATTAGGGCATCAATAAAAATATGGAATTATAAGTAGCACCAATGATACTTATAAAGAATATCCAGATTGTAGCTCTAATCTCCTTAACTGTGAACTCCCCAGACTTCTTGCTGAGGCTCCCAGCTCTGGGTCACTTCGACAGGTCTGCTTGCTTCCCTCTCGGCCTCGGCTAGGTGCTGTTTACCAGAGAGATGACCAAAGGCTATGTAAACGAGGAGGATGTGAGTGGTAATCAGTCCTCTAACCTTTTCCTAAAAGTGGAATGACAGAACATTTGTATCTGTTTTTTGCCCATATTGGGATTTAGAGTCAGTCATCCCTGCAGAAAAAGTGGTGGTGGTGAAGTAAACCAGATAAGCCTTTGCTTCCAGGTTTCTGGAGGGAGAAACCTCCTGTCATTTACCCTCTGGGGATATTATTTAAATGCTTCTTTGCTTCAGTCTCTGTTTACAGAAATGCTTTTGAAATGAAAAGCTGGATTTTGTATTTAACTCTTCACTACTCAAATATTGTAGAATTTACTGGTTGAGGGAGGGGAAACCTTATGAAGTCCTTGCTTCCTCAGGTCTGCTTACCTTCTGTACTATTACGACATCTACCTGAAAGTGCAGCAGGAGCTCCCCCACCTCCCTCAGTCTGAGATCAATAAGAAGATTAGTGAGAGTTGGAGGCTTCTCAGTGTGGCCGAGAGGAGTTACTACCTGGAGAAAGCCAAGCTAGAGAAAGAAGGTCTGGATCCTGTAAGTAATTTTTTTTCCCCCTTCAGCTAATACCTCCATTGCTCAAGTGGTAAGGCTTGGGGAATCCAGCCTCTTGTTCTCCTGTTTTCTTCTCTTGGGAAAACTTTTAAGTTGAGTCATTTTTACCTTTCTTGAGTCTGATATTGTCTCTTTCTTTTTTGTCTGCGCCACATGGCTTGCAGAATCTTAAGCCAACCAGGGGTTGCACCTGGGCCATGGCATGGAAAGTGCTGAGTCCCAAACACTGGACTGCCAGGGGACTCCCTCTCTGTTTCCATTCTAATGATGCCCCACACTCTCTTATACTCTTTGCTTGTGGCCATATATTATCTCCAGGGAGCCTTAGGTTCCTTTTCTGAATTTTAGTAAACTTGGAGCGTCTCGTCCTTGTGAGTAGTTAAGTATTCCTTTGCCTTCATTGAGTAGCTTCTATAGACATTTTACCTACACTGTGGATTTTCATGTTATCAAATTGAGTGTGAATGTTATTAATTTGTGTTGATCACAATCAGTTATCCCATAATCAGCAGTTAGGCTTGTGAGTTTAGACGTAGACACAGCTGCTTTATATAAGACCATGTTCTAGCACTGGTATTGACCTATTGAACAAAAAGTGTAAAGCTAAAGCTGAAGTTCACGGAAGGGACTAAGCCTTTGAACGTCTGCATTAAAGAATAAGCAAGAAAGCTCTTTGGTTTGTGTCTGTCAGCCATTTTGTTATTACTGTTCACAATAATAAAATGTACTGACAACTGTTAGTACTGCTTTTTTTTTTTTTTTAACTAAAATTCCAGCAGGAAAAATAACTTTGTTGTAAGTGGAAACCTTTTCACCTTAACTCCTTGTTTTCCAATTGAAACAACGGTCTCTGACTTTTTTGATTGTATAGAGCAAAAGTTCTTCAGGAATGCAATGACGATGCTATAGCAAAACAGGTTATGTTTCCTTCAGTGGCGCCCATCTGCCACTGGCCGCCATTTAGATTAGTTTGTCCTTGTTGGCTTGGCCTTGCTCTTCTTAGAAGAGCTCTATGTTGCCTACTATCTGGGAGGTGCCGCTATACTCCTCCTCTGGATGATTTGTTTGTAAACTGTGAGTCTAGGAAACAATCCCTGTGGAGAAGGAGAGGTGGAAGTCTAGGAAAAGTACACGTATTTTCTTTGGTTTCCGCATTATAAAGTCACAAACTTTTTGCCCATGATACAAGAAAATTTTACCTAATGCTGAAGTGATATGGTTTTTAATTTTTAAAAAATTTTCAATTTTTTGGCCATGTGGGATCATAGTTCGCCCAACCAGGAATCGAACCCATGCCCCCTTTATTATAGAAGTACAGAGTCTTACCCAGTGGGCCTCCAGGGAAGTCCCCTGACATAGCTTTTAAAACTGGATGTTGTTATAGGTCCTTATTAAGACTTAAAAAATTTAAGTAGATCATCTATAATGATTTTTTATCCATATGTAAATTTGTATCTGCCATCATCTCCACCACTATCTCCAAGATTATTATGAATAAACTAGCTCTAATATTAACTAGCTATAACCTTGAAAGAATCATTTAAGCTTTGAGTCCTGCTTTCCTTATTTGTAAAATGGGGATAATAGTATCTGTTTGCAATGTTTAAAATAGATAATGTAAAACACCTGGCTGAGTTCTTGGACCATAGTGACTTGGTCAGTAAATATTACTCTTTAGTAGATTAAATGTCCAGAAAAGGTGACATTTAACGAGCATCTGGGATGTACCAAGACTGGGTGAGATTTTCTATGCTGTTTGACGTCTCCCCAGTTACCTGGTGTGCAGGTGGGATGCTCTGCCTGCATACTGTGGGAACCTGTCGGAGACCTTGTGGTGGGCTATGTCCCTTGCAGCTCTTTAGGGCTCTTGCCAGGTTGCGGGGCCTGTGGTTGCAGTGTCATTCCTTACAGTGTGTAAGATGAATGTCATTCAGGCTGCCCTGGTTTCTCTGGGCTTGGATTTGTTGATAAAGTCCAGACCAGCCTTTGTATTTGCCACCATTTAGTTTTGTTCTCTTGACCTGTCGGCTTCAAAGGGTGACTTGAGGATATCATTTCTTCATTCTCTCTCCAGTAAAGGCTCCATAATGGGTTTGGACAGTTTGCTTTCAAGTTTCACCTGAGTGCTTCCTTTGTAGCCTAAGTCTCATCCACTTCTTTTGATTTTTTTTTTAAAGATCCTTTTGTAATTGATTTAGTTCTTTTTAAATGATGCTTCTAAAATTAGTTTTTGGTCCATTTAATTTCCGTTCTCACTTATCTGTTCACTTCGAGCTTTTCTGTTTTCCTTGTTGGGTAACTTTCAGTTTAAATTGAAAAAATAAAACACAGTCACCTTTTTCTTGGTTCCGGGTAGCTATGCAGAGCTGTGGCTTCTAGTGTTCTGGTAGCTGGTCTTCTAGCTTCTTAGAAGACCTGGCCTGGAGTTTCAGTCTTACTACTCACTAATTGTGTGTCTTGGGAAAGTTTACCCTCCTGCAGTTCCCTCATTTGAGAAATGGGCATGATAATAGTACCTAACTTAATAGTTTTGCTTTTAAGAAGTATTTTCTAAACCTTCCTAGGTCAGTGTTAATGTTTATATTCTCCCACCTCCCCTAGTATATTCAGGTCCTTATCGTATAACCCCTTCCCTATACACATTCTGTCATGAAGCCGCCTTTGCAAGTCTGGCAGAAGCTGTGATGTCAGAATTCTTCCTTGCTTCCCTGAGATCCAGAGTGGCCTATTGGTTTGTATCTTATGCTTTAAATGTTTCATTGAGCATTATACGTCCTGGCATCTAAATCTCCCTTTATACATCCTGGCATCTAAAGCTTCTTTGAAATCCTAAAGTGTCAGAGCTGGAAAAGAACTCATAAATAGCCAGATTCAATTCCCTTATTTTACAGATAGGGCAGCAAAGCCTAAAAAGGGGAAAGAATTTGTTCAAGACTCCACCAGATCTGGGAGTTCAGCTCACGGTTGCATGATGCCAAGATCAGTGCCCCTTATAGAATCTAATCCACTTTCTGTCTCCTTTGTGACTGAGTAAGTTACACTGGCTAAAGTATGATTCAAATGAAGATGACATTGCTGTTGGCAGAGGCTGACCCTAAGTCATAGGTCAAGAGAATGGAATCTTTCTGGTTCTGTGGGGGAAAAAAAAAAAGGTTATACATGTATATTCATGTGGTCTTACTCTGTTTCTCTCTGCTTGTCTCCCCAACTTGGCTTCTTCATCGTCAGAACTCTAAGCTCTCTGGACTGACTGCTGTGGTTCCGGACATCCCAGGTTTCCGCAAGATCCTCCCTCGCTCAGATTACATCATCATCCCCAAGAGCAGCCTGCAGGAGGAGCGGAGCTGCCCTCAGCTAGAGCTGTGTGTGGCCCAGAACCAGATGTCCCCCAAAGGACCATCTCTTGTGTCCAACACTGCCCTGGAGACAGTGCCTGGCCATGCAGGCATGGCAGAACAATGCCTGGCTGTGGAGGCCTTAGCTGAGGATGTGGGAACCCTTGCCCAGCCTGGTGCTGTACAGGAGATCGCCACCTCAGAGATCCTCGGCCAGGATGTGCTCCTAAATGAGGCTTCCCTGGAGGTAGGGGAGAACCACCAACCTTATCAGACAAGCCTGGTTATTGAAGAGACCTTAGTGAATGGCTCATCAGACCTCACCACTGGAAGCCTGGCTGTGCCCCACCCCCAGGTGGGGGAGAGTATGTCTGTAGTAACAGTCATGAGGGTAAGTGACAGGTACTGTGATTGTGCTTTACCTGAGAGAGTTAAAAAGGCAGCTAGACCCATGCAGTGTGATTCTGGAGTAGTGGTAATTAGGAATTGGTGTGGCACTTCTGAATTGGACTGCAGTCCTCTTGAACCTTTTTGCCCCTAGGCTTGGTCCAAAGTCCTCTTCAGTTTCTTAGGCACTCTCACATCTCCACTTGCTCAGTTTAGCCAGTGTTTTCTTCACACGAGATAAGGTACATTAGGAGGGATGGAAATGATATTTGTCCATGAGTCAAAGCCAAGATCTGTTAGGCTGTTGGCGTTGGTTAGGATTTTATGTTCCCTTACGATTGTTTCAACAAACATAATAGCATCTTGAAAACTGTTCAGGAGGGATTGTAAATGGTCTTCCTGGGCACAGAGTAAGTAGAAGAAGGAAGTTCTTTTCACAGCCAGGTTGATCGGACTAATAGCCGAGAAAGAAGGGGGAGATCTCTTCCCAGTGGCTTTCCAGTCATGCCCAGTTGAGGGGAAAGAGCAGTGATTGCACAGCGTGGACCCTGGAAGTGAAGAGTTGGGGAGCTGCCACCAGGCTGTCTGTCATCCTGGGTAGGATGGCATCCTGAGAGAGGTAGTTGTCCTGCTCAATCTAAGAGGACCAGCATGCAGTGGCCCCTACAGCTGGACAGGTGAGAGCAGATAGCCCTCCAAAGGATTCTTTGCCAGGCATAAATTTTATTATTTTTTGCCGCAGTGCTGTATATGGTAATGAAGCATGCCATTGGCCTGATTAATAGGTCTAGTCAAGGCTATGGTTTTTCCAGTGGTGATGTATGGATGTGAAAGTTGGACTGTGAAGAAAGCTGAGCACTGAAGAATTGATGCTTTTGAACTGTGGTGTTGGAGAAGACTCTTGAGAGTCCCTTGGATTGCAAGGAGATCCAACCAGTCCATCCTAAAGGAGATCAGTCCTGGGATTTCTTTGGAAGGAATGATGCTAAAGCTGAAACTCCAGTACTTTGGCCACCTCATGTGAAGAGTTGACTCATTGGAAAAGACTCTGATGCTGGGAGGGATTGGGGGCAAGAGAAGGGGACGACAGAGGATGAGATGGCTGGATGGCATCACCAACTCGATGGACATGAGTCTGAGTGAACTCCGGGAGTTGGTGATGGACAGGGAGGCCTGGCGTGCTACGGTTCATGGGGGTCACAAAGAGTTGGACATGACTGAGTGACTGAACTGAACTGAATAGGTTCCTAAGAACATTTGGTGGTCACAAGAATTGGTTTCTTTGACTATTGTTGTGATCTTCTTAGGAGTCTTAAGTATCTTAACCTCAGTTTTCTCATTTGTAAAATGAGGATAGCACATTCCCTGTGGTAGTGGTTTTCTTTGTCCTTAGTTAAACTTTTATTTTGAGATAATTGTAGATTCATACATTTTCTTGATGCACCCACTGGATAAGCATATTATCTCTGGTTATTGGACTTGATTGTCTTCAGTGTTATGATTGCTCCTGGGTGTTCTTCACTCCATCTCAATAAAACTGTCTTGTCTCCCTGTACCCGCAGGATTCCGGTGAGAGTAGCTCCTCTGCGCCAGCCACACAGTTCATTATGTTGCCTCTTCCTGCCTACTCGGTTGTGGAGAACCCCACCTCCATCAAACTGGTTAGTATGTGAGGAGTTGATGGAGATTATGGCTCCGTAAGAATTCTCTTTCAGGTAGTTTTCTAAAATTGTTAATGAACTTAGGACATGGGGACTGGCAGATATCTCAGAGATTTTCTGGTTCAGATATTCTTAACTGGGGGTGAGGGAGTGGGGGGCGGGTCTGTGAATAGAGCTCCACAGGATCCTTGAACTCAAGTTACATACAAATTTTTCTCTTTGAGAAAGTAATTTCTTGGGGTAGGTTCCATGGGTTTTATCATATTTTCTGAAGTGTTGATGTAGAAAACTTGAGAGATCAGTGATAGAATTCAGTCCTGTTATTGTGCAGGTTAGGGAAAAGGTCCAAAGAAGAAAAAGAACTTGTTCTGTGATTCAGGGTCACTGAGCTGCGAGACAAGGCAGAACAAGGACCCAGGGCTTTTGGTTCTCAGTGTTTCTTCCGTCACACGCTGCAGCGTGTGGGCTGAGACTTTGTCTTAGGGCTTTGTGAAGGGCCTCCAGCACACTGTTAGGAGAAGTGCTGTGAGCCAGCGTCTTTGTCTGTCTGCCTGTCCAGGGTGAAAGGATCTAGTCTTTCATCGTTAGCTGTAGGTTTTCTACAGATACCCTTATCATGTTTAGGAAGTTATTTTTGCTGGAAGTTTTTAACAGGATTGGATATTGGATTTTTGTGTGTCTTTAGAGATGATTGGGTTTTTTGTTGTTGTTGTTGTTGTTGTTAGTATGATTAATAGTATTTTTCAAATGTTAACTCTGTGTTCCTGGGGTAGACTTCACTTAGCAGTGATATATTATCCTTCTAATATATTACTGGATTGGTGTTCAGGATTTCTGTATTTATATTCATGAGGAATATTATTGGTCTCTTAATTTTCTTATAAGTGTTTTTCTTGTTTTAGTATCAAGGTTATTCTTCATAGAATGAGCTGTGAAATATTTTCTGCTCTTCTGTTTTTTGAAAGAGTTTTGTATAGTACTGGCATTATTTCTTCCTTAAATGGTTACAATTATCAGTGAACTCATCTGGGCCTGGAGATTTCTTTGTGGGAAGGTTTATAATGGTAAGTCCAATTTTTAAAATATATATAGAACTATTCAGATGACCTATTTTGGAGTGAGCTTTGAAAGTTTGTCTTTCACACAGTTTTTAAAAACTGGTAAAATATATGTAATGAAATTTACCTGTTTAGTCAGTTTTAAGTGTACAATTCAAATGCTGTTGGTGTTAAGTATATTCACAGTGTCATGCAGTCATTAGCACTACCCATTTTCAGAACTTTTTCATCATTCCAACCAGAAACTGTGTATATTAAACAGTTACTCCCCATTCCCTGCCCCCTGCTTTCTACCGTAGGCCCTAATAAAGCTATTTTACTTTCTTGGAATTTGTGTATTCTAGGTACCTCAAATAAGTGGAATCATTCAGATACTACCTTTTTAATCTGACTTTTTCATTTAACATATTTTCAAGGTTCATCTGTCTTATGGCATGTATCAGAATTTCATTCCTTTTTATGGCTAAAATACATTACATTGTGTGTATATACTACATTTTGTTTATCCGTTCATAAACATTGCTGGATATTTGGTTTATTTCTACCTTTTGATTACCGTGAGTAGTGGTGATAGGAACTTTGGTATACAAATGTCTGTTTGAGTCCCTGTTGTCAGTTCTTTTGGATGTAATACCCTAAGGGTAGCATTGCTGATCATGTGGTAATTCTGTCTTTAAAGTTTTGAGGAACCTGTTTGCTTTTAATATCTATAAAATATGTAGTGATTTCCCTTCTCCATTACTGACACTGGTAATTTGGGTCTTCTTTCTTTTTTCCTGATAAACTTGGCAAGAGGTTATTGATTTTATTGCTCTCAGAGAGGGAACATTTGGGTTCATTGATCCTCTATTGTTTTCCTGCTTTCTGTTTCACTCATTTCTGCCATGATCTTTATTATCATTCTTCTGCTTACTTTGGGTTTAATTTAGTCTTACCTAGTTTCTTAAGGTAGAAGCTGAGGTTATTGATTTGAGACTTTCTTTTCTAATATAGCGGCTTAGTGCTTAATTTGCCTCCAAGCACTACTTTAGACTTCTCTTGTGGCTCAGCTGGTAAAGAATCTGCCTGCAATGCGGGAGACCTGGGTTCAGTCCCTTGGTTGGGAAGATCCCCTGGAGAAGGGAAAGGATGCTGCTGCTGCTAAGTCGCTTCAGTCGTGTCCGACTCTGTGCGACCCCATAGACGGCAGCCCACGAGGCTCCCCCGTCCCTGGGATTCTCCAGGCAAGAACACTGGAGTGGGTTGCCATTTCCTTCTCCAATGCATGAAAGTGAAGTCTCTTAGTTGTGTCTGACTCTTAGCGACCCCATGGACTGCAGCCTACCAGGCTCCTCCACCCATGGGATTTTCCAGGCAAGAGTACTGGAGTGGGGTGCTATTGCCTTCTTCAAGGGAAGGGTTACCCCCTCCAGTATTCTGGCCTGGAGAATTCCATGGTCTGTATAGTCCATGGGGTTGCAAAGAGTCAGACACGACTGAGTGACTTTCACTTTGACTTTCAAGCACTACTTTTAGTGGAATGCCACAAATTTTGGTAGGGTATGTTTTCATTTTTATTCAGTTGGAAATGCTTTCTAACTTATTTGACCCATGAGTTATTTAGAGGAGTATCACTTTCCAAATATTTGGGATTTTCCAGATGTCTTTCCATATCGATTTCTGATTTGATTCCATTGTGATTAGAACTTTGTAGTTTGTATAAGACCTGAATCCTTTTAAATTGAGTGTGGCTTATTTTATGGCTCAGAGTATGGATTCTCTTGATAAATGGTCTAAATGCGTTTGAAAAGACAGTGTAATCTGCTGTTGGATGGAGTGTTCTGTACATTTCAGATCAGGTTGAGTTGATTTGTGATGTTCCTTGCTGGTTTTCTGTCGGCTGTTTCTGTCAGCTACTAAGAAAGCATGCACCAGTCATTGTAGGTTTGTGTGTTTCTTTTTGTAGTTCTGTTAGTTTGTGTGTCATGTATTTTGACTGTTATTAAATACATAAACGTTTAGGATTGTTAAATTCTCTGGATATGTTTATTGCTCCTTTATTAAGAAATGGCATTTATCTCTCACACTGTTGCCTGTGAAATCTACTTAGGTCTGATATCAAGCTTTCTTTTGATTATTGTTATTAACGAGCTATATCTTTTTCCATCCTTCTACCTTTTTGTAGCTTTGTATTTAAAGTACCTTTTTGGTAGACAGCATATAGTTTGACTGTAAGAGCAAGACCTGTCTGACTGTCTCTGCCTTGTAATTTAGGTATTTAGTATTTAGGCACTATATATTTAATGTGATTATTAATATGATTTGGTTTAAATATGTCCTCTTACTTCTTGTTATTGTTCTGGTTATGTTTTGTTATATTTTCTTTTGAAATGCTTGAATATTTTTTTTTTTAATTATTTATTTCTGGCTGCCCTGGGTCTTCATTGCTGCATGTGGGCTTTTACAGGTTGCAGTGGGTGGGAGTTACTCGAGCTGTGGTGCTCAGGTTTCTCGCTGCAGAGCGGGCTCCAGAGCGTGCGGATTTTAGTTGCCGCAGCTCCTGGGCTTAGTAGTTGTGGCACGTGTGCTTAGTTGCCCCCCAGCATGTGGAATCTTCCCCGACCAGGGATTGAACCCGTGTTCCCTGCATTGGCAGGTGGATTCTTAACCACTGGACCACCAGGGAACTCCAAACTGAATATTTTTAATGAATCCATTTTATCTCGTTTATTGGTCTATGGCTTATTAACTTTGTCTTCGTTACTTATTGGTTTTTTTTAGGGTACATATCTTGGTTTCTTTTAGGTACATATATTTAACTTGTCATAGTCTGCCTTTTCCTCTTAAAATTCCCACTACAGATAAATAATACTTTATTAGGTAAGAATGTTGTAGTAAACTACTTTTCCTGAGCCTTTCCTCTTCAGGAAACTAATGCTCTTTCATGGTCTAATAAATGTTAAATCAAGCTCTTCTAGAACTACTTAAGGCAACATCAGCCTTGAACACTGGCATTATTTTCTAAAGTCATTTCTGTACGCTGCTGTTTAGGAGTATTTACAAGTTGCTGGTGATTTATTTATGGAACTAACTTTTCTCTGGGAATGTATTCAGAATGACTATTCTGTGTGGGGCCACAGTCAGAGAAAAGAGAAATGTTTTATTTTCCATTAAAAATAGTCTTACAAACTTTTTGTTCCTCAAGATATACCCATTAAGCAGAAAGGGCAGGTGATTTTACAGAAGAGGAAATCCAGGGCCCAAGAGCAAAGGTGAATTACCCCCAGCTCATTCAGTGCGTCAGTGATGAAGTTGGAACCCAAATCCTTTTTCCTGGGACCTCACAGCTTCACGCTCATCCTTGATTTGCGGCCACTGTCATGTCCCTTTTTCCGTAGGTGTTCTGGCCAGAGGCAGCCTAGGGGCAGCTTGGTGTTTCCTAAGGGAGGTTTTTGCTTTCTGGCCAGGCTAGGGAGACAGGGATTAGTAGCTGAGTAAACCATTCATAAGTGACTGAACAGATCTCACAGGGAAGTGTTTTCTTTCCAGCATTAATCAAGAAATGGAGCGTGGCTAATTTCTATTTGTGGCTGAAATGTAATACATTCTGTTCAAAGGGAAATCACCAGAGATTGATTATGTGAGCCAGTGATTGAATATATGTATACAAATAATCAAATTCTGTTGAGTGTCAAAGGAACTGGTTTCAACTGGAGTTCCCTCTCATTTTTTTGGTGACTGGACTGCTTTTATATCTTTGAATCCTAGATTCTAGGTTCTCTGATTTTTAACTAATAAGAATGAAGATGAAGCAGGTTCTTTGATGTGTGGAGAGCCGTAGGGTGCAGCAGGGTGCGTGGAAGGCGCTGTGACCAGGAGTCAAAGATGTGTCTCCTGGGGCTGGCTCTGTCCTTGAGCCACCGCATGGTGCATGGTTTGAAACAAAGCATTTAACCTCTTTGAGCCTCGGTAGTGGTGATACCTACCTCATGGTATTGCTGAGAGCTTCAAATGCGATATCGATAGAGTGTTTAGCACTGTGTGCTACTTCACTTAATTAATTAATTGTAACTATCATAATCTCTATTCTTCTGGTACCTAACTCTGTAACCCTAGGCAGTTGTCTTTCTTCATTTGCATTCATTCTCTCCATTTCTAAAAAGTGAACTAACTAGTTGTATTTTAGGGCCTTTCCAATTCTGACCTTTTAAGATCATGAACTGGCTAATTTTTTGCAAGCTGGTATCCTCCTGCCATTGTTAGGGTTACAATAGTCATGAGGATCTGAGAGAGATTAGATTGTACTGTTGATTCTGACCTTTTTTTTTTACAGACTACTACATACACCCGACGGGGCCATGGAACGTGCACCAGCCCAGGCTGCTCCTTTACATATGTCACCAGGCACAAACCACCTAAGTGCCCTACCTGTGGTAACTTCCTTGGAGGGAAGTGGATCCCAAAGGTAAGTCCATTGGCCATCACTGCTTTGGGAACCCCACAAAGTAAACTTACTGTTCCCCTTAAGAATAGATGGCTTAAATTAATATTCATTTAACTTTTCTGATGCTACAAATAAGTCAGTTTCTTTCTTTTTAAGAAGAAAGAAGAAAATGTTATCCATAACCTCCATCCAAACAAAAGCCATTGTTAAGATTTCAGTGTCTGTTAAGATTTTTTCTAGTCTTTATCTGTGGGTATAGAAATTCTGTATCTGGTCTTTTTTCTTTTACCATACCATATCATTAAATATTCTTCAAAAACGTTATCTTTAATTGCTTCATAGTTTTCCATGAATGACTATACTATGTTAAATTATTCACTTCCTGTTAGGGTCACATTTTTAGCAATCCACCCTCCACACTAACTGCTTAGCTATTCATACACACAGGGCAGATCTCATTCCTTAGCTCTGAGTCCTTTTAGTTTCGTGTGGAAAGTGTTAGTTGCTCAGTAGTGTCTGACTCTTTGCAATCCCATGGCCTGTAGCCCAACAGGCTCCTCTGTTCATGGGATTTTCCAGGCAAGAATACTGGAGTGGGTTGTCATTTCCTTCTCCAGGGAATCTTCCCGACCCAGGGATCAAACCCAGGTCACTCACATTGCAGGCAGATTCTTTACCGTCTGAGCCACCAGGGAAGCCCACTTAGTTTCCTATAGCTTCTATTAAAAGTGGAAGTCTTTAACCCAGTATTCAAGCTCTGCCATAGTTTAACTTTCCAAATATGTACTTCTGTCTCCAAATAAATGGTGCTCGGTAAATAAGTGAGCATTAGAGCTATGCCCCTGTGATGTTCAGTTCAGAACATGTTTTTTGTTACCTGTTGTATGCTTGGCACTGACTATAAATCATACATACTTGCCACATTTTTGATATGAGACTATAAATTATCTAGAGACAAAAGGACTAAAATAGAAGCAGTTTTATAGAGGAGATGATTTGGAAAGAGCAATAGAATTTGGGTAGATAGAAAAGGAAAGAGAAGGCATTATTTTTGTGAAAATAGTTTAGGCTTAGGATTGTGTTCATCATGTGTTTCAACTCATGGTCCAGACTTATCTTCTCTGTAGAGAAAACTTACATAGTATCATACTTACTAAGTTCCTTTGGAGCATTTTCCACAGAACATTTCTTAGAAAATTATCAGGATAGTGACTTTTGCCCTCTGGCTAAGTATTGAAGTTCAGGATAGCACCAGTTTTGGAGACAGAATAGGTTAATAATTAAGAATATAATTCTGGAGTCAGCTTCCTCAGTTCAGACCTTAACTTTGTAACCTTAGGAAAGTCATTCTACATTTCTGTTCTTGATTTAGGCTTCCTTTCATTTGTAAATAGAAATTAAGAATATTACCTACATCAATAGGGTTGTTGGAGGGGTCAGATGAAATTATCCATGCAAAGTGGATGGTTCATTTCTAGTGGAATTATATATTCAATCCTCTGTAGGGGTTCACTGCCCATTGTTGGCAGCAGTATAATTGTCTCTTGTTACTGGCTGTGAACATTAACACTTCAAGGGGCAGGAAATACCTAGGGGTTTGTGGAGTTTTTGTGTTGTTGTGAAGCCATTTCATTTATTCCCACCCTAATTATTCTCCCAAAATACACTTCCCCAACTGCGGTAGGAAGATTGAATTGGGTAGTAGTTGGACTTCTCCTTGGTCCTTCTTCACTGATGCACAGCAGGTCTGTCAGATGATCTTGTTTCCTGTGCTTTTGTGCGACTCTAACCAATCCTGTGCATAATCTGCTTCAGATTCTGTTTTGACTTTGGCTTTCTTTCCTTTTTCATTTTGTCTTCTCCCCTCCCTTTTATTGAAATAACTTTTAAGCCATTCTCTTTCTGAGATCGAATTCATGACATGCATAAATTTTTTTTTCTTAGCTACTTGTCTCCTGTCTTTACTTGCTAAGTTAGAAATTTTTTTCTCCAAGATTTTTGCAAGAATTACTATGTAAGGATTTCCCTGGTGGTCCAGTGGTTAAGAATCCACCTTCTAATGCAGGAGACACAGGTTCAATCCCTGGTTGGGGAATTAAGATCCCACATGCCTTGGGGGCAACTAAGCCCATTCACCTCAACGGAGAGCCGATGCCGCCAAATAAATAATAAGTAAATATTTTTAAAAAAGAATTACCATGTGAAGAGCATATACTGTGATTTCTAAGTCTCCTTGGAACAGAATAAGTAATTGTGAAAAGAAAAAGGGTAACATTGTAGCATAAATGCATTTAAAATTTTAGAGATAAAAGTGACCTTGGTTATCAGCTAGTTCAACTCCCAGTTTCCAGCTGAGGAAAAATAGATTGAGGAGAAATGACTTGTTACATTCATATTGTTAATTATGCTATTGCCTTTTCCACTAAACCAAACTGCAGGCATTGCTGTGCTGTTAAGCTGCAGAATCTTAAGATTTCTTGAGTTCTGATTTTTGAAGGAGCAAGTATAAATAGTTTCTGAAAGTTCCAAATATGTCCATGCCAGTCAGGAAATGACTCACCTTTTCTTATATTGTTCTGGAGTTCATACTAGCTAAAATTAGCCCAAGAAACATGTGGCTCAGTGCCCAGTGAATTGGACGGAACAAAAGATGGTATATAAGGCTCTTTAGCTCAAGGCCTCACTCCTATAGCAGTAATTGAGGTCTCTGCACGAGAAACTGGTAGTATTTGTCTTCCATCTTGAAAGAAAGTGACATCTAAAAAGGGTACGCTGAGTGAAGGAAATGTGAGATCACTAGCTCAAGTTTTTTTGCTCTGTTTGCTTAAATTACTCAGTCTTCCTGCAAAGAATTTTTGTCTATAGCCTACTTAGTGGACAACATTTTGTTCAGATACCTCATCTCAAGGATTTGGTTTAACATGTCTCCTGTTTTTCTGCTGACTTCCCTCTTCAGCAGTCGGAAGCTGAGTACA
Source organism: Bubalus bubalis (assembly GCF_019923935.1). NCBI lineage: Eukaryota > Metazoa > Chordata > Mammalia > Artiodactyla > Bovidae > Bubalus > Bubalus bubalis. The sequence continues at coordinate 49,884,255 of NC_059165.1, read as the reverse complement.
ATTTACTAAGAATGTTTCTTGTCCTCATGGTTTGTCATCATGTGTTAGAACCTGCTGCTGCTACTCTGCTAAGTTGCTTCAGTCGTGTCCGACTGTGCAGCCCCATAGACAGCAGCCCACCAGGCTCCCCCATCCCTGGGATTCTCCAGGCAAGAACACTGGAGTGGGTTGCCATTTCCTTCTCCAATGCAGGCAAGTGAAAAGTGAAAGTGAAGTCGCTCAGTCGTGTCTGACTCTTTGCGACCCCGTGGACTGCAGCCCACCAGGCTCCTCTGTCCATGGGATTTTCCAGGCAAGAGTACTGGAGTGGGTTGCCATTTCCTTCTCCATGTTAGAACCTAAGAATGCTTTATTGGAGATTTCTTAAAGGTTATCTATGTTGGTTCTTAGCCAGAGGCACCATGTGGCCCAGAGGGACTTTAGAAATGTAAGAGGTTTTTGGTAGTCAGTGACTGGGAGACAATACTTAAATTTAATGGCACTGGCCACAGGTACTGAGCTTCCTGAAAAGTGCAAAGAGGGGTCCTGCCCCTCCATGAACAGTTAAGTCTCCCAAAAGGCTGTCTTCCTGGTGTTGACCCAAGAGCTCTCTTTTTCCATAATGGGGAATGAGGAATCAGATGAAGCTTGCCTCAGGTAACATAAGCAGTTACGATGAAGGCAGAGCCTAGACAGAACGCAGCTTTTGTGTTTTGTCTTCTAGTTTATAGTGCCTTTCACTATTCATGTGGAAGAAAAAAACCTCTGAGACCCATTCTGGACATAACCACTGTTAAGAAATTTTTTTAAGAAGTAGGCCTTGAACAGTCAGAGGTCGAGGTAAAAAATGCCAGCATTTGTTTGCTGAAACCTAAAGAAACATGTCATTAAGAAATTTATTAGAAGAATAGGTTTATCCTAACTATAGCCTTGAATATTGTGGTGAAAGGAAACTGGAATCAGAAGACTTAGGTTCAGGCCAATTTTATAAAACTTGGGGCCTGAAGTCAGCCTCTTCCTCTCTCAGCCTCAGCTTCTTATCTGTTGCTCATACATTATTGTTACAAGGATCAAATAAGAGAATATTTGTAAATGTGTTGTCAACTGTAAAATGCCACATGCATAAAAGGTTTTCTTATTTTTTCTAGGAAAAGCCAGCCAAAGTCAAAATGGAATTGACTTCTGGTGTCTCCTCCAAAGGCTCTATGGTTAAAAGAAATCAGCAGCCTGTCACCACTGAGCAAAATTGCGCTAAGGAAAACGCTTCCAAACTGACTCTGGAGAACTCAGAAGCTGTAAGCCAGCTTCTCAGTGTAGCTCCTCCAAGAGAAGTGGGTGAGGAGAATGAGTGGGAGGAAGTGATCATCTCAGATTCCCATGTTTTGGTTAAGGAAACTCCTGGGAATCATGGTGCAGCAGTCATTAAGACGCCAGTGGTCAAGCCTGAGGTCTCTCTGGGGACAACTGAAAATGACAGTCCTGGACTAGACGTGCCATCGCCAGCCGAGGGGACCAGCACCTCCGGTTCACTCCCTGCTCCTAAAAAGCCTACAGGGTAACCCAGTGTGTTTATGTACAGCATTGCGTTTAGAATAGCAGCTTGTGAAGTGCCCTGTGTTTGTTTTGTCCCTGTCTTCATAGCATTCCTGAGACAGGCAGCAGAGCCCAATTCATGGTCTCTATGGTAGATACAGAAACCAAGGCCTAGAGACACTGATTTGCCGTTTCTCCTATACTCTGCTGTCTTTTCACTACTGTCCTGGTCCTTATGTATCTCTTCAGTCAGTCTCCCTAAAGCATTTTTTGTAGAGTCTTGCTAGTACAGACTGTGGGCAGTGTTACAGACCTAGTATTCAATCCTGGCTCCTACATTTGGAAAGCGAGGCATTATTAAGACATCTTATGTAAAGATTCCTGTCCTGGCGGTCAGAGAACTAAATTCTGATTGTGACTCTTTTCTGGGCTTCTATTTGACTGGGCACAGTCACTTCATACCCATTCTCCTCCTCTGGAAAATTTTGAGTTGAGTCTTCTAAAAAAAAAAAAAAAATCATATCCTCAGTGCCTGACCATACTGCCTGAAAAAGATCACATGTAAAGCTTTCAGATAAGAGCGGTCCATAAGTATGGGCTGTTTTTCCTCCCTTTTTTAGAGGTTTAACTGGATGCTCTATGTAGCCGCTTTCCAAAGGCAACTATCATCCTAAAATGGAAATCCCTTATTTGTTTATATCAGTGGTTCTCAAAGGGGCACAGTGCCCCAGGGGACATTGTGGCAGTGTTTGGAGACATTTCTGGTTGATAGAGTTGGGGTGAGAGTGCTACTGGCCTCTACTGATAGAGGCCAAGGATGCTGCTAGACATCCTGCGCTGCACAGGCCAGCCTCTTGTGCCAGAGAATTAGTTGACAAAAATGTTAGTAGTGTCATGGTTTAGAAATTCTGGTTTATATTATTATGATGAAATTTTTTATTGTTGAATAGAAAATATACTTAGTTCAAACTCCAAGATGTAAGAAATATATCCTGAAAAAAAATCTTTCTGTCCCTTCCTTCAGTGCTCCATTCCCATTTACCACAGACTTTCTGCGTTTTTAGAGATAATTTTAAGTATATATAAACAGATAGGAGTGTGTTTGTGTGTTTATAATGATGTGAAGTTTTTTAAGTCAAGATATTAAAATATGTATGTTATGCTAACATTTGTGTAAAGAAAGGTGGGAAAACGTGATGTTTGTACATACAGAGTTAACTCTTGAACAAACATGGACTTGATGGTGTGGGTCCACTTACATACGGATTTTTTTCAGTACATACATTCTCTTGTGCTACATGGTGTGCAGTGGGTTGAATCTGCCACATGGGGAACTCTGGATATGGAGGAAAGGCTGTGCAGTTATCAATGAGCTTTTGAGTACGTGTAGGTCAGTTCCCCTAATACATGCTGTTCGAGGTGAATTGTGTGTGTGTGTCTATTTTTTTCCCCCACCTTTCTTTACACAAATGGCAGCATAACATACATACTTTGACTCATTGCCTTTTAAAATTTAACAATATATCAATACTTTGAGATGGTTCTGTGTCCTTAGAGAAGGATGCTGTGCACTTGTGCTTTGGGCAGCTGAAGCACTTTAGCCAAGGTGTATTGAGGCCTCCTATGGACAGGCTTTATGCTCAAATTGGAGCTACAGAGATGAAGAAAACATGGACCGTGTTCTCCAGGGTCTCTCAGCAGCCCTCATGTGGGAGACTGATATACTTTAAATGCTTGAGCTGACTAGGGGTGGATTAGATGTTATAACTACATTGGCTGTTGATAATTCCTCACTGTAGGCATGGTTTTACACTTTTTAAAAATCTTCATAATGACCCATGAAGTACCTGTAATTACTTTCCCATTTTACGTATTAGAAACTCGAGGTAAACAGAAGTGACGTTTCTTGCCCAGGGTTACAGAGCTACTTGATGGTTTAATTAATGTCTAAAGTATGACATTTTAACCAGGACAGTATTCCTCTAATAAAGTGCTATCTGGAGATAGCATTTTGATTTTCTTCCCCTTGGTCTGGAATTTCTAGGAGAGTTTCCTTCTTTTTTTTTTTCCCCCAGAGTTGACCTGCACACTCCTATGCCCAGAGCCCCAGAGCTTAAAGGCAGAGCACGGGGCAAGCCATCATTACTGGCTGCGGCAAGACCCATGAGAGCAATTCTTCCAGCCCCAGCTAATGTGGGCCGAGGCAGCAGCATGGGACTGCCCAGGGCCAGGCAGGCCTTTCCTCTGAGTGGTAAGGTCTGGGACAGACCGGGAGGAGGGACTGTTGAAAGGGAAGGGGGCAGGAGTCGGGGTTGAGCATGGAGATGAGAGACTTAGGGCGACTCTGAATGCACTTAAGTCACCAGTTTGGCTCCTGGTTGTCTCAGATAAGACTCCCTCTGTGAGGACTTGTGGCCTGAAGCCAAGCACGCTGAAGCAGCTGGGCCAGCCCATCCAGCAGCCATCTAGCACTGGTGAGGTGAAGGTAAGACCATTCCCCAGAGGGGGAGCTCCCTGGGGGCGCTGGCTGCTCTGAGAACAGGGCTTCCATTGAGTGTCTCAAAGCCATAGGCAAAAAGCCTCCATTATTACACTGGTAGAGCTCTGGGAGTAGGTTTAGCATGAATGACTTTTCTATTTTTTAATTTCTTGTTATGTGTACTTTTATTTAGAAAAATTTAAAACAAAAAATTGTAAGAATAAAAGTAGTACAAAGAGCACCTGTGCACTCTCTAACGTCACCTGTTAACGTATTAGCCCATTTTGCATTAACATTTATGCTCATGTATCTTCCCCATTGTGTGTGTGTGTGTATTTAAAACAGGCATGATTTAAGGGTAACATGGCCTTTTACTCTTTAATGCTTAATTGTGCATTTCCTAAAAATAGAGGTATTTTGTTACTGAATGAAACTTTTTCATTTGTATTCCAGTTTTGTCAGTTTTACCCAGATAAGTCCATTATAGCATTTTCTACTTCAGTACAGGATCTGGTCTAGGACTAGGTCTAGGATTAGGTCATATCTATTTAGAAAAAAATGAATGCATGATTGCTATAGAAAGTTCAGGTAAGGCAGAAAGAAAATAAGTCTTATGATCCTGTCACCTAGAAATAACAATTATTGACAGTCTGGTGTGCACTGTTTCAGCCCTGAAGTCCTTTCCTGCATTTGTCTGTGTTTATGTTTTATTTATTTATCTTTTTAATTTTATTTTTAAATTTTACATAATTGCATTAGTTTTGCCAAATATCAAAATGAATCCGCCACAGGTATACATGTGTTCCCCATCCTGAACCCTCCTCCCTCTTCCCTCCCCACACCATCCCCCTGGGTCGTCCCAGTGCACCAGCCCCAAGCATCCAGTATCGTGCATCGATCCTGGACCGGCAACTTGTGTTTATGTTTTAAATGTAATCTTTCAAACCTAAAAGAATGGCTCTTTCTCCATATACTGGCTTGTTGTTCATTCACCAAGTCAAGTCCGACTCGTCACAATGCCATGGATTGCAGCGCGCCAGGCTTCCTTGCCCCTCACTGTCTCCCAGTTTGCCCAAGTTCATGTCCATTGAATTGGTGATGCCATCCAACCATCTCATCCAGTGGCTTGTAACCAGTACAGTTCATTCCATTTAATGATAAAGCTGTTAAAGACTTATTACCAGGTGTCAAAATTGCATGTGTTGAAGCACATTTTTTCTTACATTTTTTGTTGTAGTTCTCTTTGCCATATGTGACTTGAATATGATCAAAGTTCCTTAAATCAGCAGTTTTCTGAGCATGCCTATCAGTAATAAACACATTTCTACATCAGTAGGCATACATACAGCTACACATTAAAAGCTTAATGAAGCTATGCCCATATTAAATGCAGTCATTTTTCCATTTGTTTTTCTAAGTCCTGATTTCAGCCCATTAAATTAATTTCCTGACCCCTCAGTTTGAAATTGAAAACCCCAAAACGGACCAAATTGAAATAGGAACATCAGTCTGCCTTCTCCCTTGCCCTGTGCTATCAGGTAACTGCTTTTATGTGATAGTTGTAAATTGGTCCCAACAAGGGTATCAGTCAGCTTCTCCTTGGAAGGTTGATCTTTTTCACCCAGTGTGGTGACACCTCTGGGTACACGTGTGGTCTTTGAGTATAGAAGGGTGGTAGTGAGTCTGCTTCAGCTACTTCCTAGATCTCCAGGCCTTAGAACCCCTTTATGTGTATAAATTGCCAGTCTCCTCTGTAGTTTTCCTTTTAATTTGCAAATTCAGTATTTGTAAAAAGCCATAAATGCTCTTGCTACTAGTCTTAAACCAGTTAAGTGACATGAGATCTTATATTCTGAAAATTAAATTATTACAGAATAGTTATTTTTAACTTAGAATGCTTTCTTCATCTTTTTGCATTTTGTGTAGAACATTTGAAAAATTTATAGCTACTGGTAAAATGGGAAACAACCATTATCTTCCCCTTAACCTGTGACATTTTAGTGAATAATCTTTCAGATTTTTTTTTTTTGGCATGGCCAAAATGGGATCTTAGTTCCCTAATCAAGGATCAGACACAGGCCCCTGGCCGTGGAAGTGCAGAGTCCTAACCATTGGACTGCCAAGGAATTCCACAGACTTCTTTATGTCAGCATAATTCAACCACATATTTGTGTATAGAGCAATTATATGCTTTTCTCACTTTGTAGTAGTTGTAAATCTGATTTATAGTGTTACCAATATGCTAACCAAGTGTTAGAAGCTGTGCAAAGGAATGTGGCAACCCCCGGAGTTGAAAGTGACACTCAATCTTTGGTGGGCTGGTGACTGCTGACTAGCATCCCAGAGGGCTCATTTGGAGCGTAGCTCTACAACTTCCTGGGCAACTGTTTGCTCAAGCTGTTTCAGCACATACGACCTCAGGAGCTTGACTGAGGTTCAGAAGCACTAAGTAATTTGTTTTGATCTGCAGCTATCAAATGGCCAAACCAACAGGACATCTCAGGTGAAAGTTGTGGAGGTCAAGCCCGATATGTTTCCTCCATATAAGTACAGCTGCACTGTCACCCTGGTAAGTGGAACTGAGTGATGGGTGGACACAGGGGTGGTTTGGTTGTGTGGTGGAGGGTGAGTAGGAGTCTGGGGGCGGGGCGGGGAGTGGTACTTGGGAGTGAGAGTAGGGTGAGGGCTCGATCATTGATTCTAAACATGTTGTCACTGGAACAAATCATAGTAGTTACTGAGTGAATCAGCTGGGTTTCTTGTTTTTCCCAAGTAGATCTGTGAAGTATAGGCCAGCTGACCAAGGTATTTTTCTTGAGAGTAGTTCTCTTGGAAAGTCACTGAGAATTCAGTCCAGCTTCAGCATTCAGCCATCTTTAGATCTTTTAGTGCTCTGCATGTAAGTTTGAGAAATGTATTTTTTTTTCTACCTAAAACAGTCACATTCAGTGCTAGTATCTGATAGGGTTTGACAAGTGCTTTAGTAAAAGCAACTTATTTTGTTCAGTCTGGTGTTTCCCACCAAGGTTTTCCCTCCCCCATTTTTATTTTTAACATAACATATTAACATCCCCCAAAACGAATGTGTGGCTCTGGGGGCATTCTTTTGCAGGCTAAGCAACCTGGAGCAGTGAAATAAACACTAGATGTGGAAAGGCCTAGTCCAAAAGTGGTTCTGGCTCTACTGCTGGCATGCCATCTGACCTTGAGGCTCTTTTCGTCTCTGGTCCTCAGTTTTCACTGTCTGTAAAATACTCTGTTGGCTTAGAAAGCATGTTTTGGGGCTTCTCTTGCTCAATACTCTCTAATTTTGTTGATCCTTAAGGTACCAAACCAGCCAGGTAACCTTTGGCAGTTTCCCTGGATGAGTGAGATGCACAGATTTTGAGAAAGCAGCTAGATTTTTTTAAATTCAAGATTTTTAAAAATTCAGAAATTTCTTTTGAGCACATTCTTTGTGCCATGCCCTGTGCTGTGCGTTCAGTAGGAACAAGACAACATAGTATGGTGGGTCATCGCCTTTTCTGGCCCTGTCTTGGGAAGAGGGCTCTCTTATCCTGGAGAGCTGCTCAGGCTTCATTTTCCAAAGGCCCAGTCACTCCCTTCTTTGTGCTGTCCATCCCTTCCCTGTCTCTTCCCTGTGGCTATGGGAGGCCACTGGGGGCACCATTTGGTGGGGACTGCCCAGGACCCTCTCTCGGGCTGATTAGACTGCAGCTTGTTTTAAGAGCCTCAGTGCCAGAGCTGTGAGCTTGTAGAGGCCACAGGTCACAATATTTCTTCAGACGGAGCTTGAAGTCTTTAGTCCCCCTGGCATTCTGTTAGAACAGACCTGCTTCACTGCTGATTGCCTGGACCCTGAAGGCATTTGAATTTCTGACTTTTGAGATTCATCTTTGTTTCACAGATAGGAGGACTTGCCAGAACTGTTCAGGCGATAACCACAGAAAAAGTATCTTGTTTCAAGGCTCTTTGAGAGCTGGTCTGAATCTGCGTTCATAATTGTCACTCTCCTCTGTTTTACCAGTTGCAGGTCATCCTGATTCTTGGCTCTGCACAGGTGTAAATTGACTTACAGAATTGAAATATGGTCTTATTTTTTAGGATTTGGGCCTGGCTACATCACGAGGTCGGGGAAAGTGCAAGAATCCCTCTTGTAGCTATGTCTACACCAACCGGCATAAACCTCGGATTTGTCCCAGCTGTGGTTTTAACCTTGCCAAAGACCGGACTGAGAAAACCAGCAAGGTTCTCGTGAGTTCCTTCCCCAAACACACCCTCCAGTCTTGGACAGGGCTCTGTTAGCAGTTCAGCTTTAGGAGAAATAAAAGGATTTCTTGGTACATATTGTAGTTAGCACCAGAACTGGAGCCAGGTTCTAGGTTCTGAACCTGGCAAGTGCCTTCTTTCTGGGCTTCCTTATCCTCTTCGTTAAGATAAGGGAGTTTATCAGATACCTTGATCTCCGAGAATCTTCTAGCTCAGTGGACCAAGAGTTCATTCACAGGAGAAAAAAATAGCCAACACAGGCCTTAGTGAGGATTCTGAAGTAGAAAGGGTTGGAAAGGTTACATTGTTTTAGCTCTGAGGTTGTTGAAGGACCTGTAAATAGAATTTTGGTAAATACAGAGTGCCAGCCTCAGGACTTTGTAGATGAGATTGCTGCTACTCAGGTTCCTTGCAGAGCATTGGCCAACCACAGCGCTTTACTTCTAGCAGTCTTGGCAGGCCTGTTCCCTGAAGTGGGACCAAACTGCTGGATAGTAAAACACATTCCACTTGGCTCCTTAGGGCTTGTTTTTGTTATTTGTTTGTTTACTAGAACAAGGCAGTTTCAGGGGCCTCTGAATTTCCACATAGGAATTTTTTTTAAGTGAACAGAAAGAGTACCTACCTAAGGCAGTGAACAGAATGACTGGGATGAACATAAAAAGAGAGATCTCAACTCATATGTTTTGGAGGGAAAGAGGATGGCTCGCAGAACAGGTCAGGATCCAAGACGGAGCCTGGCCACTCTAGATCTAGCCCACACCTCACAAGATGTGCAGGATGTGGGTCGGAGGGAAAGGTGTGCAGTATACTCAAGGATGGGCATGAGTAGAGATGACGAGGTAGACAGTCTGATGCTCCACTGGGTTAGAGGAGAGAGGATACACTCTCTAATGTTATTTAGTTATTTAGGGAGGAGCATGGAAAAGATTGGGACCGTGTATCGTGGAAGGTCTTTAATGCTATACTAGGCAGTTTGTTTTGCAGGCAGGGGACATACTGAATGTCCTGAGCCATGGAGAGGCCCAGAAGGTTATGTCAGGAGGTCAGGGGGTTTGGGAGCAGACACAACTAGAGAGGTTAGGGATGGCTTCTTCAAGCCAAGTTTTCAGTGTGTATGAATGGGAGGGGGCTTTGTGGCAGTGAATCTCACCCCTGAATCTTCAGGTCTGTTTCTGTGCTTGAGGTAGTATTCTGAGGTTATTGTGAGAAAGAGAAGTGGAACTAAAAGGAAAAAACACTGAGAATAGGAATTGAGAGACCTGCCTGGAAAAGACCCCAAGTTGCTTGCTTTCCCTATTCTGAATTTTAGTTTCCCCATCAGTAAAACAAAGCAGGCAAGGTGGATTAGATCTGGGCGTTCTATTCTTGGGGCCATGAGCGCTAGAGAAAACTCGAGTTGAGCTTCGAGGAGTCTCAGAACTTCTTGTAGAATGTGTCCATGCCTTCCATCGCATTCGTTACCAGGGCGCCCTCTGCTGGCAGTGAGCTTTTCCTCTGGTTTCTGCATGTGGTTGATGTGCTCCTCTTCACAGCACATTGACCACACCATGTCTTTTTTTTCCTTCAAGAAGGTGAATGTTATTTAGTAAACAGGGATAATTCCAGTGCAATATAAAGAAAATTGATTTAGATCTAAAATTTTATACCCCAGATTAACTTTTTGTTTGTTTGAACTATTTCCTTAAGTCAGTTTCCAGAGTAAAATTTTCGGTGCTCACATACAAACACACATCTACATGGTTCTTGATAAGTGTTGGGACTCAAATTCAGAACAGATACTTTTGACAAATACAAGAATACATATTCCCAGAATTAAACAGAATATCTGAAATAAAGCCCGTCTGGAACATCACACATTCTGTAATTACAACAGATAAAATTAGAAATAACCTGTGTCTACCATTGAAATAAATTATAATGGCATCCAGTGCTATCACTTCATGGCAAATAGACGGGGAAAACGTGCAAATAATATCAGATGTCATTTTCTGGGGCTCCAAAATCACTGCGGATGGTGACTGCAGGCACAAAATTAAAAGATGGCTTGCTCCTTGGAAGAAGAACTGTGACAAATCTAGACAGCATATTAAAAAGCAGAGACATCACTTTGCCACCAGAGGTCTATTGGCAGACCTTTGTTAGTCAAAGCTGTGGTTTTTCCAGTAGTCGTGTTTGGATGTGAGAGTTGGACTATAAAGAACTCTGAGTGCTGAAGAATTGATGCTTTTGAACTGTGGTGCTGGAGAAGACTCTTAAGAGTCCCTTGGACTGCAGGGAGATCAAACCAGTCAATCCTAAAGGAAATCAACACTGAATTTTCATTGGTATTGAAGCTCCAGTACTTTGGCCACCTGATGTGAAAAGCTAACTCATTGGAAAAGACCCTAATGCTGGAAGAGACTGAGGGCAAGAGTAGAAGGGGGTGACAAGGGATGAGATGGTTGGATGGCCTCATTGACTTAATGGATAGGAGTTTGAGCAAACTCAGGGAAATACTGAAGGACAGGAAGCCTGATGTGCTGCAGTTCATGAGGTTGCAAAGAGTCGGACATGACTTAGTGACAGAACAATAATTATTAATTACTAATGAATACTAAATTATTAATGCTGCATAAAAAGATTAAGATTAGTCTACAAAATGGAAATAATTTATGATCTAATAAGTGAAAAAATTTAGATGTTCTGGGTACTTTGCTTCAGTTCAGTTCAGTTGCTCAGTTATGTCCAACTCTTTGTGACCCCATGGACTGCAGCACACCAGGCCTCCCTGTCCACCAACTTCCGGAGTTTACCTAAACTCATGTTCATTGAGTCAGTGATGCCATCCAACCATCTCATCCTCTGTCATCCCCTTCTCCTCCCGCCCTCAATCTTTCCCAGCATCAGGGTTTTTCAAATGAGTCAGTTCTTTGCATCAGGTGGCCAAAGTATTGGAGTTTCAGCTTCAACATCAGTACTTTGCTTAGAACTCTGTAAAACTGTGGATATAAAGATTCTTCCCCGTTCACCTGAAACTATTACAGCATTGTTAATCGGCTGCACCCCAATACAAAATAAAAAGTTTAAAACAAAAAAAGATTCTAAGGAAACAAATAGAAAATGTTGACGACACCCTGTCTTGATACCCTCTTAGTTCCCTGTAAGACCACAATCACTTGTCAGCCAAGTGTAATCTGTTGGCCCATACTCCTTTTTCTCTCTGGCCACGTGGCTTGTGGGATCATAGTTCCCCTACCAGAGATTGAACCCATGCCCTTGGCAGTGAGAGCACAGAGTAACCATTGGTCCCAGGGAATTGCCAGCCCCATATTTCTAATGCTGGAGCTTGCATATATAATGTGTCAGTGATTATGGAATGGAATTGAGTTCTGTGTAGGTAGATGCTCTGAACTCCTTTTTCCTATTTCATTGTAGCTGTCGATGTGGCTTGCATTATGAAAATGGATGTTGGTCTCTACTGGTGAAGTCACTTAACTTTCCTTGGTCAGACAAGAATTATCTGGGGACCTTTTGACAATTGATTTCAAGTCCCACTCTTTTTTATATTCTTTTTTTCTTTGGTTAGTTGGTAGCTGCTTACCCCCATGACCCTCATCTTCATACATTCCCTCACATTCTAATTCTCTAAATTTTAGAGAAACAGAAGAAAATAATTGTTTTCCACAAAACACTGTTCAGAAACCCAAGGACCTTTAAGTTTATGAGCCTTCTCTTCGGAGCCGCCGGTGAGCGTACATTTCCTATGCAGTTTATCGCCAGTGGCTGTAATTAAGACTGCAATGTCTATGGGCTGGAATGATCTTCTTTCCTTTCCATCTTTCATCTGTGTTTCAGAGGCAAAGGATAGTATGCTTTCCAACCAATCTTCTGACCCATGGTTCAGCATAAGTCATAAATGAGAAAGAACACACAGCGTCTGGGGCAACTCATTCTAGTGTCACTCAGCTCTTCTACAGCCATTCATTCAAATTCATTTTTTCAGCAAGCGTGTATTGAAAGCCTGTTACGGGTCAGCTTTTGGGGATACAGAGATGAATAATACATGCCCACTTCCCCTTAGGAGCTTACAGTCTAGCTTGGGGTGAAAGATAGGTAACCAAACTATTATAGATAGCAAGACAAGAGTTGTCACAGGTATACTGAGTTAATAAGTTTTGTTACGCAGTTAACCTCCGTGAACAACATACAATATGTCCAGCAAATAGGAGTTAGCATCTTTTGTGTGCCCTCAGGGGTGGTATTAGAAATTCAGTAAATAAGCAGGGGAGAGAACAATGGCTTACCACCTATGAGAAAGTGAAATATGCAGTAAAGGAGTGGACTATAGGAGCGTGAAGGAGTGAGTGATTGATGCTGCATTTGCACAGATCAGGGAAGGACCTCCATTGAAAAGGGACTGGTATAAGAAGGACCTGTTTCAGAGAGCATTTCAGAACCTTGTTTCCTGGAAGCCCCTGACTGGTGTATAAAGTTCCCTTGAACTCAGAAGCCACACGGTGTTAAAAAAATAAATGCTTTAAGCTCTACAGGTGCCTGTTCACACATCAAAACTACCATTCAGAGAGTTTTTGTTGAATGCTGAGTGCTTTACTTGCACTATCTCATTTACTCTGCAACAACTATAGGAGATTATTAGTATTTTGATCCTTCATTTTTGGAGGTATTGCAGGGGGTTACCCATTTACAGCTCCTCAGTGGCATATCCAGAATTGAACCCCTGGTCTGTTATCCTCTAAATCTCACAGCCAGTGCATTGGAGCAGAATCTTGAAACCATTACCAAGAGGGGTATATAATCCTCTTATTTTACTGGTAGAGAAATAGCGCCAGAGAGAGAAAACTCCTGCTGTGAGTCACGCAGTGAGTTACTAGCTGAGTGGCTTAGGGACCTAGGTTTCCCACGTCAGTCGTAGGCCTTTCCCTTTGCCACGCACGCCCTCTCGTGGTTGTAGCCCGTGGCCGCCTCTTTTGTGCCCTCGATGGTGTTTCGTGACAGATCTGCTCTCTTCCAGGAGGCAAGCTCACCACTCCCGGATGTGTTAAGTGCCACAGAGCCCCTGAGCGCAGCCCAGAGGGAGATCCAGCGCCAATCAACACTGCAGCTGCTGCGCAAAGTCCTGCAGATCCCCGAGAATGAGTCAGAGCTGGCCGAAGTCTTCTCTTTGATTCATGAACTCAATAGCTCTCGGCTCGTCCTGTCCAACGTGAGTGAGGAGACGGTCACCATCGAGCAAACCTCTTGGTCGAATTACTACGAGTCTCCATCCACGCAGTGCCTTCTCTGTAGCAGCCCATTATTCAAAGGGGGACAAAAGTAAGCACCGCTTTCAGATTTACCCTCCCCTAGCTGCCCCATCTTACTTAACCTGTACCCTTTCTTCAAATACCATTAAGGCTATAACCTTTGCAGATGTTCTTTTCAGCTTTTCTTAGGTTTCCTTTACTTTTGCAATCACCAAAAATAAAATTATAATAATAATAGTGATTATATATTATTTCTATTGAAATGATACTGTCCCCAGCTTAGGATTTAGTTTACTTCTGGACTGCTTGGATTTGAGAGTTTATTAGGGTTGGTTAAATTAGATAATAAGTTCAGAATTATGTTAACTTTAGGGGTGATTCCATAAGCCCAATTCCAACAAAGGGGGAACACCCACCTAAGAAAATCCTTGGAGCACAAGGTGCACCACCTTCATTTCCTACTACATTTAAAGTCTTGAGTTTGCTGTTGATCACTGAGCCTAGGAACTGCATTAAAAAGTTGCTTTTCCTTCTTTTTTTTTTTTTCAAATATTCTTGGTACTAGCTCTCTGGCGGGGCCCCAGGAGTGCTGGCTGCTGACAGCCAGTTGGCTGCAGGTCGTGACTGCTCAGGTGAAGATGTGTCTGAATCCGCATTGTCTGGCCCTGCACAGCTTCATGGACATCTATACAGGTGGGTGCCAGCCTTTTTACCCTCAAAGGACATGTTTGAGAACAACCTTTGGGGGTCAGACTTCTGGTCCTGTGAGCATTGGATTTTCTTTCAGATGAGGCTTCTGAGGAAGAGGATGTCTTTCCTCCTGGATAGCCCAGCCCCAGAAGATTATATTTATCTCTGAAGTGTTAGGGCTCTCTTATTAGGGCTCTTTAAACAAAGTTAAGTTTAAAATAACAGATCTTCGTTGTGGAAAAAAACAAATGCTGACAAGTAAAAAGAAAAAACTAAAAATCAGTAGTAATCCTACTGCTATGAGATTAATATTCAACATTGTATTCTGTAGTCTTTCAGATGTGTTTTTCATCCCTACAGAATAAAAGAAGGTGTAGGATTTATAGGTTTAATAGTTTTTCTTTGAACAGAAATGGGATTGTGCTGGATGTTGTTTTGGAGTGTTTTTAAATTTAGCAATGTATCATGGGTATCCTCTTATGCTGGCAGGTGGCAAAATGCATCACCATTTTTAAGGAGAAATATATGACCGTGTTCCATTTTAAGAGTTCTCTTTATAATTAAGTCTTTGTGTACAGCCTTAATTATTTCCTTTGGGCAAATGCCCCAAAGTGGAATTGCTGTATATTCAGTCTTTTCCTCTATTCATCAGCGTCGTTCATTGAACACTGACCATGTACCAACCATTTTGAGAATTTGAATCTTGAGTTTTATATGTAGAATCAAGTGCTGAAGATTAGGGAGTATTTCTTATTCTCCTTGTCTTCAGAACCTTAAGGTGCCTTATTTTGAGTTCATGCTTTTAATGTCTTGTATTACCAGACTGAGCTTGTACTCCTTCAGCAACTAGTGAGGGTGCCGTTTCCCTGCTGTGTCTCAGCCTGTAGCACCTGGGTCTCTCTCTTTAATATATAACCTTATGTTCTGTATGTGCATGCAGTAAACTTTGTTATTGTGCAGTTCTGAGTCCTGACAAATGCACTGAGTTTTGTGACTGTCACCACAATCAGTATAGAGAACAGTTTCATCATCCCCACAGCATTCTCTTTTAAGGTCCCTTTTAATAACCCCTCACCCCTAACCTCTGGCGACCGTTTGATAGTTTCTTCATTCCATATATTTCTGTCTTTCCAGAACATCATATAAATCTATAGTGAACAGTTGTGAGTCTGGCTTCTTTTACCATATATATATATATATATATGTCTTTGAAGTTCATCCTTCTGGTTCTGTGTATCAGTAGATTTTCCCTTTTATTGTTGAATAGTTTTGCATTGTGTGGAACACCACACTTGATTGTCTGTTCATTCCTTGAAGAATGTTTGGATTTTTACCAATTTTGACAGTTGTATTCATAACTGTAAACAATCATGTATAGGGTTTTGTGTAAACGTAAATTTTCATTTTATTTTGGGTAAATACCCTAGGAGTCACATTGCTGGGCCATGTGGTAAATGTATGTTTAGTTTTATGAGAAATCACCAAACCGATCACCTATGTTGGTGCCATTTTGTGTTCCCTCTAATGATGGGTGAGAATTCCAGTTTGCGTCATATGTCAGCACTTGGTATTATCTATTTTGTGTGTGTGTGTTTCAGCCATTCTAATAGGTGTGTGTAGTAATAACTTAATGTGGTCCCAATTTAAGACTAATGAAGTTGAGCATCTTTTTGTGGGTTTATTTGTCATCTGTGTGTCTTTGGTGAAGTACCTGTTCCATCTTTGGCCCATTGAACTGGGTGGTTTTCTTGCTGTTGAGTTTTGAATGTTCATCCTTTGTCAGATAAGTGACTTGCAGATATTTTATTATGGTTTGTGTCTTATATTCTCATTCTCCTAACAGAATCTTCGACAGAGCAAAAATTTTCAAGTATGATAAAGACCAATTCATCAAATTTTGTTTTAGCAATTGTGTTGATGTTATTGCTGTCTTTATCTAGGTGACGATCATAAATATTTTCCTGTGTTTTCTGCTAAAAGCTTTATAATTTATGGTTTTTATTTGTCTGTAACCCATTGTGAATTCATTTATATGTAAAGTGTGAGGTCCAGATTGAGGTTTTTTTTTTTCCATGTGGACATCCATTTATTCCACTATTTGTTAAAAAGTAGTCCTTTCTGCTTTGAATTGCCTCTGCTACTTAATTGAAAAACAATTAGTCATGTATATGTAGGTCTATTTCTGCACTCTGTTTCATTGGTTATGTTGTGTATTCTTTTGCCAGTATCATGTGTCTTGAATACTGTTGCTTTTTAGTAGCTCTTATCGTTTGGGTAGTATAAATTCTCCAACCTTGTTCTTCCTGAATTGTTTTAACTCTTTTTGTTTCTTTGCATTCCCATATGAATTTTAAAATCAGCTTGCTAGTATTTACAGAATCCTGCTAGAATTCTAATTGGAATTGTGTTAAATTTGTAGACCAGCTTGCAGAAGTTTGACATGCTTAAAAATATTGAGTCTTTCTAATACATGATATAGTCTGTTTTTCTATTTGATTAGGTTTTCTTTTTTTTTTCATCACTGTTTAGTTGTTTTTAGCATATAGGTCCTGCAGGTATTTTGTTAGATTTATACCTAGGCATTTAATTTTGTTCAGTGTTAAATGACATGGTTCAATTTCTAACTGTTCGGTGCTAGTATAAAAACATAATCGGGTTTTATCTATTGAACTTTATTCAATGACCTTGTAAAACTCACTTATTAACTTTAAGAACTTTAGTAGATTAGCATTATAATTTCTTTCCTGGCATGTTTTTTCCTTAAATATGTATTTTATTGAAATATAGTTGACTTACAGTGTTTCAGGTACACAGCGAGGTGATTCAGTTATACATATACACATATAATATTTTTGAAATTTTCCATTACAGGTTATTACAAGATACTGACTATAGTTGCCTGTGCTATAAAGTAAACCTTCATTGTCACATTTACTCTTTTAAATTAAATATAGCATTCTATTCATGGTAAGTCAAACAAGTGGAATCAAAATGTCATACATTTTTTAGTTAGGCAAAAATTCATAAGTTTTCTAAAATATATACATTATGCATACTTATGAGAAAGATTGAAGGCAGGAGGAGAAGGGGACAACAGAGGATAAGATGGTTGGATGGCATCACTGACTCCATAGATGTGAGTTTGAGCAAGCTCCAGGAGTTGGTGATGGACAGGGAAGCCTGGCGTGCTGCAGTCCATGGGGTTGCAAAGAGTAGGACATGACTGAGTGATTGAACTGAACTGGTTTGGTGGTGCTGACTTCTCTTAACTTTTGCTTTGTATGGAAAGCTTTTGATTTCTCCATCAAATCTGAAGGAGAGTCTTGCTGGGTAGAGTATTTTTGGTTGTAGGTTCTTCCTTTTCATCACTTTAAATATAACATGCCATTCCCTTCTGGCTTGTAGAGTTTGTGTTGAGAAATCAGCTGATAGCCTGATGGGAGTTCCTTTGTACATTGTCGTTTTTCCTTTATTGCTTTTAATATTTTATGTTTGTCTTTAACTTTTGTCAGTTTGATTAGTATGTGTTTTGATTGTTCCTTCTTGGGTTTATCATGCCCTGGACTTGATTGATTGACTATTTCTTTTCCCATGTTTGGGAAGTTTTCGGCTGTTATTTCTTCAAATATTTTCTCAGGTCCTTTTCTCTCTCTCTCCTTCTGGGACCCCTATAATGTGAATGTTGGTGCATTTAATGTTGTCCCAGAGTCTCTAAGGCTGCTTCATTGCTTTTCACTCTTTTTTTCTATATTCTGTTCTGTGGCAGTGATTTCCACCATTCTGTCCTCCGGGTCATTTATCTATTCTGCCTCAGTTATTCTGCTATTGATTCCTTCTAGTGTATGTATTCGTCTCTGTTCTTTAGTTCTTCTAGATCTTTGGTAAACATTTTTTGCATCTTCTCCATTGTTTTCCCAAGATCCTAGATCATCTTCACTATCATTATTCTGAATTCTTTTTCTGAAAGGTTGCCTATCTCCACTTGTTTTTCTGGAGTTTTATCTTGTCCTTTCATCTGGGACATGTACTTAGTCACTCAGTTGTGTCCAACTCTTTGTGACCCCGTGGACTGTAGCCCACCAGGCTTCTCTGTCCATGCGGATTCTCCAGGCAAGAATACTGGAGTGGTTTGCCATGCCCTTCTCCAGGGAATCTTCCCAACCCAGGGATCAAACCCTGGTCTCCTGCATTACAGGCAGATTCTTTAACTATCTGAGCCACCAGGGATGCCTCCCTAAGTCATGTCCGACTCTCGTGACCTTATGGACTGTAGCTGTCAGGCTCCTCTGTCCAGGGATTCTCCAGGCAAGAATACTGGAGAGGGTTGCCATTTCCTTATCCAGGGTATCTTCCCGACCCAGGAATTGAACCAGGGTCTCCTGCATTGCCGGCAGATTCTTTATGGATTGAGCTTCAAGGGAAGCTCCTCATCTAGGACATAACTTTCTGTTTTTTATTATGATTAACTTTCTGTAATATGGTTTTTGTTTTAGCTGCTGTAGGACTGTGCTTCTTTTTGCTCTTCCATCTGCCTTCTGGTGGATGAGGCTAAGAGGCTTGTATAAACTTCCTCAAGGGAGGGACTGGCAATGGGAAAAACTGGGTCTTGCTCCGGTGGGCAGGGCCTTACTCAGTAAAGCTTTAATCCAATTATCTGCTGATGGGTGGGGTTGCACTCCCTCCCTGGTAGTTGTTTGACCCAGCCCTGGGGTCTGCAGGCTTTATGGTAGGGTTAATGGTGAACTTCAAGAGGGTTTATGCCAAAGGGGAACTTCCTGGTCTGATGTTGCCAGTGCCCCTGTCCCTGTGGTGAGCCCCTGCCAACCCATGCCTCCACAGGAGACCCTCCAACTCTAGCAAGTAGTTTTCGTTCAGTCTTCTGTTGGGTCTCTATTCCTTTCCTCTGGGTCTTGGTGTGGGCAAGATTTTGTTTGTGCCCTCCGAGACTGGAGTCTGTGGTTCCCCCAGTCCTGTGGAAGTCCTATAATCAAATCCTGCTGGCCTTAAAGGCCAGACTGCCAGGGGGTTCCCAGGCCCTTTTCAAACCCCCAGGCTGGGAATCCTGATGTGGAATTCAGAACTTTTACAACAGTGGGAGAACTTCGTTTGGTATTATTGTGCTCCAGTTTGTGGGTCACCCACCAAGCAGGTATGGGATTGCATTTTATTGTGTTTGCACCCCTCCTCCCATCTCACTGCAGTTTCTTTGTTGTCTTTGGATGTGGGGTATCTTATTTTGGTGGTTCCAGCTTCCTCCTGTCAGTGGTGGTTTATCAGCTGGTTGCAGTTCTGGTGTTCTTCCGGGAGATGAGCGCACACCCTTCTACTCTGCCATCATGAACCAGAAGTCCTTCCGCATCATTATAATTTTTTCAGCTTTGTCAATTTGATACATAGAAACTGTTATAAAATTGCTTTTCTTTAAACTTATTTTTTATTAAAGCATAGTTGATTTATAATGTTAATTTCTGCTCTACAGCAAAGTGACATAGTTATACACACACACATATATATATATCCTTTTTTATATCCTTTTGCATTATGGTTTATCCCAGGATATTGAATATAGTTTCCTGTACTTTAGGACCTTGTTACTTATCCAGTCTGTATGTAATAGTTTGCATCTACTAACCCCAGATTCCCAGTCCATCCCTCCCCAACCCCCTCCCCCACAAGTCAGTTCTCTATGTCTGAGGCTGTTTCTGTTTCATACGTAGGTTCGTTTGTGCTGTTTTAGATTACACATATAAGTGATATCGTATGGTATTTGTCTTTCTCTTTCTGACTTACTTCACTTAGTATGATGATCTCTTGTCGCATCCTTATTGCTGCAAATGCCATTATTTTGTTCTTTTTTATGGCTGAGTAGTGTTCTGTGTGTGAGTGTGTGTGTATCCATCCTTCTTTGTCCATCCTTCTGTCGGATGTTTCGGTTGTTTTCATGTCTTGGCTGTTGTCAGTGCTGCTGCAGGGGTACGTGTATTCTTTCGCACCGTGTTTTCCTCTGGATACATGCCCAGGAGTGGGATTGCTGGCTTATATGGCAGTTCTATTTTTTAGTTTTCCATAGTGGCTACACCAGTTTACATTCCACCAGTGGAGGGGGTGTTTCCCTTTTCTCCACACTGTCTCCAGCTTTTACTTGTATAACCCTTTTTTCTTTCTTTCTTTTTTTGGATCTTTCATTCTGTGTCTGTAGACTTTAGTGATGGCCATTCTGACTGATGTGGTACCTCCTTGTAGTTTTGATGTGCATTTCTCTAATAATGATGTTGAGCATCTTTTTATGTATCTGTTGGCCATCTGCATGTCACCTTTGGTAGATGTCTAGGTCTTCTGCTTATTTTTCAGTTGGGAGGTTTGTTGTTGTTGAGCTACATGAGCTGTTTGCATGTCTTTGAGAGTAAGCCCTTGTTGGTTACATCATTCACAGATATTTTCTCCCGTTTCATAGGTTGTCTTTTCCTTTTGTTTGTAGTTTCCTTTACTGTGCAAAAGCTTTTAAATTTGACTAAATCCCATTTGTTTACTTTTGTTTTTATTTTTATTGCCCTGGCAACTGACCTAAGAAAACTCTGGTACAATTTCTGTCAGAGAATGTTTTGCCTGTGATCTCTTCTAGGAATTTTATAATGTCTTATATTTAATTCTGTAAGCCATTTTGAGTTTATTTTTGTGCATGGTATGAGAGTGTGTTCTAACTTCATTGATTTACATGCAGCTGTCCAACTTTCCCAACACCACTTGGCTGAAGATTTTTCCCATTTTATCCTTGCCTCCTTTGACCATAGGTGTGTGGGTTTATTTCTGGGCTCTCTATTCTGTTCCATTGATCTGTATGTCTGTTTTTGTACCGATACCACGGTTTTGATTACTGTAGCTTTGGGGTATTGTCTGAAGTCTGAAAGGGTTGTGCCTCCTGTTTGGTTATTTTCCCTCCAGGTCTTTCATTGTCCCATATAAATCTTAGGATTATTTGTTCTAGTGAAAAATATCCTGGGTAATTTGATAGGGATCACATTAAATATGTAGATTGCTTTGGATAGTTGCCATTTTAATAATAATCTTCCAACCCAAGAGCATGGGATATCATTCCGTTTCTTTTCAGTTTCCTTTATTAATATTTTATAATTCTCGGTGTAGAAGTCTTTCACCTCCTTAGGTGAAAGTATTCTTAAGTATTTTATTTATTTGTTTTTGGGGGAGTGCAGTTTTTAAAGGTATTATTTTTTTTACATTACCTTTCTGCTACTTCGCTGTTAGTGTAAAGAACTGCAACCAATTTCTGTGGGTTAATCTTGTATCCTCCTACCTTGCTTAATTCATTTATCAACTCTAAATGTTTTTGTGTGGAGTCTTGAGGGTTTTCTATGTGTAGCATCGTGTCATCTGCATATAGTGACGACAGTTTTACCTCTTCCTTCCAATTTGGATACCTTTTTCTTGTCTGATTGCTGTGGCTAGGACTTCAATACTATGTTGAATAGAAGTGGTGAGAGTGGGCTTCCTTGTCTTGTTCCACATTTTAGTGGGAAGGCTTCCAGCTTTTCATTGTTGGGTATTATATTGTTTGTGGGTTTATCGTAAATAGGTTTTATTATGTTGAGATATGTTCCCTTTATATGCATTTTGTTAAGAGTCTTTTTTTAAAAACCATGAATGGATGTTGAATTTTGTCAAGTGTGTTTTCTGCATCCGTTGAGGTGATTATGTGTTTTTTCTCTTTTGTTGATATGATGTAGCATATTAATTGATTTGTGTATATTGAACCATCCTTGTGAATTTGGAATGAACCCCCTTGGTCATGGTATATGATCTTTTTTATGTATTGCTGGATTTGGTTTGTAGTGTTTTTGTTGAGAATTGTTGCATCTATATTCATCATGGATATTGACGGACAGTTTTCCTTTTTTGGCGTTACCTTTGTTTGGTTTTGGTATCAGGGTGGTGGTGGCTTCATATAGTATCTCTGGGAGTGTTGCCTCTGCTTCAGTATTTTGGAAGAGTTGAGAAGGGTCAGTAAAAGTTCTTCTTTATGTGTTTGGTATTGTTTGCCTGTGGAGCCATCTGATCCTGGACTTTAGTTTGTAGTTAGTTTTTTGTTTTTGTTTTGTTTTGTTTTTTTCCCTTCATATTCTATTTCAGTTCTAGTAATCAGTCTGTTCAAATTATGGATTTCTTCTTGATTCAGTTTTGGTGAGCTGTATGTTTCTAGAAATTTGTTCATTGCTTCTAGTTTGTCGAATTTGTTGGTATATAATTGTTTGTAGGATTCTGTTGTGGTTTTTGTATTTCAGCAGTATCAGTTGCTGTTTCTTCTTCTTCATTTCTTATTTTGTTTATCTGGGTTCTTTCTCTTGGTGATCCTGGCCAGAAGTTTGGCAACTTTGTTTACCCTTTCAAAGAACCAGCACTTGGTTTTATTGATTTCATTCTACTATTTAATCTGTTTTATTTCTTCTCTCATCTTTTATTACTTCCTTCCTTCTGCTGAGTTTAGGCTTTGCTTGTGCTTTTTCTAAGTCTTTTAGGTGCTAATTTAGGTTGCTTATTTGAGATTTTTCTTGTTTTTTGAGGAAGGGCTATATAGCTGTGAGCTTTCCTAGCTCTAAGAACTTTTTTTTGCTCCATCCTATAGATTTTGTATGATTGTGTTTTCATTGTTGCTTGTCTCAAGGTATTTTTAATTTCCCTTTTCGATTTACTTATTGATCCATTGTTTTTAATAAAATGCTTTCATTCTCCATGTAATTTTTTTTCTCATTTGTTTTCCTGTGGTTGCTTTCTAGTTTCATTCTATTGTAGATTAGAGAAGAGAAGATTGTTTGAAGTAATTTTTATACTCTTAAATTTGTTGAGGTTTGTTTTGTGCCCTAGTATGTGGTCAGTCCTGGAGAATGTTCCATGTACACGTAAAAAGAATGTGTATTCTTGTTTTTTTTTTTTTTATAATGTAATATCCTGAAATAATTGAGTCTAATTGTTGTATCATTTTGGATCTCTGTTGTCTTACTGATTTTCTGTCTAAAAGATCTGTCCATTGATATGAATGAGGTGTTAAAAGTTTTGTGCTATTATTGTATTCCTATAAGTTTCTCCTTTTATGTCTGTTTGCTTTATATAATTAGATGCTCCTTTAGAGGGTTCATATATGTTAATGGATGTAATATCCTCTTCTTGTATGACCCTTTTTATCATTATATAAGGTCTAGCTTTCTTTATGGCCTTTGTTTCAAAGCCTGTTTTATCTGGTAGGAGTATGCGACCCCCTGCTTTCTTGTCATTTCTGTTTTCATGAAATATCTTTTCCCATCCCTTAACATTAAATCTGTGTATGTGCTTTGCCCTAAAGTGAGTCTTATAGGCAGTATGTTGTAGGCTCTTGTTTTTTCATCTAGTCTACCACGTTGTGTTTTGATTGAAGCATTTAGTTTATTGACACTTAAGGTAATTATTGATAAAATATGTATTTATTGCCATTTTAAACCCTGTTTTCCTATTGGCTCTATGTTTCTTTGTTCCTTTTTATCATATTTTTTGTGGCTCGATGATTTCCTTTTATCTTATGCTTGTGTTCTCTGTTTTTTGTGAGTCTTTTGTATGCTTTTGATCTATGGTTACCCTGTTTTTCAAGTATATTAACCCCTTCCTATATCTACTTGCTTTAGACTGATAGTCATATTGGCTCAAACACATTCTTTTAAAAAGAGAGAGACAGCTTCGTCGCTCCCGCGGCGCGAGGCGCTCTGGCTCTTCTCCTCCTCCTCCTCCGCCGTCACCCCTCCCCCCGCGCAGCCGCCGCCGCGAGACCCCCGCGTGTCGCGCTTCCCACGCCCTTCGGCCCCGCACGCCCTTCGGCCCCGGCGGCCCCCGAGGAGAACAAGAGAGCGAGCGAGCGCGGCGCTCCCGGGCCATCCTGGCCCGGTCTCCTCACCGTCACCGGCCTTTCCCCGCCTTCCTCCGCTTCCACCTCCCCCCCCCCCGCGCCAACCAAGTTGAGGCCCCCTCCGGGGGTGGGGGAGGCCCGAGACCCGGAGCGAATTTCTTTAACTCTCTCCACCCCTCCCCCCACCCGGGCCCTAGTGTGAGGAGAAGGGCCCGGCCCGGCCCGCGTCGTGTGTGAGGAGGAACCGGGCCGGCCCACGGGCCGTGTGGGGCCTGGTCCGGGCCGCCGGGTGTGTGAAGACAGGGGCCCGGAGCGGCCCGGCAGAGGGCGAGCGGAGGGGAGGAGCCTGGTCCGGCCCGGCTGGTGCGTGAGGACTGGGGCCCCGGCCCGGCGCCGCCGCCGCCGCGATGGCCCAGCAGCAGATGACCAGTTCGCAGAAGGCCCTGATGCTCGAGCTGAAATCCCTGCAGGAGGAACCGGTGGAGGGCTTCCGGATCACCCTGGTGGATGAATCCGACCTCTACAACTGGGAGGTTGCCATCTTCGGACCCCCTAACACGCTTTACGAAGGCGGCTACTTCAAGGCACATATTAAATTTCCTATTGACTACCCATATTCACCACCTACCTTCAGATTCTTGACCAAAATGTGGCACCCCAACATTTATGAGAATGGAGATGTATGCATTTCAATTCTTCATCCACCTGTAGATGACCCACAGAGTGGAGAACTGCCCTCTGAAAGGTGGAATCCTACTCAAAATGTCAGGACTATCCTGTTAAGTGTAATCTCATTGCTTAATGAGCCCAACACCTTCTCCCCAGCCAATGTGGATGCTTCGGTTATGTTCAGGAAATGGAGGGACAGTAAAGGAAAAGACAAAGAGGATGCTGAAATCATTAGGAAACAGGTGTCAGCCACTAAAGCCGAAGCAGAAAAGGATGGAGTGAAGGTCCCTACGACCCTGGCGGAATACTGCATCAAAACTAAAGTGCCTTCCAATGACAACAGCTCAGATTTGCTTTATGACGACTTGTACGACGATGACATTGATGATGAAGATGAGGAGGAGGAAGATGCCGACTGTTAGGATGATGACGATTCTGGAAATGAGGAGTCGTGACGTGCTCCTTCAAGGCCCCTGTACTGCCCTGCCGTCTCAGGCCAAAGGGAGGGGAGCAAGTGGGGACCTAGCAGTGGCCCCTCAGCAAAAAGCTATCACGGGGGTGGGGAAAACAAACACGGCTCCTGCTGACTCCCCTTATGGATCTCAGTTTGCTCCTTTTTATGGACCTCTTAATGGAGAGAAAGTAATCCTCCACAGAATGTCTGAATTCTTGCATTCTTTACCCTTCCATCACTGTATTGATTCTTTTTTTCCCCCTTTCTTTAAATCCAAACTCTTGCCTCACTTCGTCTCTACAAAGCGTTCACAGCAAAACACGTTTGGTCCGTTTTTAGATTCTTGAAGAATTAGTCTTTCACCAAGACGTTTAATGTGTTTAAAGCTGGGAACCCATTGGGAGTTCACAAGTGCTGCATATGCTGGGTAGCAAAAGAAAACAACCACAAAACCCCCAGAAAACAAACTTTTTTTTTAAGCAGATCTGCCAAGGTTTAGCTGCTCATTTACGTGTGTGTGCATTTGTTCAGCCCCATGATGGTGAGTTTTGTTTCTTAAGGCTGGGGTACAGTGGGCGTCAGGGACTTTGTTCTGAACCTGATGAGACATGTTCCTAAGGGCACAGAACCGTCAGCCTCCAGGAAATCCTCCTCACACAGAAGAGAGGAATCAGATTTTGTTTTTTGAAATTGGGATCTAAAGCCTGAAATAAATATTCATACTTTAAAAAAATAAAAATAAAAAAAAAAAAAGAGAGAATCTAAATGTTTTTACTCCTCTCCTCCACATTTTATTTTACATCTTCTTGTTTATATTCTAAGAAATAATGTTGCTGAGTTTTATGTTCTAGGTTGCTTTGCATGTATCTTGCCACTCCCTTCTGACCTTCAGAGTTCCTCTAAAGAAGTCTGCCAGTAGCCTTATGGGGAGGATTCCATTGGGATTAACTTGGTTGCTTTCTTGCTGCCTTTAGAATCCACTAACCTTTGCCTTTTTTTTTTTTTTTTTTGGCCACTTTTTCAATTGAAAGATAATTGCTTTAAGAATTTTGTTGTTTTCTGTCAAACATCAACAAGAATCAGCCATAGGTAGGCCCGTGTCCCTTCCCTCCCTGCCATTTTTATTGTCTTGGCATAGGTGTGTTTCGTTCATCTTGTTTGGGACCTTCTGCTTCTTGTATCTGGTTGTCTGTTTCTTTCTTTAGTTTTGGTAAGTTTTTAACCATAATTTATTCAAATACATTTTTGATCTTTTTCCTTCTGGAATCCCTATTTGGCATAGATTAGCATGCTTTAGATTATCCCATAGGTCTCGTATATTGCTTTCATATATTTATTTCACCTTCTGTCTCCTGTTCTGACTGGATGATTTCCATTATTCTGCCTTCCAGATCACTTACTCATTCTTCTGCATTATTCATTCTGCTGTTCATTGCCTTTAGCTCATCTTTTGTCTCAGCAAATGAGTTTTCTAACTTTTCTTGGCTACTCCTTATAGTTTCTAGCTCCTTTTTACAGTAATCTGTGTTTCTGTCTATGGCCTTTCTATTAATTCTTTCAGAATTTTTATTACTTCTTTTTTGAATTCAATTTCAGATTGAAAGCATCTTTTGTTGTTTGTTCCTTCAAGGGGATTCTCTTGGTCTTTTAACTGGGAATGGTTCCTATGCTTGTTCATTTTACTTATATTTCTCTTACTGTATGAGTTTAGGAGAAACAATTATCTACCATAGTCTTGGAACACTATATGTGGGAGCATCCTTGTATAAGCCTGTATGGGTTTAATATTTTTGTTGCTTTTAGTTTGGATGCTTGTTACCTCTTTCCTTAACCCATGCTGGCCGTCATCCTTATGATAGGGAGTATGAAGGTATAGTGGCCTACGTGTGCTCCTGGGGCCACATGCCAGCGGGGGCAGTGATTGGTGCCTGCTCGGGCATGTCTTAGCAGTAGGGGTGGCCTGCATACCTCTGGAGCAGGTGATGGCAGCGGCAGCTCATGCTGGCTCCTGGAGTTTGTATAGAGTGTCCTGTTGTCTGAGAGCATGTGTGGGGAAAGAAGCGCCCCTGTGGTGCTCCTGCCCCTCTCCTTGTGTAATCCCCCAACAGTGGTCTCTCGCCTTACTGGGAGGCCCAGGCTTCTTTCACGTACACAGTCAGTTACCATACTCCAGCGCCTTCAGACTGTCTCCATGCAGCCAACCCCAGTCGTCTTCCCAGATGTGGTCTCTGAAGTTCGAGCTTCAGCACCCTCCCACTGCCTGCACAAGTGGATTAGCATCTCAGGCAGGAGAGTGCAGGGAAGCCATACTGACCACCTGTGCAAAGTCAGTCTCCGATTTGCCTTCCTCACACTGACTGCTGTGCTCCCCACCCCCCCACCCCTGCCGCTGAGGCATCTAAGCTCCTCCTGGTTCCAGGCTGGTTTCCCCACCAGTGCTGGGACTTCACAAGGTGCAGGAACCTTTCCTCTATCACATCTCCCTCCCTCCCCGGGACACAGGTCACATCCTGATTTCCCTTCTTTCCCCAACCACCGCCGCCCCCCCCACCCCCACCCCCGCCCTTTTCCCTGGTTATATGGAGATTTTCTTGCCCTTTCGGAAGTCTCCGATCTTCTGCAGTGTTTAGATGTTCTTCGTGAGTTGTTCCATTTGTAGATGTATTTTTTATTATTTGTAGGAGGAGGTGAGCTCCATGCCCTGCTGTTCCACCATCTTGATCACTGTCCTCCTGTTGTATTTCTTTGACAGCTGGGAAAATTATATGTTTTCTGTGTTTTTCAATCTCTTTAATGAATTTCTTTTGTAAACATTTTCATTCTTTGGGGTTGTTTTGTTGATGGAGTTTTTCATCAGTTTATTAGTTGTCTTTTAAATTTGATTTTTTTGGACATGAGAGTTGGATTTTTGTGTGTGTAATGTTTTTTTTTTTTTTCCCCTTGTTTAAGTTTTTATGTGATCAGAACTTGGACCCTCTAATTTGTGGTCTCAGCCTTTGGTATCATGTTTAAAAAGGTCTTCCCCACTCCTCTATACCATTTGTTATTGGGAATCATATGCCAAAATTTACTTTTGTTCATTTTGTGCACATGTAAAACCACCCTCTTTTATTCATCTTAAATTAGTTGCATTTAAATTTTTCTGGGTCTTTGATCCCAGGATTTGACATGGGGTGATGTTATTAGCCTTTTTCATATTCCCTATACATCCCTGGGCGAAAGGATGCTCCTGGCCTTTCCTCATGGTATAATTAACTGTGAGAGGTGGAGGAATAGTAATCCTTTTGGTGATAAGGACTGAATTGGGTGGTAAGGCGATATTTCATTTTTTATTAAAAAGGAAAAAACCCTGTGATATGTGTTTTATTAGTTGTTCTTTTCATATAACAATGTATTGTGGAAAACTTCATGTCACAGCATTTAAACTTACTTTATTCTTAATGATTTCTTGTTTGTTTGTTCTTAGTTTTTATTTTATATTGGAATATAGTTTGCCAATGCAGGAGGCACAGGTTCCATACCTGGGTCTGGAAGATTGTCTGGAGAAGGAAATGGCAACCCACTCCAGTATTCTTGCCTGGGAAATCCCATGGGCAGAGGAGCCTGGCGGGCTACAGACTGTGGATCGGGAGAGTTGGGCATGGCTCAGCAACTAAACAACAACAAATAGTTGATTAAAAATGTGTTAGTTCCGGGTGTACAGCAGAGTGAGTCGGTTATGCATAGGCACGTACAGTTCTTTTTCCGTTTAGGTTATCATGCATATTGAGCAGAGTTCCCTGTGCCGTCAGTAGGTGCATATTGGTTATCTATTTTATTTTTTCAAAAATGTTTATTTCTTGGCTGCGTTGAGTCTCACTTGTGGCCTGTGGCATCGTCGTCGTTTTAGGTGGGATCTTTCACTGTGAGTATGGACTGTAGTTGTGGCACTTGGGCTTAGTTGTCGCGTGACATGTTGGATCTTAGTTCCCCAAGCAGGGATTGAACTCATGGCCCCAGCATTGCAAGGCAGATTCTTAACCACTGGGCCACCAGGGAAGTCCCCGGTTATGTATTTTAAATATAGTAGTGTATATATATCAATCCCAAACTCCCTATTTATCCCTCCCTTCACTCCTTTCCTCTTTGGTAATAACCACAAGTTTGTTTTCTAAGTCTCTGAGTCTCTTTCTGTTTTGTATTAATAAATAAGT
The DNA here is from genome assembly GCF_019923935.1 of Bubalus bubalis. Lineage (NCBI taxonomy): Eukaryota > Metazoa > Chordata > Mammalia > Artiodactyla > Bovidae > Bubalus > Bubalus bubalis. Next base: position 49,854,857 of record NC_059165.1, on the reverse strand, counting down.
TCATTTTTAACATTTTTTTAATTACACATATAAGCAATGTCTTGATATTTACCTTTTTTTGTCTGGCTTACTTCACATACATGATAATCTTCAGGTCCATGCATGTTGCTGCAAATGGCATATTTTGTTTTTTGTTTTTGGCTGCACTGGGTCTTCGTTACTGCATGTGGGCTCTCTCTAGTTGCAGAGAGTGGTGCCACTTTTTGTTGTGCTCGGGCATCTCATCATGGTGGCTTCTCTTGTTGCGGGGCATGGTCTCTAGGGCACGCAAGCTTCAGTGGTTGTGGCACGAGGGCTTACTTGCCCTGTGGCATGTGGAATCTTCTTAGACCAGAGATTAAACTTGTGTCTCCTGTATTGACAGACAAATTCTCAACCACTGGACCACCAAGAAAGTCCTCGTTTGTTCTTTTTAATGAACATTATATATATGTACCACATCTTATTCATTCATCTGTGGATGTACATTTAGGTTGCTTCCATGTCTTGGCTGCTGTAAACAGTGCTGCAGTGAACATTGGAGTGCACGTATCCGTTTGAACCATGGTTTTCTCCAAGTGTATGCCTAGGTATATTGTTGTTGTTGAACTTATATGCAGAACATATTGTGTGAAATGCTGGGCCGGATGAATCAGAAGCTGGGATCAAGATTGCTGGGAAAAATAGCAATAATGTCAGATATTCAAATGACACCACCCTTATGGCAGAAAGTGAAGAGGAACTAAAGAGCCTCTTCGCTACAACAACAATATGCCGAGGACTGGGAGTGCTCGGTCATGTTGTTGTTTGGTTGCTAAGTTGTGTCCGACTCTCTGCGACCCCCATGAAATGCAGCACCACAGACTTATGTGTCTTTCACTATCTCCCTGAGTTTGCTCAAACTCATGTCCGTTGAATCAGTGATGCCATCCATCCATCTCATCCTCTATCACACCCTTGTCCTCCTGCCCTCAATCTTTCCCAGCGTAAGGGTCTTTTCTGTTGTGTCAGCTCTTTGCATCAGGTGGCCAAAGTATTAGAGCTTCAGCATTAGTCCTTCCAGTGAGTATCAGGATTGATTTCCTTTAGGATTGACTGGTTCAATCTCCTTGCTGTCCAGGGGACTCTCTCAAGAGTCTTCTCTAGCACCACAGTTCGAAAGCATCAATTCTTCAGCACTCAGCTTTCTTTATAGTCCAACTCTTGCATCCATACATGACTATTGGAAAAACCATAGCTTTGACTATGTGAACCTTTGTTGGCAAAGTGATGTATCTGCTTTTTAATATGCGGTCTAGGTTTGACACTTTTCTTCTTAGGAGCAAGCATCTTTTAATTTTGTGCCTGCCATCACCATCCACAGTGATTTTGGAGCCCACAAAAATGAAATCTGTTGCTGTTTTTGCTTTTCCCCATCTATTTGCCATGAACTGATGGAACCAGATGCCATGATCTTCATCTTGAATGTTGAGTTTTAAGCCAGCGTTTTCACTCTCCTCTTTGAGTATCATCAAGAGGCTCTTTAGTTCCTCTTTGCTTTCTGCCGTAAGAGTGGTATCATCTGCGTATCTGAGGTTATTGATATTTCTCCTGGCAGTCTTGACTTCAGCTTGTGCTTCATCCAGCCTGGCATTTCAGGCTGGGCAGAGTACATACATATAATGCACTCTGCATATAAGTTAAATAAGCAGGGGGACAATACACAGCCTTGACCGTGGACCTCCAGGCGGCTCTGTCCATGGGATTTTGTCAGGCAAGAATATTGGAGTGGGTAGCCATTCCCTTCTCCAGGGTATCTTCCTGACCCAGGGATCAAACCCGGGTCTCGAGCATTGCAGTCAGATTCTTTACTGTCTGAACCACCAGGGAAGCCCCTCTAGTATCTTACAAGGTCACTACTTTTTCTCCTGGTCCTAATGCACATAGGACCTTGTGTGAGCCCTTTAAGAATGGTTTCTGTTTCCCCCACTGCTGTGGAATCCCTGCCATCAATCCCCACTACCTTCAAAGCCAGGTGCTCCTGGGGCTGCTCCTCTCATTGCCAGACCGCCAGGCTGGAGAGCCTGACGTGGGGCTCAGTACTTCATTCCTGTGGGAGAACCTCTGTGATACAATTATTTTCCAGTTGTGGGTCGACCTCCTGATAGGTTTGGGATTTGATTTCATAGCAATTGCTCCCCTCTCCCATCTTGTTGTGACTTCTACTTTGTCTTTGGATGTTGGATGTCTTTTTTGGTAGGTTTCAGGGTTTGTTTGTTGATGGTTTTTTGGCAGTCAGTTGGGATTTTGGTGTCTTCATAAGAAGAGGTGGGCCCACGTCTTTCTGCTCTGCCATCTTCCATACAGTGTTTCTGAGCAGCCTCTGCATGCTGTGAAGAGCATGTGGTGCTCCGGGTACAATGGAATCCAGTTAAACAGTTTCCTTCACAGCTGCTTGTAGGTTACCAACTTGCAGGTGACCTCTAGTTTTGCATTTTATGAATGTACACCATGGTTTATTTTTTTAATGTTCCCCATTGATGGGCACCTAGTTAGTTTCCAGTTTTTTGCCATTGTGGATGTTGTTAACAGTGAATTTCTCTGTTGCCACTTTTTAATCTGCAGGTCTCTTTAATGTGGGAAATAAGCTGCTAGTGAGCCTGGACTTGCTTTTTGCAATCCGAAACCAGATCAAGCTGGGAGAGGACCCCAGAGTGTCCATCAGCACTCTTCTGAAGTCAGTGCAGGAGCAGACAGGTAAAGGTTGGCTTCCTCCCTTTTCCCAAAGTTAGTCCTAGACTCCCTGGGAATTTTCAGTGATGGACTTCTGTTGAAAATATTACCTGGAGGAGAGTCTGATATTTTGAAAAGGAGACATTGACTTCCTAACATAGCCCTCCTCTTGAGTTTTACAAATGCTGAATTGACTTTGGAAAACATGAGTCTTCCCACGGGTCCAGCAGCTTTCAGCACAGGATTGAATAGACTTTATAGAAGCTCATTCTTTGGTCATAGGTAGACTTGGCCTTAGTATATGCTAATCAAGTTCACTCTGAATACACAGCTTCCGGAGATCTGCCCCCATTTCCAAAGCTCACACGGAGACCTGAGCATGGGCACCATACTCTTTATTATTAGAAATGATTTTTCCCCTTGCTTCCCTCATTTCTTTCTGTTTACCCTTCTCCATTCATTTCTATAGAATCCAGCTCCTTGTCCCTTCCTTGCTATGAGGTGAGATGGAGTAGAGCAAAGGTCCTAGGGTCAGATGGTCTGTGTTTGACTCTGGCCTCTGCTACTTAGTGGCAATGTGGATTTCAGTGAGTTATTCTTTATATCTCAGTTTTTTTTAAGTTACACAGTGAAAATAATAACTGCTCTTGGTTCATAAAGATGTAAGTTAAATGAGAGAATGTATTCAAAGCATTCAGCACAGTGTCTGGGTCCCATTGGGTGCTGGGTACACCCATCAGTACTCTGATGGCAATTGCCCTTTGAGTTGCTACCTGAACACCTAAAGGTCCAGGTGCTTGACACTCCAGTGGTTAATACACCACCTCTTAGATGTTCTTAGGAGAGAAGCATTCTTACAGAATGCTATTCTTCCTGGCCATTGCTCATCCCCTGTGGCCTCCAGATCTTTTTCTGTGAACTTCTCAGAGCTCTTGCTTTCCTTCCAGAGAAGACTCTTACCTCGGAGGAGCTGAGCCAGTTGCAGGAGCTGCTGTGCAATGGCTATTGGGCTTTCGAGTGCCTCACTGTCCGAGACTACAATGACATGATCTGTGGCATCTGTGGAGTGGCCCCCAAAGTGGAAGTTGCCCAGAGGAGTGAGAACAATGTGCTGGCACTAAAGAGTGTGGAAGTGAGTGCTCCTTGGCCCCACAGGCCACTGTTAGAGTCTCCTCACACTTAGGCAGCCATTCCTGCATGAGGTCCCCAGAGCAGATGCTCTGGCTCTTTTCCTGAGTAAGGCGAGGAGCCTTTTCCTGCCACTGCCCAGGTTTTCATCTAAGAAAGGCTAGATGGAAATGGAGGCATTTGCAACTTACTCAACTAATTTATTAAACATGAACTAGGTGCAGTTTTTAGACATTTGGGAAATGGCAGTTAAACCCGTGGAGTTTCTGTGCTCATGGAGCTCACTTTCTGATTTGAGAACACAGATAGGAAACAAACATTAATAATTGTGTATATTAATATACTATTTATATATATTAATTAAAAGTAACATAGTAACAATAAGGCACGGTAGGAGATGAGAGCAGTGTGGTAGGAAGAAGGGGTTCTTGCCTCTATAAAGAGGGTGGTCGGGGAAGTCCTCTCTGATAGAGGGGCATCAGAATAGAGCTCTGAAGCCCCTGTAGATTTCAGCAGGGGAAACTTTCAGGCAGAGGGAGCAGCAAGAACGGAGTTGGAGGTGGGCTTGCTGGGCATAGTTGAGGAAGGAGGCCGATGTGGCTGGCTCTTTGTGAACAGGGGAGAGAGAGGTAGGATATGTGAGATTTGAGAGGCTTTGGGCGGCCCAGGCCATTGTATGGACTTTTGCTGAGTGAAATGGAGAGCCAGCGAAGGGTTTTGAGAAAGAGTGGCCTGTCTGAACATATGTATGTATAATTGTGTCTAGTTTTGGCTGTGCTAGGTCTTTGTTACTGTGCAGGCTCTTTCTCTAGTTGCGGCGGGCAGGGGCTGCTCTTTAGTTGTGGTGCAGTGACTTTTGTTGTGGGCTTCCCCGGTGGCTCAGTGGTAAAGAATTTACCTGCAATGCAAGAGACTCATGAGATGCGGGTTCAGTTCCTAGGTAGAGAAGATCCCTTGTAGAAGGGAATGGCAACCCACTCCAGTATTCTTGCCCAGACAGTCCCATGGACAGAGGAGCCTAGTGGACTACAGCCCATGGGGTTGCAGAGAGTCAGACATGACTGAGGGACTGAGGACAGGTCACATCTCTTGTTGCAGAGCATGGGCTCTAGGGCATGTGAGCTTAGTGGTTGCAGCTCCCGGGCCCTAGAGCACAGGCTCAATAGTTGTGGCACACAGGCTTAGTTACTATGCGGCATGTGGGATCTTCCCAGATCATAGATCAAACCTGTCTCCCCTGCATTGGCAGGCAGGCAAATTTTTTTTACCACTGAGCCACTAGGGAAGACCTGATTTAGGTTCTTAACTGAAGAATGTCACACGCAAAGATAACAACAAATTCAAATGACTTAATATATTAATTTTAACAAATATCCAAGAAATAAGATCTCAGTCATAGAAGAATTGCAAAAGTGGATTTATTTCCGTAAGACATAAGGCCATATAACTGAAAACAAAACCAAACATTTATTATCAAATGAAAGTTTGGGCTGATGGTACACATGAATATCGATACCAAAGTCCTAAATAAGATAATAGCAAATCTAATAATGGGTAGAGTAATGAGTACAAATCTAACAACATGTAAAGTAAAATCATGACTTAAGTTTACCCCAGGAAAGGAGGATTATGTCAACATTAAAAATATACTAATGTAGTTGAATACTTAACAGTTTAGAGGAGAAAACTCATATGATTATTTCATTGGGTGTCTTAAAAAGGCTTTCATTTTTATTCAGCACCCATTTGTGATAAAACTTGTTGCAAATTGAGACTAATAGAGAAAATTCTTTAACCTGGTGTTGGGAATTTTTTAAAAAAATCCCGCAGATGAACAGTTTCCCTATCATCTTGCTGAGAGGGCTGGTCTGCCTGCACAGGTTTGGGGTGCCCAGTGAGTGTGCTGGTAGTCACAAGTGGGTGCAGGCTTTCCACCTCTGAACTCTGCCATGTGAGTCTTTATGCACTAGATGTGTAGCTCACTCCACTGGGCATGGTTCAGGACCTCTGAAGAAAAGCTCTGGTGTGTTTTGGCTTGACCAGCTGAGTGTATTAGTGATTTAATGCATGTTATTCTTTTTCTCAATTAAAAAAAAAAGTATGTATACTGATCAAATAGTTCTGTTTTTAGGGGGGTGGTGCATAATGAGATATATGAAAACTGGCATAATCCTACTGGAGCCTTCTGAGTGTTCCTTGTAGGTAAAATGAACTGCTTTTGTGTTACTATCGCCAAAACGGCTCTTTCCAGACTCATTCAAATCTGCTTGTCTGTGGAAATGTTAACAGTAATGCAGCTGTGATTTGTTGAGCATTTTATCACATATGTCAGGTTCTTACTCTGTACTCAGTGCTTTACTTTCTGACTGATGGTTCAGCCCAGTGATATTTTTGTAGATGAAGGGACTGAAGCCCTTCCAAGCTCATCCAGCCGGGAAGGGGTGGTGCTGAGACCTGGCCTTGATCTGGCTCCTTAACTGTAGAGTCTGAGCTCTTAAGCACAGCCATATTCACCAGCACCTCCTGGGACCCTGAGCTCCAGTTTCGGAAGCACATCTGGTCACAGACTGCTTGGCTTTTTGCTCTCCAGAGTAGAGAGAAGCCCACCTTCCTGCAAAGCTCATGTGTCCTCGTCCTCCTCGGCACCTGCCCTGTCCCAACCAAAGCTCTTTCCTCATGGAATGGAGTAGCGCTGCCTTCACTTGCCACATGCGTGTCTCTTCTTTTCAGGGTTTCTGGCTGTTTCTTTCTAGAGACCAGGAGTTAGTTTTCTCCTTTTTGTGTGTGGGATGCAAAGTTGGATAGTGCATATGAGGAGAATGGGATGGGGGTGTTCTAAAGTCTGTGAACTAAAACAGGAAGGTATAAAACAAAACAAATATGCAGTTGTCCATGAAGCGATTGTAGAGTTGACCCCTCCCCTTGGGGACTGTTAGAGGAGAACCATCTGGACCGTCTACATGTGGAGCGGTGGTTCTCAGATTTCGTGGTCGTAAGAATTACAGTGGACAGTGGTTTGCAAACTTCCTGGTGTGAGGCTTGCTGGTCCCACCCCCAGGATTTCTGATTCAGTGTGTGGGGAGTGGGCCGAGCATTTGTATTTTCAACAAGTTCCCATATGGTGCTCTTGCTGCTGATCCAGGGATCACACCTCGAGAACCACTCACCTAGGGACACTTTTAAAAATGCAAACTTAGGGATTTAGTTCATCCAGGTTGAGATGGAGCCCAGGTATCAGCATTGCTGAGCAACACAAATGACTCTGATGAGGTACTAGGATCAGGGTCTTACATCGGGGTCGCATCAGAGGGCTCACAAGAAGGAGAATTGAATAGCACAAGGCTAGATGTCTACAGTGGATGGTACGTGCTGCACGTAGAGGAGATCGCTGCATGTCGGGAGGACCTTCATGGGGAGGGAGGAAACAAAAGGGCCTTGAAAGTGGGCAAGTGCCGCTAAATTTTACACTCATGATTCCTGCAAGCCAAGCTTAGGGATTAAGGGTTTGGCGCTAGATCTTGGTTCACATTCTCATTCTGTCCCTCACTCTGGTGGTCTGGTCTTACCTCAGGCCCCCTCTGGCTTGTATGCTGCTGCTGCTGCTGCTAAGTCACTTCAGTCGTGTCCGACTCTGTGCGACCCCATAGACGGCAGCCCACCAGGCTCCCCCGTCCCTGGGATTCTCCAGGCAAGAACACTGGAGTGGGTTGCCATTTCCTTCTCCACTGGCTTGTATAGTAGTAGTTAATTAGCCAGTGTCCGGCACATGATAGGCTGGTAGCTAACCTCTCCTGGCCAGGCAGCGAAAATGACAGGCAGAGATGCAGAAGGAACTTGGGTCTTGGGGAACACAGTGGTGTGGGAGGGAGCAGTGAGGCAAGGCACTAAGATGTTAAATTTGGGGGTATCCCAGCAGGACACGGCTCTCACTCTCCCTGCCCCTGCTCAGCCTGCGTTGAGACAGTAGGCTGTTGTGTGTTGTGTTGCTGATGTTCTGTGACTCATAATGTTATGACTGTTTTTGTTTGACCTTTTAGTTCACCTGGCCTGACTTCCTGGCATCTAGTGAGGTCAACGTGGAGGACTTCTGGGCCACAATGGAGACAGAGGTGATTGAGCAGGTGGCCTTCCCAGCCAGCATCCCCATCACCAGGTTTGACGCCTCCGTCATTGCCCCCTTCTTCCCACCACTCATGAGAGGAGCTGTGGTCGTCAACACCGAGAAAGACAAGAGCCTGGACGTGCAGCCAGTACCTGGTGAGGCCACCTGCTGGTGCCTGGGGTCAGGGCACGGTCCTGTGGAGTCTGGAAGGTTGTTTGTAGCCAGACAGCATGAGTGGTAGAGAGGGGGCCAAGGCCACCCAGAGCTTTCTGGAAAGATAGTGACAACCTGTGACAAAATCCCCTGGAGAATCAAGTCACGTGTAGAGTTTTGAAGAGCTGTCAGCCACATTGTCTAGGACCGACCCACAGACCTTGTCAGCCTTCTGGCATGCCCTGCACTGAACGGTGGGAACCCTCTGAAAAATGCTGAGTTCAGGGCTGCAACCCAGAGAGTCTCATGGACAGACGTAGTGGGAGGCAGGCAGGCTTAGCAGGTCTTTCGGGTGGTTTTGCAGGTGCTCTGTGCTTACATGTTGAGAAGCCCTCAGGTGGCTCCTTTGAGAACTTTGGTTTCCGACAACCTGTGTTTCCTAGCTGTGCCACTTAGTAGCCATGTGGCCTCTGCCGCATGTCTTCATTGCCCTAGCCTCTGCTGTTTTGTTTACAGAGGGGCATGATACTCTACCCACCACCTAAGTTGTTGTGACAGTTAAGTGAACGGAGTTTCTTGTTTAAGCAGTAGGTTCTACATTGTTCCTCAGTGTGCTTCTCTTTTAAGTAGCATGTGTGTATGTGTCTGTAAGTAACACAACTTTCATAAAACCGTCCTTTTCCTTAACAAATGCTGTTTTATTTCATTTTTAAAATCCTGGCTGCTGCTGCTGCTGCTGCTCTGCTGCTAAGTCGCTTCAGTCGTGTCCAACTCTGCTATGGCCTGCTAAATTGATTTTATAAGTAAGGCCCCCACATAGTTCTGTTGATCAGCAGGTTCAGGAACGTAGCATATCAAGAGCATGTTTAAAATGAGAGCTGCTGTTCCTCTTGTTGCTGCGTTTTGGTAAGCATCTGAGATCATGGTTTTGAAACTTAAAAGGTTAAAAGCCAACGTTTGGGGGGCTCTCTGCACCAGTGCTCTGCTGGATATCTTCCCTGGGCCTTCAGAGGCAGAAGGCCGGTTCCGAGAGACCTCAGGTGTCTGTAGAACACCCTAAGGCCTGCCTTGAGTTGCCCCCTCTCAGCCACCAGGCACTGCTTGGGGCAGAGCCTGCTCGACTGTGGACTGGCCCCCGCTCATCCATCCTCACGTGTGAGGGACTCCTAGGGTGTTTGGTGGCCGCAGCAGCGCCTCCCAGCAGCTCGTGATCTCTTGCAGGCAACGGCAGTGCCTTGGTGCGCCTGCTCCAGGAGGGCGCGTGCAAGCTTGAGGAGATCGGCTCCTACAGCGAGGAGGAACTGCAGTGCCTGCTGAGGCAGTGTGGCATCCCCTTCAGGGCAGAAGACTCCAAGGTGGGTCTCCAGGTGGTGCTGGGGACAGGGACTTTCTGGTGGGCAGTTTTTCTGGCCAGGGATACAAATCCCCGTGACTGGGTACGTGTTTGGGACAGAGGGTGCTGGCGGGCAGGGGAGCCTGGGCGATAGCCAGCAGCCGGGTCAGGCCTTGCATGTGAGGCCTTTGCATCCAGGCAATTCCTCTGTTGAAGGTAGTGGGTCCAGACTCAGTTCAAGAATCCAGGCTCTCCCACTGACTGTGTGTGACCTTGGATAAACTGAGCCTCATTCTTCTCATTTGCAAAGTGACAATAACCAAAATACCAGCGTCATGATGTTTGCAGTGTCTGGTCATCCCCTCTCTAGGCTCTTAGGAAACAAGTGTTGTAGCATTCATAGAGCACGCATGCATGTGTGCATATTTTACCCATGTATTATGTATTTCGCTCTTAAAAATCCTGTGTGCTAAGTTCAGATCCAAATGTTGGCTCCTCTTTGATGCCTTCCCTGCCCTGTAAAAAGTAGTAGGAGAACCCAGGCCTCAGAGCCTGGCAGCTTGAGCATTGTGGCTGGCTCTGTCTGTGACCTGGTCCTTTCAGGGCCTCGGTGTTCCCATCTGTACCTTTACGTATAGGACGTCGGGCTGGTGAGGCTTAAAGGCCCGCTCTGGCCTTACCAGTTGATTCATTCGCCCTGAGCGAGCATTTGTTGCTGTGGCCAAGCCTGGTCCCTGAGCATTTACCACCGTTTAACCTTGTTCTGCTTAGGAGCAGCTCTGCTTCTCCTTGTTGGCCCTCTATGAATCTGTTCAGAATGGAGCCAGAGCTCGACAGCCCCCACCTCATCTCACAGGGGGCAAAGTCTACAAGGTGTGCCCCCACCAGGTAAGAGGGTGACGAGGAACTCGAGGTGAGCTTGTTCATGGCAGTTTACCCACACAGAGGATCTGATCCCTCCAGCTCATCCTGGAGCTGGCACTTAGGTCGCTGGGCCGCTGTGGAACAGCTCCTTCTGGTCATCACCAGTGAGTACTAAACGCGCTTTTGTATGCTGGCCTCTGCACCAGCAGTGGAGAGTACGAGGGTGAGCGGCAAAGACCTCGCTCCTCCTCAGCGCCCTCATACTGAGAAACAACAGTCACCAAGGCCGTGGCTCCGCTGGCAAAGAATCCGCCTGCAATGCGGGAGGCCTGGGTTGATCCCTGGGTTGGGAAGATCCCTGGAGAAGGGAACGGCTACCCACTCCAGTATTCTGGCCTAGAGAATCCCATGGACTATACACTCCGTGGGGTTGCAAAGAGTTGGACATGATTCAGTGACTTTTTCATGGCTCGTGGAAACGGCTCTGCGGGAACTAGACAAGGATAGGAGATAGAAAGCAGCCGAGAGGAACCTGCTGCCCAGTGGGGCAGCCAGAGGAGGCCGAGAGCCCCATGTGAGCTGGGGAAGGGGTGTGACCACTGAGTCCTGAGAGGGGAGCCTAGTGAACAGAGGAGGGAGGTGGGAGGGGTCACTGGAGGCCAGATCCTGTAGCGCTTTGTGGGCCAGAGGACCGGTTTGGATTTTCTTCCGAGAGTGATGAGGGGCCCTTTGGATGCTTTGAATAGAAATGGTCTGATTTGCGTTCTCAGAAGATCGCTCCTTAGGTCTGTAGAGAGCGTGCATAGGGTGGGTATCTGCCAGGATAACTCTGAGAGGGTTGCACCCTGTGTGACAGTCATCCCAAACAAAGAAGATGCCAGGGTGGGAAACCTCCTGGAAAAGTGAGTGATGACTGGGGAAGACAGCTTCACAAAGCCTTCAGTTCAGAGTAGGCAGGGGACTGGCCATCAAAAGGGAGTCAGGTCATCAGCCTTTTTTTATAACCCCTGACAAGTCGGAGCCTGCTCTGAGCATCGTGTTATATAACTGGCATCCATCTCACGAGAAGGACTCAGAGGGGTGTGAGGGGGGCAGCAATACTACCTGGAGGCAGTAGCCAGCACTGCTGTGGAGGGAGGGAGGTGGAGGCAGAATTGAACACAGTGGACAGAAAGTGGACACAGAGCTGCCCTGCAGTAGCCTGGCATTTGCGGAATCCTGCTGGTGGAGGTGTAGCCTTCACCAGAGGTGCCCATCTGGACAGCTCCCTCAGGGTCTGGTAGGGGGCTGCTTGCAATACAGGTGTTTAGATGCCACCCCCAAAGGCTGATTCTGTGGATTTGGAGGGAGACCCAGGAACTTTCACTTCTAACCATCTCTGAGCTGTAGGTACCATGCAGCTTGGGAACCATCAGACTAGATGGGGTTTAAGGATGTGATGTCAAGGGGGGTTTGGAGCCAATGTCTTGGGGAGGTGGGGGGTATGTTTCAGCCTCATTTGAGGCTTGGATGCTATTCTCCCATGTGGGAGTGAAGTGGTGACTTCACTTAGGGACAGAAGCAGGAGGGAAATGGAATGTCATGGGCTCCTATAGGATGCCAGGACTTCAGTCACGGAGCCTGATTGTTCACCGTCCTAGGAGGAACTAAGTGGACCCGTGTCTGCAGATTGCCTTCCTCACCCTGTGCTGTACCCTCCGTCTCCACCAGGTGGTCTGCGGCTCCAAGTATCTTGTGCGGGGCGAGAGTGCCCTCGACCACGTGGATCTGCTCGTCTCTTCCCGCCATTGGCCTCCTGTGTACGTGGTTGACATGGCCACACCTGTGGCCCTGTGTGCTGACCTCTGCTACCCGGACCTGACCAACCAGATGTGGGGGAGGAATCAGGGCTGTTTCTCTAGCCCCATGGAGCCGCCAGTGGTATGTTCCCTTCTAAAATCCCACAAGGCTGACCATGCCTCACCCCCTGGTTCTTTGGGCAGGTCTTCTGTGAACCATCCAGTATCTCCTTTTTCTCCACCAGTGTTTTGTCTCAGAACTCTGGAACCAGTATTTATGCCACAAATCTCTACTGACCTTGTGTGTGAGGCCACAGCATTGTCATTTAGTGTACCCAGGGTGAAAACACAGGTACCGTGGGGGTCAAAGGGATTACCTTGCAGATGAGCCTAGAAAATTGCCACCTCCGAGGACATACTAAAGGCCCAGAGCAGCCCTACTTTGGCTTTGCCTGAATCTGCTGCATGGGATTCATTGTGTTGTGGTCTAGAGGCACAGGGGCTTAGAAAATGCTGACCTTCTCAGCCTCTTTCCTCTAATTAAAAGGGGAAAGTAAGGCCACGAGGGGAAATGGACCAGTTGAGAGTCCCACAGCAGATTAATAGCAGAGCTCTGGCCTCTGTGTCTTAGTGCGTTGTCTCAGGCTTTGGTTCTTAGCACAGGCACTTGCCCTTTGCTGGAAGAGACATTAGACTGGTAGGAGCAAGGGGACATCATTGTCATCACTCGCCTTTTTCTTATTACTTCTTGGGCCTTGCTCGCTCGTGAGTTGGTGAGCGGCATTGCATTAGGACATCGGAATCTCTGGGGGAACCTCCCCTGCAACCCTGGGCAGAATTGATGAGACACGGACAGGATAAGAGCAGCTCTGGTAATCTGGCATCTGCTCTGGGTGGTGGCCCCTGTTACTGTCCCTCTCATCGTATGAGGAAACAGAGGCCCGGGGAGGAGGAATGGGGGACTTACCCCAGGAGATGTGCCGCTTTCACTCCATCCTTCACACAGCTTGGACCTTAACCTTTCCTCTCACCACAGTGGCTTTCCATCTCCCTTCTAGAGTGTGTCCTGCCCAGAACTCCTGGACCAGCATTATACAGTGGACATGACAGAGGCCGAGCACTCTGTCCAGCACCCGGTCACCAAGACTGCCACACGGCGCATCGTCCACACAGGCACACAGTCCAGTCCTGGCGACCCCAGTGCTGGACACCACTCCTTGGCCCTGTGTCCTGAGTTGGCACCCTATGCAGCCATCCTGGCCTCCTTTGCCGACAGCAAACCAAGCAGCGTCCGCCAGCGGCCCATCGCCTTTGACAACGCCACCCACTATTACCTCTACAACCGCCTCATGGACTTCCTCACCAGCCGCGAGATTGTCAACCGGCAGATCCACGACATTGTGCAGAGCTGCCAGCCTGGTGAGGTGGTCATCCGTGACACCCTCTACCGCCTTGGGGTTGCTCAGATCAAGACGGAGGCGGAGGAGGACGGGGAGGAAGAAGACGGGGCCACAGCCACAGAGTAAGCCGGGCACTTGCCCAGGGACCGCACATCTCAAGCCATAGCAAGGCCCTTGCCCGAGGCACATCCATCCAGGGGACCAGCCTCTGAGGCTGGGACTGACCAAAGAGCTTCCATTTCCTGAGCTCGGTGGAGCCCGGGGTCCTTGGTTCTCAGCCTTCCAGCGGTCAGGAGAGGCACCAGGACGCTCCTTACTAGACCCAGAGGCACCGTGGGTGGCGCCATGTGTCCACTAGAGTGACGAAGAGGCTGAGAGAAGGCGGGGTGCCTGCGGGTCGGGGTGGAGGCCCTGGCTGGGCCGAGGCTGCCCTTCCCGCCCGGGGATGCCCTTTCCCTCCCCTGCAGCCTGTTGCCTTTGCCTCGGGGCCTTCCTGAGGGTCCCTGTGGGCTCTTCGTTCTCCCAGAGGAGGCGTGCATCTCCTGTTCTTCTGCACCCACATCTGGGGGCAGCTGAGCGGGTTGAAGGGGCGAGCCAGTGCTCCCTTCCAGGACTCTCCTCTGCCTCAGGCTGTGAGGACCCCTCCTCTCCTGGCCACTGCTGCTGCAGCTTCCTTCCTCCCCCAAAGAGGAAGTGGCCTGTGAGCATGGCATGACCCGGTGGCAGTAGGAAAACTCCCTTCTGTGAAGGGGAAGCAGACTGGGTCATAAGGAAACAGCAGGACTGGCTCAAGTGCCCATGGTTTGCTTAGGGCACGGGAACTGGCCGTGTTAATTTATTGAGAGGAGTGGGATAGATGGCTTTTTTCCCCCCTCTCTCTTCCCCTGACCTGAATAAAGTTTATTAAATTATATGGTTTGGGTGCAACAAGAGTCAGTTCCAGTCTAGTTGTGTGGGGTACAGTGTGGTTGGGCCCCAGAGGTGCTGGGGAGGGTTACTCACCAGGGAAGGACGGAGGAGGTCCCTGGAAGTCAGCAGGGCACAAAGACACAGAGGCCTGTTGTGTTAATGGGGTTAGTTTAATGCTGACAGGGACATTCCACTTTGTGACTGTTAGTTACGATGAGTCAACCTGGAGCAAGTGCTGCTTGCTTGGTGTGGCCAGCCACACGGGTCCCCTGCCTTCCACCTCACTATGGTGGGGGCCAGACAGAACACTCTCAAGCTTTTAGCTGCCACCTGGCTCATTGCAGCAGTACCAGACCCAGGGCGGGGTGGGGCTGTGGAGAGAAGGCTTAGAGGCAGAGGGGGACAATTAGGTTCTTCCAAAGGAGCCAGCCTGCTCCCAGGGCTTAAGCATCTGTCTGCTCTTATCAAGCCACTCAGTGGGTGTCCCCTCCATTCTGCCAAGGCCCAAGGAACCTTGGTTTCTCGTGTTTGGGTAGCTCTTGGGAACTTCAATCACCAAATCAGTCCATTTCCATTGCAACAGAAGGGATGGAAGGGAGGTGGTTCCCAGAAGTGGGAACAGGTTAAGAGTTGGCATAGTGAAGCTGAGGCCACAGCTTTGAGAACTGGAGGGGTGGGGTGGGGCTGAGCCCCAGTCCCCGACTGGCAGTGATGGCCCAGGCCCTGGGAGTGGGGTTCTCACCCACCTCCTATAGATCCCCCACTCCTGAGTTTCAGAGCTGGGCCGGGCTGTTGAGAGAAAAGACGGAGGCCACAGTCTGTGTGTTCTCCCTGTGGTGCCCATCCACGGAGGAGGTGCGAGCTTGGAGGTAGGCAGGGTGGTACTTCCTGTGGCCCCCTCCTCAGCAGAACTGGTAGTTGTTGGGTTGCAGCAGGGGCTGGGCAATGTCGCCCTGCTCACAGCAGGTCAGGTGTTCGCTGGAGCTCTCCTCCTCCGGCTCGCTGCTGCTGCTGCTGCTGCCACTGCTCGGCAGATTGCTGTAGTCCTGGGTGCAGAGAGGCCAGGGGATGGTCAGTCCCGAAGGGTCAGGCTCAGCTCTAACTGAGCCACCCACCGTGAGCCTGGTCCCACTCACCCGCTCTCTCCTGTCCACCTGAACCTGCTCCTGGAGGAGGGAGCAGATCTGCTGGAAGGTGGGTCTGCGCGTCGGCTCCAGTGCCCAGCAGGCCTGCATGATGCTGTATCTGAGACGGGAGAGGAAGCAGCAGCTCGTGGGCCTGGGAGTCATCACGTACGTGTGCACACATATGTACACACACACACTCTCACTCACTCACTCCTGCCTGGCAGAGGTCCTGAAACCCGAGTCAAAAGTGAGCTTAGCACAAGACCAGTGCGCTTTAATCTTTCCGGTAACCCTGGGAAAGGGGGCTTTTTGTCAAAATGGGCCTGAAAATTGAGGAGAAAAAAAGCTCAGGGATGCTATTTGCCCAAGCTCTTGGCACAAAGGAGCACCCTTGCTGCCTGCAGGTAGGTTTAAGCAGCTGCTTGGTGGTGGTACTAAAGTGGATGAGGAGCTGTTTAGTGGGCTGCGTGCATCCACCTTGGCAGGGAGCGCCTGGGTGGCACAGGGAGCAGCTGTGGGGAGACAGTGGCTGGAGAAGGACGCAGTGGGTGAGACGGGCCAGTGGGCCTGCGGAAGGGCTGTGGTGAGGGCAGGGAGCCAGCGAGGAGCTTGTGGTGGGCCGGCTGTCGGGAGGCGGTTAAGAGACTGCAGTGGCTGGTGGCTGTGTTGACCAAGAGGCTGGCAGCCAGAACAGAAGAAAAGAGAAGGGCCTTCTTGGGCTCATAATTGCAGAGTCCGAATTAAACATTCGTCATCCGTCTTGGGGCCAGCCCCTGTTAAGATCCCTTTTTGAGAATGTCCTCCATGCTACCTGGAAAACCCTTGGAAACCCTAAACTTGCTAAAAGGGGTCCATGTTAGTCCACTGTGGGCGAGAGGAAACCTGGCCCTAGAACACTGGACTGGAAAGACGGGCGACACACCTTTCCATCCGCTTCCACCAAACCCTGGGGTACTTCGCTTACATGTTCTCTGGGGCAAACGCGGGCTGAGCCATTTGGTATCCATCCTTCACCAGCTTATAGAACTTGCTGTTCACCAGGATACCAGGGTAGGGGTTGAGCCCTGCAAAAGGTAAGATCACGGAAAAGACGATGCTCAGCGCCCGCTGTCCCCTACATCTTGGCGGGGCTGGGTGGCAGGTCCCAGCTGGACATGGTAATCGAACAGCAGCTCCCCTTAACAAGCGCTTACTACAGGCCAGGCGCTGCTAAAGGTGTCCTGCTTATTATAGACTTCTAGGATGTAGAAACCTTCGCCCAGGTTTCATTACACCCGCAGAATTCCAGCACAGGCTTTGGTCGGTGGAGGACCACACTGACGGGCCGAGCCCAAGTACTCGTCTTGGTGCCCCAGAGGTGGGCGCTGGGTCTTCAGGGATGTGCATGTTTCAGACGAGGGGAAACGGCATTCAAGGGAGGAGCAGCTGTCCAAGCAGACAGGTGAGGAAACAGCCTGGAGGGAGTGCTGTCGGGGTGGAGGGGCTCAGCCCACGTTGGGAGCTACGACACTTGGTTTTAAGATGCTTCCCCCACCCCTGCGCCCTCAGCAGCCCTTGCTCAGCGCTGACCTCCAAGCCTCCTGGGCCAGCATCCTCCAGGAGCTACAGGTGCCATGGGTCACCAGGCACCAGCCAGCCACACGCGGAGCCTGACTGGGCCAGCAGCTCACCGAGTGAGAAGATCTCCCAGAGCAGGATGCCGTAGGACCACACGTCACTCTGAACGGTGTAGACGCAGTCGAAGATGCTCTCTGGCGCCATCCACTTCACGGGCAAGCGAGCCTGGCACAGCAGGCCCCAGTCACCTTGGGCCTGGGTCACCACCCCTCCCCAGCCTGGCCCAGCCCTCCCAGCACTCACGTTGCCCTTAACGATGTAGTTGGAGTCATTCATGATGTCCCGAGCGAGACCGAAGTCCCCAATCTTGGCCACGTGGCCGCTGGTCAGCAGCACGTTTCTGGCCGCCACGTCCCGATGGATGCACTGGGAAGGCACTGAGGTCAGTCTTGGCCCCTCCCTGCTTGAGCCCAGGGTGCAGGGGCAGCAGCCTGGGCCCCAGAGGGCTTGGCAGATGAGGCAGTGGCCGTCATTTTTGCTCCTGTACCCTGTCTCCAGTCCCTGCCTTCTACCATGACCCAAGTTGGAGAAAACGTGGTCAGACAGGCAGTGTTGAGAACCTGCTGTGACTGGCCCTCTGGCTGAGAGCAGCAGGAGCCGCCTCAGAAGCTGGGCGCTCTGGAGCTGCTAACAGGACAAGCGGCTGCCACCCTCAGGGCTGGCCGTCCCCTAAGTGTCTGCGCACCCTCATTGCCATCCTACGATTTCATCTCTCTTTATAGGTGTAGAAACCTGGGCTCGGAGAGGTTCGGCAGTTGCTCAAAGCCACACAGCAAGAGGCAGAGCCAGCATTCAAGCTCTAGACTCCCCAGTCTGTGCTGTGAGGAGCATGGCCCCCTTCACAAACTCCATTTTCTCTCCCATGTCCTCACCCATCTAGCCTCACGGGTTCAGCTGCCCCCACCCCTCTGGGTGACCACACAGAGGGACCCATTTTCTGAGACTTACATTCTTGGAAGCAAGAAAGGCCATGCCCTGGGCCACCTGGCTCGAGAAGTGGAGCAGGTCACGCAGCTCCAGCGGCCGCCCGTCCTCCTTGTCCAGGTCTGGGGCAGGGAGAGGCATTGGGATGGCCCCGCTGACCTCCCTGCCCTGCACTGACCCCAGTAACCCCTCTCTTTCTCAGCCCCAGCACCTCCTCGCACCTTGTTCAGAGAATGAGTCATTTGACGACGAAGTGGACACAGGTCTCATCTCCACGTAGGTGTCCACACCCTGGCTGGAGAAGCCGCTGTCCCTGCAGAGGAGAGGGGCCCATTATTTCTGCTGCCCAGCTCAGGCCTCACCCAGCCACTCCACAAAGAAGGGCCCTGAGTCAACTTGGACTTCAGTTTCTGACCCACCCACTTGAGTGATCAGCGACCTCTGCATGGCCGTCCAGTAAGGGAGCTTACATCCTGTTCCATCTTTGGCAGCTCTGCCTGTTAGAAGGTCCTCCACTGTTCCTGATGCTAGTCTGCCCCTAGGCTGTTCCTCTTCCTGGTCCTTGCTCTGCCCTCAAGAAGTGTCTCCCTCTTCCCTGGAACGCCCCAGCAAGGATTTGATCTTATGCCAGGGCCCCTTCACTGCGCCTCTCCCTTCTGGCTTCACCCTGGGAAGCTCCAAATACTCAGGCTCCCTCAGACCAAAGACTGTGGAAACTAGGGACAAAACCTAGTCATTCCCACTTAACAGTTTTCTCTAGGCAATTCTGGTGTGCAGCCAGAGTGGAGGCTTGATCTAGAGCTTCTTAAACTAATTCACGTGCATGTGAATCACCTTGAGAATCTTACTTGAATGCAGATTCTGACTGCAAGTCTGGAAGGGCCTGAGATTGTACATTCCTAACAACACTCAGAAGACTATGAGCTTGTGCTCTGGGTAGCTGCTAAGACTGAGAAGCACCTTCTAATGTTTCAACCAGATAGGAGCCTGGACCTCTCACCTCCTGCCCCTGCTGTGATAGAGATGAGCACCGTGATGATGTCCTTACTCTAGTGTTCCCAGAAAAATAATCCAGTGTTTTATTTATGGTCTGACCATTGAAAAACTATTCTCTCCCTTGGTCTAGAAACTATACTTCTGTTAATGTAGCCTGGGATCCCATTAGCAGGATTGGTTCACATGCCACTTGCTCTTGAAATCGTGAAAATGGAAGCTAACACTTGACTTCTGTTTTCATTTCAAGTTGATCTGGCCTGAGTTCCCAGCCTGCTGAGGCCCAGCATGAGCCACCCTCTCCAAAGGGTGTCAGAAACTCCGAAGAGGAAGTAGATCCTGCCAGCCCGCGTGCTCGAGGTCACTGGATAGAGTGACATGGTCTCCTTCCCCTTCTGGCTTCCCAGGCTGGGTAGCTGACAGTGGTAAAATAGGAGCTCAGTGTATACCCTTCTCCTGATCCTGCTGCAGCTCCCAGCAGCCTGGCCCAGAAGCCTCACAGGCCCTGAGTCCAAGGCTTGCAGGAGAGCAGCGTGGCTTAGGTGAGCACTGGACGAGGCGGCAGCAGCAGGGTCCAACCAGGCTCCGCCTCTGCCTCTGACTCGTGTGTGACACAAAACTGGCCACTTCCTTTCTGTGGTTCCCCATGTGGCTCTGTCCACCTGCCTCTGGGTGGCTTCCAGGAATCACAGCATTACAGAGCGAGAGAGCAGAGACTCAGAGGTTCAGCCTGGATGGCTTTTTGGGGAAACAGGCCCAAGTGGACCAAGGACCTGGCCACAGCTATGCCGTGATACCTTCTCATCCAACAAGGAACAGACTCGATCCCACGTCCCCATGGCTACTCAAAATTGGGATGGGCGCCATGGGAGAAATAGGGCCGTTATCCCCAAGACTTGTCCGTCTCTAGCTAGGTCCCTGAATAGATCTTATACGCACGATAAAATGATTAACACCTGACGCCACCAGACTGTGAGCTGCCTATCTCTGCCCGCTATCCTCCTGGAACATAGTAGGGGCTCAAATATGCCTTGGACGATAGGAATAAAAGTACGAGACAAACTAAAGTGCCCACATAATATGGGTGGCTACTCCCCACGGTACGAGTGGGAAGGTGAAGACCACACAGCCACACAACCCTGAGCTGACTTTGGGAATAGACACAGGGCCCCACCTCCCGCTCCTGGCCTTTGCCAGGATACTACCTGCGGATGTATTTCTTTTCCAAGTGGATGTTCTTGTAGCCGGTGCCTGCCTCGGGATCCTGGCCTGGACTCAGGCTGGGTCCCAGCATGGCCTCAGCCTTCCTTCGCAGAAAGTTGAGCAGGTCACCATAGCAACAATACTCCGTGATGACCAGGACAGGGCCTAGAGCAGCCGAGAGAGAGGGGTCAGTGCATCCTTAACCCACCACCCCACCTGGACAAGAATGTGGGGAAAGGGCACTAAGAACCTGGCCTGTGACTCTGGAGCCCCAGGTTCTAATCCTGCTTGTCTGTAAGCAGCCCTCCATGCCTTCAGGGCCTCAGTGACCACATCTGTCTAGAGCAGAGGGCCCTCCGAAAAACTAGCTGAAGAATTCTTTCTTCAAAGGAAAACTAAGGCAGTTCCATATAAGTCAAAGCTGCTATAGGAGAAGAGAATGGGGTGGGCTGAATCCCAACGGATCCTGGGACAGTTCTCTGGGCCCTGCAGTGAGTGCCCAGCCTCTTTGAGTGGGGGCTTAAAGTTAGATTTGAAGGGCCTCACTCCAGACCCACAGCATCAGACTCCCTGGAGTGGGGCCTGGAGATCTGCTTTCTTTGCTCCTTTTCTAGGTGACTCTGATGTCCACACATGTCTGAGAGCCACTGGTCAGGGCTCCCAGAACCGCCTGTCATCCACGAGCAGCTTCTGACCAGTCCAGGCGTCTGGCCTAGGAATTCAAGGGGTGCCCAGACAGGGATCCTACCTTCACTTTGTAGGGATGGGAAGGGGAATATGGATGGCATGAGGCTCCCCTGGGGCCCTCAGACACTCAAGATTGTGGCCCCGCATGCCTTCCAGGGCCCCTCACCTCCATGGGTACAGGCTCCCAAGAGGTTGACTATGTTCTCGTGCTGGCCCAGGTGGCTCATGATCTTCAGCTCTGACATGAGGGCTTCCTTCTCGTCAGCATGCGCCGTGGCTGGGAGGTGGGGCCACAGAGAACGGGCAGGACATGGGGGGCCACACACAGGAGATACAGGAGCAAAGCAGGGGGCACCCAGAGCGCCCAAGGTAATCAGATGCCGAAAGAGGCAGAATAAATGACATGAGAGTTGGGGGGGAGAGAGAAGAGGTGGCCTGTCACTGAACTGGTTTGGGCCAAGCTGGGGCCAAGCCAGAGCCCAGGGAGGCCTCTTATCCCAGCCCCTTTGGGGTTCAGTCAGAAGCCCTTCCACACCCAGGAGTAAGAGGAAGCCTGGAGCTCACAAAGGAAACAGAGCAGCTTCACCTCCGATCCCAGGCTCTGACAGGCCGAAAATGCAGGCGATGCCGCGTGACCACAGGACAGACCATCCCGCTGGTGTCCACCACCTCCTACCCGCTCCCCCATTCCCGAGCCCCTCCTGCACTCACACTTCAGCATCTTCACAGCCACCTTCAGGACAGCATCTTCCTTGCCCAGACCAAAAGCTGTGGCCTCTACCACCTTCCCGAAGGCGCCGGCTCCAAGGGTCTTACCTGCCACACACACACACACAGCCTTCTCAGGTCCTGGGGTGCCAGAGGGGCCTCTCTCTAAGGGCCCACAGGCTCCCTGCCACCCATGCTGGCCCTGTGACAGGAGGGCGTGGTGGGTGCAGAGACCCCGGCTCACCAAACTGCAGGTTGTTCCGGGGGAACTCCCACTTCTCATTGTAGGGCAGCTGGGTGGGGTCGATGAAGGTGTAGCTGTTGCCTTCATAGCTCTCGATGATCTTCCAGCGCACCTCGTACTTGGGCTTCTGTTGGGGGGTGGGGAGGGGAAGGGAAGGAAGGGTCAGCTGGGCCTGCCAGGTGGGTCTGGGACATCATCCCGACCCAGGAGGACAGGGGCTGGGCGGTCCCACCGCACAGCGCACGGAGGTGGTAAGAGGGGCCGGGTCACCCCGTGCCTATGGCACCGAGAGCCCAGTCCCTGTCTTGCTTGGCCTTACAAAGGGAACATCCATTCTCCAAGCCTCAGTTTCCCTAACTGTGTATTCAAAGATTTAGGACCATGTCTGAGGGTCTTGACAGCTCTGATAATGGTAATTCCTGAGCTATGAGGGAGGGTGAAACTATAGGTCCATTCACACACCCACCCTCCCATCCAAGTATCAGCTAGTTTATTTTCACCTGTGCTGAGATACCAAATATAACAAGATTCACCACGTCAACCATTCCTCAGTACACTGCTCGGTGGTGTTACGTACATCCACACTGTTGTGCAACAGATCTCCAGAACGCTTTCCATCTTGAAAAACTGAAACTGTGCTCACTAAACAACAGCTCCCCGTTCCCACCTCCCACTTATCTCATGCATCTGACCACACCAGGTACCTGATTTAATTGGAATCATGCAGAATCTGTCCCTTTGTGACTGTCTGGTCTCACTCAGCATGATGTCTTCAAGGCTCACCTATGTGGTTGCCTCTATCAACATTTCCTCCCCTTTTGAGGCTGAGTATTGCTCCCATCTAAATACTTCACTGAGCACCTATTCGTTTCAGGCATCACTGATTCAGAGTTGAACAAAACAGAGTTCCTGTCCCCTGGAGTTTGCATTCTAGTGGCTAAGACAGGCATTCCACTCAAATACATACATAGGACTACAAATACAAAATGTAGAAAAAAATAGATTTTCAGATGGCTTGATGGAGACAATAAAGCAGGGCAAGAGGACAGAGGGAGCTGGGGACATCGAAAGACAAGTCAGGGAGGGCCCCCGGGGACGTGAGAGGGTGCCAGCCAGGGGAGCAGCGGGAGACAGAGGTGTGGAGGTGCTAAAGGTCCTGGAGAGGCTGAGGGGCTGGAGGTGCCATGGGGCTGGAGGCAAGCGGGCACAGTTCTGAAGGCAGGAGAGTCTTGAGGGCTGCCAGTCACTGAGTGAATTCTCTCAGTGCCAGGAGAAACCTCCTAGGCTTGATGCAGGTGAGTGATGCATCGGACTTTACAAAGTTAAAGGACAGACAGAGAGAGACCCCGCACACACAACAGTGAGCAGCTGGCGCACCCACTCAGGCTCTCCATGCTGCTCCAACCAGCCGGCTGGCGGCAGAGCCTGAACTGCGGGGGAGTGACCACCGCTCTCGTTCCTGCCCAGGGTGGCAGCTGCATGGGGGCATGATGCCAGGGGGTGCCCACGAGAAGTGCTGATGGAAGACAGAGTTTAGGTGGAAAGTGGAAGCTGGGGTGGGGCATTGGAGAACACCGAGGCCTCGGGTCAGCAGTCCAACTCTCTTTCCGGTCACTCGTGGGGCATGGAGGCCAGCTGGGCTGTTTTTTAGCAGCTGGGCTCCTCCATGGGGCACCCTCCTCGAGGTGGGGGGAGCTCAAGTGGGTGCTGGGAGGAGGGTGGCCTGTGACTGAAGTCTCCTAGGTAGCCATCAGGAAGAACGTCCAGATGGTAGTTTGGAGGGAGAGACTGCAGTTAGATATAAGGAAGAACTTCCAGGTTCTGATTCAGAACAAGAGACTACGGGTAAATATCAGGAGAGCCATGGTAGAGTTATAGCAGATAGCCTGAAATGGGACAGGAAGATTTCCTGAGTGTCAGAGGATTCAAACCCTGCCTGTGGCTGCCTTTCCAACTCAAAGGACAGAGACAGCACCAGGAAGGATTCCTTTTCCTCTCCTGGCCACTTCTATCTCCAGAAGCCACCGCGGTGAAGGTCATCTTTTCCTCCTTGCCACTTCTCCTTCCTCTGGCCCTGCAGCTGGGCCTGAGTCAGCCGGGAAGGGGAGAGTGGGGAAGGGGAGGGCGATCAAGGCAAGCGAGGTTGTCTGGCTGGGACTTCAGCCTCTGAATCCCAGACCTGATCGCTGGAGGAAGACACCACTCTCTCCCGCCTGTCTCAGGCGCCCCCACCCCTCTTCTCGGAAGGCAGCCTCCAGTTCTGCCCAGCCTCTGCCGCGCCTGCGCATGGCTCCTCCTGTGGAGCTCCTGGGAGCTCCTGCCCAGAGGGGCCTCTCCTCTGGGTGACCTGAGGAGAATAGAATGCTGTCAGTACGTGCCTGCAGAGCACTTCCTGTGAGTGGGCGCTGGGCTCCACACTCAACATGCGTCATCTCACTTATTCCTTGTAACGGGCCCAGCCACTTCCCCTTGCGGACCGAGGTGGGCATGGAATCATCAAAGTCCCCATGCGGGACTGCTGTCTGGGTGGGAGGATGCTTTCTGTCTTGGGAAGGGGAAGATCTGAACAGTTCTCACCAGAAATCTTAGGGACCCTCCTGTGCATCCCCTTTATGGCCCCCATTCCCGAGAATTCTAGTCTCTCCACTGCCCCTCCCACCATCCCCCTTGCTCCTCCCTGTCACTGTCGTCCTTTCTTCCGCACGTCCCTCCTGCTTCTAGCCTCTAGCCTGCTGACTCCTGCCCTTTTCTCTTCCCCCTCAGCCCCCCTTGTGGTCTTTCTGGAGGCCAGAAAGGTGATGACTCAGCCCTGGGACAGAAGTAACCCTTCCCCCCATTGGGGCCACCCTCTCCTCTGGCCTGGGTAGTGAGGACAAGCCAGCCTAGCTCCCCAGGGAAAGGGCGAGGCTCAGAACCCCAAGGGGCAAAGCAAAGGACACTTGGACAGTAAGCCCTCGGGCATGGCCATCACGTCAGGGTATGGCCATCTTGACCCCAGGGATGCCCTCCTTCTCTTGTTCTTGGGTGGACTTGGGCCAGTTCAATTTCCTAAATGGGATAAGAGGTGCCTGGGAGTACACGTTCCAAAAATGGTCCCTTGAAAAGAAGGTCGAGTGTCCCCAAACAACAACTGACCAAGGGGCCTGGGCAGTCCAAGGCAGAAAGGGCTGGAGGGGGAACTGGACACTTCTCTGGAATCTCTGCAGGGCTGGGGAGGCAGCTCAGTGGGGCGCAGGGAGGCAGCTTTCAGCTCCATATAAGGAAGAACTTTGCAACAGAGCTGCTCAGAGAAGGAACGGGAGGCCACGAGAGTGACTGAAGTCCTGTCCCCCTGGAGGTGGGCGAGCAGTGCCCGACAACCACTTTGGGCGTGTAGTCAAGGAGATGCCCAACCTCAGACAGCCCTCCAATCCCAAAATGTGTGAGCAAACTTAGCTTCCCCAGCCAACTTCCTCCTGGGCCCAGCGTGTTCATCGTCCAGTCTGAGCGCTGTCCAAGCCCAGGATCTTGCTGAGTGTCCCACAGCCTGCAGTCTGCCAGTCAAAAGGTCTCATGGCCAGTGTCAGAGGTGGACCCAGATCCCTGAAGACTTGACCTGGGGCCCCAGATTCTGGAGGCTGCGCTCAGAGCTGCGCCCTCATGCTGGGTGCCGATATGCACCGAGCACCCTGTGTGCCTCTGGGCACCCCCGACACAGCATCCGCCTGTCTACTCCAAGTCCTCAGCTTACACTAAAACCCCCAAGGCAGGTGCAGGGAAGAAAAGGCAGCAAGAGGCTCACAGGTGCGCTATTCATTTGTAACTCACTTCATTCTGTTGTTCACATCTCCTGAACCTTCAGGATGGGGTCCAGACCTCCAACATGCCCCACCTGCAGCCTCTTCCAGGCATCAGTGTTTCCGGTGCTCCCCGTGGTCTTCCCCACTCTTTGTGCACACTGCCCTCTCCCCAGAGACACCCTTGCCCTGAATCTCCTCTTCCCCTGGCTGCCTGCCCCATGCTCCATGGCCAGTCTCACCCACGCCATGCCGCCGCCTCCAAGCAGACTCCTTTCCCTGCCAGCCAGAAACCATCCCTTCACTTTTGGCCTGCCGCAGCCTTCTAGCCTGGCCCTGTCAGTGCCCAACCACACCGGAAATGGTCTTTCATATAGACAGGCAGTGCAGCTAAATGGTGGAGACCGTGGGCTCTGGGGTGGGAAGCAATTAGGATTCTTGAGCAGGTCCTTCAAACTTGCTAAGCCCATTTCCTTACTGTAGAATGCTGACTGCTCTAGTCCCTGCCTCCAGATTGTCGTGAGGGTAAAATAAGATGACTTCATGTTTTGCAAAATGGTTTAGAAAATGACTGTTTCAAAACCAACCTCTGCCACTGGCCAGCTGTAGACTAGGGCATCTGTCTCAACCTCTTGGAACCTTAGCTTCCAACTCTGTAAAATGGGATTAGTGATACTACCCACATGCCATGGTTGCTGAGGGCGGTAAATGAGAGGATACAGGTAACACATGTCATAAAAATGCCCCTAAAATCACTGCTCAATCACCGATTGAGCACTCAAAGTGACAGGCAGGGCACTAAATGTCAAAGTGCAATTAACAGCAGACTTGATTCGTAATAATATCAAATAATGAAGAGGAGGGGCTTCCCAGGTGGTGCTAGTGGTAAAGAACTCGCCTGCCACTGGAGGAGACATAAGAGACCTGGGTCAGATCCCTAGGTGGGGAAGATCCCCTGGAGGACAGCATGGCAACCCACTCCAGTCTTCTTGCCTGGAGAATCCCATGGACAGAGGAGCCTGGCGGGTCGCAGAGTCAGATACAACTGAAGCAACTTAGCACGCACACTGAAGAGGATGGGGACTTCCTTGCAGTCCAGTGGATAAGAATCCACCTTCCAGTGCAGGGGACGTGGGTTCGATCCCTAGATGGGGAACTAAGATCCCACACGCCACGGAGCAACTAAGTGGGCATATGAAAGTGTGAGTAAGCCCATGCACCTCAACTAGAGAAGCCTATGGGTATCCAAAGAGCTGGTGTGCCACAGCTAAGACCTGAAACAGCTAAATACATATTTTTAAAAAATAATGAAGAGGATGATGATGATCAGGCCTTCCCTCCACTAACTCACCTGCCACCTGACAGAGACACAGGCCTGGCCCCTGGGGCCCCTCTTGTGCCCCTGAAAGCCCCAGCTGGAAGAGGATCCCACCTTCACCCTCTCCTGACTTCCCACGGCTCTCCTGGTAGCATCTTTCCTCTGTAATCCACGCCCTCACTTTCATGGTAGCAGCCATTTCCTGCACGAGACAGCGAAGCCTACGAGAGCAGAACCCCAGCGGCTTGAGTCTTGACTCACACAGCCACTCACACTGACATACAGCAGGCGCCCACTGGAGAGCTCTGGTCGTGAATGGCCAGCCGCCGGGTGAGTGGTCGTGCCGGGTGGACCCGCGCGGCCCGCTGGTGCTGCCCCGGCTCTGGCTGCCTCGCCCCACCCCGGCTCACCTGCTTGTACTTGTAGAAGAGCAGCAGCAGCAGCAGCAGCAGCAAGGCCATGATCGACATGCAGGCCACCAGCACTGGTGTGAAGAGGGGCTCATCGCGGGGCTGCATGGAGGCTCCTGCACGGAAGGGCGGACAGGGCCGTGAGCCGGCCCAAGGGGCCTTTGAGACCCCGGGCCCCACTGGAACAGGCCCGTGGCCTGGAACACGGGAGATGCCCCCGAAATTCTTGCTGATTGAACAAAGTATCCTCTCAGTAGGAAGCCTGCAGACCCTCCCCCAGCCAGGGGCAGGGAGGAGCCCCCTCCAGCCCTGCCCACGCCCAGCTCTAAACCCTGCCCAGACTCACAGCCTCTGCAGCCAGGGGAGCCCCTCAGATCACGCAACCCACCCCCTGCCTGTGTAAGAAGCCTCTGGGGCTCAGCCATGACTTGAACCCTCCCCCAATGTGGAGGCTCATTACCTACACCTCTGGCCAGCTTGGACGGAGAGACCTTCTGGACTGAAATCTGCCTCCCCAGGAGGTCCCTGTAGCATCCCCGAGTGCCCTCTGGTACCACACGGCCCTCCGAGAGTCTGAAAGCCAGGCTCATGGACCCAGGTCTCCTCTTCCCACATCAGTAGCCCCAGTTCCCTTGATGCGTTGGGAAGGACCTAATTTCCACCCCCTGGCCAGATCAGCAGCATGAACCTGAGACTCAGCCTCACTTCTACCTCTTATGAGGTGTGAGAGCAAGCCTGTGACTTCTCCCAAAGCCTCAGGTTCATCACGCCCCAAGAGGGAAGGTAGGCTGCACTAAAGCAACTTCCTGGGGTTGGGCGAGTGCACTGAAATAGTGTCTGCAAGGCGCTTGGCACGATGCCTGGCACAGTGTAAGCCTTCAGCAACATGTTGGCTTTCTTATTTGTAATATAGGACCACCAGCTTGGGACACAGCTGCCAGGGCAGCGCGTGTGGAACTGGGACTCCAAGGCTAGGAGGAGCCCCTTGGAGCCAGGCGGAAGCCCCAGTCTGTCCTCTCTGGGCCTGGCACACAGTGGGTGCCGAACCTGCTTTTCAGAGGCCCGAGGGTGCTGTGGCCCTGTACAGTCCTGGGCCTCTCAGAATCAGAGAACTCACCCACATGCGGCCTTTGTGCAATGCAGAGGGATGAGTCTTCCTCCAGACAAAGCTGCTGTGGCAGTTGCCCCCACCCTCACGCACAGCGCCCCGGGTGGATAGGACTGTCTCTGACGGAAGGGAGTCTGGGAAGGATGGGAAAGGCCGGAGAGGCTGGCCCTGGGTTGGGGGCGGGGCCTGTGTTCATTAGTCGCCTGTGCCCGTCACTCTAAGCCCGGGGGAGGCCCTGCTCCCCTGTGAGTCTCAAATGCACACCTGTGAACTAATGAGTCAGCTCAAGCGCAGGAGTAAGGGCAGAGGGGCCAGATCAGGCTGCCGCTGCTTCAGGCTGCTTTCTGTCTAGATCTCTGCTTCCCCTCTGCCCTTCTCCCCCTACTACTTCCAGCCCTCTGGGTTCTAGACTGCCCATCTTGCTGCCTTTGGTCACAAGGGGCCTAGAGTCACACATGGAGAGCTAGACTCGGTATGGCTGGGATCTGCTCGGCACTGAAACTCTGGCCCTTGGCTCCCAGGAGTGGCTGGGGATAGTTCCCTGGGCACCCCTCCTGTCGCAGCCTGGAGCAGGGGTCCAAGGCTCACCTACGGAGATGGGCCCCAAGGCCCCGGAGGTGTTCCCCATGCTGTTCTGGGCCCTGCACTCGTACGTCCTGTTGTGTTCCAAGGTCCCAGGGGTCAGCAGGCTCTGGACGGTCACTTTGTGGAAGGGCTTCTGGTGCAGGACGTCAGGGTTCGGCTCCTCCAGGACCAGCACGTGGGTCTTATCACATCTGGGAAGCACAGAATGTGGTCAGAGCTTTGGGGTGCCCAGCCCTTGAGCCCAGGTGAGGAGGGAAGTCACTTACCTGTTGGTGTGGCTGCTGCACTGCACCCACGTCACATTGGGCTGGGGGTACCCGGAGGCTTCACAGAGCAGGGCTTTAGAGCCATTGGAGAGGGTCCACATGACTTCTACCTCCGGGGGGTCTGAGGTAGAGAGGGCCTGAGTCTCCTCGCCTGACCGCCCACCCTGAGCCTTCTCTGCCCCAGCCCAACCTCCCCCAGCTCGTCTATCTCGGCCGCCCCAGGGACCCTGTGTCCCCAAGCCCTTCTACTCACATAGGAGGGTGAGTTCAAAGGTCAGGGTGTCCTCGCCTCTGGCATTTCTAGCCTGGAAGGAGTAGAGGCCGGCCTCGGAGGGCTTCAGGCGAGGCAGGGTGAGCTTGGAGGTGTATCTGTGTGGGAGGAGCAGACCGTCTTGGGTGAGGACAGAGGGTTCCGACAACCACCTTAGAGGGGGTGGTTTTATTTTTGGTCGAGGGTCTGGGGCACGAAGGCCTTGGCTGAGCCAGGTACCCAGCCTGGGTCCACTGAGACATGGAAGAACCACCAACCCGATTTCCTGAATTGCCTCTCTCATCCTCAAAGCACTTTGGTTCTGAGGTTTAGTGGAGGCAGCGTGTACAGTGCCAGTGCGGGGAGAAGCCCGCAAGCCTCACTGAATGTATCTACCTTCACCACCTTCACTGGGCTAAACAGTCCTCGCTGAAAATGCCAGTACCTGGTCAGCTTCTATCCCCCAGGAGGGGCTTTGGGAGGGAGGGAGGCAGGAAGCAGCCAGGGGGCTCCAGTCCTAGCATTGCCATTTCCCAGCTGTGTGGCCTTACGCAAGGATACGTACCCTTTCTGTCCCTTTGCTTGTTTTTCTGTGAGCGTGAGGGATCTGTATTCAGAGAGCCTGACTCATTGCAGACACTTGCCCCTTCATTGGAAAATACCTGCAGCCATTACTAGACTAAAACCCATGGTGTTTACTCAGCCAGTTCGTTGGCATATAGAACCCCTCTACATGTGTCAATTCTTGAGATAACTAATACCTGCTTCTTAAACTGAAAGAATTTAACTTTTTGCATGAGTCCAAATCACCACGATGAACACACCTATCACACGGGCTCAGTTTGGTGCCCTGTGCTGAAAGGCCCCAGATTACCGAGCTCAAGGGCACCTCTCTGGTTCTTTTCCACAGTGTCCCTATTGCTTACAGACCCCTGAAACATATCCATGGATCGGCCCCCTTCCAGGTGTCTGCAGACTCCAGTTCAGAACTTCTCCTTTAGATGAGAGGAAGCTAGAAATCCTGGCTGGAAAGGACAAGAAAGGAACTAGAAGAAGAAGATGAGGACAAAGGAACATCTTTGTTGATTCTGTTGATCAACAAACAAGAATCCAGGAATCAAAGAGGTTTGGGCTTCCAGAGCTAGAAAGAGAACTCTAGAGAGTTTGGGAGTTGGAAGATGTCCAGGGATTATCTACCATAGAGATGGCAACAGGTCTCCTCTCATGAGCCAATTATGATGGAAATATAGCCTGAAGACTGTATTGAGAAGGACTCTGAGGCTGTATTTAGACATCGCAGGAAATGATTCGTAACTGAATTAGGGCTGTTCATCACAGTTGTGAGAGAAGATGTGATTGCATGTGACCCACATTTTTGCTGTCTTTAATGGACCTGTACTCTCTCATTCAAATGGTAGAGGAATAAAGAAGATGTGGTATGTATATACAATGGAATATTACTTAGCCATAAAAGGGAATGAAGTTGGGTAATTTTTAGAGATGTGGCTGGACCTAGAGACCGTCATAGAGAGTGAAGTTAGTCAGAAAGAGAAAAATAAGTATCGTATATTAACACATACATGTTATATCTGAAAAAATTGGTATAGATGATCTTATTTATAAAGCAGAAATAGAGACAGACATAGAGAACAAACGTGGATATCAATGGGGGAAAAGGGAGATGGGATGAATGGGGAGATTGGGATTGACATATATACATTGTTGATTCTATGTATAAAATAGGTAATTAATGAGAGCTACTGTATAGCACAGGGAACTCTACTCAATGCTCTGTGGTCATGACCTGAATGGGAAAGAAGTCCAAAAAAGAGGGGATATGTGTATACATACAGATGATTTGCTTTGCTGCACGTGGTAACTAACAGCACTGTGAAGCAGCTATGGATGGAGTGTGCCCACGCTCAGCTGTGTCTGCCTCTGTGACCCCAGGGACTGTAGCCCACCAGGCTCCTCTGCCCATAGGATTTTCCAGGTAAGAATACTGGAGTGGGTTGCTGTTTCCTTACTCCAGGAAAAATTTTAGAAATAGAGCAGGGTAGAGAAATGATTATTTTCACACTTGTTATCATTGTTCCTCCTTAGGGAAAAAACTCTCTTGTTTAGAAACTGCCTGGTTAGGTCACTTTGGGCAGGAAAGTAAGACCCTGAGGAGAGAGTCCACAGGAGACAAAAAGACATTTCTAAAATGCTCTGCATGTAGAGTACTCAGGACTCTGGGACTGGAGGGTGGGGGCGTGCACAGGCAGACAGACCTTCATAAGAAGAGTTTTGATCCAGTGGAGAAGAGTAGCTGGTGAGAAATTCTCAGGGGTGGATGGCCGCAGGTTTTTAAAGAACTTTCGATATATCTGTGACTGAGAGATATTAATTCCCTCTAGTCCCCCAAACCTGTGTGTGTGGCTCTAGATACCTCGTGCAATTGCCATCAGGAGTGTGACTCTGAGTGGAAATCATGGGGATGACCTTCTGCATTTGGATTAGTCACAAAAGAGGAGAATGAATAAGCTCAGGAGACCTTGGGTGACCGTCAGAATGCACACACCCAAGAAAGGATAGAATTCTTGAGGACGTCATTTAATTTCCCAAGGATACAGCACAAAGGGTATGCCAATTTCATCTACATCTCAAACACAGATGACTGATGTTGAGGCTCTACATAGTCAAGAACACTGAGCCCTAGAAATGGGAAAGGGCTCACCCCCTAGTCAAGGTTGAGACAGGACCCAAATGTGCTGACTCTCTTAAAGTGTTCTCTGTCTGGCTGTGGGCCATGCAGATGGGAGCTAGTGGGTGGTACCTGTATGTGTTGTTCGTGGTTTCAAAGTTGAGCTTGGGCTGGGAACCAAAGAAGGGACCCTCATAGGTCCAGTTGAAACTTTGCAGGCTTGGGTAGGCCTCCACCTTGACTCTGAGTTCAAGCTTCTCACCCACGGCCACCTCTTGGAGGAGGTTCTGCTCAGAGGTTAAGTTCAAGTAGGCACTGTCTGGGAAGCAGAATGCACAGAAATCTGGAATGAGTGGGAAGATGTCTGTCTGTGTGTTCATTTGGTGATCCACCTGTGGAGCCAGTCTTTCAGCTGGACCCTCCCTGAGTACCTAGCATGTGCCAGTCACACAGACCCGACCTGTAGCCAAAACTTGCCCTCTCTCATCTTTTTCCCACTACTCCCACCCCTCTCAAAAGCCTTATCTCCAAGTTCCTGAAAGAACCTGGGCAAATTCCTATCTTCCTTGGCACCTCTACCTCTTTTTTTATGTAATAAAGAGATTAATAGAATATATCTATCTTGTTATAACTGTATAAAATGTTTTCTAGCAGCTAAAAATGTCCCCCTTTCTGGTAGTAGTTTATATTTCCCCCTTTTCTGGTAGAAGTTTAATCAATGCAACTTCCATATCCAGTTCTAAAGTGGGCATGTGACCCAGGCCAACCAATCAGGGTAATCTGTGCCCTTTGGATCGTGATTGGTTGCGGGTAGGAATGAGTGAGTCCATGGCACTCATTCCTATGGTTTCTGTTGGAACTGGAGGAAAAGAGAAGCTTTCATTCCACTGGGGTTTCCAAGCTTGGTGCTGCCCCACAAGAAAAATATAGAGCCAAGGGTTGGAAAACAATAGTTTCTTGTCCACATCTGAACATCAAAATCCAACTGTCCCAGAAGCTCATAACCATGTTTTGTTTTGTTTTGCTTTAGCTATAAGGCCAATAAAATCCTCTTTTGGTGAGGTCTGTTTGAGTTGATTTCTGCTACTTATACCTGAATTCTCCAGTATTCTTGCCTGGAGAATCCCATGGACCGAGAAGCCTGGTAGGCTACAGTCTACGGGGTCGCAAAGAGTTGGACACGACTGAGCGACTTCACTTTCACTTTCACTTTATGCCCATGTAGCCATGGCCCCTCTTCCTACTCACATGTGCACACACAGACACACACACAATTCTCCACCCATCTTAGTGTTCTCATATCCTCAGAACACCCCACAGTAGTGCCAACCTGGGCTCTTTGCTCAAGTCATTTCCTCCACCAGGAACCCCATATTCTTCCTTTCTTCTATTTAGATCCTTCTCATTCTCTAAGACTCCCCCACCAGAGAGACTCCATCCATCACTCCAGGGTAAAGGAGTACTCCCTCCTCTGGATTTGTTTTGCTTTTTTAAAAACTGAGGTATAGTTGATATATAATATTTTATAAGTTTCAGCTATCCAACATAGTGATTCACAATTTTTAAAAGTTATATTCCATTTAAAGTTGTTAAAAATGATTAACTATGTTCCCTGTGTTGTATAACACATCCTTGTAGCTTATTGATTTTATACATAAAAGTTTCTACCTCTTAATCCCCTGCTGCTATATGCCACCCCCCGACCTTCCCTCTCCCCACTGGTAACCCCTAGTTTGTTCTCTGTGAGTCAGCCTCTTTTTTGTGATATTCATTAGTTTGTGGTATTTTAAATTTTTAAATTTATTTATATTTAAAGGATCTTTTCCCCAAGTTTTACTTATTTTAAGTTTTTGGCTGCATCCTGCAGCGTGTGGGATCTTAGTTCCCCAACCAAAGATTGAACCCACAGCCCCTGCATTGGAAGGTGAAATCTTAACCACTGGACCAGAAGAGAAGTCCCTTTGTGGTATTTTTAAGATTCCACATATAAGCAATATTGCATAGTACTTGTCTTTCTCTGTCTGATATATCTCACTTAGCAGGATACCCGCTGCGGCCCTTTGAGACTGTACAGTCATTAGGCACCACATCCACACTACTTCGGGCTTCCCTGGTGGCTCAGTTGGTAAAGAATCTGCCGGCAGTGCAGGAGACCCGGGTTCAATTCCTGGGTTTGGAAGACCCCCTGGAGAAGGAAATGGCAACCCACTCCAGTATTCTTGCCTAGAGAATCCCATGGACAGAGGAGCCTGGCGGGCTACAGTCCACGGGGTCGCAAGAGTCAGACACGACTTAGCGACTAAACCACCACCACCACTCCACTTCTTCATGCATCTGGTCCTCCCTTTAGGTAGCTGTCTTCTCTCTCCAGGCTTGTGAGCTTTGAGGGCAAGGCTGTTTTCTTCTCTCTTTCTCCCTTAGCCAGCCAGCCAGCCATTCATTCATCCAAACTCCAACCACTTCCCATCACCTCCACCATATCCCTCCCTAATCAAGTCACCATCACCTCTGGCTCAAACTAGTAGCAGGAGTTTCCTAACAGTTTTCTGGCTTCTACCCTCGTCTCCCAATAGACAGTCCTCAACAAAGCACCAGAAAGCCATATTACATCTTGCTACCCTCAAGTCAGATCATGTCACTCCTTTGCTCAAACCCTCCAATGGTATCCCCTCTCAAGAAGAAAAGCCCAGGTCTCACGCTGGCCTCCCAGGACCTTCTCCTTCACCTCTGATGTCATCATGTACTACATTTGCTCTCAAGCTCCACCCAGCCACACTGGCTGACTTACTCCTTGCATATGGTGAGCTTGGACCCACCTTAAAAACACTGCTTGCCCTCTGTCTGCAGCTCTGTTCTCCAAGATTCTACATGGCATGGTCCTTCACCAACTTCGAGTCCTTGCTCAAATGTCAGTTTCCCAGTAAGTCTTCCTTGATGATCACCCGATTTTAAGCTGAAAATCCTACCCAATTGTCTTTTTCACAACTTATTTTGCTTATCGCTTGTCTTCTCCCAACTAGAATACAAACTCCATGTGGGCAGGACATTTTCTCTCTCATTTGTAACTGGATCCCCCGCATTAAAAAGGATCTAGCAGGAAGAGTGAAGGAAAACAACATCCGTTGACTGACTACTGTAGGTCTGCACTACAAAACGGATAGGATTAGAATCCATAACTGGGAGACAGTTCACTGTTCTCTCCTGCTTTAGCCCTCAGAGATGCTGGCACAGGATAGGCCCACAACAGCGCTTAGGTGCTCCTGCAAGCCTGATGTATTACTTGTTCTGTGAGGGTAATGATTCTTAGGCTCGCCCTCCCGCCTCCCCTCAGGCTCCCAGCTTAATACATGAGGTGTGGCCAAACTGAAAGCACTCTGAACCTGTCCCCACCCTGAAGAAGCTGCCCTCTGCTCCGGATTCTCAGCCCAGTGACTGTCGCTGCCTCCTCCCCAATCAGTCTGGTCATCTTGGCTCCTTTCTACTTTGTCCCAGCAGCCATTGTCCCGCCTAGATTGTTTTGGATAACAGACTCTCCGGGGTCCCCACCATAATCCAGCACCCTTCACCATCTCTGGCCTGGAACACCACGTTAACTGCCCTGATGGGCCTCCAGCCTCGAGTCTCCTATCCAAGCCACATGACACAGGGCAGAGCTTTCTCAAATGACATCTCCTCAGGCATGCTGAGCATTTACTCTGTGCCAGGCCCTGCCCTAGTTAGTTCCGATACATTCAATGAATTCTCAGAGCAAACCTATGAGACACTTACTGTTAGGATCCCTATTTTGCAGATGGGGAAAGAGTTTAAGCAACCTACCTATGTCATTGGTGGAGGCAGGCTGGAATGTGGCTCAGGACCGCGGGCTCCTGGCCACCACTCCTGCATCCTCTCTGCCATCTGATCCCATCACTCTCCTCTTAAGACCTTTGACGCCCGCCCACCAGAGATGAGGCAAGCTACCGGTTCAACTTGCTCTCGGATACTACCCTCTGCCCCGCTTTCCTATGACCACCACCCCACCACCCCTTCGTGTCCCTGCTGTTGTCGGTTTCTCTGGATGCCTCAGATGCTCTTGTTCTCTTTGCCTTTGAGCCTTGCATATGCTGTTCCCTCTGCTGAAGTGCTGTTCCCCTTCCCTCCCCTCCCCTCTGCCTGACTAACCCACCTCCATTCTTCTGGGCCCAGCTTAGAGTCCATTTAGTCCAAGCCTTTGTTGGGGAGTCCCCCTTGGTGTTCCCAGGACACCTCAGGCTTCTTGCATGCCCACCCAGGGTGCCTGCTGTCTATTCACATGCCCATGTGATGTGAGTCCCAGGCATGCAGGAATGAATGAATGAGTGAACAGCAAAGTCCAGGAGGGACCTACTGGACATCAATCCCAAAACACAACAAAATGATGCTGGAATGAGATGCAGCTGTGCACTGTGGGACCTCCAAGGTGGGAGAGAGGGAGGACTCTGAGAATCAATCAGAGGGCTGACACAGACATGGCTCCCTAGCCAGGCTGAGAAAAGGGGGATTCTAGCGAGCTATTCCAACAGTGTCTACTCCTTTTTTTAACATCAGCTCCCTCTTTCTCAATCCCCATATGCACCCCCTCGCCCCAGGATCCGTGCTGACCCTCCACCACCCCGATGCTTACCTACCACCCGGAAGACCATGGAGGTAGTGTGGACGCCGCGGGCATTGGTGGCCACACAAGTGTAGTTGCCAGCATCTTGGAAGCCTACGTGATCGAGTTCGAGGGTCAGGACTTTTTGATAACGGTTGTCACGGAAGTCGGATTGTTGAGAGATTGCGAGCTGCATCCAGAAGGAATAGAAATGGTATACAGAGGTCATTTAGGAATTAGAAAGAGCTGGGTTCTAATCCTCAGCCTTTAAGGATTACTATGTGCCTTTCCTTGGGCAGGGACTGAACTGTGAGCCTCCGTTTCTTCATCTGCAAGTTGGGACTGACACTGGCCCATGCTTCTAGGGTTGTAGTGAAGAGTGAGTGAGATGGAGAATGCAAATGGCATAGGGCTATGCCTGGCATGCGGAAGGCATGGGGAGGAAGTATGTTCTTAGAAGTGGCCTAATGCCATTTCCTCCTGAGAAAACTCCCTCTTCCTCTCTCTAGAGTTTTTCAGAAATAATCCTTACATTCATGGGCCTCAGAGGTGGCCTTGGAACCTCTTGCAAAGTCAGAATTGAGCTGACATGTGCCTCTTGTCTACAGGCTAGGGCAAAGGTCATGAGTCAAGGGGGTGGAATCCTGCCTCCTCCCTCTCCCATCACAATGTGCAGATGCAGGAGCCTGAGATTTGCTTCTGCATCATCTACTGACCAGCAGTGAGACCTTGGGTGAGTTACTCCCCTCTCTGGTCCTGAGCTATGCCCTCAGCTCCCAGTGCCAGCTTGAGGTGGGGCCTGGAGTGCCAGGAGGACAGGCAGGACCCCACCCCCTCCCCAGGTACTGACTTTTGTGTCTCCACGTTGAAGGAAGACGTCAAAGTTGACATCAACGTCACTGGCTGAGCACAGGATCTTGGCAGTCTCCCCTTGAATCCGCACCAGCTCTTCAGGCTCCAATGTCAAGGTCGGCGGTCCTGGGATGACTGAGGTCAGGGGAAGGCACCCATGAGCACCTAGGCCAGAGCTGCCACTCTGCTTCCTGCCATGGGCCCAGGCTCCCTTCCCAAATCCTGGGAGGCAGCCATGGCACCTCAGTTTTCCCCGCAACAAGTCCCATCTCCTAAATGGACCTTGAAGAGTCCCCTTGGCTCCATCACCAGCGCCTCTCCCCAGTCACACCCTTCCCCTCTGCTCTGGACTCCTGCAGCCACCTGGAAGGCCTCCCTGCTTCCTCACAGCAGCCAACTGTGAGGCCAACAGCAGCCAACGTCAGCTCCTTACAAGGAAGATTGGATCACGCTCCTCTCTTGTGCTAACATTCAGCGGCTTCTCATCACTCAGACTAAAAGCTGCAGTCCCTCGTACCTCCCCAGACCCTGCTCCCAACCTGTATGCACTTGCCATCCCTCACCGCTCTGCAGCCACGTGGCCCCTCCCACCCAAAGACGTGCCCTTGCCCTTCCCTTTGGGAATGCCTGATCCACGCAACAACCACACTTCAACTGGTTGTTCTCATCCTTCACATCTTCAGGTCAAACATTCCTCAGAGGGGCCTCCTGTCGCAGGTTAGCTGAATTAGCTTTGGGCTTCCCAGGTGGCTCTAGTGGTAAAGAACCCACCTGCCAATACAGGAGACGTAAGAGACTTGGGTTCGATCCCTGGGTCGGGAAGATCCCCTGGAGGAGGGCATGGCAACCCACTCTAGTATTCTTGCCTGGAGACTCCCATGGATTCCCCTACCCATATCTCTTCAGCTTGGTTTCTTGTTCATCACATTTATTTGCTTTCTCTCTCATCTGTCATCAACAGTAAATGAAGGTGGTATCCCTAGTGTGGTATGCCTAGTTTAGGCACAGCTAACCCAGTGCCTAAAACATAGCAGTCGTGGTTTAATCGCTCAGTCATGTCCGACTCCTGAGACTCCATGGCCTGTAGCCTGGCAGGCTCCTCTGTCCACGGGACTCTCCAGGCAAGAATACTGGAGTGGGTTGTCATTTCCTTCTTCAGGGGATCTTCTTGACCTAAGAATCGAACCCAAGTCTCCTGCACTTCAGGCAGATTCTTTACCAACTGAGCTATGAGGGAAGCCCTAGCCTATGAATTAACATCTCTGGCTGTGGCTGTTGTTGAAAGATAACCTAACTCCATTTTTCAGGGTCAGATGTTAAGGAGTGCACTCATGTCACAGAGTCATGGTGAAACGAGGGCCCTGGGATCCCTCTGCAAGGTGGGCTGCAGGGAAAGGTGCTGCCTGGCTCCTCTGCACACAGAGTGGGTTCCCTTGGCTTCCTGGACAGGTTTTGTGGGCTCAGGGCACAGGCCCTTGGGCCAGCCCTGCCACTCGGACCCTGGCCTCATTACACATGCTTGCTTCCTGTCTCAGGCTCAGATTCTGATCCTGGGGGTCCTGCTGACTCACACCAGTCCTCCCAGAAACCAGAATCCATTTACCAGCCCAGCAGAAACAAGGGGAGAGCAGACAGAAGAGAGACTTCAACACACTGATGCCGATGCCGAGGCGTCCCATGCACCTGCCATCATGACACCCCATGGTGTTGCTCACGGTTCCCCCCCTCTCCTGCGTTCAGCACCCAGCACCTGGTGCGCCCCGAGTAGGAATCCATGTCTGAAGGGGTGGGAGAGCTTTGGGCCCTCCTTCCATTCCTGGAACATCTGAAGCCTGTTCCCAGCTCACGACTGTGGACCTGCTGTTTCCTCTGCTGTTTCCACCTTCTCATAATGCACATTTCCACTCAAATAAAATGTCACTCTCTCCACGAGCTCCCCACGCCCACACATTCTATTCCACCACCCAGTTCAATGCTTTTCATAGCCTATTTCACGACCTGAGACTACCTTGCCCAGTTGAGTTATCAGCATACATGTGGTCTGCCTCCCAGTACCTCACACTTCATGGTCTTGCTTCAGCAGGTGCCCCATGGATGAAGCAGGCACGACTGGAAGGAAGAGGTGAAACGAAGCACCCACCCTTACTTCCCCTCCGCCAGGCACCAGCTCTCAAGTCGTCCCTGTCCACGCACCTTTCTGAACTTTAAGCCGGATGCTGAGGGACTTCACCACCCTGCCAGCCACCAGAACGCTGCACTCGTAGTCCTGGCTCTCAATGAACTTGGCCTTGTGAATGGTGAAGCCGTACCAGGGCGAGAAGGAGTACCTGGTTTGGCGCAAGACAGACCGGCCGCGCACCCGCACCAGCGAGACGCCGGCCTCCAGTGCCGGGTTGGTGAGCAGACAGGGCAGCAGCGCGTCCTGACCCTCCAACACCGTCACTTCCTCGGCCAGGACCCTCCAGGGCCGAGCAGGGTCTGGGGAGCATGGAGATACAGGGTTACAAAGGCCCCCCCTCCACCCCGCTAACCGGTCCCTGGACATTGGTGACGGAGAAGCTCAGAGATGCTGTTCATTTGCCTGAGGTCACATAATACCAGGGAAGCTCAACTGATGCTTGGGGGCTCTGGGGCAGGTCCAGCCCCACTATTTAATGCTGTGTGATCTTGGGCAAATGACTCAGCCTCTCTGAGCATCTAGAAAATGGGCAGAAACAAGAACCTTCTCACAGGGTTGTTGTGAGGAATGAAATTAGAAGCACTGCCACAGGTCCTTGTTCGTGGCAGGTTCTCAGTAAATGTGGAGTTGGCTTATTATGATGGCTCGGGTCAGGGCCCAGCCCTCTTGGCCGTTCTTGGTGGGCCTTGCTGGGCTAGTCCTCTTGGGAGGGGGCTCATAGTCCTCACCTTTGACGTAGAGGTGGATAGTAGCAGTGCCCGCCAGGGGGTCTCCAGGCTCAGTGCAGTGGTACGTTCCCGTGTGTAGGAAGGTGGCATTGTTTGTGGTGAGGATGCTTCTGGGGGTGTCAGAGTCCAGAGTCCAGTAGGGGGAAATGGGGCCATCCCACTTCACGCTGCCATTGCTCATACATCGCAAGGTCACCGCTGTGCCTGGCTCCACCACCAGCTCAGGGCCACTGGGCTCTATCACCGGGACCCCCTGACCTGGTGATGGGAAGTGGCAGATAGAAGCGAGGGCTGAGGAGACATCCCACTGGCCATACCCTGCATCTGAGCTGGGGGCTGCTCTGGCAGGCTGCTGCTGGTTCTGGGGTTCAGCTACAACTGCAGGACCACCTCGAACACATCCCTGCCCCTCTCCGGTCACTCACTCAGGCCCTACCCCAAACCTTCTGTGATGGACTGACATCTCTGATGTCTCTGAGAGAAGGGGACTGAGGGCTTTCTTGGCCTCCCACCCAGCCACTGTCCCGTGGGGGCTACTGCAGCCTCTGGCCTCAGTCTGCGTCATTCTCCCCAGGAGTGGACTCCTTCAGCCTGATGTAATAAATGGCCTGCATTCCTGCTACGAAGTCCAGCACCTAGCTCAAAGAAGGGGCTTCAAACAAGCAAAAGTGAAAGTCGCTCAGGCGTGTCTGACTCTCTGCAACCCCATAGACTGTAGCCCACCAGGCTCCTCTGTCCTTGGAAGAAACAAAAGAATAGAACGTTCGTGGCAAAGTGCTCTGAATTAATTCACACGAGGAAGAAGAAAAAGGGGCTTCCCTGATGGTCCAGTGAGTAAGACTCTGAGCTTCCACTGCAGAGGGCACGGGTTTGACCCTTCCACGTGCCACACGATATGGCCAAAAACAAATAAAAATGCATATACCTTTAAAAAATATTTTAAAGAAATAAAAGAAGAAGAAAAGGGGTGTGGGATCTTAGCATGGCAGAGTTCGAGTCTTCTGCTGTGCCTTCTCTCATCACTGGACATCTGGTCTGTAGCACAGTGGGGAGGTTCAGAGGCTCTGTGCCTCAGTTTCCCCACATAAAATGGGGGCCAAAATTGTACCCATTTATTGGGATGTCGGGAGATTTAAATGCACAGAAAGCTTTAGAACATCACCTGTCACCAAATATAAATAACTCAGCAAAGGTTAGCCATTCTATTTACTATCTAGTCTACCCCCAGAAACCCACCCTAACATCCCAGCACTGCTGCGTTTACTAGGGACAATCTCTTTTAAGGAAAATTTTCTTGAAGGAGAAAAGAGAACTTGAAACTCAGGCCCTCCGGGAAGAAGGTCCGTTGCCTCTGCAGTGTCAGCATTTTTCCAGGGCCTAAAATAGGGGTAAAGGAGGGAAGTGAGAGCTGATGCAAGGACTTGGAGGGGCTGCCAGGCGCCCTCCAGCCTGTGCAGGCGGAAACACATTGCTGGCACCCGGCCTAGCCCCCATTTCCACTCAGCCTGCAGTCCTTCTCCCAGGGAGGCTCTCACTTCTGCTTCCTGGCCACTGTCCCCTTTAGGGGAAAGACCCCCTCAGCCCCCGACACAGGCAGTACCACCTGCTGGGCACTGGCATATCCCAGGCTGCGGGACCCGGCTCTGCCACTGACCTGCTAGGTACCCCCCTACTGAGTCCAATCTGTCTGTCCCAGCGATGGGACCATGGACATCCCAACCCTGAAGGAACCAGGCAAATTCAGGGACTCTTCATCATCTTGCACAAAAGCTTCTTCTTAAAAAAAAAAAGGTGTATTTATTTATTTGGCTGCATCATGTCTTAGTTTCAGCACGTGAGATCTTTCGTTGCAGCATAAGTGCTCTGAAGCTGCAAGTGTGTGGGCTTAGCCGCCACGTGGCATGTGGGATCTTAGTTCCCCGATCAGGGATTGAACCCATGTCCCCTGCATTGGAAGGTGGATTCTTAACCACTGGACCACCAGGGAAGTACTGCACAAAAGCTTCTTAAATGGGTCTTTCCATTCCACTGCACCCTGCCCTCACTACAAACCCCAGAATCAGAAAGATCCTCTCTGTCAAATTATTTCAGGATGACTTAATTTATGTTTTGATTTTGTACACATCAGAGATGTGCAGGCTTCTGATCTGCATAAAGGATGGAGTGACCAGAGGAATACTGTGGAAGCCGACACCTGGGGGTTGTAGCCAGGCTTCCCTGTGCTGCTGACCCCCAGGGAGAGAGGCAAGCATCATTTTTGGCAGGCTGCTGGCAAGTCCCAACAGAGCAGGTGCTAGCCTATTACTGCTGCAGCCATGCAGGGCATCGGGGTTGGGGTGGGGGACTGGAGGGAAGAGCTTGATTGTGGACTCATGTCAGCCAGTCATCGCTCAGCCATGTTTGACTTTTTGCGATCCCATGGACTCTAGCCTGCCAGGCTCCCCTGTCCATGGGATTCTTCAGGCAAGAATACTGGAATGGGTTGCCACTTCCTCCTCCAGGGGATCTTCCTGACCCAGAGATCAAGCCCAAGTCTCTTGCATCTCCTGCATTGGCAGGAGGATTCTTTACCACTGTGCTATGCCAACCTGGGTCCAAAACTTGGCTCTACCCTGCTAACTAAGTAGGCTGCTTAACCTCTGACCCTCAGGATACTCTTTCAATGAGAACAATCCGAATTTCCACCTCTGAGAGGTCCTGGGAGGATTCAAGGAGGTGATACACCACCTCTGGCTGAGTCAGCTCTCCTGTCCTGTGTTATTGCTTCATCTACTACTCTCCTAACCTCCTCTCTGATCCTGACACTCTGACAGCTGAAGTGCTAACTTTTAAAGGTCACAGCCTATGCCTGTAGCATCCCACGGTCTCAGATTCTGTGACTCTGTATTTCGCTTCTGCCCCTGCTGGGTCTCACAGGCCTTCTCCCTCCCCCACCCCTCCCCTGTCCTCTAACTCCAGCCTCAGCCTCCTGGAAGTGTAGTCAGAGAGGCATTATCTTATTTTGTCCTGTCGTCTCGAGTACTCATGCAGGACAGGGCTGACACCCTCAGCTTCCGCTCCAGCTGCCCACTGCTGGCTTGACAGGAGGGAAGGAAAAGCTTGCTCAGGCCTTTACTCCCTGGGTGGGGGCTGGACCCCTTCTGCCCCTTCACCCCACCATCTCATCTCCCCAAACCTTCTCACCCCCTCCCGCTTGCCTGGGAGACCCCCCTTATCATCAGCTCCCAGGGTGTGCCCCCACACCCCCACCTCTCCCCCAACACATACATACACAAACATATACACACACACAAAAATAGACAAACATACACACATATACACACAAACATACACACACAAACATGCACACACATACACAAATATACACACATACACATGCAAAAAACAGGCGTACACACACAGAGACACAAACATATACATATGCACACACACAAACATACACACACACAGCATGCCAAGGTTTGGGGCACAGCCTCCTCCTTGGCCCTGAGTCTTAGTGAGTCTCTTCTGGTCTCTAGGGTGCAGTGATTCTGTCCCCCAACTTCCTCACAACTGCCCCTCATTCATCACTGGTCTACTGAAAAAGTAGACTTCCAGCCTGCAGTCCCCATCTCTTCTTTCCTTTGAGGCAAGATGCTGGACAGCTTCTCCATCCCCCATCAGTCTCCCACAGGCATTTTCTGGGCAGGAGGATAGGACAAAAGAGTGAAATAAAACCCACAAAGCTTTCTAGGATGAGGGGAATAGTGTCTATCTTAATTGAGATGGTGGGGACAC
Source organism: Bubalus bubalis (assembly GCF_019923935.1). Lineage (NCBI taxonomy): Eukaryota > Metazoa > Chordata > Mammalia > Artiodactyla > Bovidae > Bubalus > Bubalus bubalis. The sequence continues at coordinate 49,810,449 of NC_059165.1, read as the reverse complement.
AAGCATATATACTTGTCAAATCTCATCACAGGTATACTTAAGAATCAATGCTTTCTACTACACATAAATTCATCTCAACAAAAGAGGACAGACTTGCAAGCCCAGTGGAACTGACTGGGCCCAAAAAAGCCCTTCAGTGGCCATCTCCTCCTCAGGGACCAGACGCACCTATTCCTCGGGGTCTTGCAGCCACAGGACTGTGGGAAGGCTGGAGATGCTGCTGCCTTCCTACCCCACCCACAGTCCCCATCCTTCCTCAGGGTTCCTCCAAATATGCAGCAAAATTTAGGGGCTTCCCTGGTGATCCAATGGTGAAGACCACACTCCCAGTGCAGGGGGCATGGGTTTGATCCCATATGCTGCACAGAGTGGCCAAAAGAACTTAACATGTGTTTGTTGGGCCGACTGTAGACACAAGTCCAGCACCCAGCCCCCAGCCTCAGTTAGGGACCCTCCTAGCAGGAGATCCTGCATCACTGATGCTGTCAGAGGGGTGGGATTCAGGTGGGGCCTGCTTCACAGCTCTCTGTCCTGAGGCCCCGCAGCCTGTGTTTGGGAGGATTTCAGCCTAGCAGACCCCCGCTGTCCTCCCCCGAGACAAGCTGCTAGCCCTGTACACTCTCGTCCCAAATTTACCTCTCCTGAGCCCTGGGCCAGAGAGGCTAACCTCTTACCTCTCCTTCTGACCTCTTGCCCAAGCCGTCCAAGGAAGGACCATTGCCTCTTCAGGCCCCTCCAAGTCACATCCTGCCTCATTCGCCTCGTGAGTCCCACACTGGCAGTGTCAGCGGAGCCATGAGGGGCTCTCAGGGCCTCTCTGCCCAGTGTAGGTCTGGACCAGGCATCTCCTAGGAACTCGCTAGTCATGAAGAATCTCAGGTCACCCCTGAGACCGACAGAGTCAGAGTCTGCACTGTAACACGATCCCCGGGGGATCTGTGTGCACAGTGGGGTTTGAGGAGCATTTTGTCTGCTCCATCACCCCCCAAAACATGCTGTTGACCATTCAGTAGGCACTAAAGAGCCCTGAGGGCACAGGGATGTGTTCAGGACACATGGACAGTCACCATCTGAGCTGGGCCAGATCCACAGCCCTGGCCAGGCTGGTTCCACCCAGTTCATACCCGCTTTCCCTCCACTGCCTTTCTGGAGCAGACACCCACACACCCGCAGTCCAGGCCTGGGGAGATGAAAACGCAGAGTGGAGACCCCTAGTGAGGGGCAGAGGTTTAGAGAATCCTTCCCTTGGAACCCTGTTACAACCCTGTCCCCACCCCACACCCCCCAAGGCTTGGTTCTGCTCTTACCATGCCAAGCTGTGACCACCAGCAGGATCAGTAGGGTCCGTGGGCCCATGGCCTTAGCAGGAAAGCAGCAGGCTGATGCAGGGCTCGCAGTGGGGCAGAGAACCGGATTCTCGGACACCAGCCCTGACGGGACCAGACCCACTGGACATGTGTTCCTCTCCACTAGCACTGGATGTTTGTCTTGTTTTCCTCTTCCTCCTTCTCCTTGGGCTGATCCCCCTCTTCCTCTTTTAGCTAGGCAAGGCAACCACAGAGTTTGGAAATCTTGATTAAAAAATAAATAAAGACATGCCCCCCCAGGGGGCGGGGTTGGAGTAAGGGTAGGACTGCTAAGTTCAGAGCCCTTCCGAAGCCACCTCTAAGGGGCCCTGGGAGAAGAGACATGCCCAGTGTTAGGCAGTTGACTGTACACATGGGGGTCTCCAGAGCAGCAGGGGGCTCTTGCTAAGTGGAAAAGGAAGTTAGGTTGGTCTGGACAAGCCTGATAACAGATAGTATCAAGAAGCTTCCATTTACAGGACACTCACCAGCCAAACCTTTACATACCACTGTCCCCTTTTGTTCCCATAAAAATTTTATACAGTAGGTACTGTTATCATTCCCAATTTACAATGGGAAAATTGAGGTTCGGAGAGCTCAAACACTATAAACTTGCCCAAGGTCACATAGCTACCAAATGGAGGTGGAATTTGGATCTGGGCAACCTGAAGAGGATAAGATTGAATAGCATCATTGACTCAATGGATATAAATTTGAGCAAACTTCGGGAGGTAGTAAAGGACAGGAAAGCGTTGCATGCTGCAGCCCATGAGGTCCCAAAGAGTGGACATGACTTAGCAACCGAACAACAGCAACCACCTGGCTATAGAACTGCCTTTTTCTGGACTAATTAAGTTTGTTTACTTTTACAAAGGGTTAAACTGTGCTGCTGTATTCTAAGAAAATTAGCATCTCTCTGCCACCTCTCCTGGATGCAACTGCATTTACCACTTTTAGTTGATTCTTTCAGTGCTTTTATTTCTATTCAAATGGTTATAAAATTAATTCTAGAATCTAAAAAAAAAAAATCCACTCAGTAAACATTGATCCAGGAAAATGATTAATATTTCCATCGACTTAGAAATATAAGTATTACAAATACATTTCTGTCTTAGCAAAGTGTTTTGAACCTTTACAAATCATGAAAACAAACTAAAAGACATAGAAACTCTGACCAGACCTATAACTATCAAAGATATTCAGTCAATCAATAAAAACCACCCAACAAAGCAAAGCACTTAAAGAATTAATCCCGATTCGTCTCAAGCTCACTCAAAAGAATAGAAGATGACTGGGCTCTTCACAACTCATTCTATGAGGGCTACAGTAACTGATTCCATCAACAAAGAAGGATATCATAAGAAAACTATAGATGGATTTCTCTGATGAACCTAACTGCAAACATACTCAACCAAATTCCAGCAAACCAAACCCGACAGCATATTAAAATGATTATACACCATGATCAACTGGGATTATCCAACAAATGAAGAGGTGGCTCAGTACAAGAAAATCGACATCACAATAATAGAATGAGAGAATTTCACATGATTATCTCAACTGACACAGAAAAAAGCCTTTAATAAAACCTAACATGCTTTCATGATAAAACCCCCAAAGACTAGAAATGAAAACAAACATCCTCAAAACTATTAAAAGCATATATAAAAGAACCCACAGCTAACTCAAAGATAAAACATTGAAAGCTTCCCTGCCTCCACCCCTCCCACCACAGCTTTACATCAGCAACAAGGCAAGGACAACATCCCTCACTATTTCTATTCAACACTATACTGGAGGTCTGAGCTAGAACAATCACAAAGAAAAAGAAATAAAATGCATCCAAATTAAAAGAAGTAAAACTTTCTCTCTTCACAGATGACATAATCCTATATACAGAAAATCCTCCTCTGCCCATTGGATTTTCCAGGCAAGAATACTGGAGTGGGTTGCCATTTCCTTCTCCAGAGGATCTTCCTGACCCAGGGATAGAACCCGCATCTCCTGTGTCTCCTGTATTGCAGGTGGATTCTTGACCACTGAGCCACCAGGGAAGTTTTGACTTTGGTGACCCCACTACAAAATGTGCTTTTGCTTTTATCTAGCAAAAAAAAAATTCCATGTCCTTATTGATGTTCAGTAAAGAATAGATGTGACTAATTTAAAGTGATAAAGTGATAAATCCATAGTTCTTCAGGCACTCTAACAGATCTAATTCTTGAATCTATTTCTCACTTCTACTGTATGATCGTAAAGGATTTGGTTTCGGTCATACCTGAATGGTCTAGTTGTTTTCTCTACTTTCTTCAATTTAAGTCTGAATTTGGCAATAAGAAGTTCATGATCCGAGCCACAGTCAGCTCCCAGTCTTGTTTTGCTGACTATATAGAGCTTCTCTATCTTTGGCTGCAAAGAATGTAATCAATCTGATTTTGATATTGACCATCTGGTGACGTACATGTGTAGTCTTCTGTTATTGAAAGAGAGTGCTATGACCAGTGCATTCTCTTGGCAAAACTCTGTTAGCCTTTGCCTTGCTTCATTTTGTACTCTAAGGCCAAACTTGCCTGTTATTCCACATATCTCTTGACTTCCAACTTTTGCATTCTAGTCCCCTATAATGAAAAGGGTATCTTTTTTGGGTGTTAGTTCTAGAAGGTCTTGTAGGTCTTTATAGAACCGTTCAACTCCAGCTTCTTCAGCATTACTGGTCGGGGCATAAACTTGGATTACTGTGATATTGAATGGTTTGCCTTGGAAACAAACAGAGATCATTCTGTCATTTTTGAGATTGCATCCAAGTACTGCATTTAGGACTCTTGTTGACTATGATGGCTACTCCACTTCTTCTAAGGGAGTCTAGCCCTCAGTAGTAGATATAATGGTCATCTGAATTAAATTTGCCCATTCCGGTCCATACGCTAGTAATGCTCAAAATTCTCCAAGCCAGGCTTCAGCAATATGTCAACCGTGAACTTCCAGATGTTCAAGCTGGTTTTAGAAAAGGCAGAGGAACCAGAGATCAAATTGCAAACATCCGCTGGATCATGGAAAAAGCAAGCGAGTTCCAGAAAAACATCTATTTCTGCTTTATTGACTATGCCAAAGCCTTTGACTGTGTGGATCACAATAAACTGTGGAAAATTCTGAAAGAGATGGGAATACCAGGCCACCTGATCTGCCTCTTGAGAAATTTGTATACAGGTCAGGAAGCAACAGTTAGAACTGGACATGGAACAACAGACTGGTTCCAAATAGGAAAAGGAGTACTTCAAGGCTGTATATTGTCACCCTGTTTATTTAACCTATATGCAGAGTACATCATGAGAAACGCTGGACTGGAAGAAACACAAGCTGGAATCAAGATTGCTGGGAGAAATATCAATAACTCAGATATGCAGATGACACCACACTTATGGCAGAAAGTGAAGAGGAACTAAAAAGCCTCTTGATGAAAGTGAAAGTGGAGTGTGAAAAAGTTGGCTTAAAGCTCAACATTCAGAAAACAAAGATCATGGCATCTGGTCCCATCGCTTCATGGGAAATAGATGGGGAAACAGTGGAAACAGTGTCAGACTTTATTTTTCTGGGCTCCAAAATCACTGCAGATGGTGACTGCAGCCATGAAATTAAAAGACGCTTACTCCTTGGAAGGAAAGTTATGACCAACCTAGATAGCATATTCAAGAGCAGAGACATTACTTTGCCAACAAAGGTTCGTCTAGTCAAGGCTATGGTTTTTCCTGTGGTCATGTATGGATGTGAGAGTTGGACTGTGAAGAAGGCTGAGTGCCAAAGAATTGATGTTTTTGGACTGTGGTGTTGGAGAAGACTCTTGAGAGTCCCTTAGACTGCAAGGAGATCCAACCAGTCCATTCTGAAGGAGATCAGCCCTGGGATCTCTTTGGAAGGAATGATGCTAAAGCTGAAACTCCAGTACTTTGGCCATTTCATGCGAAGAGTTGACTCATTGGAAAAGACTCTGATGCTGGGAGGGATTGAGGGCAGGAGGAGAAGGGGACGACAGAGGATGAGATGGCTGGATGGCATCACTGACTCGATGGACGTGAGTCTGAGTGCACTCCGGGAGTTGGTGATGGACAGGGAGGCCTGGCGTGCTGTGATTCATGGGGTCACAGAGTCGGACATGACTGAGCGACTGATCTGAGCTGATTACAGTTCATTTTAGTTGACTGACTCCTAAAATGTCAATGTTCATTCTTGCCATCTCCTGTTTGACCATTTCCAATTTACCTTGATTCATGGACCTAACATTCCAGGTTCCTATGCAATATTGTTCTTTACAGCATCAGACTTAACTTCCATCACCAGTCACATCCACAATTGGGAGTTGTTTTTGCTTTGGCTCAGCCTCGTCATTCTTTCTGGAGCTATTTTTCTACTGATCTCCAGTAGCATATTAGGCACCTACCGACCTGGGGACTTCATCTTTCAGTGTCCTATCTTTTTGTCTTTTCATACTGTTCATGGGATTCTCAAGGCAAGAATACTGAAATGGTTTGCCATTCCCTTCTCCAGTAGACTACATTTAGTCAGAACTCTCCACCATGACCCGTCCGTCTTGGGTTGCCCTACATGGCAAGGCTCATCGTTTCATTGAGTTAGACAAGGCTGTGGCCCGTGTGATCAGTTTGGTTAGTTTTCTGTAATTGTAGTTTCCATCCTGTCTGCTCTCTGATGGATAAGGTTTTCCAGGTTAAGCAAATATTTCAAATCAGGAGAGTAAATATTTTTAAATTGGGAGTGTGGATATTTCTTGTTTTTGGAGTGTGTTTTTTAATAAATTGAATTCCAGAGTGGTGGTTTTATGAGGGATGTGTAATGAATTTCTGGGCTATAAGTCTTAAACCTACACCCTATCCTAAAAGGCAAAGGAAATTTCCAAAGTTTTTCTTAGTAATACAGCACAGTGAAATACATAGAATAGATGTAGATATCTATAAAATAAACTTGAGAGTTTAGAAAGATTACTTCCACAGACACAGTCAACTGATTTTCAACAAGGATGCCAAAACCATTCAATGTTGAAAAAGTCTTTTCAACAACTGGTGTTAAGAGAACTGGATACCCACATACGGAAGAATGTAGTCAGACTCTGACTTCACATTACATACGAAACTTAACTCAAAATGGATCAAAGACAAAATATAAAGGCCTAAAGTATAAAACTCTTAGAAGAAAGCATAGGAGTAATTATTCATAATCTGAAGCTGAAAATATTTTCATAGCTATGTCACCAAAGCCATAAGAAACCAAAGGAAAAAAAAAGTAGATAAACTGAACTTCATAAAAAATAAGCATTTTGGTGGCTGGAGCTTGGATTGTATTCTATAAGGTCAGTCAGTGGGCAAAGGTGGATGTACTTGTACATCCAAGTACAATTCAGGAACCCAGCCACAGAATCACAGGGGGACCTGTGAAAATGCGGATTCCAGGGTCATCCCAGGCCTGCTGAATTAGGGGTGGGGATTGCACAGGAAACAGGCTCTCTTGGGAATTTGGATGCTTGCTTATGTTGGCCCCACTGCCCTCAAAAGCCCATGGATGGAGATAGAGGAAACCTGAGCATCTCTAAGATACAGGAGAAGTTTGTGTCTGGTCTCAGGATAGGGTACTTAGCTTCCATGCAGTTGTTACAAAGTCCCTGACCTGGGCTGATGGGGACCCTCTTGGTGGAGGGTGTAGAGGTGGAAAAGGTGGCTGATCAGAGGGATGGAGGTCACAGTGGCCCTGAGGGTGGCCTAGGCCACCTCAGCAGAACCTGTCCCTGTCCAGAAGATCAGAGGAAGCTGTCTGCCCTGTTATTTAGTTTATCTGCCCATTCTTTCCATCTCCTTAGATATATAAAGTTTATAGATACATCTGTGTTTTAGTGAAGTGATTTGAACCTTTACTAATGATATACACCAACAAAAGCAGTTAGGAACTAGAAACTCTGACCAGACCTATAAATGACAAAGACATTGAATCAATCATCAAATACCTCACAACAAGGAAAATCCCAGGACCAGATACTAATAGTTTCACTTCTGAATTCTACCAAACATTTAAAGAATTAACCCTGATTTGTCTCAAACTCATTTAAAAATTACAAGATGGCTGAGCACTTCTCCAGTCATCCTATGAGGCCAACATTACCTTGATACCATCAATAGACAAGGACCTCATGGGAAAACTACAGACCAAGATCCCTTATAAACATAAGTGCAAACATACTCAACCAAATACTAGCAAACCGAGACTGACAGCCTATTAAAATAAACAACACAATTACCAGTGAGATTTAGCCCACTTTGCAGAAATGCAAAGGTAGGTAAATAAAACAAAATCAACATTACATTAACAGAACAACAGAATTTCACATGGTTATCTCAAATGACACAGAAGAAAGACTTTCACAAAATCTAATGTTCTTTCATGATAAACACACGAAAGACTAGGAATTTTTTTTTAAATCCTCAAAATTATTAAAAGCATATATAAAAAACTCACAGCTAACTCAATAATAAAAGATTGAAAGCTTCCTACCCCATGCCTTATATCAGGAACAAAGCAAAGATACCAGCTCTCACTATTTCTATTCGGCATTGTACTGGAGGCTCTGGGCAGTGTAATCACAAAGAAAAAGAAATAAAATGCATCCAGATGAAAAGAAGAAAACCTTTCTCTATTCAAAGAGAACAGAATTCTATATACAGAAAAACCCTGAAGAGTCTACAAAACACTCTAAAATATTAGAGATAATAAATGTATTCAGCAAAGTTACAGGATACAGGATCAACAAACAAAACTCAAGTGTATTTCTATACACTACCAGTGAACAACCAAAAAGGAAATTTAAAAATAACCATATTTGCAATACTATCAAAATGAATAAAATACTTGGGAACCAATTTAATGAAAGATGTGCAGGACATAGTCACTGAAAACCACAGCACACTCTTGAAAGAATTTAAAGCAACTGATTATCAACAAGGATGCTATTACCATTCAATGGGAGAAAAACAGTCTTTCCAACAAAAGTTATTAAGACAATTGGATATCCACATACAAAAGAATGAAGTAAACCATACTTCATATATATTCAAAAATTAACCTAAATGGATCAAAGACATAAATAGGCTAAAAATATAAAACTCTTCAAGGAAAGCATAGGGGTAAATATTCATAACCTGGATGTGAAATTGGTTTCATGGCTATGTCACCAAAGCCACAAACAACCAAGACAAAAAATAGATAAGTTGAACTTCATCAAATTAAACATTTTGGTGGCTGGAGCTTAGGTGTTTCCTATAAAGCCGGGGAACCAACATAGGTGGGGGACCTCCAAGTACAGTTCAGGAAGCCCAACCTCAGAATCACAGGGGAACTGGTGAAAATGCAGATTCCAAGGCCATCACAGGCTTGTGGAATTAGAGACAGGAGGAGGGAAACTGCACAGGAAATAGGGTCTCTAGGGGATTCTTAGGCTTGCTTATATCTGAGCCCAATGCCCTCCAAAGCCCATTGAAGAGCTGGTGGAAACCTGAAAATCTCAAAATGCAGGAGAGGTTTGTGTCTGGTCTCTGATAGGTTGCTTAGCTTCCATGCAGTTGTCTCAAAGTCCCTGACCCTGGCTGTTGGGGATACCTTCCTGGTAGTGGGTATTGAGGTGGACAAGGTGGCTGACCAGAGGCATGAAGATCACAGTGCCCCAAGGGGTGGCCTAGGCCACCTCAGCAGAACATGTCTCTGTCCCAGAGATCAGAGGAAGCTGTTTATCTATCTGGACATCCCATCTCCTGAGATGCAGAAATTTTAAAAATACATTTGTGTTTTATCAGAGCATTTTGAACTTTTACTAATCATGAACACCAACCAAAGCCATCATGAACTCAAAACTCTGACCAGACCTATAACTAGCAAAGACATGCATCAGTCATCAGAAACCTCCCAGCAAGGACAAGCCCTTGACCAGATAGTTTCACTGGTGAGTTCTACTGAACATTTAAAGAATTAACCCCAATTCATCTCAAACTCATTAAAAAAATGAGAAGAGGATCAAACACTTCTCAGCTCAGTCTATGAGGCCAGCATCACTCTTATACCATCAACAGACAAGGACATCACAAGAAAACTACAGAACAATATTTGTTATGAATAAAAATGCAAACATATTCAACCAAATACTAGCAAACCAAATCTGACAGCACACTAATATGACTATACATCATGATCCGGTGGGATTAATCCCACTATGCAGAAATGCAATGATGGTTCAGTACAAGAAAATCAACCTTAAAGAACAGCAATAGAATTTCACAGGATTATCTCAATTGATACAGAAAAAGCCTTTAAGAAAATCTAACATGCTTTCATGGTTGCCAGGAGCAGGAGCTCCGCCCGTGGCAAAGGTCATGAGGAAGGAGGCTCTGCATACACAAAGGCGGGATCGAGCCTCAGGAGTCCCTCTGGAAATTCTCGAGCATCTACCCCCAAAACCAGAGTCTGCCTACTTTCGGCTTTGTGCTCTCACCTACACCTCTGACTTTACGGGGGGCTGTCCCCCGCTACCTCTCTCTGAAAAAAGAGTTAACTTATAGCTCCAGTTAATAAAGTTCCTGGGTGTGACAGTGTTTCAGCCTACAAACTCCTTTGGAAGTCCTCTAGCCTGCCTGAATAGGTTTTTCCGGCCACGTGTGATTGCTCAGAGCCTCCCAACTGTGAGAGGCATGAGATGTTCTAAACTGTCTAAATACAGATTCCTTTGAGCAGTTAAAAGATTGATTAGAAATTGTATTGGTGAAGGGTTTTTCACTTGTTGGGCCAATGTTTGCTGCTAAGAGTCCATATCCCTTAACTGCTGTGTCCCTGGCAGTGTATTGATTAATATAATTGGTGTAAGTAGTAGCTTTAATGTTTGTAACCTGGGACCCTTGAGTTAATTCTTTTTCTTGTTATAGCCCACCACACCTTTGCTCTGTAGGAATGCAACTTTATCTAATGCTTTTGGAGGGTGGCGCCTGACTAATCACCTTTAGAGAAAAATAAGTTTTCTGAAGAAAGGGTCTTAAAATGTTAACAGGCCTCCGGGCCAGAAGATGATGCAAATCACCTAAACTTTTTCGTATGATAAATTTGCAGGAAGAAAGCCTGGCTTACTGCATGACTCTACGCCTTCCCCCATTATCCTCTATGCATAATTTAAGGTATAAAAACTACTTTGGAAAATAAAGTGCGGGCCTTGTTCACCAAAGCTTCGTCTCCCCATGTCGTTCTTTCTCTCACCTTCTGGCTGAATTATTCAGCCTCTTTTCTCCACTAAATTTTCTCACTGAGCTATCCTTATTTAACCACTCTTTATATCTTTAATTAACATTTAAATAAGCTGTTGTTTCCTGATCGCCGATGCCGTCTCCCCTTCGAATTCCCTGGATCCACCGGGGCTGGACCCCGGCAAGCATGGTAAAACACCCAAAAGATAAGGAACAAAAACAAATATTGTCAAAATTATTAAAAGCATATATAAAAAAACTCTCAACTAACTCAATGATTAAAAACAAACTGACATTTCCCTACCCTCCACCTTATACCAGGAACAAGGCAAAGACACCATCTCTCACTATTTCTGTTCAACACTATACTGGAAGTCCTAGTCAGAGCAATCACAAAGAAAAGATAATAAAGGGCATCCAAATAAAAGCAATAAACATTTCTCTACTCACAGAGGACATAATCTATATATAGAAAAACCACAAAGAATCCACAAAAAACTCTAAAACTTACTAGAGCTAATAAATACATTCAGCAAAGTTACAGGATACAAGATTAACACACAAAACTCAAGTGTATTTCTATACATTAGTAGTGAAGAACTCAAAAAGAAAATTTTAAAAATAATTGCATTTGCAATAGTATCAAAATGAATAAAATACTTGGGAAACAATTTAACCAAAAAGATGCTAGACATAAACACTGAAAGCTACAACACACTACTGAAAGAAATTAAGACTCTATAAATGGAAAAACATTTGTGTTCACAGATTGGAAGACTTAATATTGTTAAGATTACAATATTCCCAAGGAGATCTACAGATACAGTCCATTGATATTCCAATGGCCTTTAATATAGAAATGGACATGCTGATTCTCAAATTCATATGGAATATCCAATAGATGCCAAATAGTCTAATCAATGTTGAAAAAACAAAAGACAAAGCTAGACTGACACTTCCCAATGTTATAGTTACTACAAAACTAAAAGAAATAAAAACACAAAACACTGTAGTGTTGGTTTAAGAATAGATTCAGAGATCAATAGAATAAATTTGCAAGTTCAGAAAGAAACCTTCACATCTACAGGCAACTGATTATCAACAAGGATGCTAGAACCATTCATAGGGAGAATAAGTCTTTTCAATAAATGGCATTAAGAGAACTGGATATCCACATACAAAAGAATTAAGTCAGACCCTGACTTCATATCATATATAAAAATTAACTCAAAATGGCTCATAGACATAAATAGAAAGGCTAAAGTAAAAAATGCTTAGAGGAAAGCATAGGGATAAATATTCATAACCTAGACTTCATAATGGTTTCATCGCTATATCATCAAACCACAAGCAACCCAAGAAAAAATAGATCAATTGAACTTCATCAAAATTAAACATTTTGGTGGCTGGAGCTTAGGCTGTATCCTATAAGCCAGGGAGCTGGCAGAGGTGGGGGACCTCTAAGTGTTTAGTTCAGGAACCTGAGCCTCAGAATCACAGGGGGACTTGTTAAAATGCTGATTCCAGGGCCATCCCAGGCCTATGGAATTAGAGGTAGGAGGTTGGAACCTGTACAGGAAACAGGCCCTCTAGGGGATTCTGAAGCTTACTTATGTCTGAGCCCACTGCCCTCAAAAGCCAATGGATGGAGCTGCAGGAAACCTGGAATCTCTAAAATGTAGGAGAGGTTTATGTCTGATCTTAGGATAGGGTGCTTAGTTCCCATGCAATTGTCACAAAGTTCCTGACTGGAGCTGTTGGGGACCCCTTCCCGGTGGCGTGTGTTAATGTGGAGAAGGTGGCTGACCAGTAGGCAGGAGGTCACAGTGGCCCTGAGGGGTGGCCTAGGCCACCTCAGCAGAACCTGTCCCTGTCCTGGAGATCAGAGGAAGCTATTCGCCCTCTTGTTTCTGTCTACCAGGACACTCTTTCCAACTCCTTAGATACAGAAATTTTGCAAATACATTTGTGTTTTAGCAAAGTGTTTTGCACCTTTACTAATCATGAACACAAACCAAAGTTGAGGTAAGAACTAGAAACTCTGACCAGAACTATATCAAGCAAAGAGATTGAATCAAACCTCCCAACAAGAACATGCCCACAACCAGATAGGTTCACTAATGAGTTCTACCAATTAAAGAATTAACTCTAATTCATTTCAAACTCATTCAAAAATTAAAATATGAGTGAGCACTTCTTGACTCATTCCATGAGGCCAGCATTACCTTGATACCATCAACAGACAAGGATATCATGAGAAAACTACAAACCTATATCTCTTATGGGTTTCCCTGGTAGCTCAGCTTGTAAAGAATCTGCCTGCAATATAGGAGACCTCAATTCAATTCCTGGGTTGGGAAGTTCCCCTAGAGAAGGCATAGGCTACCCACTCTAGTATTCTTGGGCTTCCCTGGTGACTCAGATGGTAAAGAATCCGACTGCAATGCAGGAGACCTAGGTTCAGTCCCTGGGTTTGGAAGGTCCCCTGGAGGAGGGGATGGTAACCCACTAAAGTATTCTTGCCTGGAGAATCTCAATGGGCAGAACAGCCTGGCAGGTTGCAGTCCATGGGATCACAAAGAGTTGGACACGACTGAGTGATTAAGCACACATATCCCTTACAAACATAAATGCTAACATACTCAACCAAATACTAGCAAACCAAATCTGACAGCGTATTAAGATGATTACACACCATGTCCAAGTGGGATTTATCCCACATATGCAATAATAGTTTAACTCAAGAAAACCAACCTCACATTAATTGCTACCATGATAAAAACACACAAAAGACTAGGAATTTTTTTTTAAATCCTCAAAATTATTAAAAGCTTACATAAAAAACTTACTGTTAACTCAATGATAAAAGATTGAAAGCTCCGTGTCCTCTTTCACCCACCTAACATCAGGAACCAGGCAAGGACACTAACGCTATTTCTATTCAACACTTACTGGAGGTTCTAGTCAGAACAATCAAAAGAAAAGAATTGAAATGCATTCAAATTAAAAGATGTAAACATTCCTCTATTCACAGAAGACATAAGCCTATATACAGAAAAACCCTAAAGAATCTACAAAATACTCTGAAACCTATTAGAGCTAATAAATGCATTCAGCAAACTTCTAGGATATAAGATCAACACAAAAAACTCAAGTGTATTTCTATATGCCAACAGTGAACCCAAAAAGGAAATTTTAAAAAATTATGTGCAATAATATCAAAATGAATAAAATATGTAGGAGCCAGCTTAAACAAAAAAAATGTAACACAGAAACACTGAAAATCACAACAGACTGCTGAAAGATGTTTAGACTAAACAGAAAACATTTGTGCTCACAGATAGGAAGACTTAATATTGTTAAGATAACAATATTCCCAAAGTGACCAACAAAATCAGTCTGTATCAAAATTCCAATGGTATTTATGATAGAAACGGAAAAGCTGATTCTCAAGTTCATATGAAATTTCAAGAGATGCCAAATAGCAAATCAATCTGGAAGAACCCAAAGTTAGAGTCACACTCTCTAAGGTCACTACTTACTACAAAGCTAAATAAATCAAAACAGTGTGGTAAGTGCATAAGAATAGATTCAGACATCAATGGAATAAACTTGAGAGTTCAGAAAGAAACCTTCATATATACAGTCAATTGATGTTCAACAAAGATGCCAAGACAATTCAAGGGGGAAAAAAGTCTTTTTAACAGATGTGTTAAGAGAACTGGACATCCACAAGCAAAAGGATTAAGTCAGACCCTGACTCACACCAAATATAAAAATTAACTCAAATGGATCAAAGACATAAATACAAAGGCTAAAAGTATAAAACTCTTACAGGAAAGCATAGGGGTAAATATTCATAATCTGGACTTCATAATGGTTTCATGGCTATGTCAACAAATTGACATTGCTTGACTTAAGCCACAAGCAACCAAAGTGAAAAAAACAGATAAACTGAACTTCATCAAAATTAAACATTTTGGTGGCTGGAGCTTGTGTTGTATTCTATGAGGCTAGGGAGCCAGTATAGGTGGGGACCTTCAAGTACAGCCCAGGAACCCCAACCTCAGGATTACAGGGTGACTTGTTAAACTACAGATTTCAGGGCATCCCAGGCCTGCAGAATTAGAGGTGGGAGGTGGGGACCTGCAGAGACTCTCTAGGGGAATCTGATGCTAACTTATGTTTGAGCCTCAGTTCAGTTCAGTTCAGTCACTCAGTCGTGTCCAACTCTTTGCGATCCCATGAATCACAGCACGCCAGGCCTCCCTGTCCATCACCAACTCCCGGAGTGCACTCAGACTAACATCCATCGAGTCGGTGATGCCATCCAGCCATCTCATCCTCTGTCATCCCCTTCTCCTCCTGCCCCCAATCCTTCCCAGCATCAGAGTCTTTTCCAATGAGTCAACTCTTCGCATGAGGTGGCCAAAGTACTGGAGTTTCAGCTTTAGCATCATTCCTTCCAAAGAGATCCCAGGGCTGATCTCCTTCAGAATGGACTGGTTGGATCTCCTTGCAGTCTAAGGGACTCTCAAGAGTCTTCTCCAACACCACAGTCCAAAAACATCAATTCTTTGGCACTCAGCCTTCTTCACAGTCCAACTCTCACATCCATACATGACCACAGGAAAAACCATAGCCTTGACTAGACGAACCTTTGTTGGCAAAGTAATGTCTCTGCTCTTGAATATGCTATCTAGGTTGGTCATAACTTTCCTTCCAAGGAGTAAGCGTCTTTTAATTTCATGGCTGCAGTCACCATCTGCAGTGATTTTGGAGCCCCAAAAAATAAAGTCTGACACTGTTTCCACTGTTTCCCCAGAGCATACTGCCCTCCAAAGCCCACGGATGGGGCTGGAGGAAACCTGAGAATCTCTGAGATGTTGGAGAGGTTTGTTTCTGGCCTTAGCATAGGATGCTTAGCTTCCATACAATTGTCACAAAGTCCCTGACCCAGGCTGGTGGGGACACCCCGCCCCCCACCGGTGGAGGATGTTGAGGTGGAGAAAGTGACTGACCAGGGAGATGGAGGTCACAGTGGCCCTGAGGGGTGGCCTAGACCATGTCAGGAGAACCTGTCCCTGTCCCAGAGATCACAGGAAGCTGTTTGCCTTGTTATTTCTATCTGGATATTATTTCCATCTCCTTAGCTATACAAATTTTCTAGATACATTTGTGTTTTAGTAAAGTGTTTTGAATCTTTACTAATCATAGACATCTACCAAAACCATCAAGAACGAGAAACTCTGACCAGACCTATAACTATCAAAGAGAATGAATCAATCATCAAAACCTCCCAACAAGGAAAAGCACAAGATCAGATATTAATAGTTTCACTGTTGAGTTCTACCAAACATTTAAATAATTAGCCCAGATTTGTCTCAAATTCATTCAAAAATTAGAAGATGAGTGAGCACTTCTCAACTCATTCTAAGAGGCCAGCATTACCTTAATACCATCAATCCGCAAAGACATCAGGAGAAAAGAAAACTACAGACCAATATCCCTTATGAACATAGATGCAAAGATACTTAATACTAGCAACCAAATCTGACAACATATTAAAATGATTATACACTATAACCAAGTTGGATTTATCACAGAAATGCAAAGATGATTCAACACATGAAAATCAACATCACATTAATAAAGCAGCCATAGAATCTCACATGATTATCTCAATTTATATAGAAAAAGTCTTTAACAAAATCTAACATGCTTTCATGGTAACATACCTAAAAAGCTGCGAATTTAAACAAAAATTCTAGGATACAAAATCAATACACACTATACATTAGCACATTCCTATACACTAACAATGAAGGGTCAAAAGGAGAAATTAAGGAAAGAAGCCCATCTACCATCTCATCAAAAAGTATAAAATACCTAGGAATAAATCTACTAAAGGAGGCAAAAGACGTGAACACAGAAGACTGTAAGATACTGGTGAAAGAAATCAAAGATCACACAAATGGATGAAGACACGTACCACGCTCTTAGATTGGAAGAATTAATATTGTCAAAATGACAACACTACCCAAAGTAGTCTATAAATTCAACGCAATCCCTATAAACTTACCAATAGCATTTTTCACAGAATTAGAATAAATAATTTTACAATTTGTGTGGAAACACAAATGACCCTAAATGGCCAAAGTAATCTTGAAAAAGAAAAACAGAGCTGGAGAAATCAGGTTCCCTGGCTTCAGACTACATTATAAAGACACAGTCATCATAACATTTGGGTACTGGAACAAAAATAGAAATACAGATCAACAGAATCGGATAGAAAATCCAGAGATAAACCCACATGCCAATGGTCACTTAATCTGTGACAAAGAAGGCAAGAACATACAACAAAGAAAAAAGTCTTTTCAATAAATGATGCTGAGAAAATTGGACAGTTACATGTAAAAGAATGAGATTAGAACATTCTCTAACACCATACACAAAAATAAACTCAAAATGGATTAAACACCTAAATATAAGACTACCTACTATAAAACTCTTATAAACACAGGCAGGACACTCTCTGACATAAATTGCAGCAAGATCTTTTTTGGTCCACGTCCTAGAGTAATGAAAATAAAACCAAAGATAAATAAATGGGACCTAATTAAACTCAAAAGCTTTTGCACAGCAAAGGAAACCATATAGAAAATGAAAACACAACTCTCAGAATGGGAGAAAATATTTGCAAACAAAGTGACCAAGAAGGGATTAATTTTCAAAATGTACAAACAGCTCATGAAGGTCAATATCCAAAAAACAGCCCAATGAAAAAATGGGTGGAAGATCTAAATACAGTTGTTTCTCCAAAGACGACATAGAAATGGCCAGAAAGCATATAAAAAGATGCTCAACATCACTAATTATTAGAGAAATGCAGATCAAAACTACAATGAGGTATCACCTCACAACAGTCAGAAGCAAAGTGAAAGTGTTATTTGCTCAGTCGTGTCTGACTCTCTGTGACCCCATGGACTATAACACGCCAGGCTCCTCTGTCCATGGAATTCTCCAGGCAAGAATACTGGAGTGGGTAGCTATCTCCAGGGGATCTTCCTGATCCAGGGATCGAACCTGGGTCTCCTGCATTGCAGGCAGATTCTTTACCATCTGAGCCACCAGGGAAGCCCCTCAGCCAGAATGGCCATCATCAAAAAAACCCCTACAAACATTAAAAGTTGAAGAGGGTGTGGAGAAAAGGGAACCCTCTAACACTGTTGGTGGGAATGTAAGTTGCTACAGCCACTATGGAGAACAGTATAAAAAGTGAAAGTGTTAGTCACTTAGTAATGTTTGACTCTTTGTGACTCCATGGACTATAGCCTGCCAGGCTCCTCTGTCCATGGAATTCTCCAGGTAAGAATACTGGAATGAGCAGCCATTTCTTTCTCCAGAGGATCTTCCCGACCCAGGAATCGAACCTGGGTCTCCTGCATTGCAGGCAGATTCTTTACTATCTGAGCCATCACAGAAGCCCCATGGAGAACAGTACAGAGGCTCCTTAAAAAACTAACGATGAAGCTACCATATGATCCAGCAATCACAATCCTGGGCATTTATTCAGAGAAAATCATACTTCAAAAATAAACATGCACCCTAATGTCATTGCAGTTTTTTACAATAGCCAAGACATGGAAGCAACCTAAATGTCCACTGATGAATAAATAAAGAAGATGTGGTACATATATACAAGGAATATTACTCATCATAAGAAAGAATGAAATAATGCCATTTGCAGCAACACGGATGGTCCTAGAGATTGTCATACTGAGTGAGGTAGGACAGAGAAAGACAAATATCATATGATTTCTCTTATATGTGGAATCTAAAAAAAAATGGTACAAATGAACTAATTTATAAGACAGAAATAGAGTCAGAGATGTAGAAAACAAACCTATAGTTACCAAGGGGGGAAAGGGAAGGTAGGGATTAATTGGGAGTTTGGGATTTACATATATACATTACTATATGCAAAATAGATAATTAATAAGAAGCTACTGTATAGCACAGGGAACTCTATTCAATACTCTGTAATGCCCTATATGGGAAAAAAATCTAAAAAAGAGTGGGTTTATGTATATGTATAGCTGGTTCATTTTTGCTATATAGTAGAACACAGCATGGTAAATCAACTATATCCCAATACAATTATTTGAAACAATAAATGTTTCACTAGGAATGGCTTTTAAAATTAAAAAAAAAAAAAATCCTCAACACAGTTAAGGGCATATACAAAAAAGTCACAGCTTACTCAATGATAAAAGGCTGAAAGGTCCCTCCCCCACCTCTTTACATCAGGAACAAGGCAAGGACACTGGCTCTTGTCACTTCTATTGAATATTGTACTGGAGGTACTAGTCAGAGCAATTGTGAAGAAAAAGAAAGAGCATCCAAATAAAAAGAAATAAAGCCATCTCATTCACAGATGACATAATCCTATACACAGAAAAATTCTAAAGAATTTGTAATCCTCCCCAATCTACTAGGGCTCATAAATGTATTCAGCATAGTTGCAGGATACAAGATCAACAAACAAAACTCAAGCACATTTATATACACTAGCAATGAATCCAGTAAAACAATTGTATTTGCAATAGTATCAAAATGAACAAAATACTTGGCAGCCAAAGAGATATAAGACATAAACACTGAAAAACACAACACACTCAAAGAAACTGAGAAGGCTCAATAAGTGGGGAGATATTTGTATTCATAGATTGGAAGATTTAATGTTGTTAACATGGGCTTCCCAGGTGGCTCAGTGGTAAAGAATCCACCTGCCAATGCAGGAGATGTGGGTTCAGTCCCTGGACCATGGCAACATTCCAGTATTCTTTCTTGGGAAATCCCATGGTCAGAGGAACCTGGCAGGCTACAGTCCATGAGGTCACAAAGAGCAAAACAAAGCTTAGCAACTGAGCAGTCACACACAAAATGAAAATGACAATACTCCCCAAAGTGATCTATAGACTCAACACTGTCCCTGTCAAAATCCCAATAGCCTTTAATGCGTAAATGGAAAAATCTGATTCTCAAATTCATATGAAATTTCAAGAGATGCCAAATAGCAAATAAACCTTGAAAATAACAAAGCTGGATTCACACTTCCCAATATCACAACTTACTACAGAGCTAAAGAAATCAAAACAGTGTGGTATTGGCATAAGAACAGATTCAGAAACCAAGAGAATAAACTTGAGAGTTCAGAAAGAAGCCCTCACATGTACAGCCAATTGATAATCAACAAGGATACCAAGACCAATTATTAGGGAAAATACAGCCTTTTCAACAAATGGTGTTAAGAGAACTGGTATCCACATTCAAAAGAATAAAGTCAGACCCTTACTTCATACCTTATACAAAAATGAACTCAGAATGAATCAAAAGCATAAATACATGGCTAAAACTATTAAATTCTTAGGAGAAAGCATGGGGGGTAAATATCCATGACCTGGATTTGAAAATGTTTTCATTGCTATATTCTTAAAACCGTAAGAGACCAAAAAAAAAAAAAAAGATAAATTTGACTTCATCAAAATGAAACATTTTGGTGCAAAGAATATCAAGAGAGTAAAAAGACAACACAGAATGGCAGAAAATATTTGCAAACCGCTTATACAAGGGTTAAGTATCATATATATTTTCCTCTAGATATATTATCTGTAATTCAACAAAGACAACTCAAATTAAAAGTGACCAAAATAGTTGAATAGATATTTCTCCAAAGAAGATATACAAATGACCAACAAGTACATGAAATGATGCTTAATATCCTTAGTCATTAGGAAAATTCAAATCAAAACTACAGTGAGATACTGCCTCACACCAACTAGGTTGCCCACAATTTTAAAAAAAAATCAGAAAATAACAAGTGTTGGCAAGGATGGGGAAAAACTGGAACCCTTATACAACTCTCAGGAGAGTTTAAAGTGGTGCACCTGCTGCACTCATCAATTTGTGAGTTCTTCAAAAAGTTACATGGAGAATTACCACATGACTGAGTGACTTCACTTTCACTTTTCCCTTTCATGCATTGGAGAAGGAAATGGCAACCCACTCCAGTGTTCTTGCCTGGAGAATCCCAGGGACGGGGGAGCCTGGTGGGCTGCTGTCTATGGGGTCGCACAGAGTCGGACACGACTGAAGTGACTTAGCAGCAGCAGCCAGCAATTTACTCCTGGGTATTACCCAGCAAGGACTCAGTACCGGACATGCAGAGAAGCCAATATTATGGCACTAGCTTTTGGGAAAACAAAGTTTTATTGTGAGGTCAACTGGCAAGGAGATAAGAAGTAAGGCTCTCAAATCTCTTTTCATTCAGGATTTAGGGTGAAATTTAAGGGGTTCTCTGACAGCTCAGTTGGTAGAGAATCCGCCTGCAAAGCAGGAGACCCCGGTTCAATTCCTGGGTCAGGAAGATCCTCTGGAGAAGGGATAGGCTACCCACTCTAGTATTCTTGGGCTTCTGTTGTGGCTCAGCTGGTAAATAATCCGCCTGCAATGAGGGAGACCTGGGTTTGATCCCTGGATCGGGAAGATCCCCTGCAGAAGGGAAAGGCTACCCACTCTGGTATTCTGCCCTGGAGAATTCCATGGATTGTATAATCCGTGGGGTCGCAAAGAGTCGGACAGGACTGAGCGACTTCCACTTAAAGGGGTTCAGGGAAATTTCAAGCTTGGAAGCTGATTGGCTAGTCTCGAATAATCCATATAAGGTATTTGCAACGCTGTCGGAAGGATTCTCACTTTGTAAAGCACGCTGGTGGCAACATTTCTATTCTTTGAGTTTCACAGACTAAATACTCTTGGTTCTGGGGTTACCCTGAAGGCATGGGTTCCCAGCTTGCACATGTGCAGGGCTGTGTTGTCTCCGTAAAATAAAGGTTTGATTCATCAACAACATATTTAAGGAGGCAAAACCAGCTTAACAAGGTGCTATCTCAATTTCCCCCTTTTCCTCTAAGCATGCCAAAGAGGGCTAAAATTCTCAGTAAGGAAAAACTAAAATGTGTCCAGTTGTATAAAATTCCTTTAGGCCAGAGCCAGAGTATGTTCTTCTAGGGTAGAGAGTTTTCCTGCTTTATGCACCCTCGTTTCTCCTTTACCTGCTTGTCTCAACAAGGTAATCAGGGTTGGTTTCATTAAATACATACCTGTATATGTATGTGTGTGTGTGTTTGAATATATAACTTAGTCATAAAAAAGAATAACCTGGCAGCAACCTGGATGGACCTAGAGATTATCATAGTAAGTCTAGTCAGACAGAGACAAATACCACATGATATCATTTATATGTGAGAGCTACAAAAATTAAATATATGAAATTATTTACAAAAGATCAACAGAATCATAGGGTTACCAAAGGGGGGAGGGGGGCATAAATTATGAGTTTGGGATTAATAAACATACTATGCAAAATATATAAACAAAAAGGATCTACTTTATAGCGCTGCTGCTGCTAAGTCGCTTCAGTCCTGTCCGACTCTGTGCGACCCCATAGATGGAAGCACACCAGGCTCCCCTGTCCCTGGGATTCTCCAGGCAAGAACACTGGAGTGGGTTGCCATTTCCTTCTCCAATGCATGAAAGTGAAAACTGAAAGGGAAGTCACTCAGTCATGTCCGACTCTTAGTGACCCGATGGACTGCAGCCTACCAGGCTCCTCCATCCATGGGATTTTCGGCAAGAGTACTGGAGTGGGGTGCTATTGCCTTCTCCGACTTTATAGCACAGGAACTACATTTAATATCTTATATAACCTATAATGGAAAAGAGTACGAAAAAAATACATATATACACACACACATGCATACACATATATCTGAATCACTTTGCTGTACACCTGAAACTAACACATTTTAAATCAACTATACACTAGTAATAATTTAAAAAAGAAAGCCACTTTAAATATAAAGACATAGGTAGCATAAAAGTGTTAGGAGAAGGCTGAATTCATAGCCAACACCTAAAACTTCCATTTTGGGGCTTCCCTCATAGCTCAGTTGGTAAAGAATCTGCCTGCAATGCGGGAGATCCAGGTTCAATTCCTGAGTCAGGAAGATCCCCTGGAGAAGGAAATGGCAATCCACTCCAGTATTGTTGCCTGGAGAATCCCGTGGACAGAGAAGCCTGGCAGGCTACATTCCATGAGGTCAGCAAAGTCAGACACAACTTAGTGACTATACCACCACCAGGATAAAAGTAAAAAAATGGAAAAACGTATTTCATGTAAACAGTAATCAAAAAAGAAAAAAAAGCTAGAGTACTGAATTAATACAAGAAAAAGTAGACATCAGAACAAAGTATTTCTGGGGATACTGAAGGATATCACATAATGACAAAAAAGTCAATTATCCAAGCAGATAATAAGTCTAAATGTATACATACTTTAGAACATTCAAAATACATGAAACAAAACTGATAGAACTGAAAGAAGAGGCAAAAAAATCTGTGATTACAATTCTCTCCCAGTGGAATGAGGTTCCTGACAGTGTACAGAGGAGACAGAGATCAAGACCATCTCCATGGAAAAGAAATGCAAAAAAGCAAAATGGCTGTCTGGGGAGGCCTTGCAGATAGCTGTGAAAAGAAGAGAAGCAAAATGCAAAGGAGAAAAGGAAAGATATAAGCATCTGAATGCAGAGTTCCAAAGAATAGCAAGAAGAGATAAGAAAGCCTTCCTCAGTGATCAGTGCAAAGAAAGAGAGGAAAACAACAGAATGGGGAAGACTAGAGATCTCTTCAAGAAAATTAGAGATACCAAGGGAACATTTCATGCAAAGATGGGCTCGATAAAGGACAGAAATGGTATGGACCTAACAGAAGCAGAAGATATCAAAAAGAGGTGGCAAAAATACACAGAAGAACAGTACAAAAAAGATCTTCATGACCCCAATAATCACGATGATGCGATCAATGACCTAGAGCCAGATATCCTGGAATGTGAAGTCAAGTGGGCCTTAGAAAGCATCACTACAAACAAAGCTAGTGGAGGTGATGGAATTCCAGTTGAGCTATTTCAAATCCTGAAAGATGACACTGTGAAAGTGCTGCACTCAATATGCCAGCAAATTTGGAAAACTCAGCAGTGGCCACAGGACTGGAAAAGGTCAGTTTTCATTCCAATCCCAAAGAAAGGCAATGCCAAAGAATGCTCAAACTACCACACAATTGCACTCATCTCACATGCTAGTAAAGTAATGCTCAAAATTCTCCAAGCCAGGCTTCAGCAATATGTCAACCGTGAACTTCCTGATGTTCAAGCTGGTTTTAGGAAAGGCAGAGGAACCAGAGATCGAACTGCTAACATCTGCTGGATCATGGAAAAAGCAAGAGAGTTCCAGAAAAACATCTATTTCTGCTTTAATGACTATGCCAAAGCCTTTGACTGTGTGGATCGCAATAAACTGTGGAAAATTCTGAAAGAGATGGGAATACCAGACCACCTGATCTGCCTCTTGAGAAATCTGTATACAGGTCAGGAAGCAACAGTTAGAACTGGACATGGAACAACAGACTGGTTCCAAACAGGAAAAGGAGTACGTCAAGGCTGTATATTGTCACCCTGCTTATTTAACTTATATTCAGAGTACATCATGAGAAACGCTGGACTGGAAGAAACACAAGCTGGAATCAAGATTGCTGAGAGAAATATCAATAACCTCAGATATGCAGATAATACTACCCTTATGGCAGAAAGTGAAGAGGAACTAAAAAGCCTCTTGATGAAAGTGAAAGTGGAGAGTGAAAAAGTTGGCTTAAAGCTCAACATTCAGAAAATGAAGATCATGGCATCCGGCCCCATCACTTCATGGGAAATAGATGGGAAACAGTGGAAACAGTGTCAGATTTTATTTTTTTGGGCTCCAAAATCACTGCAGATGGTGATTGCAGCCGTGAAATTAAAAGACGCTTACTCCTTGGAAGAAAAGTTATGACCAACCTAGATAGCATATTCAAGAGCAGAGACGTTACTTTGCCAACAAAGGTCAAGGCTATGGTTTTTCCAGTGGTCATGTATGGATGTGAGAGTTGGACTGTGAAGAAGGCTGAGCGCTGAAGAATTGATGCTTTTGAACTGTGGTGTTGGAGAAGACTCTTGAGAGTCCCTTGGACTGCAAGGAGATCCAACCAGTCCATTCTGAAGGAGATCAGCCCTGGGATTTCTTTGGAAGGAATGATGCTTAAGCTGAAACTCCAGTACTTTGGCCACCTCATGCGAAGAGTTGACTCATTGGAAAAGACTCTGATGCCGGGAGGGATTGAGGGCAGGAGGAGAAGGGGATGACAGAGGATGAGATGGCTGGATGGCATCACTGACTCGATGGACGTGAATCTGAGTGAACTCCGGGAGTTGGTGATGGACAGGGAGGCCTGGTGTGCTGTGATTCATGGGGTCGCAAAGAGTCGGACACGACTGAGCGACTGAACTGAACTGAACTGAACAGGCAGTACAAGTAGAAAGTCAGTAAGAACACAGAAAACCGGACTGAAACTATACAACTACTTGACCAAACTGATATTAATAGAATTCTCCACTTAATAGCAGAATACACATTTTAGAGGCACGTGGAACATTCACCTAGATGTACCATACCTTATGTATATGAAAAAACATTAAAAATTTTTTTAAAGCATACAAAGTTTAAATATGTAAACCATACAAAGTATTTATTACACAATAACAGAACTAAACTTGAAATCATTAACAGGAAGACAACTGGAAAATTGAAATATGTGGAAATTGAACACCACACTTATAAGCAACCCATGAGTCAAAGAAGAAATCACCACATGGGAAATTAGCAATTACTTGTAATGAAATGAAAAAATAATCATGATCTGAGCTTCTAGTTTAAGAAACTAGAGAAAGAACACATTAAATTCATAGTAACTATAAGGAATGAAAGAGGATAACAACAGAAATGAATGAAATTCAGAAAATGTTAAAGAAAGATCAGTAAAGTCAAAGCTGTTTCATTGAAAAAAAAAATTGATAAAGTATCCAAGAAAAATTAAAAAAAAAAAAAAAGAAAGATACAAATTACAAATGTCACAAATCAAAGAGTGGTCATCACCATCAACCCTACCAACACTAAAGGAATAATAAGGGAATACTATAATGCACTCTAGGCATGTAATTTCAACAAGCTAGATAAAATGGACAAATCTCTGGCAAGACAAGAAGATGCTTCTAGCATCACTGAGCTGACTGGTTGCTCCTTGCTGCTGCTGCTATTAAGTTGCTTCAGTCATGTCCTACTCTGTGCAACCTCATAGACAGCAGCCCACCAGGCTCCTCCATCCCTGGGATTCTCCAGGCAAGAACACTGGAGTAGGCTGCCATTTCCTTCTCCAATGCATGAAAGTGAAAAGTGAAAGTGAAGCCGCTCAGTCGTGCCCGACTCTTAGCGACCCCATGGACTGCAGCCTACCAGGCTCCTCCGTGCATGGGATTTTCCAGGTTGCTCCTTAGGGGAGGAATAAAACATGTAAAGCAGGGCTGTACCACCTAAGGTATCTCTGCTAAGCCCAGCCTGCAGCAGAACCCCCAGTTGTCCGGAAGATGCACGAGTGATGCCTACTAAGACCACCAGATCAGCTGCACAAGGTGTAGATGAGAGAGAAATAGCTGTATTATTATTATAGATTTGTGGGGTATTGTTTGTTTGAATGCTATCCAAGAAAAGCTAATAACGTACTGAGCTGGAATAAATGCCAAGGCTGGAAAGGGTTGGGTTTTGTCAGGCAGAGGCAGGGAAGAAAAAAAGAGCATTTAGAAAGAAAGGAACAGCAAAGGCAATTAGCAGACCTGCTAGTCAACCACCAGCAGTTACAGGAGCAGGCAGAGGGCAGCAGAGCCAGGAATCGCTTCCCACCACTGTGCTACAGTCCTCTTTGCTCCCACAGCGCTCACTGTAACATAGTCTCACAGAAAGAGGGATCTACTCTCCCTAGAATGGAAGTCCCTCCACACCCTTCTCCCAAGCAAGCCTCTTTCCCAGCAACAGCCACTGGTTTGAATCGTGCACAAGGTACACCCTTCCTGATGGGGTCTGTGCAGATGCAGGCTCAGCCATGTGTCCATTCATCCATCCATTCAACCAGAGTTTGTGGTTTAAAAAAACAGTCTCATATGCTATTTATTAGGCCGGGGCTTGGGTTTTACCACTTATTCACACATCTCAGAAGTCTTTCCATGCGAGTACATAGAGATCTATACTTCCTTATTTTTTAAATTGCTGTATTGTACTCATGGGATGAATATTTTGTAGTTTTTTTTCACCATTTCTCTACTGAATGGACACTTTAGTTACCTGATTTTTCTCCAAACGATGCAGCAGTGAATATCAGAGTGCCTAAATCACTGTGCCTGTGTGACATCATCTGAGCGGGATCCATTCCTAGAGGCAGGATTGCTGGGTCCCAGGGTAAAGTACAGTAAAATGTGGAGGTGGTGTTCAACTGGCCTCCAAAAAAGGAGTGCAAATGTGCATTCCCGCCAACAGTGTGTGGGGAAACCCAGCTTCACTACTTTCTTGCTGACATTGGCTACTACTGATCTTTAAAAAATGTTCCCAGTCTGATAGAAAAATGTTATTTCATCAATGTTTTAATGTGCATTTCTGAGGTTGATAGTGAAATGAGAAAAAAAAATTTTTGACATGTACATTGGCTATATGGATTTTTTTCTATATTGGTCCATTTTCCCATCTGTTGCCTGTCTTTTACTGATTTGTCAGTACTATTTATATTCTGAATTATGTCTCTGGACCCTATCAGACATGAACTGAAAAAGATACATGTACTCCAATGTTCACTGCAGCACTATTTACAATAGCCAAGACATGGAAGCAACCTAGATGTCCATCGACAGATGAATGGATAAAGAAGCTGTGGTACATGTATACAGTGGAATACTCAGTTCAGTTCAGTCGCTCAGTCGTGTCCGACTCTTTGCGACCCCATGAATCGCAGCACACCAGGCCTCCCTGTCCATCACCAACTCCCTGAGTTCACTCAAACTCATGTGCATCGAGTCGGTGATGCCATCCAGCCATCTCATCCTCTGTCGTCCCCTTCTCCTCCTGCCCCCAATCCTTCCCAGCATTAGGGTCTTTTCCAATGAGTCAACTCTTCGCATGAGGTGGCCAAAGTACTGGAGTTTCAGCTTAAGCATCATTCCTTCCAAAGAAATCCCAGGGCTGATCTCCTTCAGAATGGACTGGTTGGATCTCTTTGCAGTCTAAGGGACTCAAGTGTCTTCTCCAACACCACAGTTCAAAAACATCAATTCTTCGGCGCTCAGCCTTCTTCACAGTCCAACTCTCACATCCATACATGACCACTGGAAAAACCATAGCCTTGACTAGCCGGACCTTTGTTGGCAAAGTAATGTCTCTGCTTTTGAATATGCTATCTAGGTTGGTCATAACTTTCCTTCCAAGGAGTAAGCATCTTTTAATTTCATGGCTGCAATCACCATCTGCAGTGATTTTGGAGCCCAAAAAAAGTCTGACACTGTTTACACTGTTTCCCCATCTATTTCCCATGAAGTGATGGGACCAGATGCCATGATCTTAGTTGCAATGGAATACTACTGAGTCATAAAAAATAACACATTTGAGTCAGTTCTAATGAGGTGGATGAACCTAGAGCCTATTCCACAGAGTGAGGTCAGAAAAAGAAAAACAAATATCGCATATTAACACATATATATAAGTCTAAAGGAATGGTACTGATGGACCTGCTCATAGAGCAGCAGTGGAGATGCAGACACAGAGAACAGACTTATGGACAAGGGTGGAGGAGAAGAGGGAGAGGGTGAGATGAATGGAGAGAGCATCATGGATGCATATACACTAACATACAGAAATATATAGCCAATGGGAATTTACTCTATGTCTGAGGGAACTCCAACTGGGGTTCTGTAATAACCTAGAGGGGTGGGAATGGGCTAAAGGTTGAGAGGGAGATTCAAGAGGGAGGGGATATATGTACACTTATGGTTAATTCATGTTGATATATGACAGAAATCAAACCAATATTGTAAAGCAATCATCAATCAAAAATAAATATTAAAAAAAAGAAAAAATTATTGACCAACCTATACGACATCTCATTGAACTTTCTTTTTTGCTATCTCTATTTACACAAAAGTTTTACTTTACATGTTGTCAAATTTGTTGATCCTTTCATTTCTGGTTTCTGGGTTTCATATCTTGCTGAGAAAGACTGAGCCATTATTGTCTACAGGGCACTTTCATTTCTGTTTTCTCATGAAGGCCTGGGCCACAGGGACTCAGTGAAGTGCATAGGATCTCCACCAGAGATAAGAAAAAGGGTCAGAGAAGGTAAGTGACTTATCTCAGGTCACACAGCAACTTTGGGAAGACTTGAAACCAGAATTGGAGTTCTCAGGGGTCTGGCCCAGATTATCTCTACCAGCTGCCCAGGTCAATTGCCAAATCACTCCCTGCACACTCACAGTTTTCCTAGCAGTTCACCTGTGTGCCTTTTGTTAGAAAGTTGTAGCCCGTGCTTCACTACCAGGGAACAGATTTGCCTCCCTGGGGCACGCAGCAGTCACTGCACTCAGGACCCCAGGAACCTCTGTTCCCTGTCCCCTGACAGGCCTCCCGTGCTGTGGAATAGCCTTTTAGCAGTCCTCCTGGGACCTGGTCTCCCAGCACATCTGGTCATCCTCAATATCATCAGATCTTCAACAACATGCAGAGTCAACAATGTGACATTAACCGTTCCTCAAGTCCACCCAGTTGGAGGGAGCCCCTTCATGTGGTGACGGGCACAATCAGATGCCTTCCAGGGTGAAAAGTCAGAGTTCTCTGTGGCTAGCCAGAGGAAAGGGGCAGGGGCAGAGGGAGGAACCGGCAACATCCAACTGCAAAAGGTTTCTGACCACATGGCTGGAAGCTAATGCTTTATACTACCAGTCAGAGTTCCTCATGGAGCTGGCAAAGGCAGGGACCTCCAAGTACAATCCAGGAGCCCCAGCCTCTGAGTCACACGGGGACCTGTTGAAATACAGATCAGGGCCGTCCCAGGCCCAAAGTGGGAGCCTACACAAGAAACAGGCTTTCTAGGGGATTTCAATGCTTACTTATGTCTGAGGCCACTGCCCTCCAAGGCTTTCAGATAGTCTTGAGGAAACCTGAGAATCTCTTAATATGTAGGAGAGATTTGTGTCTGGTCTCAGGACAGAGTGCTTAGCTCCATGTAATTCAAAGTCCCTGACCTGGATTGGCAGGGACTCTTCCCTGGTGAAGGGTGTTGAGGTGGAGAGGGATATGGCTGGTCAGGGGGGTGGAGGTCACAGTGGTCCCATGGGGTAGCCTCGGCCACCTCAGCAGAACTTGTCCCTGTCCCAGAGATCAGAGGAAGCTGTTTGCCCTGATATTTTCTATCTGGACATTCTTTCCATCTCCTTAGATATACAGATTTTATAACCCTAAACTTTATGTTTCAGCAAAGTGTTTTGAACATTTCATAATCATGAATACCAACCAAAATTGATCAAGAATTAAAAACTCTGACCAGAACCATAATTAACAAAGAGATAAAATCAATCACAAAGAAGTTCCCAACAAAGAAAAGCCCAGGAACAGTTTCACTGGTGAGTTCCATCAAACATTTAAGGAATTAACCTAGATCCATCTCGAATTCATTCAAAAAATAGATGAGGGGATATTTCTCAACTCATTCTCAGAGGCCAGCATTATCTCAACACCAACATCAAATAAGGATATCACAAGAAAAGAAAACTACAGAACAGTATCTCTTAGAAACAAAGATGAAAACATACTCAACAAAACACTAACAAACCAAATCTGAAAGCACATTAAAATGATTATACACCATAACCAAGTGAGCTTTCTCTCAGAAATGCAAAGATGGTTCAACCCATGAAAATCAACTGACCACACCACATCAACAGAACAATAGAATCTCACATGATTAACTCAACTGATGCCAAAAAAGCCCTTAACAAATCCAGCACCCTTTCATAATAAAACATCCAAAAGGCTAGGAATTAAAATGAACATCCTCCACATAAGTAAGGGCTATAAAAAACTCACAGCTAACTCAATGATAAAATGAAAACTCCTTCCCTTACTACACCCTTGCATCAGGAACAAGGCAATGATGCTTGGTCTCACAGCTTCTACAATATTGTACTGGAGGTTCTAGTCAGAGCAATCATGAAGAAAAAGGAATAAAAAGCACCCAAACTGCAAGGAAGAAGTAAAACTTTCTCTAGTCACAAATGACATTATCCAATATACAAAAAACTCCTAAAAGACCATAACCCCCCAAAATATATTAGAGCTAATAAATATATTCAGCAAAGTCACAGGATACAAGACAAAACTCAAGTGTATTTTTATACACGAGCAGTGAATAACCTAAAAAGAAAATTGTTAAAATAATTTTGTATTTACCATAGCATTAAAATGAATAAAATATTTCGGAACCAATTTAACTAAGGAGATTCTGATGTAAACACTGAAAACCACAACACACTGCTGAAAGTATTTAAGAACACTAAATACATTTAAAGACATTGTGTTCACAGATTGGAAAATTTAATATTGTTAAGATGATAATACCCTAAGGTGAACAATAAATTCAGTCTCTATTAAAACCACAATGGCCTTTATGATAGAAATAGAAAAGATGACTCTCAAATTCATTTGGAATTTCAAGAGATGCTGAATAGCCAAATCAATCTTGAAAAAAAAGCTAAACAGAAAAAGGAAACTGGAGTCACACTTCTCAATTTCACAACTTACTACAGAGCTAAAGAAATGAAAACAGTGTGGTACTGGCCTAATAGATTCAGAGGTCAACAGAATTAACTTGAGAGTTCACAAAGAAACCTTCAGTTCTACAGTCAAGTGATTTCCAACAAAATGCGAAGACTTAGAAAAAGAAAAAAGGCCTTTTCATCAAATGCTGTTAAGACAACTAAACATCCACATACGAAAGAATGAAGTCAGACCCATACTTCATAACATAAACAAAAATTGACTCAAACTGATCGAAGACCTAAATATAAAGGGTAAAATTATAAAACTCCTGGAAGAAAGCATATGACCTGGACTTGTAAATGATTTCATAGCTATGTCATCAAAAACACAAGCAACCAAAAAATGAACTGGATTTCATCAAAATTAAACACTTTGGTATGAAGAATCCCATCAAGAAACTAAAAACACGACATGACAGTAAACATCTCTTGCCATATACACAAGGGCTAAGTATTTAGAATGTATCTGTATCTCTCTCCATTAATTATAAAAGAACAGAACTGTAAACCAACAGAAGTCTCCAGGTATAAGCAAAGTGTAAGGATTTGGCAGGACCAGACACATATCCTCTATGATTGTGTTAATGACTCTCAAATACTGTACAAAACAATTTCTGGCTCCAGATTTCTGTATCAGTAGAATTGGAGTGTTCTATGGGGATCCACAGGGTCATATTAACAGGCAATTAAGAAAGGTGGTTATCAGAGGCTTTGTATCTTCCCACAACTTTTCAAAAGGTATTGCATTACATTTGGAGCCTTGGCAGCTGCAGAGTTTAACTTCTCCTGGGTCAGCCCTCTTGGCCCTTCCTGACCTCCCGTCAGCCCATACATCCACTCTTACCTTTTGTAGAATCTGTTCATGGTTCTGGTTGAGGCTGTATCCTGTTTCTAATAGCACAGTGTACAGGGCATAGCATGGGTCTGGGCATTCTTTAATGCCTACTTTCTCCTGTTAGAAAATCATATAATTCTCTTAGTAGATCTCTTCCTCAAAAGGGAATATTCAGGCATATACAGGCATATAGAGAGCTGCCCTTTAAGTGTGGATTTTTTCCCCTCAATTATGTAGATCAGAGGTAGAAACTGGGAAGGGCACACAACAAACACCCTGGGTGGATCTTGATCTTCTAGACCTGAGGGAACTGGTCTCAATTGATGTTGCCTTGCCTGAGGCACAGTAGGCCCTGGGGCAAATTGGGTATAGGATATAGTTTTACATTGCTTCTTCAAATTGATTTTGCAAAATAACTTGGAAAAACCAGTCAAACATTGTACCTATTTACTCTGTTTTTTGGGGCTTCCCTGGTGGCTCAGATGGTAAAGTGTCTGCCTGCAATATGGAAGACCTGGGTTTGATCCCTGGGTCGGGAAGATCCCCTGGAGAAGGCAATGGCAACTCACTTCGGTACTCTTGCCTGGAAAATCCCATGGACAGAGGAGCCTGGTAGGCTACAGTCCATGGGGTCGAAAAGAGTTGGACACGACTGAGCGACCTCACTCACTCACTGTTTATACTGGTTTGCTGCTGCTGCGTCGCTTCAGTTGTGTCCGACTCTGTGCGACCCCAGAGACGGCAGCCCACCAGGCTCCCCCGTCCCTGGGATTCTCCAGGAAAGAACACTGGAGTGGGATGCTATTGCCTTCTCCAATGCATGAGAGTGAAAAGTGAAAGTGAAGTAGCTCAGTTGTGTCCGACTCTTAGCGATCCCATGGACTGCAGCCTACCAGGCTCCTCTGTCCATGGGATTTTCCAGGCAAGAGTACCGGAGTGGGTTGCCATTGCCTTCTCCGTTTAATCCACATCAAATGTAGGTTACAAAGGGAAAGGGCAAGTCCCTTTGTGTAGAACACACAGACACAGCATCACACCATGGGGCCCACAAGCAGGGCAGGGGAGACCATATTTTTGCCTGGGAGCAGCAACCTGAACCCCAGGAAGGTCACTACAGAAGGCTGGGGAGCCAGGAGCACCCTCACCCAACCCAGTTTCAGCCCCTGCTTCAGCTCAGTTCCCATTTCCTGTGCCTCTCCCTCCCCCAGCTCCTTATGAAGAGCTCCAGGAGCTAAGACGACTAAGGAGAGGATCCTGTCCCTTGGGGCATGTGCCCCACGTCTGGGAGAAGAAATATACACCACTGAACAGCGGGCACATGGGAGGGGGAAGGGACGCCAGGGAGAGGCACACACCCCAGGAAGTGGATGGGCCGAGCCCCCAGCCAGCTCTGAAGCAGGCACTGCTTTAACAAAAGAAGAAAATCATACAACCAAAGGGAGGGTAAGGGGTAGAAGGCGAAGAGTCATCCCCTTTGTATGCAGGAGCCTTACCTCTGCCCTTCATCTTGCTTCCTCCATTTCTTTTTCCCAGTCTGAGTATTCAGTTTCCTCCCTTCCTCTTACTCCCCTGCTCTGACATTCCCTCCAAGTTCTCGGCACATCTACTGGGAGCTGCTCTAGAGGGACCCTGGGGTCCTGCCTGGTGCTGCCTCAGCCTGAGTCTCTGGTGCTCTGGCTGCCAGCCAGGGCTGTGGTGGGCTGATCCCTTCCCCCAAGCTCGCCTGCTTCTCACTCCCCCACCCCCACCCCACCCTCTGGGTGGCAGCGCTTCAGCTCCAAGGTTAGGCCTGTACCTACCTACTCTTGAGCTGATAAAGGAAGGACAGAAGTTTATCCACAGAAGAAAGTTGAGCCCTTAGAGAGGCTGGGCTCTGCAGCTGGCTGACTCAGTTTCCTCTGATGTAGTGCTCAAAAGAGTTTATTCCTCAGCCAGCAAAACCCTAGAAGAGCCTGGAACAACTGCCTTCATCAAATGCCTGCCGCTTCTCTCCAGTCTTTACTGATTGGACCTTATCTCAACCAGCAGTGTTCTCAGAGACTGCAGGCAGGTCTGCAAGACTCTGCAAAGTTGGCTGCACCTGGGAAACCTGTGCATTCACAGGAGGGAAAGGGAAGCCCCAGTGCCGGGAGTCGGCATATTGCATATTGAGTGCATATTGCATATTGAGTGCAGCACTTTCCACAGCATCATCTTTCAGGATCTGGAATACCTCAACTGGAATTCTATCACTGCTGGGAGCAGGAGCTCCGCCCATGGCAAAGGTCATGAGGAAGGAGGCTCCGCATAGGCAAAGGCGGGATTCAGCCTCAGGCGTCCCCCTGGAAATTCTCGAGCATCTACCCCCAAACCAGAGTCTGCCTACTTTCGGCTTTGTGCTCTCACCTACACCTCTGACTTTACGGGGGCTGTCCCCTACTACCTCCCTCTGAAAAAAGAGTTAGCTTACAGCTCCAGTTAATAATTCCTGGGTGTGACAGTGTTTCAACCTAAAAACTCCTTTGGAAATCCTCTAGCCTGCCTGAATAGGTTTTTCCGGCCACATGTGATTGTTCAGAGCCCCCCAGCTGTGAGAGGCAGGAGATGTTCTAAACTGTCTAAACACAGATTCCTTTGAGTAGTTAAAAGATTGATTAGAAATTGTATTGGTGAAGGGTTTTTCACTTATTGGGCCAATGTTTGCTGCTAAGTCTCCATACTCCGTACCTACTGTGTCCTTGGCAGTGTATTGATTGATATAATGGGTGTATAGAAATGTAAGTAGTAGCCTCAATGTTTGTAACGTTGGACCCTTGAGTTAATTCTTTTCTTGATTGAGCCCACCTCACCTTTGCCCTATAGGAATGCAGCTTTGTCCAATGCTTTTTTGGAGGCTGGTGCCTGACTTTGGAATAATCACCTTTAGAGAAAGATAAGTTTCTTAAAATGTTAACAGGCCTCCGGGCCAGAAGATGATGTAATTCACCTGAACTTTTGCATATGATATGTTTGAAAGCCTGGCTTCGATTAGAACCAGGAACTGCTGTCCTTGCATGTCTCCACCCCTTCCCCCATTATCCTCTATGCACAACTTTAGGTATAAAAACTACTTTGGAAAATAAAGTGCGGGCCTTGTTCACCGAAACTTGGTCTCCCCATGTCGCTCTCTCTCTCAAATTCTGGCTAAGTCTCCATCTGGAGCGCGGAACCCGCCATGCTTGCTAATTATGCCTGGGCTTCTAAGATCCGACTGGGGAGGCCTCAGTGTCTCCTCTCCTTTGGGAGAATGGAAGGACGCCTGCGGCCTACGTAAGTGGTGCAAACTTCTTGTCTTGAAGTTTTATTGGTCTCCCGCATAAACCAAGCTACTCAGCCTCTTTTCTCCACTGAATTTTCCTACTGAGCTATCCTCATTGTATTACTCTTTATATCTTTGATAAATATTTATAAATAAATAGGTCGCCTATGCCATCTCTCCTTCGAATACCCTGGATCAGCCGGGGCTGGACCCCCGCACCCCAGGACTTGACACATCTGTGGCTCTGAGCACTCTGTTCCTTTATAGGCAGCACCTGCTTTTTTATAGGCAGCACTTGCCCCTCAACTGCTCTCCACCTTAGTGCTGCTTCTGAGGGGTTAGCTGGCCCCTGAGAATGCACATTTACAGAGAGCATGAGAACAAGCAACCCCTAAGTCAAAGGCTTAGTCAATATCCCAGGTTTCAAATCTGAGAGCTGCAAACAGTCTGTGGGTTTCAAGTCTCCAGGCTTGAAATGGCCTTCCCTCACTCCCCCATAAAAGCAGAGGAAACTCAGATAGCCTCAAGAAGTGTGAGAGAGAAAACAAGAACTTGAGGATTTAAGATCCAGTTTCATCTCCTAGCATGCTTTCTGGAAAGCAGCAAGCAAATGTAGTAGTGAAAACAAAGTGAAAGCGAAGTCGCTCAGTCGTGTCCGACTCTTTGTGACCCCATGGACTGTAGCCTACCAGGCTCCTCCATCCATGGGATTTTCCAGCCAAGAGTACTGGAGTGGGTTGCCATTTCCTTTTCCAGATCTTCCTGACCCAGGGATTCAAGCCAGGTCTCCTGCACTGTAGGCAGACGCTTTACCGTTTGAGCCACCAGGGAAGTCCAGCTTAGCTGTATGAATTCCCTAAAGAAGCC
Organism: Bubalus bubalis; assembly: GCF_019923935.1. NCBI lineage: Eukaryota > Metazoa > Chordata > Mammalia > Artiodactyla > Bovidae > Bubalus > Bubalus bubalis. The sequence goes on along the minus strand of NC_059165.1, from coordinate 49,774,010 downwards.
ACAGAGGAGAATGGGCAGTCTCAAAGATGACCAGATTGCATTCGAAGGTTCTTTTAAGGAGGAGGGCTGTCGGAACTGTAGCCTCAAATCATGGGTGCTGCCTGGCCACCAATGAATCCATCCTGGCAGTTCTGAGACTGTAGCCAGTGTGGTCAGAGGCTCCTGAGAGTTTCCCCGAGTGCTGTGGGCAGGCTTCCCATTGCAGGGGAGCCTAGGAGAGTCCAGACTCTGTCTCACTACCTGGAAAACTTCCCCCATGAGGAGGCAGGTGAAGGAGGTAGCTGTATCCCCTTGAAGAAACCAAAGTGAGGAAGGAGCTGTCTGAGACTCAGTCAGGGCTGACTTTGAGAGGGGAATTCAGGAGCATACAGTTTGAAATACTCAAGCCCTCCCTCCCTTTCTGAGTACGTAGGGGCTTAATCTTCCTGGTAGAAGACCACAACATTTTACCTCCCCAGCAGACATCAAAAACAAGCTCATCTTGGCATCTGGGAAATTTCCAAGTAGGAAACATTCAGTCTAAGACCCCACATGGCTCGTGGCCTTAGCACCACCACAATCTTTGTTCCTCAAGGCAAACTTTCCTTTATGGATACAGACACACTTAAAAGCCATTCGATGCTAATGCTCTGCTTGTTTGGCTCATGCAAAAGAGGGTTAAAATTCTCAGTGAGGAAGAATGAAAATGTGCCCAGCTATATAAACTTCCTATAGGCCAGACACAGGGATGTTCTTCTGGGGTGAATTTTCCTGTTTTTTGCTCCCTCATTTCTCCTTTACCCGCTTGTCCCAATGAGGTGATCAGGGCTGGTTTCGTTAAGAATACACACCTATATCAATACCTCCGACAATCATATTAAACACAGGTGAAAACTCCTGACATCTCTGTAAGGCAAGCTTAGCCAGGGAGCAATGGGTTTATCCCCTGAAATCAGAGGACCCCCATTAAAATCAGGTTTAAGAAAGTTTGCTGCTACTGCTGCTGCTAAGTTGCTTCAGTCGTGTCCGACTCTGTGCGACCCCATAAAGGCAGCCCACCAAGCTCCTCTGTTCCTGGGATTCTCCAGGCAAGAATACTGGAGTGGGTTGCCATTTCCTTCTCCAATGCATGCATGCATGCTAAGTCGCTTCAGTTGTGTCGACTCTGTGTGACCCTAAGGATAGCAGCCCACCAGGCTCCTCTATCCACAGGATTCTCTAGGCAAGAATACTGGAGTGGGTTGCCATTTGCTACAGTCATCCAAACACCAATCTCAATTAGCCAGTCCTAACAAAGAAAACAGTCAGATGGGGACCAATGCAAAGGCGGGGATCCAACCCAGGGTCTGGAACTTGAAACTGATGGATCCTTTGCATAAGTCAGTGGCTTTAACCTTCTATGTTGTCTCCCTTGGGGTAGAACTCTAACCAACAATGTGGGGTCATTAGGCGATGTAGGCACAGGTGCATTTTAGCAAGGTTACTCACCGCAAAGACATCTGAGGTAGGAGCTGTTTCTTCTCTCAAAATTAAAATGAGCACTGAGGAGCCTGGAGAGCCAGAGCAGGGAATAGGAACCCAACAGCTGACTGTCTACACAAATTTGCTCTAGGCGGCTTCTCAGGAGCTGAGGGAGGGCCTACACTATGCCAGGGGCTACAGTGCCTCTAGACACTAAAAGAATAATAAGGGAATGCTATGAAACGCTCGAGGCACATCAACAAGCTAGATAGAATGGACAAATCTCTGGAAAGACAAGAAGATGCTTCTAATATTACTGAGCAGGCCTGTTGCTCCTAAGAGGAGGAAGAAGAACATGTAAAGCAAGGCTGCACCACCTAAGGTATCTCTGCTAAACCCAGCCTGGAGCAGAACCCCCAGTTGTCCTGTGGGTGCATGAGTGATCCCTACTGATCTACTAAGGCCACCAGATCAGCTGCACAAGGTGGAGAGGAGAGAGAAAGACATGTTGTGTGTTTTGTTGTTTTTTTTTTTAATTTTTATTGTGAGATGTGGGGGTTTGTTTGCTTGAATGTGGTACAAGAAAACCTAACTAATAATGTATTGAGCTGGGATAAGTGCCAAGGCTGGGGAGGGTTGGGTTTTGCCATGCAGAGGCAGGGAAGAAACAAAAAAAAAAAAAAAGAGGATTTAGAAAATGAACAGCAAAGGCAATTAGCAGACCTGCTAGTCAACCACCAGCAGTTACAGGAGCAGGCAGAGAGCAGCACAGCCAGGAATCCCTTCCCACCACTGTTCTATAGTCCTCTTTGCTCCCACAGCACTCACCATAACATAGTCTCACAGAAAGAGGGATCTACTCTCCCCAGAATGGAAGTACCCCCACACCCTTCTCCCAACCAAGCCTCTTTCCCAGCAACAGCCACTGGTTTGAATTGTGGACAAGGTACACCCTTCCTGATGTGGGTCTGTGCAGATGCAGGCTCATCCATGTGTCCATTCATCCATCCATTCAACCAGAGTTTGTGGTTTAAAAAAAATAGTCTCATATGCTATTTATTAGGCTAGGTGCTTGGGTTTTATCACTTAACCATATATCTCAGAAGTCTTTCCATGTCAGTACCTAGAGACCTACCTCCTTGTTTTTTTAATTCCCTTATCATATTCATGATGTGAATATTCCTTTTTTTCACCATTCCTCTACTGGATGGACACTTTAGTTAACTGATTTTTCTCCAAACAATGCTGCAGTGAACATCAGAGTGCCTGAATCATCGTGCATGTGACATCATCTGAGCGGGATCCATTCCTAGAGGTGGGATTGCTGGGTCCTAGGGAGAAGTCAATGGCACCCCACTCCAGTACTCTTGCCTGGAAAATCCCATGGATGGAGGAGCCTGGTAGGCTGCAGTCCATGGGTCACTAAGAGTCAGACACGACTGAGCGACTTCACTTTCACTTTTCACTTTCATGCATTGGAGAAGGAAATGGCATCCCACTCCAGTGTTCTTTCCTGGAGAATCCCAAGGACGGCGGAGCCTGGTGGGCTGCCGTCTATGGGTCGCACAGAGTCGGACACGACTGAAGCGACTTAGCAGCAGCAGCAGCAGGGTTAAGTACAGTACAATGTGGAGGTGGTGTTCAACTGCCCTCCAAAAAAGGCGTGCAAATGTGCATTCCCGCCAACAGTGTGTGGGGAAACCCAGCTTCACTGCTTTTTTGCTGACGTTGGCTATTACTGATCTTTAAAAATATTCCCAGTCTGATAGAAAAATGTTATTTCATTGAGATTTTAATGTGCGTTTCTAGGTTGATGGAGAAACGAGAAAAAAAATTTTTTGACATGTATATTGGTTGTTTGGATTTCTTCTATAGATATTCTTGGCCAATTTTTCCATTTGTTACTTGTCTTTTATTGATTTGTTGACACTATTTATATTCTGTATTATGTCTATTAACCCTATTATCAGATATGCTGAATATTCTCTACCAGGCTACCATGTCTCTTTCAACTTTCTTTTTTGCTATCTCTGTTTACACCAACGTTTTACTTTTTACGTTGTCAAGTGTGTTGGTGTTTTCATTTCTGGTTTCTGAGTTTTGTATCTTGCTGAGGAAGGCTGAGCCACTAATTGTCTACAGGGCACTTTCATTTCCATTTTCTCATGCAGCCCTGGGCCACAGGGACTCAGTGTGGTACTTAGTATCTCCACCAGAGACAAGAAAAAGAAGGGTCAGAGAGGGTAAGTGACTTATCTCAGGTCACACAGCGACTTTGGGGAAAACAGAGCCGGAATTAGGATTCTCTGAGTCTCAGGGCCAGGCTGCCACTCCTGACAGCTGGGATCAATGGATAATACCACTCCTCACGCACTCCCAGCATTCCTGGTAGGTCACCTGCATGTCTATTGTTAGAAAGTTATAGCACGTGCTTCCCTCAGGGCACCCATCAGTCGTGATAAGCATCTGTCACGACCCCCAGATACCTCTGTTCCCTGTGCTCTGACAGGCCTCCAGGGATGTGGGACCTCCCCTGAGCCCCCAGAAGCACCGTGTCTCCAGGTCAAGCTCTTTGGTCCCTTAGCGGTCCTCGTGGGACCTGGTCTCCCAGCACATCTGGTCAGTCTCACCCTCGTCAGATCTTAAACAATATGCAGGGTCACCAATGTGACATTAATATTTTCGTGTCCCACCCAGTTGGAGGGAGCCCCTTTGTGTGGTGACAGGAGCACAGTCAAATGTCATGAGGGGACAGGATGGAGAGTCTTTGAGGGCTTCGTGAGCAGTGGCTTTGGAGCTGGTCCTTGGGGCAGTCATTCAGGCAGAAAGGAAATCCAGAAGACTGACTGGCATGAGGGCATAGGGGACAAAAAGTCAGAGTTCCTCATGGTAGGCCAGAGGAAGGGTGCAGAAGTAGGGGTAGGAAGGGATGACGTCCAAGAGCAAAGAGTCCCTGAGCAGGTGGCCAGGAGCTTAGGCTTTATGCTACAGGCCACGGTTCTTCCTGGGAGCTGGCAGACAGGGGACCTCCAACTACATACAGTCCAGGAGCCCCAGCCTCTGAGTCACAGGGTGACTTGTTGAAATGCAAATCAGGGCCATTCCAGACCCAAAGTACAAACCTGCACAGGAAATAGGCTTTCTAGGAGATTCTGATGCTTACTTATGTCTGAGGCCACTGTCCTCCAAGGTTTACAGATGGTCTTGAGGAAACCCAAGAATCTCTAAGATGTAGAATTTTGTGTCTGGTCTCAGGACAGGGTGCTCAGCTCCATGTAGCTCAAACAAAGTCCCTGACTTGGACCTCAACACCCTGGTGGAGGGTGTTGAGGTAGAGAAGGGATGTGGCTGGTCAAGGAGTTGGAGGTCACAGTGGCCCTGAGGGGTGGCCTAGGCCACCTCAGCTGAATGTGTCCCTGTCCCAGAGATCAGAGGAAGCTGTTTGCCCTGTTATTTCTGTCTATCCAGACGTTCTTTCCATCCACCTAGATATACAAATTTTATAATCTGGCTGTAATGCAGGAGACCTGTGTTCAATCCCCGGGTCAGGAAGATCCCCTGGAGAAGCAAATGGCAGTCCAATATTCTTCCCTGGAGAATTCCATGGACAAAGGAGCCTGCAAGCAACAGTCTATGGGGTTGCAAAGAGTGGGACATGACTAAGTGACTATCGCTCACTCACCCAATCTTAATGTTTTAGCAAAGTGCTTTGTGCCTTTTGCAATCATGGATACCAACTGAAACTGATTAAGAACTAGAAATTCTGACCAGAACCATACTAGCAAAGAGATTGAATCAATCATCAAATACCTTCCAACAAGGACAAGTCCAGGACCAGATGGTTTCACTGGTGAGTTATTTCAAACATTTAAGGAATTAACCTGTATCCTTCTTGAACTCATTAAAAAAAAAAAAAAATAGAAGATGAGGGAACACTTCTCAACTCATTCCAGGAGGCCAGCGTTATCTCGATCCCAACATCAGACAAGGACTTCACAAGAAAACTACAGACCAATATACCTTAGAAAAAGAGATGCAAACATACTCAACAAAATACTAGCAAACCAAATCTAACAGCATATTAAAATGATGACAGCATATTAAAATAAAGAGCCACACTATGACCAAGTGGGCTTTATCTCAGAAATTCAAAGATGGTTCAACACATGAAAATCAACTGATTCCACCACATCAACGGAACAACAACAGGCTCTCATATGATTTACTCAACTGATGCAGAAAAAAAGCCCTTAACAAATCTAGCATGCTTTCATAATAAAACATCCAAAAGTCTAGGAATTAAAATGAACATCCTTCACATAATTAGGGCATATATTACAAAAAAAAACACACAGGTAATTCAATGAAAAAAGACTGAAAACTCCCTCCCCCACCACACCCTTACACTGGGAACAAGGCAAGGACACCTGCTCATACCTCTTCTATTCAACATTGTATTAGGGGTCCTAGTCAAGCGATCATGGAAAAAAAAAAAAAGGTGCCCAAATTAAAAGGAAGAAGTAAAACTTTCTCTATTCACAGATGACATAATCCTATATATAGATAAACCCTAAAGGATCTACTATCCCACAGAGCAAAGTCACAGTATACAAGACCAACATACAAAACTCAAGTGTATTTCTACACACAAGCAGTGAACAACCTGAAAAGAAAAATTTAAGAATAATTGTTTTTCAATAGCATCAAAATGAGTAACATATTTGGGAACCAATTTAACCAAAGAGATGCAAGACCTAAACACTGAAAACCACATAACACGGCTGCAAGAAATTAAGAACACTAAATGAATTTAAAGACATCTGGGTTCACATAATGGAAGATTTAATACTGTTAAGACGACAATACCTCCAAGTGATTAGTAAATTCAGTATCAAAACCCAGGTGTCCTTTATTACAGAAGTGGAAAAGATGATTCTTAAATTCATATGGAATCTTAAGGGATGCTGAATAGCCAAATCAATCTCGAAAAAATAACAAATAAAGATGAAATTGGAGTCACAATTTTAAATTGTACAACTTACTACAAAGCTAATGAAATGAAAACAGTGTGGTACTGGCATAAGAACAGATTCAGAGATCAATGGAATAAACTTTATAATTCAGGTAAAAAAAACCTTCACATCTACAGCCAGCTGATTATCAACAAGGATGTCAAGACCATTCAATGGGGAAAAGCAGTCTTTTCAACAAATGGTGTTAAGAGAACTGAATATCTACATACAAAAGAATGAAGTCAGATCCTTATGTCATACCATATACAAAAATTAACTCAACATGGATCGAAGGCCAAACTATAAGAGGCAAAACTATAAAACTCTTAGAAGAAAGCATATGACTAAGTGATTTCATAGCTATGCAATCAAAACCACAAGCAACCAAAAAATGAATTAGACTTCGTCACAAACATTTTGGTGCAAAGAACACCATCAAGAGAACGAAAACATAACATGGCAGAAATCATTTGCAAAATATATACAAGTGTTAAGCATCTAGAATATAACTATCTCTGTAGATATATCTCCTATAATTCAACAAGGACAGAAATATAAGCCAGCAAAAGTTTCCAGATAAAGTTGTAAGTAAGTGTAAGGATTTGACAGAACCAGATACACATCATCTACAGTTTCAAATCCTGTGCTAAACAATAATTTCTGGCTCCAGGTTTTTGTATCAGTAGAATTGGAGTGTTCTATGGGGATTCACAGGGTCATATTAACAGACGTTTAAGAAAGGTTATCAGAGGCTTTGTATCTTCCTTCCCATGCCAATTGGTGGCTCAGACGGTAAAGCGTCTGCCTACAGTGCGGGAGACCTGGGTTCGATCCAGGTCTCCCAAAGACCAAGACCTGGTCTTCGAGTCAGGAGGATCCTCTGTGGAGAAGGAAATGACAACCCACTCCAGTACTCTTGCCTGGAAAATCCCATGGACGGAGGAGCCTGGTGGGCTACAGTCCATGGAGTCCCAAAGAGTCGGACATGACTGAGTGACTTCACTTCACTTCACTTCACTTTATTGCTTTACATTTGGAGCCTTGGCAGCTGCAGAGTTTAACTTCTCCTGGGTCAGCCCTCTTGGCCCTTCCTGGCCTCCCGTCAGCCCATACATCCACTCTGAACCTTTTGTTGAGTTTGTTCAAGGACTTCTGGTTGAGGCTTGTGTCCTGATTCTAACATCACAGTGTACAGGGCATAGCATAGACCTGGAAGTTCTTCAATGCCTACTTTCTCCTGAAAAGTAGAAAATCATTTAATTCTCTTAGTAGATCTCTTCCCCAAAAGTGAATATACAGGCATACAGAGAGAGCTGCCCTTTAAGTGTGAGTTTTTTCCTTCAATTAAGTAGATCAGAGGTAGAAACTGGGAAGGGCACACAAACACCCTGGGTGGATCTTGATCTTCTAGACCTGAGGGAATTTGTCTTAACGGGTGTTGCCTTGCCTGAGGCACAGTAGGCCCTGGGACAAACTGAGTGTGTGCTGAGTTGCTTCAGTCATGTCTGACTTTTTTGGCCCCATGGACTGTAGCCCTCCAGGCTCCTCTGCCAGTGGGATTCTCCAGGCAAGAATACTGGAGTGGGCTGTCATGCCCTCCTCCAGAGGATCTTCCTGACCCAGGGATCAAACCCAAGTCTCCTACAGGTCCTGCATTTCAGGAAGCCACTGGGGAAGCCCTTATACTGCTTTAATCCACATCAAATGTAGTTTACGAAGGGAAACGGCAAGTCCCTTTGTGTAGAACACACAGACACAGCCTCACACCATGGGGCCCACACGCAGGGCAGGGGAGACCATACCTTTGCCTGGGAGCAGCAGCTAGAACCCGAAGAAGGCTGTGGAGCCAGGAGCACCCTCACCCAGCCCAGTTTCAGCCCCTGCTTCAGCTCAGTTCCCATTTCCTGTGCCTCCCCCTCCCCCAGCTCCTCATGAAGAGCTCCAGGAGCTAAGGTGACTAAGGAGAGGATCCTGTCCCTTGGGGCATGTGCCCCACGTCTGGCAGAAGAAATATACACCACTGAACAGCGGGCACATAGGAGGGGGAAGGGACACCAGGGAGAGGCACGCACCCCAGGAAGTGGATGGGCCTAGCCCCCAGCCAGCTCTGAAGCAGGCACTGCTTTAACAAAAGAAGAAAATCATACAACCAAAAGGAGGGTAAGAGGTAGAGGGCGAAGAGTTACCCACTTTGCATGCAGGAGCCTTCCCTCTGACCTTCATCTTGCTTCCTCTATTTCTTTTTCTCAATCCAGAGTATTTAGCTGGGTCACACTTGCAAAGTTTCCTCCCTTCTGCCTACTCCCCTACTCTGCCAGTCACTTGGCACAGCCACTGGGGTCTCCGTGACTGCTTGGTGCTGCCCCAGCCCCAGCCCTAGCCTCTGGCTGCAATGTGGGCTTATCTCCCTACTCTGAACCGCCCCCCACCAACCCACCCACAGAACTCCACCTCCCGCCGTGTCAGCACCTCAACTCCAAGCAGAGTCCTGTACCTACCTACTCTGGAGCTGATATAGAACAGCCAGGTGTTTATCCACTGAAGAAAACCAAGCCCTTAGAGAGACTGGGCTCTGCAGTTGGCTGACCGGGTTTCCTCCACTGTGGTGCTCAAGATAATTTACTTTTTGGCCAGAAAAACCCCAGAAGAGCCTGTAACAACTATCTTCACCAAATGCCTGCTGCTTCTCCCCAGCACTTACGGATTGGGCCCATCATGATACTGCGAGACCCTGCAAAGTTGGCTGCACCTAAGAAACCCCTGCGTTCATGGGAAAGGAAGGGAAGCCCCAGGACCTGCCATTCGAGGCTCTGAGCATACTTGCTTCTTTATAGGCAGCACCTGGGCCCACTTATCTACAGGTCATGGGTGCTGCCCAGCTGCCCAGGAATCCGTCCTGGCAGTTCTGAGACTGTAGCCAGTGTGGTCAGAGGCTCCTAAGAGTTTCCCTGAGTGCTGAGGGCAGACTTCCCATTGCAGGGGAGCCTAGGAGAGTCCAGACTGTCTCACTACCTGGAAAACTTCCCCCATGAGGAGGCAGGTGAAGGAGGTAGCTGTATCCCCTTGAAGAAACCAAAGTGAGGAAGGAGCTGTCTGAGACTCAGTCAGGGCTGACTTTGAGAGGGGAATTCAGGAACATACAGTTTGAAATACTCAAGCCCTCCCTCCCTTTCTGAGCACGTAGGGGCTTAATCTTCCTGGTAGATGACCGCAACATTTTACCTCCCCAGCAGACATCAAAAACAAGCTCATCTTGGCATCTGGGAAATTTCCAAGTAGAAACATTCGGTTTAAGACCCCACATGGCTCGTGGCCTTAGCACCACCACAATCTTTGTTCCTCAAGGCAAACTTTCCTTTATGGACACAGACACACTTAAAAGCCATTCGATGCTAACACCCTGCTTGTTTGGCTCATGCAAAAGAGGGTTAAAATTCTCAGTGAGAAAGAATGAAAATGTGCCCAGCTGTATAAACTTCCTATAGGCCAGACACAGGGATGTTCTTCTGGGGTGAATTTTCCTGTTTTCTGCTCCCTTGTCTCTCCTTTACCCATCTGTTCCAACAAGGTGATCAGGACTGGTTTCATTAAGAATACACACCTATCTAACTATCTATATGTATATATGTAACTCAGCCATAAAAAAGAATGAAATAATGTCATCGGCAGCAACATGGATGGCCCTAGGGATTATCATTCTATATGAAGTCAGAAAGAGAAAGACAAATACCACATGACATCACTTATATATAAAATCTGCAAAAGTTATATAAATGAACTTAATTATAAAAGGAAACAGATTCATAGGCATAGAAAGCAAATTTATGGTTACCAAAGGGGAAAGGGAGGGATAAATTAGGAATTTTAGATTAACATAAACCCACTACTATATACAAAATATTCAAATGGAAAGGACATACTGTATAGCACAAGGAACTGCACTTAATATCTTATAATAACCTATAATGAAAAGGATCTGAAAAAGAATATATATATATATATGTATGCTGCTGCTGCTAAGTAGCGTCAGTCACGTCCAACTCTGTGCGACCCCATAGATGGAAGCCCACCAGGCTCCCCCGTCCTGGGATTCTCCAGGCAAGAACACTGGAGAGGGTTGCCATTTCCTTCTTCAATGCATGAAAGTGAAAAGTGAAAGTGAAGCCGCTCAGTCGTGCCCGACTCTTAGCGACCCCATGGACTGCAGCCTACCAGGCTCCTCCGTCCATGGAATTTCCCAGGCAAGAGAACTGGAGTGGGGTGCCATTGCCTTCTCTGATATCTATGTATACATACATACACACATATATCTGAATCACTTTGCTGAACACCTGAAACTAAGACAACACTGTAAATCAACTATACATCAATAATATTTAAAAAAAGAAAACCACTTTAAACAAAAAGACAAGGGTAGGATAAAAGTAAAAGAATGCAAAAAGATATTCCATGTAAGCAGTAGTCAAAAAAAAAAAAAGCTGGAGTGCTATATTAACATCAGACAAATAGACATCAGAACAAGGTATATTTCTAGGAATACTGAACAACATCACAAATGAAGAGTCAATTACTAAAGCAGACAATAATTCTAAATGTATATGCACCTTAGAATAGACATTCAAAATACATGAAACAAAACTGATAGAACTGGAAGAGACAGAAAATCTGTGGTGACGTTTCTCTCTCACTAACAGACCATACAAGTATTAATAGGAAGTCAGTAAGAATACAGAAAGCCTGACCCAAACTATACACCAACTTGACCTAACTGATATTAATAGAATTCTCCACTTAGCAGCAGAATACACATTCTTACAGATACATGGAACATTCACCTAGATGTACCATACCTTATCTATATGAAAAATCATTAAAAACTTAAAAAGCATACAAAGTTTAAATATCTAAATCATACAAATATTGCACAATAACTTGCACAATTCTTGTGCAAGTTTAATAATTTAAACTTGAAATCATTAACAGGAAGATAACTGGAAAATTGAAATATGTGGAAATTGAACAACACACTTACAAGCCTTGAGTCAAAGAAGAAATTACATGGGAAATTAGAAAATTGTTTTAATGGAATGAAAACATAATCAGTGATCTGAGTTTCTACATAAGAAACTAGAGAAAGAATACTTAAATTCATAGTAACTATAAGGAAGGAAAGATAACAACAGAAATGAATGAAACCCAGAAAATGTTAGAGAAAATTCAGTAAAGCCAAAAGCTATTTCATTGCAAAAAAAAAAAAAAAAAAAGGATAAAATATCCAAGAAAAAAAAGGCACAAATTACAAATGTCAAGAATCAAAGAGTGGACATCACCACCAATCCTACAGACACTTAAAGCATTACAAGGCTGCAGTGGTGAGCAGTGGCTGCGTGGCACTGGAGTGTCCGAGAGGAGAGATACCCATGTCCAAGGTCAGAGAAACCACAGTAAGACGGTAGGTGCTGGGAGAGGGCATCAGAGGGCAGGCAGACTGAAACCACAATCACACAAAAGTAACCAATCTAATCACATGGATCACAGCCTTGTCTAACTCAATGAAAATATGAGTCATGCTGTGTAGGGCCACCCAAGACAGACTGGTCATGGTGGAGAGTTCTGACAAAATGAGGTCCACTGGAGAAGGGAATGGCAAACCACTTCAGTTTTCTTGCCTTGACAACCCCATGAACAGTATGAAAAGGCAAAAAGGTAGGACACTGAAAGATGAACTCCCCAGGTTGGTAGGTGCCAATATGCTACTGGAGATCAGTGGAGAAATAACTCCAGAAAGAATGAAGAGACAAAGCCAAAGCAAAAACAACACTCATTTGTGGATGTGACTGGTGATGGAAGCAAGGTCTGATGCTGTAAAGAGCAATAATGCATAGGAATTTGGACTGTTAGGTCCATGAATCAAGGTAAATTGGAAGTGGTCAAACAGGAGATGGCAAGAGTGAACGTCGACATTTTAGGAATCAGCAAACTAAAATAGACTGGAATGGGTGAATTTAATTTAGATGACCATTATATCTACTACTGTGGGCAAGATTCCCTTAGAAGAAATGGAGTAGCCATCATAGTCAACAAAAGAGTCCAAAATACAGTACTTAGATTCCATCTCAAAAATGACAAAATGATCTCTGTTATTTCCAAGGCAAACCATGCAATATCACAGTAATCCAAGTCTATGCCCCGACCAGTAATACTGAAGAAGCTGAAGTTGAATGGTTCTATGAAGACATACAAGACCTTCTAGAACTAACACCCAAACAAGATGTCCTTTTCATTATAGGGGACTGGAATGCAAAAGTAGGAAGTCAAGAAACACCTGGAGTAACAGGCAAATTTGGCCTTGGAGTACAGAATGAAGCAGGGCAAATGCTAATAGAGTTTTGCCAAGAGAACGCACTGGTCATAGCAAACACCCTCTTCCGACAACACAAGAGAAGACTCTACACATGGACATCACCAGATGGTCAATACTGAAATCAGATTGATTCTACTCTTTGCAGCCAAAGATGGAGAAGCTGTATACAGTCAGCAAAAACAAGACCAGGAGCTGACTGTGGCTCAGATCATGAACTCCTTATTGCCAAATTCAGACTTAAACTTAAGAGGGTAGGGAGAACCACTAGAACATTCAGGTATGACCTAAATCAAACCCCTTATGATTATACAGTGGAAGTGAAAAATAGATTTAAGGGACTAGATCTGATAGAGTACCTGATGAACTATGGATAGAGGTTCATGACATTGTACAGGAGACAGGGATCAAGACCATCCCCAAGAAAAAGAAATGTAAAAAAGCAAAATGGCTGTCTGAGGAGGCCTTACAAATAGCTGAGAAAATAAGAGAAGCTAAAGGCAAAGGAGAAAAGGAAAGATATACCCATTTGAATGCAGAGTTCCAAAGAATAGCAAAGAGAGATAAGAAAGCCTTCCTCAGCGATCAATGCAAAGAAATAGAGGAAAACAATAGAATGAGAAAGACTGGAGATCTCTTTAAAAAAATTAGAGATACCAAGGGAACATTTCATGCAAAGATGGGCTTGATAAAGGACAGAAATGGTATGGACCTAACAGAAGCAGAAGATATTAAGAAGAGGTGGCAAGAATATACAGAAGAACTGTACAAAAAAGATCTTCATGACCCACATAATCACAATGGTGTGATCACTCACTTAGAGGCAGACATCCTTGGAATGTCAAGTCAAATGGGCCTTAGGAAGAATGACTAGGAACAAAGCTACTGGAGGTTATGGAATTCCATCACCATTGAGCTATTTCAAATCCTGAAAGATGATGCTGTGAAAGTGCTGCACTCAATATGTCAGCAAATTTGGAAAACTCATCAGTGGCCACAGGACTGGAAAAGGTCAGTTTTCATTCCGATCCCAAAGAAAGGCAATGCCAAAGAATGCTCAAACTACCACACAATTGCACTCATCTCACACACTAGTAAAGAAATGCTCAAAATTTTCCAAGACAGGCTTGAACAATACGTGAACCGTGAACTTCCTGATGTTCAAGCTGGTTTTAGAAAAGGCAGAGGAACCAGAGTTCAAATTGCCAACATCTGCTGGATCATCGAAAAAGCAAGAGAGTTCCAGAAAAACATCTATTTCTGCTTTATTGACTATGCCAAAGCCTTTGACTGTGTGGATCACAATAAACTGTGGAAAATTCTGAAAGAGATGGGAATACCAGACCACCTGACCTGCCTCTTGAGAAATCTGTATGCAGGTCAAGAAGCAACAGTTAGAAACAGACATGGAACAATGGACTGGTTCCAAATTGGGAAAGGAGTATGTCAAGGCTGTATACCCTGCTTATTTAATTTATATGCAGGATACATAGACACCTACCTCCTTGGTTTTTAAATTGCTTTCTTGTATTCATGATGTGAATATCCCATAATTTTTTACCATTCCTGTACTGAATGGACACTTTACTTACTTGATTTTTCTCTGTCACAGTGATCATCTGAGCATGTGAATCATTGTGCATGTGTGACAACACTTTTGCTGAATCCATTCCTAGAGGATGGATTGCTGGGTCTGAAAGTAGGTACAGTTAAATGTGCAGGTACTGTTCAATTGCCCTCCAAAAGAGGCTGTATAAGTGTGCATTCCCACCAAAAGTGTGCGGGGAAACCTAGCTTCACTACATTCTTGCTAACGTTGGCTATTCAGTTCAGTTCAGTTCAGTCCCTCAGTTGTGTCCAACTCTTTGCGACCCCATGAATTGCAGCACACCAGGCCTCCCTATCCATCACCAACTCCCGATGTTCACTCAGACTCACGTCCATCGAGTCAGTGATGCCATCCAGCCATCTCATCCTCTGTCATCCCCTTCTCCTCCTGCCCCCAATCCCTCCCAGCATCAGAGTCTTTTCCAATGAGTCAACTCTTCGCATGAGGTGGCCAAAGTACTGGAGTTTCAGCTTTAGCATCATTCCTTCCAAAGAAATCCCAGGGCTGATCTCCTTCAGAATGGACTGGTTGGATCTCCTTGCAGTCCAAGGGACTCTCAAGAGTCTTCTCCAACACCACAGTTCAAAAGCATCAATTCTTCGGCACTCAGCTTTCTTCACAGTCCAACTCTCACATCCATACATGACCATAGGAAAAACCATAGCCTTGACTAGATGGACCTTTGTTGGCAAAGTAATGTCTCTGCTCTTGAATATGCTATCTAGGTTGGTCATAACTTTCCTTCCAAGGAGTAAGCGTCTTTTAATTTCATGGCTGCAGTCACCATCTGCAGTGATTTTGGAGCCCAGAAAAATAAAGTCTGACACTGTTTCCACTGTTTCCCCATCTATTTCCCATGAAGTGATGGGACCAGATGTCATGATCTTCGTTTTCTGAATGTTGAGCTTTAAGCCAACTTTTTCACTCTCTTCGTTCACCTTCATCAAGAGGCTTTTTAGTTCCTCTTCACTTTCTGCCATAAGGGTGGTGTCATCTGCATATCTGAGGTTATTGATATTTCTCCTGGCAATCTTGATTCCAGCTTGTGCTTCTTCCAGCCCAGGGTTTCTCATGATGTACTCTGCATATAAGTTAAATAAGCAGGGTGACAATATACAGCTTTCACGTATTCCTTTTCCTATTTGGAACCAGTCTGTTGTTCCATGTTCAGTTCTAACTGTTGCTTCCTGACCTGTATACAGATTTCTCAAGAGGCAGGTCAGGTGGTCTGGTATTCCCATCTCTTTCAGAATTTTCCACAGTTTATTGTGACCCACACAGTCAAAGGCTTTGGCATAGTCAATAAAGCAGAAATAGATGTTTTTCTGGAACTCTCTTGCTTTTTCCATGATCCAGCGGATGTTGGCAATTTGATCTCTGGTTCCTCTGCCTTTTCTAAAACCAGCTTGAACATCTGGAAGTTCACGGTTCACGTATTGCTGAAGCCTGGCTTGGAGAATTTTGAGCATTACTTTACTAGCATGTGAGATGAGTACAATTGTGTGGTAATTTGAGCATTCTTGAAACCCTGGTGGCTCAGACAGTAAAGCGTCTGCCTACAATGTGGAAGACCTGGGTTCAATCCCTGGGTTGGGAAGATCCCCTGGAGAAAGAAATGGCAACCCACTCCAGTATTCTTGCCTGGAAAATCCCATGGATGGAGGAGCCTGGTAGGCTATAATTCACGGGGTCACAAAGAGTAGGACACAACTGAGCGACTTCACTTTGAGCATTCTTTGGTATTGCCTTTCTTTGGGATTGTAATGAAAACTGACCTTTTCCAGTCCTGTGGCCACTGCTGAGTTTTCCAAATTTGCTGGCATATTGAGTGCAGCACTTTCACAGCGTCATCTTTCAGGATTTGAAATAGCTCAACTGGAATTCCATCACCTCCACTAGCTTTGTTCGTAGTGGTGCTTTCTAAGGCCCACTTGACTTCACATTCCAGGATATCTGGCTCTAGGTGAGTGATCACACCATCATGATTATCTGGGTCATGAAGATCTTTTTTGTACAGTTCTTCTGTATATTCTTGCCATCTCTTCTTAATATCTTCTGCTTCTGTTAGGTCCATACCATTTCTGTCCTTTATTGAGCCCATCTTTGCATGAAATGTTCCCTTGGTATCTCTAATTTTCTTGAAGAGATCTCTAGTCTTTCCCATTCTGTTGTTTTCTTCTATTTCTTTGCATTGATCACTGAGGAAGGCTATTACTGATCTTTAAAAATGTTCCCAACCTGGTAGGAAAAATAAAATGTTATTTCATTGAGATTTTAATATACATTTCCATGGTTGATTGTGAAATGAACTTTTTTGACATGTATTTTGGCTTTTGGGATTTCTTCTGCACATATCCTTGATCCATGTCCTGTTTCTTATCATTTATTGATTTGTTGACACTATTTACATTCTGTATTATGTCTATTAACCCTATTATCAGATATGTTGAAAATATTCTCTACCAGTCTACCACATCTCTTTCAGCTTTCTATTTTGCTCTCTATTTACACAGACATGTACACAGAAGCTTTGTATGTTGTAAATTTGTTGGTGTTTTCATTTCTGGCTTCTGGGTTTTGTACCTTGCTGAGGTAGGCTGAGCCACTCATTGTCTGCAGGGCACTTTCATTTCCATTTTCTCATACACACTTGGGCCACAGGGACTCAGCGTGTTGCATAGTATCTCCACCAGATAAGAAAAAGAAGGGTCAGAGAGGGTAAGTGACTTATCTCAGGACACACAGACTTTAGGAAAGAGTTGGAGCGAGAATTGGGATTCTCAGAGTCTCAGGCCCAGACTCCTGCTCCCTGCTATCAAGTTAATCCACTCACACCACTCCCCATACAATCACAGCATTCTTGGCAGGCCACCTGCGCGCCTCCAGTCCTTAGAAAGCTGCAGCATGTGCTTCCTATCAGGGAACAGAACTGTCTCCTTGGGAACCCCCTGTTGCTCCTGGTTCTGTACTCAGGACCCCCAGGTACCTCTGTTCCCTGTTCCCTGATAGGCCTCCAGGAACGTGTGCCCTCCCCTGGGCCCCCAGACGCACCATGTCTCCAAGTCAAGCACTTTGGTCCCTTAGAGGTCCTCCTGGGACCTGGTCTCCCAGCACATCTGGTCAGCCTCACCCTCTTCAACAATATGCAGGGTCACCAATGTGACATTAATATTTTCGTGTCCCACCCAGTTGGAGGGAGCCCCATCATGTGGTGATAGGGGCACAGTCAGATGTCATGAGGGGACAGGATGGAGAGTCTTTGAGGGCTTCGTGAGCAGTGGCTTTGGAGCTGGTCCTAGGAGGAGTCATTCAGGCAGAAAGGAAATTCAGGAGACTGACTGGCATGAGGACAGAGGGGACAAAAAGTCAGAGTTCCCCACAGCAGGCCAGAGGAGGGGTGCAGAAGTAGAGGTAGGAAGGGATGACGTCCAAGAGCAAAGAGTCCCTGAGCAGGTGGCCGGGAGCTTAAGCTTTATGCTACAGGCCATGGTTCTTCCTGGGAGCGCGCAGACAGGGGACCTCCAACTACATACAGTCCAGGAACCCTAGCCTCAGAATCACAAGTGAAAGTGAAAGTGAAAGTGAAAGTGAAGTCGTGTCTAACTCTTTGCGACCCTGTGGACTGCAGCCCGCCAGGCTCCTCCGTCCATGGGATTTTCCAGGCAAGAATACTGGAGTGGGTTGCCATTTCCTTCTCCAGGGGATCTTCCCGACCCAGGGATCTAACCCACGTCTCCCGCATTGCAGGCAAACGCTTTAACCTCTGAGCCACCAGGGAAGTCAGAATCACAAGGGGATCTGTTAAAAAGCAGATTCCAGGGCCATCCCAAGCCTGCAGAATTAGAAATGGGAGGAACCTGCACAGGAAACAGACTCTCTAGGGAATTCTGATGCTTACTAATGTCTGAGGCCACTGCCCTTGAAAGCTCACGAATGGCATTGTGGAAACCTGAGAATCTCTAAGATGTATGAGAAGTTTGTCTCTGGTCTTGGGGTAGGGTGCTCAGATTCCATGCAATTCTCAGAGTCCCTGACTGGGACTGGCAGAGACCCGTCCCTGGTGGAGGGTGTAGAAGTGGAGAAGAGATGGGTCTAGCCCGGGTGGGTAGTGGAAGTCAACAGTGGACCAGAGGGGTGGCCTCAGCAGAGCGTGTCCCTGTCCCAGAGATCAGAGGAAGCTGCTCAGCTGTGTGTCCTATTACTGCTGTCCACCTGGAAAATCCGACAGCTTGAACTATCTCGAAGGGGCCTCCTGCCCTTCCTATGCATCACAAGCCCTCTGGGCTCACCCCCATCTCAGTTCTTTCCTCACTTGCAGGCCACACTTACAGGTAGGTGTGGCTTTTACCCCAAGACTCAGAGTAGTTAAGTCACTTTCTTGAGATCACACAGCTGGTTAGGGTGTTTCTGCCTCCTGAGCCTGTGGTATACCTGAACATTCTGATCCACTGACTTTAGATGTTTGAGGGATGTATGAATCTATGAATGAAAGCTGTGTTCCAAAGCTCTACGAGTAGGAAGGCACTACACCCTCCTAGAAATATGGCATTTGGAGGCCTAACATTTTTCAGGTGTTGTTTACATGCCAGGTACCATGCTGGGCTCTTGGCATATTTATCTCATTTAATCCTCTCAACCAGGAGGCCGGTTCTATTAATTATCCCTATTTTGCAGATGAGGAGGGCAAAGCTCAGAAAGGTTGGCACTTGCCCCAGGTCTCAGAGCCAGCAGGTGACCAAGCTGGCTGCAGAGACTTTGCTAATGACCACCACAAAGCACAATGCGACCCTGGGTCTTTCTTGACTGTGAGGGTGCTGACCACCCATGAATGTGGGTGCAAGTGCCCTGGGCTCACTGTAGGGCACAGTGCGGGTGATGTAGGGGTGACCCCTGGCTGGGGAAGCTGCAGTGATGCTGCTAGGAGGGTGATGAATAGGGATTCCAGACTGACATCACTGCTTCCTGTGGCAGAGGAACTTTGCAAAGGATTTGCATGTCAGCCCAAATGTTAGGAAATCCTGAAGCAACTGTGTGGGCCTATCACACTCCTGCACATGCTAAGGGTCTCCCCTGCCTGGCTCTGGGTCCTGGCACCTCTAGACTCCATGGCAATGAGAGCTCAGCCTCCACATTCCTGACCACTCAACCCCAGCCCCAGTCCATGCAGTCAGTTTCCCCACCAGGGAGAGGAGAGGCCCAAGCCAGGACACAGGGACCATCATCAGGACACTTGACTCCCATCAGGACTGAGGATGGAAAGAGTTCTAGTGTCTGCCTTAGGCTACCAAGGGTATTTGTTCCCATCCACTATTCCAGCCCAGAGGTGCAGGTCAGGTCCGTGCTCTAGCAGGGCTTTCAGTGGCCTTTGCAATCTGCCCACAGCTGGCCTTAGCGCCTCTGCTCTCTCCACCTGCTCTCCCTGCAGGATTGAAGCCCGAGTTCCCAGCTCCTGAACTCACCCTGCTCTCTCACTGTTCAATGTGATCCTTCTTCTGTCTGGTCTGTACTCAACCCTCCTCCCTTTGTCTGCCTTACACTGGCCCCCTTAGGTCACAGCACTTCTCAGTGAAGGGCTGTTCTCAGTGGGGGACGTTACTGATGTAATGTCCTGCTGACTGCCCCCCTCCACCCCCAGCACAGCCCTGGTTTCTCCTCACCCTCTGTTCTTGGCCCATGCCTGGCAGGTGGTGGCAGCTCAGTCAGTGCTGGATGGACAAATAAGTGAGTAAACATATAAACAAACGAGCAGAGAGTGAAAGGAGTCCTCCACTCTCAGAAACCGGCAGTGACTTGTTCTAGGCCTATACAGTCCATGAAATTCTCTAGGCCAGAATCCTGGAGTGGGTAGCCTTTCCCTTCTCCAGGGGATCTTCCCAACCCAGGAATTGAACCAGGGTCTCCTGCATTGCAGGCAGTGAAGTGAAAGTCACTAAGTTATGTCGGACTCTTTGTGACCCCATGGACTATAACAGTCCACGGAATTCTCCAGGCCAGAATACTGGAGTGGGTAGCCTTTCCCTTCTCCAGGGGATCTTCCCAACATAGGCATCGAACCCAGGTCTCCCAAATTGCAAGCAGATTCTTTACCAGCTGAGGAAGCTATCAGGGAAGCTCGTAAACAAATGAAAAGAGAGTGAAAGGAGTCCTCCACTCTCAGAAACCAGCCATGCCCTGTTCTGGGCCCAGGACAGAGAAGCTCAGGGCTGTTTCCTACCTGCAGGTCCCTCCCTGTCCCAAGTAGTGGTACTATAACGCAGGTGCTCACGCTGACATCAATCTCTGTTGCTCGATTTGTCATCCAAATATGAACCTTTGAAACCAAAAGGGGCACCATTAACAACTGCAGTAAAGCAATTACACAAAGAGGAGCTATGAGTCCCTTGTTCATTAGACACTTCCTTTGTGAGACTCTCCAGACTAAACTCTCTGTACAGGTCATCTCATCTGATCCTCAGAATCATCTAAGGGGACAGCTTTAATTATTCCATGTTATAGATGAGGAAAAACAGGCTCAGGGATGCTAAGTGTTCTGCTCAGGGTCACACAGCTGACACGTGGCAGAGCCGGATTTGAACTGAGGAACTCAGCCCCAGAGCCCATGTGTTTAACTAACTGCTTCAGCAATGGCTGCGGCTCTCAGAAAGGTCAAGGGTAGAGGGTGACTGGCCTGGTTTTTGGAGCCAGACAGACTGGGAATCACATTCCCCACTTATAGCTGTGTGACCACAGCCAGGTCCTGGCCTCTCAGGTCGTTTTTTTTTGGCCTGTCAAACACGGGAAGGGTTACTAACTCAGATTCAGTGAGACAATAATGACAGGTGAAGTGCATCCAACAAATATTTATCAAGCACCGACTCTGACTCTCTGCTTGGCCCTGGGAAGAGTGCTGAGCGTGGCAGGCATAGTTCCTCCCCTTTGGAGCTCACGGCCGGGTGGTGAAGACGAACCAGGACAGCAGTGGAGTTGCAAGACATCCTGGGAGCACTGTAGAAGAAAGAGTGCCTAAACTGAGAAGGAGCTGGGGAGAGATGCAGAGAGGAGTGGGAATGTTCCAGGAAGGAGAGACAGCATGATAAAGGCCTGGAGATGAGAGAGCACAAAGGACATTAGTGGACTGATGGGGCCCATCAGTCCAGGCACCGGGCAAAGAAACCACTTCCAGCCGGGTGTTGGGAAGGCTTCTTGGGGGAGGTGGCTTTGAGCTGGACTGGAAGTTAGAGCAAGACTTTTCCTTTCAGTCGTAGAGAGCTGGGTGTCCTGGGTGGTGAGGGCAGCACCCAGAGAGGTGCAGAGGCAGGGCTTCTGCACAGCACAAGAAACAGGCAACACGATGAATAGGCAACCTGTGAAGTGGGAGAAAATCTTTGCAAATTATATGTATCGGCTAAGGAGTTAATATCCAAACATAAGGAACTCATTCAACTCAACAGCAAAATAATCCAATTAAAACACGGACAGAGGAATGGACATTTTTGCAAATTACCAACAGGCCTATGAAAAGATGTACAACATCACTAATCATCAGGGAAATCAAATCCAAACCACAATGAGGAATCACCTCGCAGCTGTTAGAACGGCTACTATCAGAAAGACAAGCAATAGCAAGTGCTGGTGAGGTTGTGGAGAGAAGGGAGCTCTTGCACACTCCTGGAAGGTTGGACAGCTTGGGGCCCACACAGGCATAGATAGGCCTTGGAGCACAGACAAGGGAGAGGCGAGAGATGCTGAAGCCAGCTCAGGAGGGACCTTCGCGACCACATGAGGATGTCTGGACTTTGTTGGGCCACGGGGAGCCATCGAAGGTGTCTGAGCAAATAGAGACAAGATCATAGTATTCTTCAAGAAGATCAGTAATGGAGAAGAAAAATTTTCAGACATGGAAGTTGCCATCTTGTACCTTCAGAAGGGGAACAACAACTCTTGAGAATTCTGTGATTTTCCAGAAGCTTTGTTACTTCCCCGTGTTTGTGACTTTCTAGTTCCTTGCAGTGATTACCCACAAAACCCTAAACCAGAAAGAGACTGGAACTGCCCCAACCCTGTCAGGTGGAAAGAAGCCATTGGAAAGACCGGACACACAGGCCATAATGTGCCCAGAGAGAAGGGCAGAGGCTGAGCCAGTTGGAGGGGACCACAGGGAGATAGTCTGCTTTCTGTAATGTCCCTGAGTCCCTGCTGGATCCTGAGAAGGCCCAGCCCCCTGCCCCAGGCCTAGGCCCCTTCATCAGGCTCTGAAGCAGTCATGGCTAATGGTATTCTGAGCTGTGGGAGCTGATCACAGCCCAGAAGCCCCAGAAGCTCCCTCTAAGGAGGAGCCTACTCAAGGAATTCCAAGACCCTCACCCCGAGTGGGTGGCTGGCAACCTGATCCAGTGGCTTCTCAGCCTGCTATCCCCTCTGCATCCAGAAACTGGACTCTGAATCTCCCTGAGGAAGGCAGTAGCAAAGACACCAGACTGGCAGGAATGAGCCTCCCAATGTGACCTTGGACCAGCACTTCATGGCTCTGAGCCTTAGCTTTTTCATCTGGGTCTTCCCTTGGCTTGTTGCCTAGCTTTATTGTGAACATCACATCAGCTTACAGAGAGGAACCCACTCTAAATGATGAGGGACCAAGACAGAGCCAGGGTCTCATGGGTCTCTTTCTGTGTTATACATCTGCTAATGGGTACTTTTTAATGCAGGCATATATAATTGCTTCTATAAAAGTAATTTTAAATGTTTATGAAGCTGAATGAGAAACTGAAATAGAAAAGACCTTGTGGAGACAGGGCTATAATTCAAAGAAAGAACATTAATGGGGGCTGTGGGGCCCCTCATCAGCTGAGGGTCAGGGCCCTGGAAGCAAAAGCTTTCAGTCTTTCTCTCTTTTTCCAGGAACAAGGACCCTGGCTGTGAATAGGGTGGTGGAAGAATTGTATAGTCAAGTGGCTCATCGTCTGGGAGGAAAATTCCAGCTCACCAGTTCCCATGGGCCCGTCTGAGTGGTGGGATGGGAGAATCACAGGAGCTACAGTTTCCTCACCCTCCCGCTCCCACATCCCCTCTACACCGGGCTGTGTGGGCTCCCAGCCCATCAGATGCTTGTTTATTACATCCACCTAGCCCTCAGAGTCTCTTAGCTCCTTCCTTCCCCCTAGCACTTTCTCTTGGGGACCCACAGCCCCAGAGGTCTGGAGTCAGGAGACAGGGGCTGGGACTCAGGCTTCCCTTCGCCCCTCCTGAGAGCTGACCCAGGTTTCGGCCAGGCCCAGGCACCCATCACCTCCCTGCTGTACCAACCTGACAACCCTAGGCAAGTCCCCACAACCTCTCCTGAACTGGTATCCCCTTGTAATACGGGTGGATGTGAAGGCAAACGGGAAGATGGTGCAGCAACAGGACATCCCTGGCAGAGGAGCGCTTCAGCAAGCAGCACCAGCACTGTGTCCTCCTCCCCTCTCTCCGTGGCGTCTTAGCTCCATCTACTTCTGGGCTAACCCACCCAAGACCCCATAAGGAGCAGGCTTGAGGTGAAGGGACCGAGGTCCCCTGACCTCCAGATAGAGGCTTTCCCAAAGACAAGGATAATCCCCATCTGGAATGTGGCTGTTTATTCTCTTTACAGGGCAGATCCGGGTGTGGCTCACTCATCTCCTACCACAGCCAGGGGAGATGGGGTCATGGGCTCCAAGGCCAGGACCCCTAGGCCCTGCAGCAGGGGAGGTGGGGCAGGGGGTTTCCCTGGGGGTGGCTCAGCTGCCCCTGAGTTGGCGGCTGGGCCCATGAGTCAGAGCTGCCCCACGTCGCTGTTCCTCTCCCCACTGGCAGCCACAGCCCCAGACTTCTGGAGGCAGTCCAGGGAGGCCTGTGGTTCTGAAAGGAGCTGCTAGTCTCCAGAAGGAAACTGGGATGCCCCATCCCCAGCTCAGACAGAGCAAGGAATGGCCGAGGTCACACAGTGAGGTGTGACAGGTCTCAGGCAGAACCCTGCTGCCCCCTCAGGTGACCCGTCCCAAAGGACCCAGGCAGGAGGCCCAGGACCTGCGTATTCTGCCCTCTGCCCCGGCAGCTCTATTGCCCTGGCCCCACTCTGCTGCCGGGTCTCCCTGGGCTGTCAAATAGAGCCTACAACCAGTACCGAGCTGGCCAGTGGACACCAAGATGCCTGGCTCGTGACAGCCCCACACACCACTAAGCTGCCACAGCCATGAGGGATGAGTCTGCACCCCTCTCCTAGCCTGGCAGACTCTGCTCTCAGAGCCACAGATAGGCCCCTGCTTCCCTCCCCTGGCCGTGCTGTGGCCACACTCACCCACAACTTCCTTACTTCTTCTTCTTCTCTCTCCTTCCTCCTCTCTGCTCCCTTGGGCACACTGTCTGTCTCCCTGCCCGTACCTGAGACCCGACCACCAGTCACCAGGGCCTGGGATCTGGGCTGTAGCGAATGCCTCTTATGAGCCACACCAGCTTGGATCTGGGTCACAGGTTGCAGGGAGGGTGGCTGGCTTAATGACCAAAGCCAAAGCACATGGCGGGGCAGGGCGGGGGTGGCAGTGGGGCTCAGGGCCCCCACCCAGAACCAAGCACTACAGCGCCAGAAGAGCATTCTTCTTCCACAACCTGGAAAACCAAAGCCTGAGGTCCAGGTCCCCCAACTACCAGGGAAGAGCGGTGGGGCAGGGGGTGGGGAGTGTGAAAAACCCCATCTCACAAATGGAAGTGGACTTGAGCTGAGGGGTCACGTGGAGATCCTACGGCTGTGTGAGCCCGGCTCTCCCACCCCACTCCTGCCACCTCCCGGGCCCAGGGACCCACACCTGTGGGACATCACAAAGTCTGTGAGTGAGAAGCACCAGGTTTAATATTAAAATCTTTCTCTTAAAAAAGTACACAGAGAGGAAAATTTGATGGCGTACAAAATAGCACTTCTGTCATATAAATGTGTGTTAACGTGAGTCCTAAAAATACTTGTAAACCTAGGTGATTACATCTTTGGTACCGTAGTGAGAACCCATACCCTCTCCTTGACCAGGCTTTGGGGGTCCCAGGGCAGGGAGGTGCCAACCAATACAGGGGGCTGGTTCCCAGAGTCGCTGACCTTCCCTCACCCACCCACCCCCACCCCATCCAGCCCTTCCCCCGCCAGTGGTCCTGGCCACAGCCCTCACTCCCCAGGCCCCACCACTGCCCACTGGGCTGACAGAGGCATGAGGTGAGCACCCCTGGGCAGACAAAGCCATCTCCCACAGTTCCTTCCTCAGACTGGGGCAGCTGGAAGGTGGGAAGGCAACCCCCAAGTACCCACGTCTTGCAGCCCCTCCTCGGGTCCCCCCTCCAAGGCGTCTTGTCCTCTCACTGCCCGTCAGGTCTGCGGCACAGCCCTGGACAGCAGGTGCTGGAGTGGCGGGCTGCGCCAGGCGCTCCGATTTGCTGCCTGCTTCCTTTGCCCAGGACAGCTCCAGCCAGAGGCCATGTGGGTGCTGAAAGGGATCCCATGGTCTCCCCCCCGTCCCTTCTGGGGGCTTTCCAGGACACTGGCTATCACTTAGAGCCAGGGCCTGGGCAGCTGGCCTTTGGGGACCTGCCGGGGGCCTGGGGAAGGGGCCCAGTTCCTGAATGCCCAGAAGTGTGTGATGTGTGATTGGAGCCTCCCCAGGTCCCAGCTGATCCCAGGATAGAGGTGTGGAGTGTTTATCTTTGCTTCATCTGGGCAAGTGTACAATGCCTGGAATACTCTAGAATGTTAGTGCTGGCAGGGTACCAGAAGTCAGTGAGTCCAATTGCTCATTTTTCAACAAGGAAAACAGCCCCAGAGAGGGTGAAGGAATTCTCCAAGTTCTCTTAGCAGGTCCAATGCCATACTGGTCCACACATGCAGGCACCTGTTGCAAGCATGTCAACACACGCATCAGAGATGTGGGGCTCATCTGGCCCTGGAGACTCTGGTGAGTGGAGTAAGACTGGCAGTGATAAGAAAGAGGATCCCTGGACCCATGGGGCCAGGAAGACATGGACACGGCATATTATGGGGAGGTGCACCCTAAGTGCCTGGGCCTGGGGCTACAGGCCAGGGTATCCTGTACTTGGCTCAGCCCCAGCATTAATTAAGCACAGAAGGCCCCAGACCAGCTTGGGCCTGGGAAAGCAAAGACTGGCACTGAGGGCAGGCGGCTTCTGGATGAGGCAACATTGTCCAAGGCCAGGCCCTAGCTCGGCCAGGAGCTGGAGATGCTAGGGTCCCTTCCCCAGCTCTTGGAGAAAAAAGTGCAAGGAGAGAGCTGCAGCTCCTTGAGGGGCAGCTGGCTGAACAGAAAAGAGTTAATCCACCACTTCACGAAACTTGAGGGTTCCATCCTCCACATCTGTCAGGCAGGGTGAGAATCCCAGACTGTGGGTTGCCAAGCCCATCGTTCCCATCTTACAGATGGGGAAACTGAGTCCCCTGGGAGAGCCCTGGCTCAGAGTCACAGGGGTGCTCCAGAGGCAGAGGACTGGTCACGGCTCCTCCAGCTCTCTTGCCTCCTAAGCCAGCCCGAGGGGTTGGGTATGATGTGCCGGGGGCAGAAGCCTTCCGGAAAGGGACAGCCGACGGGAGCAGCCTGGCTGACGGGAGGCCAGGCCCGGCCAGGCGGTGCAGGGTGCTGGGAGGTAGAGGGGAGCTTCGGGTAGGGCAGGGCAGGGTGGGGGCCAGCCCCTACAGGAAGCTTTCCTCCGCCTCGGCCCGAGGCCCGGGGCAGCTGGAATCCGGCGGCCACTTGGACTCTGGCTCCACCTGGGAGGCGGGCTGCGGCTCTGGCTCTGGCTCCTCTTGGGGTTCCAGGGGGCTGTCACAGGAGATGGTAGAGGAGGTGTTGACTTCATTCAGGGTGGAGCTAGAGGCGGGGAGGGCAAATGAATGAGAGGCTGGAGGGAACCTCAGTGAAAGAACAGCATTAACATAGAGCCTTCTATCTACCTGAGCTGGCTGCATGTGCCTTACACACTTTAGCTCACTAAAATCCTTGTAGAGATTACACGAGGCACGCGTCGTGAGGGAAGTGCAGCTCAGAGAGGTTATGTCACTGCCCTGCACCGCACAGTGGCTAAGTATAGGACTGGGGACTTACAGCAGATCTAGTTGACTCCAGAGTCCATTGCTCACTCATCAGTCTCCATCTCCCACATGCCTGAACGCATAATGACCTCATTCAATCCCTATAACAACCTCCAAATAGAAGTACTCCGACTGTTTTCATTTTGCAGACGAAGCAACTGAGGTTCAGAGAGGAGAAGCAGCTGGTCTGAAGGCTCAGAGCAGCCCCAGCATTCACACCCCAAGCTGTCTGAACTCAGCTGAACTCCTCTGTACACTGGCTGCTTGGAGCCTTGGAATATTAGCTTCTCAAACAGGGTGGGGAGGGCCTTCTAAGTCCTGTGTGTGCTCCTAGTGCATGTACAGAGATGGGCTCACAGCAAAGGGACCTGGCCGGGTCTCACTGCAGCGAGTGGCAGAAATACAGCTGGATCCGAGTTTGCAGCCCCAGCCATTTCGCCACAGGGTGGATCTTGTTTTGGGTGGAGGTCTGGCCACATGCGGAACATCTAGTCCAGGCGATAGCTGGCCTTCCTCCAAAACCCTCCCCTCATGCTGTAACTTCACATCCCAAGGCCAAAGAAAAGCATGAATCTTCTCCCCAGTGTGAATTTTGGCCTGAACTTCTGTAGACACCTCTGCCTCCTGGTTCCATGCTCCCTGGGGTCCTCAGGGCACGGTGCTGAAGGCCAGATCACAGGGTTGGGGATGACCACAGAGTAATACATGTGGTGCTAGGGATGCAAATTAGATTTTCCTTTTCCCTCCTTAGGGCTAAGTCACAGCCGAGAGAGGGGACAGAGTAGATGGCTGTGGGGGTTCCTTTAAAGGAAACAGATACTTTGCATATACGTCCCAGGCCATTCTTTCTCTTACCAGCCTGCCATTTCCACCTGAGGTCATCAAAGGTCAAATGAGTTCCATTCTTTTTTCTATTCATTGGCAGGAATAAGTACTCAGCTGCGGTAACTCACTTCTAAGCCAAGTCTGATGGCATGAAGATACAGACTGACACACACATACAAAGACACACGTGTGCACACACACACTATGTACACTACTGCTTTGGGCTGCAGGTAGGAATAGCTACCTGGCAAGGCTGGGGGAACCCTCCAGTGGGCCCTCATCAGCAACCTCAGGTTTGGGGTCAGGCAGGGGGATGATGTAGTCATTGTCCCCCTCGTTGGGCTGCACAGCAGTATAGAGGACGGAGCTGGTGTCCAGAGGAGATCGGAGGCCATTGAAGCCAGGCAAGCGGGCTTGGGACCGAAGGATGGCTGGGTGGTCGCTCCTCAGAAACTCCTCATCCACCTGCTGGTACTTCTGTTCAGGGGGCAGGAAGAATCCAAGATAGAGGGAGGGTCAGACCAGAAACGACTTCAGGGATCATCTAACACGTAGATTCGGAGCCAGCCCTTCCAGCATTATGTAAATAAGGTCCCTGGTGCTCAGAGAGGAAGGAGAATTGCCCAAAGCCACTAAGTTACCCTCCTCCCTGGCCTTTTACCAGACAAGGTGAGCTGAGGGTCACCTGGGGAGGGGTCAGTACTCAGACCAGCACCCGTGACCCTAACTCTTCCCTGCTTCAGGGGAGACAGGCGTGGGCTCTCTGCCTGCCATGGCCTCCTTCGCTGGGGCCTGTTTCCCTCACTACTGGTCCTGGACCCGTAACCTGACGTGGCTGGGAGTGGGCTGAGGAATGGACTGAGGGAAAGGGCTGTGTCTGGACAAAGGATACATGCATCCCCCTCGCACTAGCTTTGCGGTGGGGCAGGGGACGGTTTTAATGCCCCGCTGGCAACATCTGCCGTGTACGAGCCTGCCACAGGGTCTAGGCAGTCAGGCCCTTAGTAGCCATTGCGCCTGGGATTGTTCAGACTTGGGACGGAGGCCCAGGGTTTGGTCTGGTTGCAAAGGCAAGTGGAAGGATGCAGGATGAGGGGGCAATAGGCTCCCTGCCTCCAGTTTAAATTAATCAGCTTCCAAGTAGGATTTCACTTTAAGAAATTCTGTACTGCTAAAATAAACTACACTCACATCCCTTATTAGCACCAACAGGGAAACAGGCCCAGAGAGGGGAAAGGATTGTCCCCAAACACCAGTGTGTCGTAGTGAGCCTTGCACCCTGTGTCTATTTCTGCACTGGTGCGCTCCAGTCCCCACCCCCACCCTGCCTCAGCGTACCTTTTTGTAGCCCTCACCCAGCAGTCTCTCGAGAAGCAGCACCAGCTGGGAGAAGGGGGGCCGGATCTCGAACTTCTCTTCCCAGCACTTCTGCATGATCTCGTAGCTGGGGAAAGGGGCAGAGGGGTCAGGGCCTGCCACCTCCCACAACAAAGTGAGGAATAAATAAAAAGAGGTGGGAAGGGAGGAGGGGAGGGGTCTCCCCTTTACTGCTCCGGCATGTTCCCTTGAGAAGCCCCTTCTTCACCTTCAGTTCAGTGCTTCCATGGGGTTGGCCGCACCTTGGCGAGCACATGACTGGGTCTGGCCAGTAGGGGTTCATCCCCTCAGCCCAGTGGCTGGTTCTGGATGGGCCTGTGACCCTAGCAGAGCCCTTGACAACCACCTCTGGGCCTTTTGCTGCAACTATGGTGAAAGCAGCCAGGCCGAAGCCATTTGGATGCTGCCAGCCTGAAAGTAAGGCTAACGTGAAGGAGAACAGAGCCCCAGGGTAGAACAAGAGGCTGTGGATGATGTCTGTGAACAACGGGATCCGGCTAAACCTAATTTTTCTACATCTCTTAACTAATCTATTTTTATCTTAAGCTGGTAAAGTTAGATATGTATTGTCTGCACCCCCAAATATCTTCCCAGATGCTCCACTCACATCTCGTCAGAGGCATGGGCAGGCTGGGCCATGCGGTAGCCCCTCTTGATGGCATTGTAGAACTGCTCGTTCATGGGCAGCTCTGGGTACGGGGTGCCACCTGTTAGGGAGCAGAGACAAGAGACACAGGCTCAGGGGTGCTGGGAAAGCAGCAGGAATCCTCTCCTACAGGACAGGGAGAGGCACACCAGCCCAGGCACTGGTGAGGGTATCTTGGCTTTGGCACTGGGAAATGTGGGCTCCCTCACAGGCTCTGGACACAGACTGAATCCCTCCCCGGAATCAGAACCAGAGAACACCAGAGCCAGGCTTCTTGACGTCGCTGTCCAAGTCCATCTATGCTGAGATGCAGAGGTAAGGAGATCCAGACGGCAAGACACTTTGCCGAGGTCACACAGTAACAAGAACAGAGCAGAGCTTCTGAGCCCTGTCCCACCACCCCCCTAGGATGGAGGTGTGGGCACTCAGGGTGGACGCTGTGCCGTGTGCGGGTGAGCGCTGGAGGACGAAGGAAGCATACCCAGTGTGAAGATCTCCCAGAGCAGGATGCCGAAGGACCACACGTCGCTCAGCGTAGTGTAGAGGCTGTTGAAGATGCTCTCGGGGGCCATCCACTTCAGAGGCAGGAAGGTCTGTGGGAAGGCAGAGGCTGCTGAGTGCAAGGAGGGGCTGAGCCCCACTCTGCACCTGGGGGGCAGGAGGAGGTCCGGCAGTCCCCACCTCAGCTGTTTCTCACTTCCTGGCCCCCAGGGCCCATCACTGCCGATACACGGTTCCCACACCCATCCCAATGCTGGTTAGTCAGAGGATCAGGAGGCTGAGTTTCTCTTCTCACAAGCTGGGGACACGGCAACCCCTGTCTGTGAGGAAGAGCCCCAGGGTCTGAGACTCCTCGGGGAGCAGGATCCCTTTCCTGGCCGCAGTACAGGCCCCTGTGGGGGGAGGCAGGGATGTGCAGAGGTGTCCCCCAGCTCTCATCCTAGCTGCCTTCCATCTTTGGAGCCTAGTGTCCCTCCAGTTCTGTCCCTGTGTGGAAAGTGGGGACATGAGTGCGAGGCAGGATGGTCACCTTTTATCCGAGTACCACCTGCCACTCACTCATCTGGGCTTTTTCCTCTGCCTGCCATCACTGCTGAGAAGCACATTTGGCCTGCTCCCTATCCATTCCAGCTTTACAGCTGGCCCCTTGGCCTCTGCCATGCCCAGCAAATCTGAGCCCTTGGCCCACCCCCCAGGTCTGGGCATCTCACCCCCATCCCCACCTCCTCCCCATGCACAGCTGGTGGCTCCCCTTCCTGTCCCTACACACAGGGCCAGGCAGGCAGAGCCCACGAGGACCCTGTCCTGACTTCCCATGAGCCAAAGCCACATGAACCATGATGACGGTGAAGGCACTCACGCTGCCCTTGGAGATGTAGTTCGAGTCCCGCATGATGTCACGAGCCAGGCCAAAGTCGCAGATCTTGACCAGCTTGCCCTCACAGATGAGCACGTTCCTGGCTGCCAGGTCTCGGTGGACGCACTGGGGACAGAGGGGATGGGAGCGAGACTGTGGGGCAATTGTGGGGAAAGGCTCTCCAGGTTGAGGGCTTTATGAAAAATACATGGCTGGTCAGGTGTGAGGGGCCACCAGGTGTGAGGGCGTTGGCCATCCTCAGCCACCAGAGGGATGCTGTATGGGTCACATACTTGGAGGACCCTGGCTGGTCAGGGGACCCCCCTCCCCAGGACCCCACTCTGCTCACTGTGACTACACATACATTCTTGGACGCCAGGAACTCCATGCCATTGGCCACCTGGTAGCTGAAGCCCACCAGATCCGTGTAGCTAAGCACTGGGGACTCGTTGATCAAAGTCACCCGGCAAGTCCTCTCAGGAGCTAGAGAAGAGCAGAAGGACATCTTGAGTCTCCCCAGGGCCACAGAACCCTGGCCTCTGGCTCATAGAGGCTGGATGGCCCAGAGAGGAGTCTCCTGATCCTCTAAGGCTTCCCCAAAAGGAAAACAATTTCCAAATATCTCTTAAATTTTCTGACTTCCAAAAAAAACTTTTGGTATTAGCCCTGGGCCACTTTTACTTAGCCTAGCCTGCCTGCTCCTCAGGGTACTAGCCAGCCTGGGGCCTGCTCTGAGCAGACCACTCTTTCCTGAGGCCCCAGCAGGTCAGGCATCCCCTCCAACCCAAGCTCCTCTCCTCCCTGAAGGCTGTGTGCACATTTCTTGACCCAAAAACAGGGGTTGAAATTGGGGTTCCTCCACATAGCAGCTTTGGGCAGGTGGCAGGCCTCAGTTTCTGCATCTATGAAATGGGCACAAGGCCACCTTCCTGGCAGGGTTGTTGCCACACTGGGTGGAGGAAAGGGTTTGGAAAGAATGCATGACAACACAGGTGTGAGGACCCTGTGTGCACCCACCAGAGGGGACGTAGTTATCATAAGGAGCCATGTAGTTGGAGGACTCGATGTCTGCGTATTTGACATCTCCTTTCATGTCCAGCATGGGCACATAGTCCACCGACTCGTCCTTGCTCATGTCCATGTAGCCGCCATCGCTCTCCCCAGGCAGTGACACGTGGCTGGGGGCAAAGGAGCATCACAGAGGCAGTAGCACAGGCTCTCCCCGCTCATCCCCCTCCTGCCCCTCTGCTCACCACTGGGGCCAGAAAGGCCCTGTCACTTATGCATTTCTTCTCTCCCTCACTCAAGCATCCTCCACTCACAATCTGTCACAATATGAACGACCATGTAGTGAGCCCTTCCAGCCAACCTCAGACCCATTCTGAGCTGGGCACTGGGGCTGCCAAGATGATGATAAGACCTAGGTTGTGTCCTCAGAGAACTCATGCCTAGGGCAATTCCAGTACCCAAAGAAAGGGTCACAGGAAGGACACTGTCCAGCCATGAGGCCCTGCAAGTGGGCAGTGAATCACCTTAATGCCTCTGCCCGCAGCATCAGCTCTCCAGAGAGCTGTGGGACCAAGTACACATGTGTCTCTAGGGGGAGAAAAAATACTGGAAGGAAACCAATCAAAATGTTGAAGAGAACATGGATGAATTTTAACGTCTTTTAATGCTATTCTTAACTGACTCTTGCCTCTGAAATAGACAAGTATTGCTTTTGCAATCAGCAAGAGAGAAAAGAAATGTTATTTTTGGACAACAAGAAGAAAGAGGATAGCTACCCTGGAGGCACTGGAGAGACTGCTGTGTGGAGGAGGGGGAAGGCTGCAGCAAGGGAGGAGTAGAGTGGAGAGCGCTACAGTGAGGGTCAACCTGGATCAGGAGGGTCCCAGGTGCTCCCCAGTGATGGAGAGACAATGATGTGTGTTTGGTGAGAGGTCAAAGGGGGTCACATCTGCGGAGTGCTCAGCGCAGGCCTGCCTCACTCCTACAATCAGCAGGTGGCAGCTACCATCATCACCACTGCTATTGCCATGCCCACCTCTAGGGTGGCCGAGGGGGCCAGGCTGCAGGCTGGCTCTAGGAGCGGCTCTGCCCACCCTGGCCTCAACTTCCTGTCCTGGACAAGGAGGGGTGAGCAGGCGCTCCTCAGGGCTCCCCACCGACTCAGGCCCCAGCCTCCCTGCGGTACCTAGGCAGAGGGAGCCCGACAGGCAGGGCGTTGCTGTAGAGCTCGGCGCTGGGTGGGCGGCGCTTGTCTGAGCAGCGCTGCAGGAAGGTGTGCTTGTTGCGGTGCAGGTAGTCCACCAGGTCGCCATAACGGCAGTACTCGGTGATGATGTAGATGGGCCCTGCAGAAGGACAGGCTCAGGGACAGTCCCAGGGCAGGGGGTGGGGTGGGGTCAGGCTTCCGGTCAGAGCCCTGAGGCTAACGACAGGCTGCATGTGGAACAGCAAACAGGCTCAGGCCCCAGGCAAACCTGGATTTTCCTGGCTGTGAGCAAGGCAGTCTCCCTGAGCCTTACTATCCTCATCTACCAGATGGGGCTAGTAATGCCCACCCCAAAGAATCTCATGAGTATTCATGAGGTAATGCCTTTGGTTAGCTCAGCTCAGCGCTTGGCAAACTGCAAGCACAGGGTTAGCTGTTGTTGATGAAGCTGAAATTTGAGCCCAGGATATAAAGCAAACCAAGGCAACTGATTATTACCAGGTTACTGTTTAAATTCAAGCACAATGCATTGACTTGGCAGTTTGAAGATACTGGTGGTATCAAACATTTTGAAATGTGTGACCACTGCAGACAAAAATTGGTCTACGTACACACTGTACTTCTGTATTTTGTTTTGGTTGCACAATACTGAGGAAAATCCCAAATCTCACAACAAGCAGCTGCAAATAGTGATAACTTTTTTTTTTGCAGCCTAACTTGTAATTAGAGTTTCAAATAAACACACTCAGCTGGAGAGACCTTGCTTATTCTACGTTCCGAGTGAAAGCAGCTCTGAGTGAGCAAGCCGGCTGGTGGTCTCCAGAGGAAGGGCTCATTTCAATGTCTCATGAGCTGTTACTTATTACCCTTTTTAAAATCGACTGTGACAAGTTTTAAACGTCAGAGAACTCCTTGATTTGGAAACTGCTAGGAATGGTGACCTGAAGAGTGCTTTGGTCTTGGAGGTGATGTGATTTTGTGACTTGCTAATCTGACACACATCTGGCTCTGTGAAGTGAGGGCACTGGACTGGGTAGGCACGGACCCTCCAGTGAGAGTGTCCTGTTGTCCTTGGACTGAGGAGGGGGCAGGGAGGGGCCAGGCCTTGGCCACTGGCACTTCCCAGAATCCTCTGGGAGTGGGTTGTACCTCCTTTAGTGCAGGCGCCCAGCAGGTTGACCACGTTCAGGTGGGGCCCAAGGTGACTCATGATCTTCAGCTCTGACATGAGGGCTTGCTTCTCACTGCTGCGGGCTGTGGCTGAGGGAGAGAGAGGACCTCAGGCCTGGCCCAGTCACAGAGGCCTCACTGGAGCCTATTCTGGCTCCTCTGCCCCAGTCTGTGCTGTTAGACCCAGGTGGTCAAGGGTGGTGAGGACCCACAGGCAGAAGAAAGGAAAAAGGGTGGGCGGGGAGGCTCCTGGAGGAGGGGGCAGGGTGAGGAAGCCTCTTTCCCAAAGTAGAATCGGGAGTGCTGCTGGCTGTGGTGTGCCTGTACTTCTGTGCCCAGAGAATCAGCACAAGGCCTGCTCTGGGAGTGCCTGAATGTGCGGGGGAGGTGGGGGTGAGGGGAGAGAGGGGCGGGGTCCCAGGACTCACATTTCAGCATCTTCACGGCCACTTTCATGGTGGCCTGAGAATGGCTCAGGCCGTGAGCCGTGGCCTCCACCACCTGCCCAAAGGCCCCGGAGCCCAGGGTGCGTCCTAGGAAAGAGATGATCTCTCAGCTGCTGACCCATGAAGAATCTCAACATGTATGCTCTCTGAGGTCAGGTTAGACATCCCTCAAGCTACCCTGGACTTAAGGTGTTTCTCCCATGAAGGCTCCTAAAATCACAGTGCTTTGCAGTCCTTCCTGGTCTCACCTAAGTCCTGCCTGCTTTCTGGTCCCTCTTTAGTCCCAGGAAAACCTCTCCCCCAGAGGGGAGCACAGCTTCTCCGTACCCTCTCAGCCTCTCCAGCTGCACTAAGCACAGGCCTGGCACTCATTAATACTTCCTCTCTCTCCACAAAGTGGTTTCATCTCACAGCATCTCTGGATCATAGAACATAAAGGCTAGAGGGTCTCAAGGGGATCATCTTACCCCCATTGTACAGAGGGTAGGGCCTGAGGGCCAGAGAAGGCAAGACATCAGCCCTAGGTCTCAAGCCAATCATGGCAAGGCTGGGCCCAGATGTCAGACAGTGTTTCCACCAGCCTCAAGTCCCCAGACTGCCAGTTGAGGCCTCCTTGGACTGACCGAGCACAAGCTGGTCCCGTGGCAGCTCCCAGGTGGAGTCGTAGGGCAGCTGCATAGGGTCCACATAGATGTACTCATGGCCATCAGAGCTCACAGATTCGATCACTTTCCATCGGATTTCATAACGTGGCTTCTGTAGGATCAAGATCAGGGATGGATCATCAGAGGGGGACCACTAGGTCCAGCTCCTTATGAAACAGATGAGGCAAGAAAAACTGAAGCCCAGAAAAGATTATCTGAAGTCATACAGTAGATCTGAAGTCATACAGCAAGTTATCAATAGAGCCAAGGCCTTTATGGGCACCATGGGAACAGATGTAAGGAGGAGGTGGCAGAGAAGTAGCTGACAGCTGAGCAGCAGGCTCATCAGAACCTCCTCACCAGCTTCTCCCCAAACCCCAGTTGCTCTTCAGATGCGAGTAGAGGAGCACATAGCCTTGGAAAGTGACACGAGGCAGGGACACTCTACTGGATGTGGATGGCCCCTCCCCATGCCGGGTCAGTCACAGTGGGAATCTCAGAAAGATATAACCCTAGAATGTTGAAATCACAGGATGCTGGAATCACAGGATTGGAATCTTAGAATGACAGAATCGAGTGCAGCAATCCTATGGAAGAATCATGGAATGGGGAAACCACAGTACAGACCATTGAAATGACAGATTAGCGGGATTAGAATGCCTTTCAGTAGAATCCTAGGAGTGTGGGTGAGAGTTGGAAGAATGCTGGAACCCAGACAGTCCACCTTGAAGGTCTCATGCCTTGTGGCTAGGATGGACAGACGTGATGCCCGAGCAAGATGCTGGGTGGGGAGTGGGGTGCACTGCAGAGTCGGAGCACTCCAGATGATCTGGACCAGGCCCATGTGGGTCCAGGCTGCTGGGGTTGGAGGTAGCTCAGACACCCCGCATCACTTTACATCATTTTATCACCTGAGCTCCATGCTGGGCCCCAGACACGGCCAGATCCTGCAGCACTAGAGGATGGCAGAGGTCCATGCGAAAAAATGGTGTGCCACTCTGAACCCATTAGGCAAAGGCGGGGCTTACCTTCTGCCAGAGCATGATGAGGATAATGAGGGAGATGATCGTGAGGACCACCAAGGCCAGGATGGCCGAGATCACCACCACCTTGAAGGGCAGGGCTGGACGCAGAGATGAGAGATGCTTATGAACAAACAGGGCATTTGGTGGCTCCCCTCCCTACAACCTACCTCTGGTACCACAAAACCCCTCTGCCCATCCTGCCCAGAATGGAACCAGCCCCATCCCCTCTTTGGCCTACGATGTCAGACCTTCAGCCTTTCCCTTCTGGGCCACACCTCCAGCCTCACCCTAAATACTCCACGCCCTACAGTAACTCCCCCTGGATCACCACTGGCCTCCATATCCCCTCAGCCCTTTCCAGGGTCAGTCTATCCTGTCTGCCACAGGTCCAGATTGAATACAAGCTCCTGAGAGCAGGGCTGTGGTTCACCTTTCCTCTGAATCTAGGCCCTCATGGCGGCTTGTCACAGCTAGGACAGAGGCCAATGGATACAATAACTGAACTCACATAGCCTGAGGCATACAAGACTCCAGAAAGGAGCCTGTTTCCCCTCCCCCACCCCACCCGCAGTGATGGCAATCGTAAAGCAGACTGAGGAAGGGGCCAGGCAATGGGTAACCATGCAGGGCCAACTCTGGGCCCCCAAGCCCTGAGTCTCCTCTACTCTCAAAGCCTCAGCCTCTTTGCTGCACATACCCACTTCTTCCCACTCCCTCCTCATTCAGCCAGACCCTCATCACCCCTGTCCTGCCCCTCTGGCCACCCATGAAGTTCCTTGGGAACTCCCTCCCTCCTCCCCTGTCCCCCACAGGCCCTTTTCTGCTCCCTAGAGAGCTCTAGGGAGCCTACATCTTCTAGGGAGCTATCTCTGAGCAAAAAGAGAGGACTTCACCCAGCCATGACAGTTCCCCCGTCAGATGGCACACAAAAGCTTTACTTCTGCCTTGCTCAGAGTTAGTTGGTAGGTGCCCACTTGCTCAGGAATATGAATGTATGTGTAGGAGTATGGATGAGATAAGGCATTAAAACCTCCACCCATCCCACCACAGGGCAGGGGAAGGCAGGTCTGTATAAAGAAGTATCTACTTATACAAGCCCAAATACCTACCTAAGTGTCGGCATAAGTGTGTCCAAAACACCTTGTACAACCTTCATAGCTCTGCTCACACTGGCTTCTGGCTTCTCTTGTAGTCTCCTCCCCTTAAATACCTCCTCCCCCAACCCCTAAATACATACAAACTCTCTTCTCCAACCACGTTGATTTCTTTAATTGCTCTGAATTCACTTTGCCTCTGGGCTTTTAAACAGGCTATTCCCTCTGACTGGAGCACCATTCCCCACTAGGCTAACTCCTAATTATCTTTCAGATATTGGCCTAAAGCTTCATTTCACCAGGATACTTTTCTGAATCCCACAGATGGGGATGGAGCTCCTTCTCCCTCCAGGCTTTCCGCCCAGAAGCTGACCCTCACAGTGAGGCTGCCTAGCTCTTTGTCTGCATTCTTTCTGGACCATGGGCACTAGGAGGACAGGCAGGGCTGGGCTTTCTCCAGAGAGAAGCTGAGACCCTGTGACTATTTACTGGATGAGGAAACGGGTGCATAAATGAAGTTTATGCATACAGGTCCATGTACGCACTGGGACTGGCAGGTAGCAAAAGCATCTGGGCACCGTAGTGACTGTTCACATGGGTGAGAATTATGCATGGATGTGTACCTACTA
Source organism: Bubalus bubalis (assembly GCF_019923935.1). Classification (NCBI taxonomy): domain Eukaryota; kingdom Metazoa; phylum Chordata; class Mammalia; order Artiodactyla; family Bovidae; genus Bubalus; species Bubalus bubalis. The sequence goes on along the minus strand of NC_059165.1, from coordinate 49,735,085 downwards.
CCAGACATGCAAGGCACAGCAAGCATATATGTGGGGGATTGGGTTGCACACTTTCGCTGAAAGGTGTGCTGCATCTCCATGCTTACAGACACGCATTATGCCAGTGTGCACACTGCACAGGGGTTGTACATGCACTGTTTGCCACTTATATGGGGATTGTGTACCACATATACACACCTACAGACATACACTTGTGTGTTTACATATCTGCCCAGGGATTGGGATGCTCATGTATGTGGTTTACAAACATATACTTACTGGGTTTACACCCACAAATAAGCGTGTGTACCTGCTTACAGACACATGCTCAAGCTTTATGCATGTATGTGAGGATGAGACATTCTTCACTACCTGCTTTACAAATCTACACTTGGAGGGTTTACACCAATGTCCAAGGATCAGGCATGCTCAAGTACACATATATACAATGTACATACATAAGGAGATAGAGTTGTTCGTAGTCATGGTTTACACACATACACTCGTGGATGTACACACGTGTGCCAATATTGTGCTGTTGTGTAAGCGCAGGGGAACATACACTCGCAGCGCTCCTGAGTGCCCTGGCCCTGCCAACTCTGGCCTGCCATGGGCATACAGACGCAGACCCAAGTATAGCAGGGCGGAAGTGGAGGTGAGGGGTCGCCAAGGGGCCACAGAGGATGGAGGACTCACAATGCGGCACCACGGTGACCTCCTGCACGTCGTAGCCCAGCAGGTTGTGCAGCGTGCAGCGCACGGACAGCGGCTGATCCACGTGGCGCAGGCGCAGTGTGCTCACCACCTCGAACTCCTGCTCCTCCGCCCAGTACGTCACATTCGTCTCTAGCTGGCTCTCCTCCTCGGAACTGTTCCCCAGCGGCGTGGGCGGCAGCTCCCGCGGACACCTGCCGAGAACCGGCCAGGTCGACATCCAGTCCCTTCCCACCCTACACGGGCGGGAAAACTGAGGCCATAAGCAGGCAGCGCCACTGTGTGGTGGTGGAAGGAAGCCGGGCCTGTCTAGTTCTTTTTTCCCACTGCCTGCTCCTTAGTGGGTTCCTCATGTGATCTCTCGACTGACCAGCAGGGGCGCTCCTACCCTAGAATTGGGAACCCTGGATTGCAAAATCCGCTCCGGAAAAGCGACAGTTTAGATCATGCAGAGCATCTCCAAGAAGTCTTCTAGACTACGGCTCTAGCCCGGAACAGTGTTCCCAGAGGAAGGTTCCAGACTAGATGACTTTCACTGAGTCCATCTAGTTAGCTGTGGGTACCCTGGGAAACTGAGGCTTGGGGGTCTGCTCACCTTTTGAGGTCACTGCAGGTAGACCAGGTGAGGTGTGGCTGGGGCATGCCGCGGCCGCGACAACGAACTGTCTGCTCCCCATTGGCAGGGTGGCTCTCGCTCAGCTCCAGCACCCGGACAGGCACTGCATGGAGAGGGAGCAGGCAGAGAGGTGGAGAGGTCAGAACAGACTGTCAGTGAGCAAGGCCCTCAGGGAAGGCTTGGTCCAGAGTCTCCCTTGGGGGAAGGGCGGGGCCGGGGGGGGACTGCAGACTGCAGGTGAACATTAAATACCAGGACTCACCGTGTGAAAACTGACAGATTCCCCTTCTGGGTACTTCAAAGGCAATGACTGTAGGGTGCTAGTCTGTCTTTAACACCTAAGATTTTCTAATCTTCGCTTTTAACAAAGAGAGGGCAAGCCTCGGATCAGAGTCCTGGACCAGCAAGAACATGGAGCCAAGATTTAATAGCATTTTTTTTTTTGTTTTCTCAGAGTTTATTTTAGTGGTTGCTTTATATTTATGACATGTGATGCTGATTTTCCATCTACAATGGAGAGGTTCAATTTTCAGTCAAAATAAATTTATTTTTAGGAAGTTAGTCCACAAAACATTAAGTCATTATCGTGTCATTTCTCTGCTCAAAACCCTGCAGTGGCTTTTCATTTCAGTCACAGTAAAAGCCAAACTCCATAGTCTAGCCCATGAGGGCCTAGACTATCTATCCTCCCATGGGCCCCCAACTGCCAACCTCAGCTCTGATCTCATCTCCCACCATTCAAGGTCATCTCTGACCTCATCTGCACCGCTTATCTCTCACTCTATTCTGGCCACACAAGCCTTTCAATGTTGCCTTCGTACTGCCTGGTGTGCCCTTTTCCCAAATAGCCACTTGGCTAATGCCCTCACCTTCTCCAAGTCTTCACACAAATGTCATCTCCATGCAGTCAACCCTGACCATGCTATTGAAACTGTAGCTTTCCTCACTCCCCAGTCCGCAGGACTCTCTATCCTCCTTACCTAGCTTTTATTGTTTTCTTTCACAGCACTTGTTTGTACCTGGCTTGCTGGTTTTTTCCCCCACTACTGAATGTTTTTCTTCCTCCCACTAAGATGCAAGCTCTACCATGGCAGGGCCTCAAGAACTTTGAATGGACTGGCATAGTGTAGCTGCTCAATAAATATCTAATTAGTAGTATAGTGTAAGTGGTGTGTGAGAAGGAAAAATCATGGCACTGGGACATGAATGCCTGAGGTTTTGCAAACACCAGTCTAGTGCAATGACTTTCTTTTAAAGCTGGGGAAACTGAAGCCCAAAGAGGGGATGTGCATACAGCAGTGGTCAGTGTTGGAGCCTGGTCTAGAATCCAGCCCTCTGAGTCCTGGAATCCCTCTTCTGCTCCTCCTCTGGGTGAATGGCCAGTGTAGGAATGGAGAGAGAATAGAGGTGGGAGGGTCAGGGGAAGGAAAGCAGGGGGGAAGGCTCCTCACCATTGACCTGCAGCTGGAAGGACAGCTGGGCTTCAGCATCCTCATGGAAGGCCCGCATGGTGTAGTAGCCAGCCTCAGCCACCTTCACCCGCACCAGTGTCAGCTCTGACACATACCTGAGGAGGACAGGCCAGGGGACCAGCTGTCAGAGCTGGGAGAACTCTTACAAGCCCCCACCTTTCTTGTAAAGATATGAAAAACAAGGCCCAGGGAGTAGAAGGGGATTGCCGAGGTCACATGGCTGTCAGTAGCCGTGCCAGGACTTTTGGATCCCCACCCATAGGCAGCTCCAGTGAGCCAAGAGGGAGGGTTAGGAGGACTGGGGTGGAGGGCATGGTGGAGGGGAAGCACTATGTCTGTTCCTCCGCATTTCATCCCTTTCAGAAAGGCCTGAACTGCCTTATTCTAACATACAGCACCTCAGGTCGGCCTCAGGGCCACATTCTTGCATAGGTGGCAGTGGCCTGCCTGGCCCTTTTCCCTAGCCATCCTGTCTTTTTCTCCAGGGCTGCTTCCTGCTGGCTCCACCCATCACAAGAACAACTAAACATCTGGGTGGTCATCTGACCAGCATCTGTTTCCCCTCTAGAGAGGAAACTCTAGGAAGGATGGAACTGTCTGGTTCTATTCTAGGCAGTGCCCCCAGTGCCTGGCACCGTGGCCTGGCAGGGTGCCTGTCACGTAGTAGGCTCTCAGGAAAGATGGGCCTCGATAGGTCTTAAGGCTGTGGGCTGCCTGGCGGCTGCAGAAAACAATAACTATAACAGAGTGGACAGGCAGCTGCTCACCGAGTCTCAGACACATTGCGCGTGGACAGCACGATCTCGCCGGCGCTGGAGTCACCCAGGGTTCGGTTGTCCTTGAACCACATGACAGTGGGTGGCGGGTAGGCCTCAAACACCACCTGCAGTGTCCGGCTACGGTGGAGCTCGGCGAATTGTACAGGGTCTAGCTCTCCCAGCAGCCGCACATAGCCGTTCTCTGCAAGGGGCAGCCGTCGGGGGTGGGGCTGTGCCCTGAGCCAATGGGGCAGCACCTCCTGGGGGCGGGGCTCCTGGGGCGGGGCATCAGCTGTACACCCAAGGAGCCCAGCATTCTGGAGGCGGGGCTTCAGGCTTTAGGAACGGAACCTGAGCCTGGGGGTTCAGGTTGGGACTGGGATGGACTGGAGCAGGAACCAAATTTGAGTCTGATATTGGATTGGGGGCAGGGTTCAAGATTGGGACTAGAGTTGCAGTGCTCTTTAGGTGTGTTCTGTCTCATGATTGTGGCTGAGATGAATTATAGCCTGCTTCAATTTGGGGATGGGGTGGCCTGGGGCTGGAACGGCAGTGGGGATTTAGAAATCGGGTTGACGCTAGGGTTCTGGCTAGCTGGGAAGTCTAGGTTGGGATTAGGACTGGATTTGAAGCTGATACTGTGCTTTGGTTGGGTTGATCCTGGAAATGGGGCTTTGGTTGGCACTGAGGCTTGAGCTGGATTAGAACATGGCTGACAGTACCCCAGGGCTGTGACAAGGTCTGGGTCCAGTTCAGAATGAAGGCTGGGGCTAAGCTCAAGGCACTCACCGACCACGGTGACATTGATAGCCTTTTCATCACGATGGTCGCTCACGCTTTCTGATACATTGCAGATGTAGGTCCCTGAGTCTCCCAGCTCAGCACTGGGGATATGCAGGATAGAACGTATGTGGGGCATTTCAAAGAGGAAGTCAGTCACTGGCTCCACCAGGCGCCCACTCTGTAGAGACAGTTGGGGCAAGCCCCCCACATCAGAAAAGGTCCAGGAAGTCAGGCTATAAGCTGAAATATCCATCCCTGCCTGACCCTTCCTCTAACCTGTGGCCTGGCATTACCTCCATGCGTGGGTATGTCCACTCGAAGTTGACCACCTCATTCCCGGTCACAATGCACATGATGGTGATATTCTCCCCTTGGCGGACCACAGTCTGCACTGCATTCACTGAGACATTGATGGATGACACTGGTGGAAAGAGATTGGTTTAGGGCTGAAGAAGTCACCACCAACATCAGCTTAGGGATGGGGTCAGGGTCCACAGAGGGAGGGCATGACTGGTGTGTGGAAGATTCATTCTTTCGACAAATATTTATTAAATACCTACTATATGCCAAGTACTATTCTAGGCACTAGGGCTTTAGCAGGAAATACAACAGACAAAATTCCTGTCCTCATGAAACTGGCATTCTAGAATGTTTTGAAATCAAAGTACTCTCTGGGCACCTAAGTACAAAAGAAACTTACTGAGCACAACCAGGTACTCTCCATCTTTTATTTAATCTTCACAATAATCCCCCTAGATAAATGGTCTGTATTATCCCTATTTTACAGAGGAAGAAGCAGACTCTGAGAGATTATTTGCCTTGTGCAAAGTCACTCAGATGGGAAGTGGCAGAGCTGGGATTCAAATCCCACTGGTTGAAAGCCTGTGCCTTTGCCTACCACAGTGTATACAGCCCAGCTCCACCACTAATGCTTCCCATGACCTTTGGCATACTTCATCCTCTTTCTGAGCCTCAGTTTTCTCATCTGTAAAATAGGGCAACACACCTGCCTTCAATAGCTGTAGTGAGAATCCAGTGAAAATGGAATTGCACACTTGATAATCTGAAAAGGTCTTTCCCTCTGTGGAGGGTCATACTTGCCTCAGCTGAGCACCAGGCCAGAAAGGGGGCTCACCCTGGAGGCTGTAGACATGGTAGGCATCGGAATCCACCTCCCTGTCCCCGATGGTGGTTTTGCAGATGTAGGTCTTGTCCTCAAAGGTACCAGAGAAGCCACGTTGAGGATCATAGGCTATGGGCAGGGGGACATCCACCTTCTTCTCGTGCAGCATCACCACCAGCCTCGGATCCGTCACTCGGCATGGGATTGTGGTCTCAGTTATTTCCGTGAGAAAGATGAATAGCTCCTCAGGGTCGACAGGGAGGAAGCCCACAGAAGGATCTGCCAGAGGCAGGGCCAAGAATGTGAGTCAGAGGAGCTGGGTTTCTGGCTCTTCCCTGATTTGCTCTGTCACCTTGAACAAGTCTCTTCCCTCTCTGCCCCTCAGTCTACCTTCTACAGAAGAAGCATGCTCTCAGAGGTCCCTTCTAGCTTTAGCATTTGATATGGACAGCATCAGCCTGAGAAAGAAGATAAGTCACAAGCTGAAGGACAGCTGGTACCTGGAGCTTGGAAAATGGGAAGATGGGATGTGGAGGCCAAGGGGGTGCATATTGGAACCAGCTGAGAATGCAGCATTCTTGGGAACCAGGAATGGGGTGGGCTGGCAGACAGCAGACAAATATCTAGACCCAGGGGTGGGAGTGGACATACTCCTGGACTGAGCCGGGCTGGATTCCCTGGTTCATCTGCATTTCTGAGATGGCTATGTTTCACCATCTCAGTAGAGCGCTCTCTGAGCTTCCCCCAGATGCCTGCAGCTGAGAAGGGCAGGAGAGGGGTAGCGCACTGGCCAGGGGTCCTCACCTGGTACAAAGATGTACAGCCGTTTTCGCTCACTGGCCTCCAGCCCATGGGAGCCTTTGTAGCCACAGACGTATTCTCCTGTGTCTAGTCCAGTGACATTGACCAGTGTCAGCACGCTGGAGAATGTGCCGTCCTGGGTCTTGGTCATTTCCTGTGGGGGTTTCTGGGACATCCGTTCCCATACCACTGGAGCTGGGCCCGAGCAGGTCAGAACAAAGGTGCTGGAGAGGTTGAGGACAAGTTCTGGCCCTGGGGGTATGATGACCAGGCCCCAGGAGGCCTGTGGTCCCAGCAGAAACAGCAGGGGCAGCAATAGCACCTGGCCTTTGGGAGAGGAGGCATCAGATGTCAGGGCACAAGAGCAATAGCACCTCTTTCCATAGCTGACCCTGAGGAACACACCTCCCTAATCCACAGAAAACAGAGACTGGAACCCATGGCTCTGAGACCTGCTTGCCCAGGGTCTAGTCCCCATGGACTCCTGGCCTCCTGCTCTCAGTGCCTAGAGACCCCCAGCCTTGCAGTCCTTCTGCAGTGCAGCATTCAGGCTGCAGGCATGTTCTCTCAAAGACATCAGGAAATCCTTGGGAAGCAATTCCCAGGCCTCCAGTTCCTGCATTACTTCCCAGGTCACTTTCTGAGCCTCTTCCCTGCAGCTGCCCCAGCTGCCCAGGTTGTACCCAAAGCCCAGAGATGGCCCTGCTTGGGGAGGTGTTGGCCAACATAGTCCAGAGTGGGGCAGATCAGGTCAGGAAAGAGACTGAGGCCCCTGGAGGCTGAAGGGTGCTGGGGATGTCGAGTGATTGGTTTTCCCTCTGCTTGCTGATGCCCTGGGGAAGGATGCTGTAGGCCTTGTGCCCAGCCTCAGCAGCTGAAAACCCTGGAGGTGAAAATAAGCACCCATTTAGATGGATGGGTGCTCAGCCAGTGGGTCAGTCATCCTTGGGTGAACCTTTGGCTGGCCACTGATTGCCTGGTCAGCATTGATTGCTTGAAAAAGCCCACCCAGACTTGGGAGCTCACAGCCAATGAGGGGTCCATGAATAGGAGGGGAGTCCCTCACCAGAACCAGACAGGCCAGACTGATATCAGTAAGTGCTGATAAGAGATGGGAGACCAGAATGACTGCTAGGGAAGAGGGTGGGGACAGTTGGTGAGGGGACATGGGGTATGGAGGGCCAAACCAAGGATTTGAGCTGATGGCTCTGGACAGGCAGAGGTCCACTGAAGTTTCTGAGCTGAGGGGTGGACAGTGGGAGCAGGCCTCCACTGAGACCCACTAGAAAGGCAGGGAACTGAAGCTCAAGAGCAGAGCAGCGCCCCTGGGATCCCAGGTCCTGGTGCTAGCATAAACCACCCTGCCAGCTTCAGGGTCCTACCTAGAGGTTCCCCAGGGCCCCCTATCCCTGCCCAAGCCTACCTACCTTTGAGGACAGCAGCTCGCATGGCGCTCGGAAGCCGCATGGTATCCTGCAAAGGTAAACAGGAGTCAGGGCTCAGAGTAGCCAGAGGCAGTGCCATAGCCCATCTTTGCCCTGGGTCCTGTCGAGTAAGCCCCAGCTTGAGCCACCCAGCCCCTGGATCCATTAGGCTAAAGTCAAAGACTACCCATACTCCACACCAAGAGGGCACTCATGCCCAAGGGGCTTCTTCCCCTGAATTGGGCCAAGTCTTGGGGTGCTGGACCTTGCTTTGACTCTGCCTCTACTTCTTTGATGGCCTTGACTGAACCCCCCGCTTCTCCTTGGGTACGTATGGTGGGGGTGGGGTCTTGGCCTGGATGGTGTTCAGGGGCCCACCGGCTCTAACAGCCTGTCCTCCGGGTGACAGTTCCAATACCAGGCTCTTATCTGCCAGGACAAATATTTAGGAAAGTGTGATGAAAGGCCTGAGGGAGAGGGAGGGGGTGAGCCAGAACCCAGAGAACTCCCACAGTTCCACAAGCACAACAGGAAATGGAGGCGGCTATGGGAAGGGAAGCGGGGGAGTGGGGCTGTGGAATGTGGGGGGCGCCCCCCACGCCTGGCCCCCTTAACTCAGCCCCAGGCTGCACAGGGAGGCCCAGGGGGAGGGGCCAGGGGCTGGACCCAGAGGAGGCCTCACCACACAGCACAGCATCCTTGCAAACTACTGAATCCAAGCCCCCTCACCCCCACCTTCAGTGTCCAGATGGGGAGAATGAGGCTTTAAGAGGGGAAGAAGTTTGCCCAGGGTTACATGGCAGAGCTTGTTCTGGAGTGAGACAAAGTGACTGGAACGATGGGGTAGAAAGACAAAGACTCAGAGATACAGACAGGAATCACCCAGTGATGGAGGCAGAAAGAGAAACAGGGACACAGAGGGAGACAGATTGGACTACATGGATCTTCACCCTCTCCCTGCCCTTGGCAGCCCCATCCGAGGATCCAAAATAACCAGCAATACCCAGGTTTGCAAAGTTCTGACCGCAGTATCAACAGGAAGGAGGCCAGAAGTGGGTGGGGGTCCTAGGGCAAGAAATGTGGGAGAGACCAGGCGATAAGGAGACAAGAAAGCCTGGTGCCTTCCCTGAGTGGCTGCCCAGCCTGGGCTGGCTCCTAAGCCCATGCCAGATTGCTCCCACTCCACCCTCATCTCATCTCTTTTAGTTTGCAATCCAGGGCTAGGATCTGAGTTGGAGCCCCAGCAGGGCTACCTCCTGCACCATCACATTTCAGTGTCCAGCTGTGGAGCTCTGTCTCCAGCTCTCAAAAAAAAAGGACGATGGCAAGTGGCTCACTTGCAGGGCTGTGTTTACACATTCAGGATGGGACACAGGCAAGGGCCTGGACTGGGGACTGCCGGTCTCAGCTCTCTGCTCAGCACCCTAAGAACTCCCTGTATAAATCTGCTCTCCTCTTCTTCTTTCTCCCCGTCCCTTCAGACCAGCCTTCCTGAGAGCCCCCTCCCCTCTGCCAAATGCTTTAGACTCAAAGCCCAGCCATGCTGAGGCCGCATCCCCAGCGCCCCCCACCCACCCCTCCTGCCGCAGCCCTCCAGCTGGTTGCCAGACCTCTTCCGGCAGGACGAAGCAGCGCCACAATGGAGCCAGCAGCCCCCACGGAGGCCTATCTGCCCCTTAGTGGGTGCCTCTCTGGATCCCCCCTTCCTGCTAGAGATCTCAGCCAAAGAAAATCATTAGCAGTGGAGGCTGGGGGAAGGGGTCATTTCAGCCTCCTTGCCCATCCCCTCCCCACCTCTCTGGCTGGCCACACTGTTTATTATTCTAAAGGAGGAATTTGGTCGGCTGGCCTGGAGATGGGAGGTCATGACAACTAGGACTGGCCTGGCTCTGGAAGGCTGTGTGCTAGGCCCCTGGGTGAGCAGTCCCTGACCCTGGCTCCTCTCTGCTAGACCTGGGGCTCAGGGGGATTAGAGTCCCTGAGGCTCTGAGCTGGGAGGGGCCTTCTTGAACAGGCAGCAGAGACCTACAGACAGACAGTCATGGCCCAGTCACATCAAAAAGGCAGAATCAGGCTGCAGAGAGAGGATGGGATGGACAAAGGAGCTCAGGGAGAGTGGAGACACCTTAAGGAGAGTATAGATGATCAGGGATCTTGAACTGGCTTCTCCCTCCATGAAATGAGCTCTTCACATGGGACTTCAGACCTACCATGAGACTGAGTCTCCAGCCCTCTCTGGGAGTCAGTTTCTCCTTCCATACAGGGAAAGGTTTGGATGGATCATCTCAGAGAGCCAGCCTTGCTCTAACACTGCCAGAGAGAAGGTTCTAGTCACTATTATTCTTGCCGGGGTGGCCTGGGGACATGGGGTTGTTGATGAGAGGAAAGGCAACATTCCTGAGGCTGGAGCAAAATGAGCGTCCATAACCCATTTTCATTCCATGGATTCACTTCCCTAACCACTTGGTCCCAGATTTGCTGTGTGTACTTTGACAAATTCTTTCCCTCTCTGGGCTTCTGTTTTTCAGGTGACTTCCAGACAAATAAACAGGTAATATGGCCCTCTGGAGGTGACAGTGGAAGTGTGGCATGGGCAACAAGCTGGTGGATTGGGAAGAACCAGACTGAGGACTGGGACCCAACCTCCTGGGCCATCTTGGATGACTCCTTGACACCTCCAGTTGTCTACCCAATGCCTACAGACTTCTGTGCTTCCCAGAGGTTGTAAGTTTGCAGCCAACCCCAGAAAGGCCCAGGTGGCTGAAATAGGGGAAGAGGGCCTGCCTGCGACCACTTCTCTTCTTCAGGGGCAGGACTGCTTTCCAGGGAGGAGCCACCTGGGACAAAGTGGGTGTCATAGGGAGGAGGAATCCCCTTCCTACCACACTCTCCTGCCTCAGAAGGCCCTTGGAGCACAGAGAGGGAGAGGAACCTCAGAGATCTCCCCTTTGTTTGTAAGGCGAGTGCTGTGTGGGACATTCTCATGAGTCTTCCTATTTTGGCTCGGTTGGGGGTACAGAGATCCACAGATGGGATAATTGCCCAGCTCTTCACAGTGAGTCAGAGGTACCCCCTCAGTCCAGGGTATGACCTCAAGTCCAGAGGAACAAGTGTGCTTGAGGATTCCTCCTCAGAGCCTCAGCCCTGCTCGTACAAGCCTCCACTCCTTTCCCACCGCCTTAATCTAAATAAATCCAGTCCATCTTGGCCACATCCGCTAGCAGCAGCTTCCCTCCCTCAGGGTCCCAAGGCTCCCACGACACAGGCAGGCTGGGGAGGGGGGCCTGCACGGCTGCCAGTGGGGGAGGCTCACACACGGAGAGCACGTGCACACAGCACAGGCTCCTGCCTACGCGCTTGCTCACGCACTGCTCTGAAACACAGGGCAGCAGGCCCTGTGTGTGCCCAGCCCGCACACCGGCACCAGACATGCGCAAGCCCACACGTGCATGCATGCAGCTCCACCGCGCCTGCAGCACCACCTCGGGGCTCTCCCACGTGCCCATGTGAGGTGCACACATGCAGGTTAAATCACACGTGTACTTAGCATAAGCAAAGCTATGCACATACAACATGCATAGAGCATGTGCCCATGGGACCCCAAATTCACCTGAACACACATGCACACGTGGGCACAGACAAGCCACAAAGTCAGCGTGTGCTGTGCACTTACTGCGCCAGGTACTATCCTGAGCACTTGACGTAGACTGACTCACTTGATCCTCAGACAACACTATGAGGTAGATAGATACAAGGATCACCCTGTTTTAGATGGGGAGACTGAGGCAGGGAGTGCTTATTTACTTGCCTCAGAGCACAGAGCAGAGACTGAGCCGAGGCAGATGGCTCTGCCGCCACTACTGTGTTTACTGGGCTTGGCTGTTCCAATGTCAGTGGGCACTGGTGGAAACAGACAGGACTGAGATTTAGCCAGCCCAGAATGACAGGACGTGGTGACTGGATGTAGAGGGGCTGGAGAAAGAGGTATCCTAAATGAGCCCCACTCCTATTTCTGGCTTGGAGTACTTAGCGGGCAGGAATGTGTCTGTGCTGGAGGCACAATATCTTTTTCTGAGATGAGAATGAGGCAGAACAGAAAGAATGGGAGCTGGCCCTGAGCTGGTTTTAGGATTTGGAGGGGATGTGGGTACCTGAGGGGGCAGGGGGACACTCAGTCTGGAGGCAAGGATCAGGCTGGGCAGAAATAGCAGTGAGATGGGGATGGGAGGAAGCCCTGCTTCACAGAGGAGGGGTGCTTGAGGCCTGCAGTCTCGGGCCAGGGATGCTCTGAATAAACAAGATGCCAGAGGGAGGGGGAGGCCTGGCCTTGGGGTCACGGGGTTAGAGTCTTGGAATGTCAGAGCTCTGAGGCCCTCAGGGACCATCTATCTGATCCAACCCTCTTCCTGTGCACCACTGTGCAGATGGGAAAACTGAGGCTTGGAGAAGGACAGGGACCAGTGTCAGGGTTTTGACCTAGCAGGCCAGGTTCAGGGGGCCAGTGGGGCGCTGTAGTTCATCTGCCTGGGCAGCCCCTGCCTCCAGCCTTGGCTTTGATGTGAGGCTGGTGGTTCAAGGCCCAGGGTTTGAACAACAGTTGCTGTCCACTCCCTCCCGACAGGATACTGGCCCCGCCCACCACACACAGACCTTTATATCACTTTCCCGGCCTTGTCCCAGTCAGACAGGGATTAGAAACAGACTCAGAGGAGGCGACTTGCTAAGTTGCTGTCAGAAGTGGGATGCAGACTCCAGTCTCCTGCCTGGTGTTCTGGTCCTCCCTCCTGCACACCACAGACACTTCACAGCCCCAGGCACAAACTTCAGGGGCAGATCCCCGGCTGAGAGGAGGGGATATGGGTCCTAGCCCAGCTCTGTCACCTGCTTGTACAGTCCTGCCCCTCTCTGAGCCTCAGTTTCCCCATCTGTACATGGGGTGGGCAGGGCTGTCCTGAGAACACTGCTGGGGCTGACACGGGTGACTCTCAGGACCCTGCTCTGGAAGTAGCCGTGCTGAGTTGAAATGCTGGGATGGGGGTAGGGTGCTGGGGAGCGGCCCTGGCCAGGATGTCATGACTCAGCTCAAAGAAGGCAGCCAGCTCCAGGCCTGGGAGTGTGTGGGGGCAAGAGGGATCTGGAGCCAAAGCCTGAGTCCTCCTGCCAGCAGTTGGGGGAGTATGAGAGTGATGGCAGAGGGTGTGGCTCAGTGGGCTCACTCCAAGTGGGCTGAGCTGTAGGTGCCATCTTGAAGCATGGGTAGGGAACCCCATCCTGGGAGCCAGGAAGGAGAGCAGGGTCCGTTGGGTTGGGAGATAGTTATGGGCAGGGGTTAGAAAGCTAGAACTCAGCTGAGGTTGTGGAGCTTTCACCTGAGGTTGAGGGCATGTCAATCCAGTGCCCCTTCTGCTGCTGAAGGTCAGCATTCCACCCTACACACTGAACCTCCCCACAAACCTCAGGATCATGTGGAGACCAGAGAGGGTAAGCAACCTGACCTGAGTCACACAGTGATGCCAATCACCCAGGCCCAGTTCCCTGCCATGCTGCTTCTAGACCCAGAAGACCTTTCTGTTTTCCAGGTATCTACGAGGTCCTCCAAACAAAGCAGCAGAAATCAGCTAAGTTGGGGCCTGGAATGGGGTCCAGCTGTTCTGGAAGTCCATGTGGGATGAAAGGACAGTGCCAGTTCCATGGAACATCACTCTGATGGCCCTACCTCACCCCCTCCAGCACAAGCTTGGTGACCTCTGGCTACCCCATGGTACCACATGCTCCCATATCGCCTCTAGTTTGAGCCTTCCTGTCTGTTCTCATCCCCGGACCAGAGGAACCTTCCTGAAATCCCCACCCAACCATGTCCTTCCCTGGTGCCTCCACGGCTCTCCATCCACCCTACATAAAAGCTGGCTTCTTAGCCCAACCTGTAAGAACCTTCACGCCCTGCCCTGCTGACAGACAGCTCATCACCACAGAGGGGGCAGGATGCTGTCCTTCCAGCTCCCTGGGGGCCCAAGCGAGGCCCCCATGCTTTTGTCACTCACTCTGTTCTTCTCTCCCCAGGAGGCCTCCCCAGGGACACAATGGAAAGAAATGACCTCTTTTCTGGAAGTTCAAAATAAAACGAAACATCTGTCTGGATTGGAGCCAGGCTGATAAAACATGGACTGATCCCTCCCAGTCCAAGCCCTCTCTCCTGCCACACACCCCTCACCCGCCGCAGAGTAGCAGCAGGCGCTTGGAGGTAGGGGGAGCAGCCCTAGTTACTTGGAACAGTTCGTGGGAAAGCGCTCAGTGTGTGCCTCGCGGCCACTGGGGGCCCAGGGGAGGGGGTCTGGGTCCCCACACAGGCTGGGAATCGGCCTGAGAAGGAGGTCAGAGAGGGAGGGAGGCCCGCCACATACCCTTGTCCACCCGCCCGCCAAGCAAACGCTTCCTGCCTCCTCCGGCGCCTCACTGGCCTCCCTGCTTGTCCCCACGGCCACCCCCTGGGCCATTGTGGCCTGGCTCTGCCCAGGCCCAGTGGATCCCTGGATTAGAGTCCTCTGGATCCCAGCTGGGCCTCAATGCCCCCTTCAAAAAGGAACAAAGACTTAGAAGACCTTGAAAATAAGAAGAATAGCCAACTCTGATTTAGTTCTTATCACCCAATGCCTGGGCCAAGCCCTTAATGTGAATGGTCTCAGAACAATCCATGACATTGGTGTTGCTTCTGCATTTTATAGATAAGGAGAACAAGGCACAGAGAGGGCAAATCGTTTCCCCAAGGTCACAGAGTTCGCCAGTGGTGGAGCTCCTTTTCTATCCTGGGTGGACTGATCCCAGAGCACACAGGCTCAACAGCCATGTGACAGCCTTTCTAAGGCAGGAGGCAAAGATGTCAAGCTTGTGCCTGACACACAGAATGAGCTCAATAAAGGAGTCAACAGGCTTGTTTGTTCACCCTCTATTTTCCAACCTCTCCCCTCTTTAGCCGGGTGAAACTGAAGTTGGCAAAACAAAGAGGCAGACAGTCACATCATCTTTCACAGAACTCTATATTCTTAGGTGTGAGATGGGTTGTAAGTCCTCCTACTTCACCTCTCCCCCAGCCTCTCTGCAATTGTCAAGCCTCCCAACTGCACACCTCCCACGATAGGTATCTCGCCACCTCACCAGGGCCCATTCTATTCTTGAACAGCTCAGGTTCCTCAGGGGTCAGGCTGTTTGGAAACTTTTATTACATGTGCTCCGTCTGTCTCTTTATACCCTCTGCCCATTAGTCCTGCTTCCATTTGCCACTGTCAATGACTCCCTGTCCCCACAAGCAGGGCTTCTTTTTTCCCGTTCATTTTTCTGATGCTCCACAATGTGGAAACAAACAAAAGCCCTTACTAATTCAGAGCCAAGCACTCTGCTAAATGACATGACCTGGGAATTTGATTTCATCCTCACAACAATCCTGTGAGGAGGGTACAATCATTATTCCTATTCACAGAGGAAGAAACTAAGTCTCAGAGAGGTGTGGCAACTTGCTCAAGGTCACACAACAAATTAATAAAAGCCAATGATAAGCTGGGATTCAAACTCAGGCCCATCTGACTGATTCCAAACAAGTATTCTTAACCGCTATGTTGGACTGCCTAGCTTCTGCCCAGAAACAGGTCTGTTCCCAGAGAAGCACTACCACATGGGTTCACCCTAACGGGGTCAAGCCCTCAGGTATTCGGGGTCCTCAGAGGTCAGAGTCCTGAGCAGGGGATCTACCCCAGCTCACCCAGGAATTTGGAAGTTAAGCAAGGCAGGATCTCAGAACCTTTCTGGGACATCACTGCAGAACCTGAGGGTTAGCATCTACACTGAGGAGAGGAGTCTTTGCCGAGGACAGCAGGGCTCTGGTCTACCACAAGCCCTGTCCCAAAGGCCTCAGACGGAGCATCCCGGCAATCAGGCTAGGTGCAATGCTATGCTGCACTCATGCTCCAGGCCTACCCCTGCTGGGGCCCCAGCACCCCCTTTCCACTGTTCAGAGGGCCCAGGGGCCCCTGCAGCTGCAGAGTTCTAGGCCTCCACCATCCTTCGGCTGTCCTCCCTGCAACCCCGCCCCCCACCGCCCCCCAGAGCCTCATCTCCGGCCGGTGCCATGGCAACAGAGAGCGCCAGGCCCTGGCAGCCAAAGGAGCCCCCGAGAGGGGTCCCGGGCTCAGACTGGGGAGGGGGGTGCGGCAGGCGCAGACAAGCAAACCTTCTGTTCCCCTGGCTGCTGCCAGCCCGGGATCAGCCCCGGGCTGGGGTGGGGGCAGCACACAGAATGGGTTCTCAGAGCCAAGTGGGCAGGGGGCAGGCGGGCCTCGGCCGTGTGGACTGACCCACCAGCACGCGGCCTTCCCCCAGCAGCCCAGAGTCCGCACATCGGGTGGGGCAGCTAGCTAACAAGAATCTGCCATTAACTGATGCCAATTACAGAGCATTGAGATTCCCCTCATAGCCCTCCTGCGTGC
Organism: Bubalus bubalis; assembly: GCF_019923935.1. Taxonomy (NCBI): domain Eukaryota; kingdom Metazoa; phylum Chordata; class Mammalia; order Artiodactyla; family Bovidae; genus Bubalus; species Bubalus bubalis. Next base: position 49,718,938 of record NC_059165.1, on the reverse strand, counting down.
CAGAGCCAGAGGGGAGAAAACTCCCACGTTTTAGTCCCCTTATTTTCTCCACATCTGTTCTCTCACCCGTTCCTCCAGGAGCTCACCCTGAGTCTCCCACTTGCTGTTACTCAGCCTCCCTGTGCCTCGGGTCTCCTCTCTCTAAGTCCGGGTTCGTCATTGAGTTGTCGAGGCCTTCGAATGAGTTAATACAAGTAAAATGCACAGAGCAGGGCCTGGCGCACAGCCCTCGGCCAAGTCAGTGGCCACGTGACTCTTCTTCATTCACTCACGAGAGAATAAGTCACTCACTCATTCACTCACTTGGCCTTGAGACCCGGCTAGGCTAGGCTTGTCAGCAAAGGGGTCCGTGTGGGAAACGGGGTGGTGAGAAGCCACGAAGGGTCGCGGCTATTGTTACTGTCGCTGCTGTTGCTACTCGCGGTGTCAGCAGGCTCAGCTTGGGCAGGGGTGGGGCCCCTCCTCCAGGAGCAGAACCCAAGGCTAACAGTCCACTGTCTGCCAACCTACTCTTTGTCTTAGTCCCTTAGTTCGACTTCTCACAAATGAGAAAGCCCACCTAACAACTTGGGGGATATCTTTAAGTTCCTCATATAGGATTAGGCTTACTGCTGCTGCTGCTGCTGCTGCTGCTGCTGCTAAGTCGCTTCAGTCATGTCCGACTCTGTGCGACCCCAGAGACGGCAGCCCACCAGGCTCCCCCATCCCTGGGATTCTCCAGGCTTACAGTAGGTGCCCAATATGGGTTTCCCAGGTGGCGCTAGTGGTAAAGGACCCGCCTGCCAATGCAGGAGACATAAGAGATGCGGGTTTGATCCCTGGGTTGGGAAGATCCCCTGGAGGAGGGCATGGCAACCCATTCTGGCATTCTTGCCTGGAGAATCCCATGGACAGAGGAGCCTGGCGGGCTATGGTCCATAGGGTCACAAAGAGTTGGACATGACTGAAGTGACTTAGCACGCACACAAGTGCTCAATAGATGCTTACGCAGCATGAGAGCTCAAATGGCTGTGGAAAGTCAACTCTCTGGTCCTCAGCTGCCCTGTAATAACTCGGGACTTCCTGGGCTGGGAAGCTGGGATAGCAAGCAATGGTGACCCTTTCCATCTAGGGAGGTGATGGTTCAGAGTGATGAGGGGGCTGAACAGGTATATGGGACTCTGATGCCAGGGGGCAGTGCCTGATGCCTCCCAGGGAAATGAAAGTACCCAGAGGGGCTCAGCCAGGCCAGGAGCAGCAATCCCAGCCACTTAATCCACTGCCTCATAACCATGCGACTTCTCTGAGTTTAACTTCCCTGAGTCCCATTTTCCTGGAAAACAGCAAAAGAGACACCCTTTTCCATTGCCATGAGGGCTAAAGATGATGCTGAAAGGCTCCTGACGTATGACAGGCACTCAGTCAGTGGTAACTGTTATGATTATAGGATGGTTTGAGGGGGAGGAGTGGCTGTGAGTTGGGCTCCCTGGGGGATGACGCCAGGGAAGGCTATTCCACAGAAGCTCTGTATGAGCAGTTAAGGAAGTGGGAGATTGTGAGGCATCGGGTGATGGCAAACAAAGGACTGTGAGGCTGGAAACTGGGGCTTTTCCACAAAGAGGCAGGTGATGGGCAGGGAAGGAGGGCAGGGGTCACTTTGGGAAAAGACTGGGGTGCTGAGTAAGGACTTGGGCTCTGCCCTGGAGGCACTGGGGAGCCAACTTGTCAGGGTATTGGCAGTGAGGGTGGGGGGCTGGCTGCTGCCTAGGCTGACAACAGGGCAACTCTAAGCACTTATGGGGAGGGCCTCCACAGGGTGGGTGACAGGAGTAGCCTGGCATTTTGTGGGAGGGTGTGGATTAGATGGGGACAGGAGAGGCAGCAAGACCAGCTTTTGGGATGAAGCCATCTCAAACCCAGCCTGAATTCCCTGGCGGGACCAACTATATAATTTGCTGTGCTGAGGGCAAAATGCAAGTGTCGGGACCCTTGTTAAAAAATACTATTAAGCATTTCAAGGCAAGGCTCTTCTAAGCATGAAATCCTCTGTGCCTGCACATGTTGAATGCTTATGAAGTCATCCCTGCTCCCTGGACTAAAGGGGAGGCCATCTATTCATCCATCCAGCCATCCACCAACCTGTTTATCCATCTCTCCGTGTACTTATCACTTTTACTATCCATTCAACAGAAAGGCCCCAGCCTGATAAGAACATAATAAGATAAGATTATTATGATAAGAACAGAAATATAGGTAAGAGTGGAATAGCCCACAGTCCATTGAGTCACCCCTGAGCCTTTACCTTCATTCCCAAAACCCTGGGCTAGGAGAAGCCGGGGCTTCAGTGACAGGTTTGTAAATCTGAGCCCTGCCCTCTGGGGCTGATGCTGGAACCTCCTCCCACTATCCACCACTTAGGCTCAACTTCAGGAATAGAGAAGCTAAAAAAGGAGGAAAAGGAGGGTGTCACAGCCCTTATGGCTCCACTTCCAAGACAGAAGGTAACCAGGACAGCAGTAAGATGTGACACAGCCACACAAAGCCTGACAGGAGCTCTCAGGGGCTAAGGGTGGAGCTGGATGTAACCTTTGGGGTCACTGAACTGTCCCCTTGCCCCCTTGTTTTACATAAAAGGAAATTATGGCCGGGATGGAGAAGTGATATAATCAAAGGCTCCACGGTCCACAAAACTACCCAGAGGGGCTCCCATCCCTCATTGGGGTGGCATTGCTCCATTCTAGCCCAAACTCTGCCCTGTGACCTCAACCTAGTGAGAGCTGGAGCCTGAGCCCTGAGCCACAGAGATGGGTGGAGAAGATCCAACATGTGCGCTGGCGCAGAGGAAAGTCCAGGCCAGCAGGCTGGATCCTGGGCTCAGTGCTACGGCTGAGGCACATCCCTCCTCTTCTCTGGACCTCAGTGTCCCCTGCATACAATAAGGAAGTTGAGCACAGTGATCCCCATAGTCCTTTTCATCTCTGACCTTCAGGAACTGTCTGACCCCCTGGCCCTGCTGCCCCCACCTCCCAAGTGACGACCCTTTCCATCACAGGGCAGAGAAGCTGGTACCTCTGGCAGATGAAAGGCTTTGCACACTTGAGACATTGAAGAGCTCTGATCTGAAGCAAGGAAAAGAGAGGGTGCTAATACAGCTAAAATGATACACTTTGATTTTCAACCTCCTGTACTAGGCCGGGGTTAGGAAGAGGGGTCCTAGGGCCATGGCCTGGGGGTTCAGGAAGCTCTTTGGCCTAAGGGTTCTGGGCCTGAAGTCTTGGGAGGGGCTTAGGTTTGGCTTCTACACTGGGAGCAACAGTATGTGAATTCCACACTCCTCCCATTAGAGGTGGGTCTCTGCATCCATTCCATTGCCTCTGGACCCCACCATTTGTCCATCTACCATGGGCCAAAGCCTTGCTTTGAAATCAGAGCATATGAAGTTCAAAAATCAGCAAAGGGTCACAGCATCCACACACACCCCTTCACAGGCAGTCCTTCTGACCCTCCCTCCTCAGTATCCAAGAAAAATGGGCCTGTGGCTGCTGGGGAAACACACACTCAGAGCTCCCCCAAGAAATAGAGTGCATTTCCAGGCTGCTCTGATTGTCAGAAAGTTCTTCCTCTTGATCATAGGGCACCATTTTCCATTAGTGGTCATCGATCCTGACCACTCTCTGTAACGTGCAGAAAAGGGGTAAGAAAAAACCCTCTCATTGTGAAGTTAAATATGCATGATCCCTGAGTACACAACAGGGCTTGTGTGGCTGCCAATCTGGACTGGCGTGGCTTGGAATCCTGGAATTGTTTTACGGCTGGAAGGAACTCAGAGATCATCTCGTTCAAAACTCCTTATTTTACTGATGGGAAAACTGAGGCCCAGAGAGGGACTGACTCACCCACAGTCATACAGGATGGGTTCCAGGGTCTGATGACCACCTCTAGAGCTCTGAGGGGCCCCCACAGCTGAAGCCCAGTCCCCACCCAGTCTCTCATCATGGACTCTGGAGTCAAAAACACCAGGTTTAAGTCCCAACTCCATCATATCCTAGCTGTGGGACTTAGAGCAACTGACTTAACCTCTTAACCTCTCTGGGCATTTCTTTTTCTATAAATTGGAGAGTTTATGTCCACTCCTTGAGGTAGTTTGCGATGATTAAATTAGTTCCGCAAATATTTATTAAGCAGTCGCTGAAGGCCAGGCCTGTTCTAAGTGCTGAGGAATATAGCCATGACCTTGATGGCAATGGATGTAAAAAGCACAATGAAAGTGCTCAGAGAAGGCTGCTCCCAGTTCTGTCCTCTCTCACACATGGCTTCCCAGTAGAGGTGCTTCAAGCTCTGATGCTGGGAAGACATGGCCAATGGGCAGGTTGAGGGGGGAGACATGGAAAATAGGGGGGAAGATATCCCCCTTCCAAGGGTCCACTGTCTGTGGGTTCTGAACCATCTGCCAGAAATAGGGCATGGGGGTGTTTCAGGAGTGCCTGAGGCCCTCTCATTCCTTTCTCCCTCCTCACCATTCAGTAGTCCAACCTGAGCAAAAGGCCCAGAATTCCCTCCTTCAGCCTGGAAGGCAGCTGGTCTCAGAGCCAGACTGTGCCTGGAGGATGGAAGTGAGCCTTCAGCACAGCCATGATGCCCAGGTTCCTTCCCTTCCATGGCTACAGCCCTTCACGATGTGCAGACCAATTTCACAACCATGTCATCCTGTACAGGAGGCGGGGAGAGCAGAGGCGCTCTCTTTGCTCTCTTAGGCGTTAGGTCCAGCTGCACGAGATGCAGAAACCATGCTAAGTGCCTTGTCTATATTATTACCTTGTCGACCCTGTGTCCCACCCTACTGCTCACAAAGGAGGGGCCTATTGCCTGGAGAGGCAGAGCATTGGCCCAGGGTCACACAGTTAACTAGAGCCAAGGGGGCGTCATCAGATACCGGAAACTGGTGTTGTTTACCCACCATGCCCACTGCCTTCCAGATGCAGACGCAGCAAGAAAGAGGACGTGGGGGCCTGAGGTTGGCCACACAGAGGATTTGAGAGGAGCCAGGATAAGCGCTGGGTTTTCTGACTCTGAATCCACGGTGCTTTCCGCTGCCCCACATCTGTGGGCAATTAGAAGTCTCAGCTCTTCTTCCCACAGAGGAGGGAGGGCTGCCTGATCACCACTGAAGGGAGAGGGCTCACCAGATGGTCTCCCTCCTCACTCAGGACCAAGCTGGGGCCAGGTAGACCCAGGAGCTAAACTTTCTGCTGGAGAAGGTGCTGGACCCAGGAGCAGGCTCTGAGGGAAGATGGAGACTCTCTCCTCTGACCAGAGCCTCCCTGGGAGCAAGGAGGTTAAGTCTTTGGTTTCAGGCAGACCTCAGCTTACATACCAACTCTACCAACTGTGTGACCCTGGGAAAGTCACTTAGCTTCTCTGAGCTTTGTTTTCCTTGTCTTCAAGGGGTAATCATAATACTGATTCTAAAGACCTGCGATGGGGATTATAAGGCCCAAGAGGTTCCAGCACAGAGTTAGCACTCCAGAATGGTGACCCACATAGTCTGCATGTTCCCAAGTGCTGTGGATTCAAGGCCCTGCTGCTTGGAGGCAAGGGAAGATGGTCTGACTTCAGAAGACCTCACTAGAGGCGTCTGTGTACTTTGGAATCACAGAGACAGGAACACTCCCCCCTTGACATAGAAAAACGTCGGGAGGACCATGTAAGGTTCTGGAAAGGCACCCAGAGGGTGATAAGGAAGAAAGGAAGGAAGACAAGAGGCCTGGGTTCTGGGCTCACCCTTGGGAACACAAGGTCTTCAGTAGGTCCCTCCTCCCCTTCAGAATCACATTTGCTCAGTCCCACTGTCTTCCCAGGGGAACTGGGGTCAGAACACAGGATGGGGAAGCCTGGGACCCAAACAATCTCTGATATGTAAAAAGAACACAAACAGAGGGTCAAGCAACAAGGCTCCAGGATAATGGGCATGGCAAGCTCTTGGAAGACCGGAGGAACCAAGGAAGGTTGCCTGGAGAAGGTAGAGGAGGGAGGGTCCTTAAAGGAAAAGGCAAGGTAGTGAGGAAGGGCATGCCTACCGGCAGGAGCATGAAAATTCCTCTGGGAAGCCTGGGATCTGACTGGCAGGAACACAAAGCCCAAGTCTGGTGTGATGGGGCAGGGAGCCTACTATCTCCTGAGTTCTGCCACCTACCAGCTGTGTGGCTCTCCTGAGCCTGTTTCCTCACCCATAAATTTGGTATAAAATCAGTCCCTTCCTTTGGATTTGATGGTGAACGCACATGCAATCAAGCATAGAAAACACCCCTAATGGTCCTGCTGCTGCTGCTGCGTCGCTTCAGTCGTGTCCGACTCTGTGCGACCCCATCATAGACGGCAGCCCACCAGGCTCCCCCGTCCCTGGGATTCTCCAGGCAAGAGCACTGGAATGGGTTGCCATTTCCTTCCCCAATGCATGAAAAGTGAAAAGTGAAAGTGAAGTCGCTCAGTCGTGTCTGACCCTCAGCAACCCCATGGACTGCAGCCTTCCAGGCTCCTCCGTCCATGGGATTTTCCAGGCAAGAGTACTGGAGTGGGTGCCATTGCCTTCTCCGCTGAATGGTCCTAGCATCATGCAATGTGTCGATGAGTGACAGCTGCTGTTAGTTTAGGCTTCCCTAGGTACCTTCTACTGGGGACTCACGGAAGGAATGGTGATCAGATGCATGTTTTAGGATGGCACGGAGAAAGAGGAAGATGAGAAGGCCTGAGAAGCTGCCTGTGACCAGAGGAAAGGGCCCAATAGCCAACCCCCCTTCTTGATAGAGGGGCCCCCAGATCGGACGGCTGAATCCCAGACCCCCAGCCCAGCCTGCGTGAGGACGGGCCTGCCTCTGCCCCCTCGCCTTCGCACTTTCCCAGCCGCTGGGGGTTTGGAAGGACATCTTAGGAATCCGGAAAATTTGCAAATCCATTTAAATCCCGAGAGGTTGCCTGGCGGCCGACTGGCCTAGAGCCAGACAGATTCTTAGGGACAAGGCTTGGGCCCAGGGACAGAGGCTGTGCGTCTGAGGTCCCAGTTCCCTGCTAGGTTCCCTTTCTATGTATCCGGCAGGATACATGGATATATCTCCGGATCCATCTCCCAATTCCCCTCTCATACTCCTTCCATCTCTCCTCGCGGCCCCCTACAGGCAGCGCTTTGCTTTGGAAGACCCCCTCCCCACTCACTGCCAGAAACCCCTGGGATTTGTTTGATGAGGGCAAGGGGCACCCACCCCAGAAGCAGCCTGAGCAGGAGAGAGCTGGTTCCTCCAGCCCAGATGTCGCCCACAATCTTGGAGCCTCCTCCCATCTGGTTTTGTTAAAAATATTTTCCATTTTTTGACCTACCCAAGAAGGCACAGTCTGGGACAAGGGGACAGGACAAGAGGCTGGGCTTCCCTCCTCTTCCCAGTGCTTACCTTGCTGCTGATGCCTTCTGGAGTGTGGGCGAAGTCCTGGGCTCTGGGCTGTCACCCCCTCCAGGAAGACCTCCTCACTGCCTACTCTCCCCTGGCATCACAAGGATTCTGCTGGACCTGAAGTGGGGCAGTGGCAGAGCGGGAGGACAGTGAGGAGCGTTGTAGACTCGCAGAGCCTCAGGAGAATGGAGGGAGTGAAGGACTACGGGGTGAGGAGTGGCCTCACTCCCAAAGCATCCTTGTGGAGGAGAAGGGCTGCCAGGAGGGGCCGCCCTGGGTCTGGCTGCCCGGGTCGCTCAGCGCAGGCTGCTGCCTGGTGGCGCTGGTCAGAGGGGCCTGGCTCTCTCCTCCGAGTCCCTCCTTCCCTCTGGCTCCAGACAGGGCGGGCAGGGACTGCGGGCCGCTGGCGGCCCCAGGAGCTCACCCCACTGTGGGCTTCCCTGCCCCCACCCCCCTGCTTTGGGGGAAAGGCTGCAGAGCAGCCTCTGATTGGCCCAGCTGGGGGAAGGGGGGCTGGGGGCGGGGAGGGCAGACGCGTGTGTCTGTTTTCAATTTTAGTTTCCCCCTCCCTCTTTCTTTTCCCCCAAGTTTCTTGTTTTTCTTCCTCGTTTCCCTCTGCTTGCTCCCTCCCGTAGCCTGCTCACTCAGGATGTGAGGGGATGTTTAGAAATTCCACAGCCCACGCCAGCCAGCCGCTGAGTCACTTTTATTAAAGAGTGGCCTGGCCCACTAGCCTGATGCCTGTCTCGGGTGGTAGCCTCCTCTGGCTGTGGCACCCGGGGGTGGGTCCCCTCTCTGGGCCTCAGCTTTCCCATCTGCAGAGGGAGCTCTGATAACCCATCTGGTGACTCAGTCAACACTCATTCATTAAACAAGCTTGCTGAGCACCTACCATGTGCCAGACACTGTGCCAGGTGTTGGGGTTGCAGTGGTAAGTTACAGTCTTTGACCTCAGGGTACCGAGCTAGTGGGAGATACAGTGCCCGAAGAGGGGGGCACTCCCTGAGGCTTGAGGGAATCAGGAAGGGCTTCTGAAAAAAGAAGAGAGAAAAAGCCCTTCTGAGGTTATCAATCACTTCTCATAAGAAGAAATCAAGGTCCAGGGGTGAATTAACACAGAAAGGAAAAGAGACATGCCCAAGGTCACCCAGCAAACTTCAGATTTCCAGACATCTTCCCCTATCATCTCAAAATCCCCAGAGGACCAGGAAAGAATTATTTCCTTATTGTGTGGACAAGGAACTGAAGCCCAGAGGAGTCAGATGAGCTTCCCAAGCTCACACAGCTAAGCAGAGCTAGGGCAGGGTCAGGTCTGTACATACCAGAACAGATTCGGGTGCTCTGACCCCAACGAAGACCCACACCGCAGTGCTGACTGGCCCTCCTGTCCTACCCTCTTCCTTGTTATCCCTTCCCCAACTCTCATTTCTCTTCCAGTACTGTTGTGTTCCATTTCCAACCTCTCACCAAGGTCTGCCAAGGCTTCTCTGGGAGGCCCTGGACTTCTCACCCTCTCCTTTTTTTTTTCCTGCCTGCATCCCATAGCATGCAGAAATTTCCCGACCAGGGATTGAACTCACGTGCTCTGCAGTGGAAGCATAGAGTCTTAACCATTGGACCTCCAGGGAAGTCCCATCCTTTCATTTCTTCAACCCTCATTTCCTCCGATCAGAACAAGTCTCTAATCACAGATTCCTGACCAAGGGCATCATTTTTAATGAGAGTTGGGTTATGTCACCCTACCCCTACCACTGTAACACATGGGGAAACTGAGTCCCAGAGAGGGAAAGAGAGGTGTCCCAGGTGGAGCCCTACCTGACTCTGCCCAGATCTCCTTCCATCCTACCCTCTGTCTACAACCTTTTCCTCCAGCACCTCACCCCAGGTGTCTGTTCATAAAGGAAGGAGGTTGGGATTTCATGCCAACCACAGTCACCAATCTTGTGCTAATTTCTTGGTTTTGGCCCACTGGGGACTGCCCAGGAGAATATTTGGGTTAGACCACACAGAAGGAGAAGGGTTTTTCAGACTAGGTCCACATGATGGGGTGGGAGCTATGAGAGTCTCCCAAGGGAGGGGGCTTGGTCCAGCTCAGTGGCAAGGGAGTCATAGGGAAAGTCCAGGGACTCCAAAGACCATAGGGTCAGGCCTTCCTGTCCAAAGATTTCATCAGTCTTTACAACTCCCCTCCTAGCGTCTGCCTTGGCCATTCACCTCTGAAGCCTTAGTTCAGCTGCTAGGACCAGGTCAGTGGGGCTGGTCGGGGAGAACAAGGAGGCATTTCAAATCCCAATACCCAAACCAGATAGTCTGGGAGTCCTGAGACCCAGCTATGCACTTCTTGTTTGGCCTTGGATAGGTACCTCGTCCTCTCTGAGCCTCAGTTTCCCCATCTGTTCATAGCAAGGATGGGCTCACTGTGCTGGAGGGCCCTTGGGATGCTCTGTCTACAAGTTTCTTAGATCTGGACTCTAGCTAGGGAGAGGAGGCGGGTGGGCCCCAGGGCAAGGGGACAGCTGGGGGCCAGAGATGCAGCACAGAGGGGAGGGGGCGGCTGCTGGTGGCTCCCCTGGGAAGCTGGCGGCCGCCAGTTTCCGGCCAGCCCAGCCATCCGGCTGGCCCATCTGGAATCACTTAGCCCCTACCACCATTAACCCTTGGCAGGCACCAGGGCTGTAACGCCTCCTCACAGCTGAGATGGGGTTGGGGGATGCAGAATCACATGGAACACCACAGGGCACTCACCGAGGGCTGGACAGTTGAGGAAGAAGGGTCATGATTGACAGGGCAGGTTTCAGAGATGGACAGAGCTTGGTTCAAATCCCAGCTTTAGCAGTTCGAAGCTACAGGATCTTGGGGAAGTCATTTAAACTCCTGAGCCTCAGTTTCCTCCTCTGAAAAAACAGAGATAATGCAAGGAATGACTCAAAAGACTGTTGCCATTTATATTGTACCTCAAGGGCTTAGTACACTGTCTGAATTGTTCTTGAAATAGTGGTTTCCCTCATTCCAGCTGCAGCCCACCACTGTGTATCCCTCGGCTGAGCGCTCCACTTCCTGGGCCTCAGTTTCCCCTGTGTACTCTGAAGGGGTGAGCAGTGGCCAGAGCAGTCCCATCACCCTGGGGTGGTCAGCATGGCCCCCAGCCCCACTGTGAACAGGAGGAGCCACAAGCAGTCTCCCCCCTGTCCAGATGCTATGGTCCGTCCTCTGACCATTCTGTCTTGAGAGAGGCTAGGGTGAGGGTGAGTGGGCAGAGCCTGAGGTGTGGGGAGCCCTGCCTGAGGTAGAGAGTGCAGAGGCAAAGGTGCAAGGCAGGCCTTGGGGCTCAGTACGCCCCCTTCCCACTGCACAGTGTCATGCTCGAGGATTAAGAACCAAGGCTCTGATACGTGTAGTTCCAATCCAGCTCTGCCACTTCCTAGCTGTGTGACTGTGGACAAATTACATGAACTGAGCTCAAAGAGCCTCAGTGTTTTGAGCTGTAACATGGGGTTGTTGAGAGGTCTGAGTAAGTGATGCACCAAAGGCATTTTATTCAAGGACTAGGGCAGAGTGAGAAAGCTCTCACAAAAGATGCCTGACTCTCCGGTGTCACCAGGAGCTGCTGTCCCAGAAGTCCACCACCAGGGTTGGAGGGAAGCCTGTGCAACCGCCAATTTGACACCTAGGATGTCTGAGGCCCAGGGATGGAGCGTGACTATGATATGAGTCCAGGACAGGCACCCAGGTTCCATCTAGACTCTCAGGACCGTGTTCTTCTCTAAAGGAGGGAATCAGGCTGAACCGACCCCCCTCCTCAGCCCCCACCCACGCTCCTTAGAGCCGGAAGCTGAAGCTCTCCATAGGGTGAAGGAGGGGGGCCAGAAAGGCCGCCTGAGTGGGAGAATTCCCAGTAGGCCAGTTCAGCACTCACTCAGGCAGCGCCAGCAGCCACCACATCTGGCTCTCCCACGCTCCCAGCACTGCCCCTCCTCCCAGCTCCCCAGGCCTGGAGTCAGGACGCAGCATGCATGTCCCACACATTGGCACAGTCATCTTGGATGTCAGGGCCTGAAGAGCCCTAAGAGTGCTTCCATCAGACAGGCACAGAAACTGAGGCCCAGAGAGTGGAGGGGACTTGCCTGAGGTCAGCAGAGACAGAAGGGGCCAGGAAGGCAGGACTCCTGACTCCCAGTGCATTATCTTTCCATCCTGCACACCCTGAGCAGGTAGGTCCTTGCACCTAAAAGCGAGGGAACCAAAAGGGGCACACAGAGGACACGGCCCCTCCCCCTCCTGGACACTCAGCATAGCGGCTATCTGGTGGGGCAGAGGGGCCAGTGGGGACTTCGGGCCACATTCCCACCCTAGATTCCTAGAACTGCTCTTGCTGGGCCAGGCTGTCACCACCAAGGCTCGACAGGGTTCCCAGAGATAAGGGCTTCAAGACCTTGCCATCTCAGCCTCTCCCCAGCCTCCAGCTGACCTTGGTCTTAGGGCCCCTGGGAACAAGGGTGTGTCCTTCTGGTACACAGATGGCTCACAGATCATCAGACCAACAGGCCCACAGAGGCCACATACCTCACTCTCCCTGGGTCTACCGAGGCCCAGGGAAGGCCAGAACCCTCTTAAGGGCACACAGCAGGTCTGGAGTGGGACCTCTGCATCTCAGGCTGTTTCTCTCATGTGATGCAAGTTAGTGGAACACCTACTCTGAGCCCTACCTTCATAGAGCTCATAAACAAACACGAAGGAAACCATAAATTAATAATATAAAAATTATGACAAGGACTTCCCTGGCATTCCAGTTGTTAAAACTCCGTGCTTCTACTGCAGGGGACACAGGTTTGATCCCTGATCAAGGAACTAATGTCAAGGATCTCACATGCCACACCAAAAAAAAAAAAAAGTGATGAAAGAAACAGAGAATAACAGGCTGGATAACGGGGTTCTTGTTTAGGTAGGCTGAGACTTCTCTGGGGAAGACATATTTCAACTGACATCTGAGGTTAAAGGGCTGCATATAACACAGGGGCAGGAACAGTGTTCTAGACAGAAGAAACAGCATGTGCAAAAGCTTGGAGGCCAGAAAGAGCCTGGTGTGTATGAATAGGAAGAAAAGAGTAGTTGAGGCACAGAGAGGGGACATAGTGGGGTATAAGGTTGGAGAGGTAGTAAAGTATGGCCTTTGTCCTGAGGGTCAGCAGGGGCCAGGGCAGGATTTTAAATAGGAGATCGATGGGATTATGGTGGTACCTTAAGGAGGATGGGCTAACAGGGGCAAGAGGTGAGGCGAGGCAGGAGACTAGTGGGGAGGCTATGGTAGTCAACTACAGGCTGACTGTCCCCACCCTGACTCTGTCCATCCCAGAGGCTGGAGGATGTTCCAACTGGGAGTGAGGCTTATGGGTGTGTGCTTGCTTTAGGTACAAGTCCGTGCTTGACCTCCGACTCACAGGGTGACCTTCCTTTCTCCGCCTCTGTATCTCCTCTGAACAACGGGTCAACACAATGCTCCTTCGGATGAGCACATTCCGCCCCTGGACCTCTGGCTCGAGTGTCCCCCTGCTCCCTAAGTAGCTGTGTGCTGGAGACTGCCTCCCTCCCCTATGCCTCTTGTTTCTGCGCTGAGAGGAGGAAAGGAATCAGCACATCCTGGGTCACGATTGAGACTAAGCCCCCAGTGAGCCTTTGAGTAGTACCTCACAGAGCCAGCAGGTGGCACCCCCAGCCTCTGGAGGGGGCGGGAGGTGAAGAGGACCATGATGAGAGGGGAGACAGGAGTGGGGAGGGGCTCCCAGCAGCCCCAGCACACACCCATGAGCCTCACACCTGTCCCCTGGAGGTGGGCAGAGGTTGCCATCCCCACTTTCCCCACAGCTCAGGAACAGCTCTGAAAGAGAGCGTTCCTTGCCCAAGGTCACAGAGTGAGGTTGAGGCTGGGCTGGGACTGGGGAGCAATCCAGGTAAGCCTCCTGCTGGCCCTGGTGCCCACCAGTTTCTCTTTAGGCAAATCACTTCCAACAGGAAGCTGAGCCCAGAACCTCTTCTCTTTCAGGGCCATAAACCTGATTTAAAAACCAAGTTATCACCAAGATCTTTATGAGGCCATTGTCTCTGCACCCCACCCCAGAAGGCCCTGGTTGGGTGTGTGAGAGGAGCCCAGAGGGAGGGCTTCCAGAGGGAAGAGGGGCCCAGTAAACAGCCACTCCCAGAGATAAGGGGCTGTCACAGAGGAAGAGGCTGTGACAAGGGTGTGGGGGCTCTCCTGCTACACAGGGTCTCAGTGCCGCAGCTATATGGCTGTCCAAAGCAACCAGCCCGCAGTGGGCGCCTTGGGGACACCGAAACCCAGGGAGGCAAGGGTTCAAGGTCACATGGTGAGTCAGAGGCCAAGGCAGGGGGAAGACCTGTGATTTCAGACGCCCAGCTTGAAAGTTTTAGACAAGGTTATAGTGTCCTCTTAACATGTAACATGACGGGTAGTTTAGGTCTCTGATTGAGGGGTCCACATAGGGGTGAGGGTGGGGGGTAGCTGAGGCTCTTTTGCATGAGGAAGCCAGAGGAGGAAGAAGAACTAGGTATTTGTTTAGGCAAAATCCTGGGTGGGAAGGAGAGGCACATACAGGCTCACTATCCTTCCAGGCAGCTCAGCTGGAGAGGAAAGAGAAACTTCCAGACAAGCCCCTGACCTGCTGTGTGGGCTCAGGCAGGTAACTTCACTTCTCTGAGCTCTAGCTGCTTCATCTGCAAATCAAACTGGGGATAACAATGACCCTACCTTACTGGGTTGTGTGAGGATGAAATGAGATTAATACATGCAAACAACTTGGCGTGATGCCTGGCACTCAGTAAATAATGGTGCTTTATATTATTATTTACTGATTATTTACTTATTTATATTTATTATGCATTATTTATTAATGCTCAATAAATAATGATCTATTGTTATTATTTTTTCAACACAGGTGAAAGAGTAAACACTGCAACCTCAGAAAGATTAAGAAAAGGGTGCTGAGCTGGGCATCAGAAGACCTGGGTCTGATTCCAGTACAGTGCTGACTTGCTGAGGGAACCTGGAAAAAAAATCCTTTCTTTAGGCTTCTGGGCCTCAGTTTCTCTATCTGTAAAAGGAGTGAGTTGGAGGATCCGCCGGGCTGGCTGAGAAGCCCTTGGGTACTTGGGCTGGGCAGCAAGAAAGGCAGCCAGCTTCTGTGCCCAGCTATGTGTAACTTTGGCCAGACACCTAGACCTCCATGCTTTCTGCTCCCTTTCCTCATCTGGCAAATGAGGCCAGTTAGTCCCACCAGTCTCCAGGGCTCAGGAAAGAACAGGCCCAAGAAGGGGTGACAGAAAGGTGGGTAGAGGCCTCTCCAGGAGATGTCTGTGGAGGGGTAGGCACCTCCTGCCTCCACCCTGGGAGAGAATGGCAATGAAGGGGGCCATGGAGCCCTCCCCTCATCCCCACCCGATCCCAACCCCAGGCCTCAGTCCTCCCTGACTCTGCTCTCTCCCTGGCTAGTGAAATAGTCCCTGCTTTGCCTGGCAAGTCCCCCCTCCCTCAGCCACCACCCAAGTCCTGAACACTTCATCACTCCTGGACCCCTGCCCAGCTTCCTTGTAGCTCTTGGGCTTCCCGCCTCTGCTCTGGCTCATTCTCCACACACCAGCCATAGCCCCCTTCCCACCATGCAAAACCCTTGGTAACAACCTCCCATATCCCTCATCAAGCTTGTTCTGCCAAGCCTTGCTCTGTCTCTCCCCACACTCATCTCTTGCCCCCCTCTTGTGCCCCCACCACCATCACTGAACTCCAAATCAGTCTTTCAGTTCTGGAAGACTACGTATCCCCAGCAACAACCCCTCTGCTCACACTGTCCCTCTGCCCACAGTGCCCTTTCCTGCTCCCCAGGGCCCTGACTCATATGTCACATCCTCTTGCAAGACTTCCAAGTCTCCTTCCCTTGGGAGTACTCTCTGGATTCCTGGCCCTCTCCAAAATGTAATTTTACCCTTATTTGTGATCATTTGATTCATACCTGCTTCTCTCCCTTCCCATTCTGTAAGCACCCCAGGGACAGAGCCTCACCTAGTACCTAACACAATGTCAGCATAAAGGAGGAGTGTTAATACACATTTTCCGAACAAATGAACTGCCGGCAACGCAGGAGATTGCCTGCAATACAGGAGACCCAGGTTCAATCCCTGGATAGGGAAGATCCCCTGGAGAAGGAAATGGCAATCCACTCCAGTATTTTTGCTTGGGAAATTGTATGGACAGAGAAGCCTGGCAGGCTCAGTCATGAGGTCGCAAGAGTTGGATACAACTTAGCAACTAACTACCACCAAACATAGGAATATAGGAACAAATGAATTCCTATGCTGCTGTTGCTGCTAAGTCACTTCAGTCGTGTCTGACTCTGTGCAATCCCATAGACGGCAGCCCACCAGGCTCCCTCGTCCCTGGGATTCTCCAGGCAAGAACACTGGAGTGGGTTGCCATTTCCTTCTCCAATGCATGAAAGTGAAAAGTGAAAGTGAAGTCACTCAGTCGTGTCTGACTCTTAGCGACCCCATGGACTGCAGCCTACCAGGCTCCTCCATCCATGGGATTTTCCAGGCAAAGTACTGGAGTGGGGTGCCATTGCCTTCTCCGATGAATTCCTATACCTACTCCCAAATTTTAAGCCTTCCATCTAGCTCTAAGGTAACATATTCTTGGAATCAGAGGGTACCCAGAGGGCATCAACTTTCTTACCTCCCAGGATAGGCATCCTGTAAGCAGCATCCCTGACTGGGGACCTCCAACAATCACTTGTCCTACCTTCTGTGATGGTAAACTCACTCTCTCTCTCACAACAGCCCTTTCATGACAGATGGCCCTTTAGAGAGCACTTTACTATGGGTGGGTTGAAATCTACGTCTGTGCCTGCAGCTTTCTCTCTCAGGTCTTAGGTCTGCCCTGTTTCCTTCCTCAAACTCAGACCTTCAGGCCACCCTCCAGGTCTTTTCTTCCTCCAGTCCAGTCTAAGCAGTGCCGGTTACACCAGCTCAGAGAACAGAGCCCAGTCCTCTTGGGTCTCTTCTCCCTTCTCTGTGTACTCCCTGGTTTCTCACCAACCCCTTGAAAGATTGGGTCCAACCCCTTGAAAGACTGGGTCCTGGGTTCAGATGGCTTCTGATCAAACCATCTCCACACGTCCACTTCCTGACCTTCCCTGCTGAGGCTGTAGTGAGCTCATCCATGTCAGCCACAAACCAGGAAGCCCTCTTTCCTCTCTTCCATGAACAGCATTCATTTTGCTGCATAGACTTGGGCACAACCCCTTTCCTTTCTGGGTGTTGGTGCTTCCCGCTGTACAATGAAAAGAGCTCCTCCAAGCAGGAAAGGGCATCCTGGGCTTACTGTCGCTCACTCGGTTATGGCATCCATCAGAGTCTCAGAAGAACAAGATTCTGACCAAGACAGCTTCATGGCTGAGACACCCGTGCAGTCACTCAGGGCCCAGTGTTTAGAAGGGTGCCGTGCTTGCTTGTGCATTCTGCAGCCACCATCTTGAAATTTTAAATGAGTTTTGAACAAGGGATCTCACATTATCATTTTGCACTGGGCCCTGTGAACTATATCCTCATCCTGACATATCTATCTAGTCCTGAAATGATGCTGACCTGCCCTGGCTAGTGTGGCAACTCAAGGGAGGGACAGGCTGGATAGATAAAACTCTGATTCCACCTTCGGGGCCACAGGTCCCTGCACATTTAGGGGGCTCCCAGGAAACACTGGAGGATCAAACTTCTGATCCAGAGCCCTGTTCTTCATGAATCCTTCCCCCAAACCCTCAGTTTCACTCCCCACTCTCAGTTCACTAATGGCCTCTCAACTCTTTACCCTCACCCCGTCCCCCCATCATAGCTCTGAAATGTTTGACAGTCTTTAATTGGATAGGACGGGGGGAGATGCATGAAACATTTAAAATCCAAGAGGTCCCCAGCTCTAATAATAAATGGATTAGGGCTTTAGGATAAACCAACTATTAAAAAGACATTTTTAAAATCAATTGAAATACTCTGAATGTGAATGGGTATTAGATAATACACAGAAATTTGCATTAATTTTGTTAGGTTTGATAATGGCATATTATGTAAGAAAATGCCCATGTGTTTTAGAGATGCCTGCTAAAGTATGTAGGGATAAAATGACACGATGTTTGAAATTTGTTTTAAAATACTTCAGCAAGAAAAGGGAGGCGAGTCAGTTAAATAAGTGTGGCAGAATCTTGATAATGGTTGAAGCTCATGATGGGTCTATAGTGAGTCACTCTACAATTCTACTTCTGTGTATATTGGAAACTTCTCATTAAAATGAAGGCAGGGATGGGGAGGAGGGAGGGGGTTGTCAAGAGAATTGTGAAAGGTTCCCTAGAATATCTCTAAAAGAATGCTCCTACCCGACTTCTCTAAGAACTTCCTCTGGAGAGCCAACTCAGGTGAACTCCCCAATTGTTTGCAGACTCATGTATGTGCATATGTGCATTTTCCCCCAGGGGAAAAACTTCCACAGCTTTCAGGAGAGACTAAGAGGGGTCGTGACCCCTCCTCCCCCCCCAAAAGATTAAGGACCCGCTACCTTAAAGACGAGAACCCTGTTTGAAGTCAGCGGTTCCTCCCTTTCACCTCAAACTGGTCCCTACCGACTGCGCCACAGGCCGGGTGCGGTTGTGTGGCGCTAACCCGCATTCTCCCCACTACCACCACTCAGATCCCTTTTCTTCACCTGTAAAATGGGGTTGCGGAGAGGTCGGTGTGGCGGCAGCGAGGACAAGGCCGCGGGGAGGACTAGCCCCCAAGGCCGCTAGGCCGGGGCCTTGCAGGAGGCTCCCATACCTAGTGATGCCTCGATGCTCGCCGGGATGCGCCCTCCGCGCCCCCACCCTCTCTGGCCCCAGAGTCCACCTCCCGCTTGGGGCGGCAATTTGTCTCCTTTTGAACCCCCCGCCCCCGACGGGTTTCCCCCTTTGATTCGCGGCCTGGAGGCTCCCCCCGCTTTGAAATGCAAACCCGCCTCGGCTGGGGCGGCAGGCGTCCCGGAGCTATAAAAGGCCTGGGTGGGGCGGGCGGCAGCAGGGCTGGGAGTTCAGGTGTGCAGTCGCTCGTCGGGGCAGCCGGCTGCGGCGGCTCCAGGGCCCAGCATGCGCGGGCGGCCTCGCGGCCACCATGTACGTGGGCTATGTGCTGGACAAGGATTCCCCCGTGTACCCCGGCCCTGCCAGGCCCGCTAGTCTCAGCCTGGGCCCACAAGCCTACGGCCCTCCGCCCCCGCCCCCTGGACCCCCGCAGTACCCAGATTTCACCGGCTACTCTCACGTGGAGCCGGGCCCCGTGCCCCCTGCAGCCTGGAGTGCGCCCTTCTCTGCGCCCAAGGACGAATGGGCTGCCGCCTACGGCCCGGGCCCCACGGCTCCCACAGCCAGCCCGGCCCCGCTGGCATTCGGGCCCCCTCCGGACTTTGGCGCGGTGCCCACGCCCCCGGGGCCTGGCCCGGGTCTCCTGGCGCAGCCCCTCGGCGGCCCAGGCACACCTTCCTCACCCGGAGCTCAAAGGCGGACACCCTACGAGTGGATGCGGCGCAGCGTGGCGGCTGGAGGCGGCGGTGGCAGCGGTAAGGATCCCTCTCTCGCTCTGGGCCTCCGAATGGTTCCCTTGGGCGCCAGCAGGTGCTGTCTGACCTCTGCCGTGGCCCTGCTGGGGTTCCAGAACGTGGCCCCCGTCCACTTTCCCTGGAGGCTGTTCTCTCAATTTCCCCCTTCTGAATCCCGGCCTGCCAGAGCACTGGAAAGCACAACCTGTCTTTCCCTGTAGGTAGGGAAACTGAGACCCAAGCAATGAAGAAAGACGCCCTGTAGGAACTAAACACAGGTCCCCAGACCTTTATCCCTGGGTAAACTTTTGGCAGCACTGGTCCAGGTGGTCATCTGTTCCTTGCACCCCTATCCCAGCCGGGACATGCAGTATATGTGTACACACACAAGTCACTTTCCTTTCCAGGTCTCAGTCCCCTATCCATATAATGAAGAGATTGGTGGGCCATATCCTTTGGGCTAAAAAAGAGCCTTCTTTGGTTAGATTGGTGGTGGTTGAGGGTCCCTACCTTACCATCCCAGGGCTCTCCCTGAACTCTTGACCCTGGGGGAGGGGACAGCAGCAGCAGTTGGGAAGGTGGCTGCTGTTTGGCTCCTGAGCCTGTGAACCTCCTGCCCCCAGGCAGGCCTCTCCGATCCACCCTCTTCAAAGGCAGGGGAGAGGGCAGGACAAAGGCTCGGCTTTAATAAGGGGCGGCCTGACGTCTTTATAGGTCCCCGCTTTGTCATGTAACAGGCTGGGCCTTGGCTCGGTAGTGACTCCTGTCGGCCGGAAAGTGAACATGATACCCCATTGTCCTGACTATGTTTGGCCTGTCCTGACGAAGGCCACCTGGCCTTAGGGGCGGGAAGTTGGCCTGCCCACCCTTTGATGTCCAGCCCCTCCTCCCCTTCCCCCAGCTGGGAGTGAGCCTGGGCCTTCCCCACCCCCCCACCTCTTCACCCCCATGTCCCCCCCACATGGACAGCTCATCCTGGGGCAGATGCTGCGGAGGGAGTGATCAGCAGCTACAGGTCTGGCTGCAACTGTACCACCTCCTTGAGAGTCCCCAGAACACAGAACCTCCTATCTGCCTCCAGAGGCCTCAGAAGACTGAGGTTTCTGCTGCAGCTGTACCACTTGTCTCTGTGGCTAAATAATAACAGCTAATTCTTACAGAGCACCTACTAACGCAGCAGGTGCTGACCTAAGATCTTTTCATCCTTATAACTTTATCATGGGGACTATTATCACCCCCATTTTCAAGATGAAGAAACTATGGCATAGAGAGATGACAAAGTAGGGCAAATATAGTTATACTGTGTAACCAGTACATGGTGAGGCTGGGATGTGACCAAGCCTGTGCTCTAATGCTCTCAACAGAGTCCCTTAAATCAGCCATCTTTTCTAGGTCTCAGGTTTACCACCTGTGACATGAGCAAGAAGGGTCTTGTACATTTGTTTGAGTTGCAAAAGAACTCCTTTGAAAAATGTGGTGGAAAGCATAAATGTTCTCCCTAGGAAAAAAGAAAAAGTGTTTCCTAACTGGGCAGACAATTTCAGGGGTTCCAAAGGCCCCTAGAAGCTTTATCCATAAACCTCAGTTGCAAATTTTACCTTAGATTATATGAGACAATATGTCTGGGGCCACTGACACTTGGGGTCCTGAAGTTCTGTGTCTGTTCTCTGAAGAAGAAAGTCTACTTGTCCTGCTTCTTTATTCCAGTTGCTCCTTCCTGCTCATCAGCCGACTATGGAGATGGACGGGGAGGTTCTTCAGGGGCCTGTGGCGGTCAGAGGACTGGCAGGAGCCCTGAGGAGCTTCCAGGCTGTGTGATGTCAGGCAAATCCCGGCTCTCTGGGCACTGGAGCTGCCAAACCCAGTTCGGCTCGGGTCTCGAAAGTCATCTGGAAACTGTTGCCCTGGGCACATTGGAGGCCTAGGAGTAACTATGCCCAAAGGCAAACGTTCTTTCACCCTCACTCCCAGAAAGTAGAAGGGCAGGCCAAGGGAGGTTTGGGGGTTCCCAAGGAAAGTGGCCACCCCTGGAGCCAGGCAAGAACCACTCTGCCTTTTGGAAGCTAGAAGCTGCTGCCTGTCCACTCAGGTGGAGTCTGAATCTGACCAGTGTTCTTGAGGCGGGGGCAGAACTGAATTGAGGTTACAGATCCTCCGTGAGAGAGAGGCCAAGCCCCTCTCCTCTTTGGCCTCAGTTTGTCCCTCTGGGGAATGAAGATGTGGGGTCTCCAGGGGTGTTTCCTGGGTAACGCTGTTGTCTGGGACAGCAGAGGGAAGGTCAGTGCATGCCACCCCCCACCACCACCCCAGCGCTGCTGGTCCCCGATCTGATGGTATCCTTCCTGCCCCTTCCTTGCCTTCTGTGCTTCTAGCATTCTAGAATATCTGACTGGACAGTTAGCGACCAGACATACAGATGGGAAACTGAAGGCTGGAGATTGTAAGGGAATGTTCTAGTTTCACACAGGTGGAGGCAGGGCTGGGGTATGTGTTGGATGAGTCAGTTAAAAATTTTCTGATGGCTTCCCATTATATTTAGGGCAAAATGTACACTTCTTCCTGAGGTCTAGCTATATGTGCTGCTACAGGCAGGTCTTATACATTTGCTGTATTCCCTCTTCCAGGAAAACTCTTTGCAAGCTGTCTTACCTTTCAGGTCTTACTTAGCTTCATGGCCACTTCCTCAGAGAGGTCTTCCATGATGTTCTGAAGTCATTGCCTCCCCCACATATCCGTTGATAGTCTTTGCCTTGTTTCCTTCAGAACGTTAACTTACTTTGTGTTTGTGTGTTTGTGTGGTGTCTATTCCCACACCAACCCACCAAGGTAAACTCCCATGAAGTCCAGAACCATGTTTATTTGACCCATGACTGTGTTTCCCTGATAGCTCAGGTGGTAAAGAATCCACCTGCAATGCAGGAGACCCCGGTTCAATTCCTGGGTCAGGAAGATCTGCTGGAGAAGGGATGGGCTTCCCTTGTGGCTCAGCTGGCAAAGAATATGCCTACAATGTGGGTGACCTGGGTTCAATCCCTGGGTTGGGAAGATTCCCTGGAGAAGGGAAAGACTACCCACTCCAGAGTTCTGGCCTGGTGAATTCCATGGACTGTATAGTCCATGGGCTTGCAAAGAGTCAGACACGACTGAGTGACTTTCACTTCACTGCATTCCAGGCACCCAGCTCCATGTGTGGCATTCAGTAGGTGCTCAATATTTTCTGATGAATGAATGAACAGGGCAAGTGTGTGAGGGACAGTAAGAGAGCTCTGGGAGAAGAGGGGAGAGATAAGATCTCAACCTGGAGATGGGACCCATGACTGTCCAGCTGAGCCGCTCATGCCAGTGGTGGAAGCCTGGTTGCCCCTTTCTCCCTGTTCCATGGATGGTCAGTACTCTATTCTTACCTGGGGAATTGGCAGAGCTGAGGCTGGGACTAAGATGCCAGTTTTACCTAAGGAGAGGGCAACAAAGCTTGGGAAGGTGCAAGAGAGGCTATTATGTTGTCCATAAACAAAATATTAGCCAGTTCTGAGTGATGACTGTTACTTGACTGAGGCCAGGATGGGAAATGACTGCAAGTGGCTCTATTCTTTTTTGTCTTCCCCTTTTGCAACTATAAATATATTCTTTAGGAATGTTATAAATCATCCTCTGTCAAAGGTTCAGTCTCTGATGCAGTATCAATAAATAGTTTTTCACAGGTTAATGGCCCATTGGCGTGGCTGAAGTCCCATACAAGTAGGGTAATGCCCACTCAGATGATAAGACTTTTGTAGCAGGGTTTGGATCTTGGTCCAACCTCTTCAGCTATCAGATGGAGAAACTGAGGCCCAGGGAGGAGATGAACCCTCCTCCCCCAACTACGTTCCAGGCCTTCTCCCTTGGCCCGTTGCCACAGCCACTGACCTGGCCTCTTACCTTCAGCCTCTCCCCAATACCCTGCTGCTGCTGCTCCTGCTGTTTAGTCGCTAAGTTGTATCCAACTCTTTGCAATTCCATGGGCTGTAGCCCACCAGGCTCCCCTGTCCATGGGATTTTCCAGGAAAACATACTGGAGTGGGTTGCCATTTCCTCCTTCAGGGGATCTTCCTGACCCATGGATCGAACCTGCATCGCCAGTGTCTCCTGCATTGGCAGGCAGATGCTTTATCACTGAGCCACCTGGGAAGCCCCCCTACTGCCCTCAGTTCAGTTCAGTCACTCAGTCGTGTCCAACTCTTTGCGACCCCATGAACCGCAGGATGCCAGGCCTCCCTGTCCGTCACCAACTCCCAGAGTCCACCCAAACCCATGTCCATTGAGTCGGTGATGCCATCCAACCATCTCATCCTCTGTCGTCTCCTTCTCCTCCCACCCTCAATCTTTCCCAGCATCAGGGTCTTTTCAAATCAGTCAGCTCTGACCTTGAGGTCCTCTAAACCAGGGTTCTCCAACCCCCTGGTACTGGTGTGTGGCCTGTTAGGAATGGGTGGCACAGCAGGAAGTGAGTGGTGGGTGAGCAAGCAAAGCTTCATCTGCCATTCCCCATTGTTCACATTACCACCTGAACTATCCCCCACCCCCATACTTGGAAAAATTGTCTTCCATAAAACCAGTCCCTGGTGCCAAAAAGGTTGGGGGGGGGGGCCACTGTTCTAAACCACTCCTGGATTTACCTTCTCAAAGCTCATCCCCTGCTCAAGAGCATCCCATGGCTCCCCACTGCCATGGAATTGCCCTTTCGTTTTATACCATTCGATTGCTGTAATGAAAATCCAGCCCCATTTCAGAGTCCTTTTGAGAACCAGCCCCAGCCCACTCTTGAAGCCACTTTCCCATTAGTTTGTTGAGATACAGAAATGCTTACCTGGGATGGTTAAGAGTCCAGCTTCAGCACCTCAAGCCTGAAATTGTGTTTCTGTTAGAAGCTGCATCAGCTGCAGTCAAATTGATGTGGATCATTTCTCTAAGCCTCAGCTTCTTCCACTGTGATATCAAGATAATAGCAGGATTACACCTTGAGGCAATGGTTCCTGTAAAACACAACCCTGAGCCTGGCATACAGTAGGTACTCAGTGTACTGGTGCCTGTGACCATCTCCACCTGTCATTAGCAGGTACATGAGAGCACACACCTCATACTCCCTGCCTCTCTAATGTGGGTTCCTTGACCTGAACTGCCCTCCTCTATCTTTACCAGGTCAAATGCTGCTTCCCCAAGGCCGCCTCCTCTAGGAAGCCCTCCTTGGTTCCCTCCCCTCCAAGCATTGTATCAGATCCTTTTTGAACATTTATCACTGACTGTCTTGTTGATCTCTGCCATCTGCCATCTGTTATCCCCTCAAGGAACCATCCTAGTCAGCCTCATCCTTCTCATCATGCCTTGCACATAATAGGAGCTCATGATAAAACTAATAACTGACATCGGCTGAGTCTCTACCACGTGCCAGGCACTGTGTCAAAAACTCCGCATGGGTGATCTCATGTAAGTCTCATAATAGCTGTAAGAGGTGTGAGGATCTATTATTAGCTTCGTTTTTACAGATAGAGTTAATGAGGCTCAGAGAGGGTAAAGTGACTTGCCAAAGCTCACATGGCCACGTTTGCTGCTGCCCAGGGTTCAAACCTAGCCTCTACAGCCTGATGACCATCTA